>NC_089221.1:3469850-4069850 GCF_963924675.1 Phocoena phocoena | reverse complement strand
AGTAATCAAGTTATTTTAAGTAAGAACTTCTGTGAATAGGACAGACAATAGTGAACGTAGGGCAGAGTGTTAGATTTTATGGGTTAGTAAAACTCCCAAATGAAAATTCTGAAAGAAACCCACCATGGGGTTGCCAGCCTTTCATTTTCCTAAGGTAAGATGAAATACGGTAAGTGTGTTATCTCAGAATTAAGACTTCTGTCTAAATTGAATGACTTTAACTTAATGAAATGCCCATTATGTTGACCTGATTGTTCTCATTCACCACTAACCATCATGACTGTAAAACAATTTAAAAAAATCAAATCATGATGAGCAGAAAGTGTTGAGTAAGGGAATATCTGTAGTGTTTTGACTTGACAGAGGCTATAAAGTTCAAGGAGAATCTGGGAGGCAAGAAAAGACACTAGAATGAATTCCATCTGGAAAAGAATCACTGATGAAGGCTCTCAGGTCTGCCTCTGTGCTTCTCAGTGGTCTCCTGGATCCTGCTTCCAGAAGGCATCTCCCTGGTTTGCATCCTGGAATCTTCCCTCCAGTCTTCCTGAGGTAGAAACAATTAGAACAGAATTCTTGCCTTGGCCATGTTTGCTAGGCAGGGCTGCCCTTGCAGGGTGCACACATTCTGGGTCTACACCTTGACCCAGCACCTCCCACCTTTGCCTCCGGCTCAGCTCTTCCTTTTCATGTTCTGTGGATCTGGGAAAAATATCCCTAGAGCTGCAGCCACCTCCCAAATTCTAAGTAGGAAGGAGCCTGAAGCTTGGCACCTCTTGTTCTCACTTGATCAGTAAAACATGAGTTGGCACTGGTGGAAGAAATAGAATGGCCTCACAAAAACATCCGCCTAGCCTGAAAGGCCTCCAAACCCACCAAATATTATAATACAAACCCGAAGTCCACCCAAATCCTCCTTGCAAGTATATACTGCTCCCACAAATGAGGTCTATTTTGTAATTGTCAACATTCCCAGACATTAAATTTATCCCCCCCCCCCCAAAGTTTTGGCCTTCCAGCCCTTTTGAAAGGGGCAGCACCTACACAATGCCATGGGGACAAACAAAATTAAGGGCACGTGCCCTTGGAGGTCTGGCAGCTCCCAAGAGGGAAGAGGAAGGGAGAGATTATGGCGCCCATCTGCTCTTCCAGAATCACCAGACCTATGTCTCTCCTCCTCCTGGGAAGCATTGAGTGCAGAGGGAGTGGAGAGTCAGGAAGGCTGTGCTTCCCAGAGCTTCCCTCAACGTGGAAGGAGATGGAGAGGAGTATCCCCTTTCACAGGTGTGGGAAGGAGAATATAGTTCAGAATTACTCTTATTCCAAGGAATTTCTTGTTGTTTAACATGCCCTGTGTGTGGACTGTCACTGTGACAATGAAGCATGACAGTAACTGGGAGGTCGTTCCCATTAAATTTAGGAAAAAACATAGCAACCTGAGTCTTGAGGAGACACAAACAGAAAGGAAAGTTAACCAGAACATGGCTTTTCAAACAGTATGAGGTGATGAGTCACTTTTTCTCTTCTCAAACTGTAGCAGACACACAAATACAAATTTTATATTCTAATAAAAAATATAAGGATTACTAGAGCAATGAAATGAAGTAGACATACCGTATCCAATCCTTTTTAAAATTCATTGATTCAAGTGATAGTAAAAGGCTCTGAATTGCTTTGAAGGCTCCTGGATGCCACTTGCCACCTCTGCATTTTCAGCATCACAGAGCAGGGAACATCAGTCCGCCACCCTTGAATGTTCTGGAGAGCAGCACAGGAGGAGTAGATACCAAGTGCGCCGTGCAGCTAGGGAGGGGTCCAGGATCCACCCATGGACCCGTGTCTGTCATCTCCGTGCCTGACCTGGGCCACTTGGAGTGAGGCACCTGCAGCAAACATCTCACCACCCTATCTCTCTTCTTGCTCGTTTCCCTTCTGTAAAAGTCAGTTTTATTCTTTTCTAATGTCATCCTCCTTCCCCCCCCCGCCATTCCCTTTATCTTTCAATATTAACCATGCTGGGGATCCTTCAGTAAATTCCTGATTGCAGCCCTAACAGGGGCTGTCTCCATTCCTTCCTCCCATGCTGAGAATCGCCCTCTGTCCTTACCAGCCTGTTAAGATGCTCCTTCAGCCTCTTTCCAGCTGACCTCGGCTCTCTGGGACTCAGTTTTCTTACATAGCAACCAGAGTGACAGCAGCGGCTTGCATATGTGTGAGGGCTCCATGAAATAATCTAAACACACGGCACAGAATCCCTGCACCCCTCTTTGTCCCCCTGATACCACAAGGACTGGAGGCAAACAACACGGAGCAAGTGTCCTCAAGGAAGACGACAGAAGAATTGAACTCAAGTCAGACTATCTTTGGGGAGGGATACCAGGAGCAAATAGTGCACATTTGACAAGGTATTTCTGTTCCCCACCTTATGACAAAGTTGACTTGGATAGAATGTCCAAACCACGGTGCAGTTTTTCTTTCAAGCATGGCACGCTGTGATCTGGCATTTGCTTGGCAGAGGAGAGTTCCAGAGGCAAATTCAGTCTTATTTTCTTGGTGACCTGTTGGGCTCTTCAGCCTGGATCCTCATAGAATCATCACGCGTCTTTGTCCTTATGTTTTTTTCAAGATGTGGCTGGCTGTGCATTTTGTCATTAATTTTGCCTGGAACATCATAAGTGTATAGATTTTTTTCAGCTTTGAAAAGATCTATATATTTATGTATTTATTATTTGGGAGATATGATATTACATGAGTAGAGTTTACCATTAAAATAGGTAAATAGAGAGCTTAGGTAACTGCTTACATTACAAAATGACAAAGACCATTATGGAAAAATAAAGTGTATCCGCATATGTATGTCTGACAAAATAAGATGGATAAAAATTCTATTCTACTGGTAGTATTAACATATACTGCTTTCTTCATGACTTTGAATATCAGAGAATTAAGCTAAAATCCTTTTGAAAAGTTAAAAGTAAATAGTGGTGGTAAAAATAAAGAGAATACATGGGAAGAGAAACGTAAAGAGATTTTGAGAACATGGAAAAAAACCCAGAGAATAACAACAGAAAAATGAAAATAAGAAAATATAGGTGTGACAACAGAATATGTAAAAAAATTATATCAACACACACAATAGATTAAATTTGCTTATTATAAAACAAAATCTTAGATTTTGTTATGGACCGAAAACTCAATCACATGCTCTTAAAAGTGCATACATACTGCAAAGGAAAATTGATATAATGAATTAAATATTAAATTAATATAAACTTAAAATATTTTTCAGGTAAGAATAATAAAATGGAGAATCCCAGAGTGCGTTTCCTATCCTACATGAAACTTTATTTTCCCATCTGTGTAATGGATATGATAAAACCAGAACCTACTCCAGAAGGTTGATATGAGGACAAAGTTAATATTTATAAAGAACTTAGAACAATGCCTGGAATGTAGAAATTGATGTGTAAGTTTAATAGTACTTTAATTTAAATGAATTTTAATGCATGCAAATGAAAAATAATGCATATTATTTTGGAAAAAAAACATAAAACAAAAGAAAAAAATAGTTGGCAGTATCAGATCAGTAAAGACCAAATTCAACATGAATATCATTTCCTTTGCTTTAAGTCTTGCTTCCAAATCCAGTTGATTTACATGGGAAATAGTTGCAGTGATCCTTCCAGAATAAAGATTGCATCTCTTGAATAGAGTTCAGCGTTTCTGCAGACCCAAGACCAAGAACAGCACAGCCAATCTGATGTGACAAATTGGATTTGTTTTTCCCATATCACATCTCATTTGTAAAGACTTGGATAACTGGAAAAACTGCCCCTCAAACTCACACAAATTACGGACGAAGAGAACCCAGTTTTTATCTTTGCAAAAGAGAAAAGTATGGATAATTTTCAGAGAAAAGGAATCTCATCTACAATGTTGCAAACACCACAGTTTGTACTGTGCTTAATGCCCTGGGTCAGATTCAAATGGGAACCCATGCCTTGGACAACTAATTAACATCATGATTCTGTTATTGAGCAATTTTATTTCAGTTGTCTCATTCTATCTTCACGAGATGAAAAAATCCAAGTTCCCAAATTACATAATTGCAAATCAGTAACCACGTGACACTAATTTACAGACAGAAACCAGAGTATTTATCATTACTTTATTAAGGTTGCTTTTATGAACAAAACTAGCTGTGGGTCTGTAAAATCACTAAGACACAAAAGTAACTAAACAATAATATCTTTGGGGAAATTTGAGTTTACAATGGTTACTTCTTAGTAATTCAAGTGAAAGCTTCTCACTCTCTAACTTTCTCTACCTGTTTCCTCAAAAGGACCGATGAATTTGGCTAACGTCTCTGAAATGTCTTTAAGCCACATCCAGTGTGATAAGCGTACAAATCTGATAGCATCCTTCAGCACAATTTGGGATTCAAAATTAAACTCAATATATAATAATTAAGCCCAGTTAAATCAATGGAAATGTAGATTGTGCTTTTTCAAACTGCCTCAAACATTTGACAGGCCCCTCTTAGCAGGGACAAACATGGGATTAGACACTGAAAAGTCACTTTGTAGAAAAAAAGCACTGTTGATCAGTTGTGGGAAACACCGTTCTCATGTTTTCCTAGCTTTCCATGTCAGAAGGTTTGCTCACAAACACCTTTCTCAGAACAGATAATCACGGCCTATCTGCTCACCTGGCTTTATTCTCTTCTTCCTCTTCCTTCGCCTGGTACCAGAGCCTCTGTTTGCCAGGTGGCTTGCTTATTGATCACCTTTCCTCTGGAATGCCATGCTCACTGCTATCTCTCCCACCCAGAGGGGCCAAGCACGCCATAGGGTTCAATGCCTGTTAGTTACCTGGATGGTGGAACAGATCTACTTTCAAGTTTCCTTTTACCTTTTATAGTTCTCAGGAAAACCCATTATTCTCTCCCTCCTGAACAGTCAAAGAAGAGCTGGTATCTTCCAGCCTGTCCTGAAAAACTCCGAACTCTGCCCCAGTGATAGGCGGAAAGTACAAGCCTTCTGTATATATTTCAGCATGCAAATTGTTGGAAGAATGACATTATTTTTCTGCCCAGAGACAGAGCAGCTGGCATGGAAGAAGTTGTCTTCCCAGGTGGAATGCTTATAAACTGTGGACATTTAATCTCTGTGTCCTTTCTCTCCTCCATACACTCGGCAGCGAGCACAGAGAGGAGAATCTGAAACTTTGTGTTTTAGAACACGAAGCGGATTTAAGCCTCTCAATTCAAAATCTGCCCATATATTTTAAAAGATTTGGGCTTCTTCTTTGTCATGCTTCCGGGCTAGACAGGAGAAGAAAGGTTGATCAGATTCCAGGAAAGGATCTAAACCAGGGAGGCTCAGCGGCTGGTAGACCTCAGGGGTCACCTGGCAAGGGGACACCAGCACTCAGAGCTGGGCCACGCGGACATCAGATCAATTCAGAGCAACCTGGCAAAGCCAAGACAGGCTCTAGGGCTGGAACGAAGAGCACAGAGGCAGATGCTAAGAGCAAAGGCCCATCGGAAGATCAGAGCACAGGGCAGATTTAACAAGAGAGCCCAGTGGCCAGGTGGAGATGATAGCTATGAAAGGGAGAGTTTCTGCCCTTTGAGATGCTGTGAGATTTTGAGGAAGCAGCAGTTGGGCGTCCTCTACACTTAGTGACTTCTCCTCCTGTTGTATGCCTCCTGATCTGAGCACCATGTGCAGGTTTTTTTTGCGGCACGCGGGCCTCTCACCATTGTGGCCTCTCCCGTTGTGGAGGACAGGCTCCGGACGCGCAGGCTCAGCGGCCATGGCTCACGGGCCCAGCCGCTCCGCGGCATGTGGGATCTTCCCGGACCGGGGCACGAACCCGTGTCCCCTGCATCGGCAGGCGGACTCTCAACCACTGCGCCACCAGGGAAGCCCCCATGTGCGTTTTTTGATACAAGTGCCAACAAGCTGGGGACTCATAGTCATACAATAAGATAGGTTTGCAATTCCATAATAAAATCTCCCTCCCTAGATTCACCCACAAATGTGGCACCGAATAACAGAGTACACAATAGCGTGGGTGCAGTTGTCACGAATTCCTGCCCAGTTCTGTGAACCCATTATGTTTATAAGGATCTGGACGTGTACTTGGTCACGCTATCCCGGCCAGTTCAGGTTTACCTTCCTTAGGAGCCCATGGAAAGTAGGCACAGTAGGTTCCTCTGTATGTCCTAGAGTTTGCTCTAAAGTGAAAGAAATGTGCATGTGATGAGCTTTGGGCTAAGAGAGAGGCAGTAAACAGAGAGAGACTGTCTTTACGGGGGAGAAACCTACCAAACTGAACTCTGTTATGGCAGCTCGTAGCTCGTAGCTGAAGGAAGTTGGAAGAACAACGCGTGAAGGGTGTCTGGGGTCTCACCCAGATCCTTTAATTGGTCTCCAGTCCCTGCACACATGGCCACCATCCAAAATACCACGCTTCTGACCTGCGTGTGACTCCCAGGCTCAAGTGTAAGCCATCTGCCTTAACTCTCAGCCGGCTCCCATGGTTCCTGACCCTGGTCAGGTCAGGATCCTCAGAAGCAGCCCCTACACAGCCTCCTTCATCCCTCTCTTTGCACTCTGCCCAGGTCCTCTCTGACTCCCGCAAACAATCACTACCAGATGATGAGGTCCAGCCTGACTCACAAGCCTGCCTGAGCCCCAGGCACCTCCTCTCGGCCCCTGGGTTCATTCCAGCCCTCACCCGCCAGCCGCATGCCAGGTAATCTGATTTTGTGAGCTTGAAGAGACAGAGGAAAAAGTGCATGCCCTTGACCCCGGAGACTTTAACTCCCCTGTCCCCCCATTGTTTCTCCTTCATGCCACTTAACAATGAGTGTTGCGATCTTTTCTGTATCAAAACAATTCCATTTATTGACAGTAGCTAAGGTGCTTAGATGGGGACCTGATTTTTCCCTCGCCCCCCTGCAGCCTTCCAGACTGGGTGTGCATTTTACAGGTGATCCTGCCACTGCCCGGGAGTGAGCAGGCAGGCTGCCACCTGGCCCCACAGGATGGCCACACATTGAAGAGCAGACCGGTCAGTCCAGGTCAGAGGAGTTCCCTTGGGCACAGCTCACAAGAGGCAGTAACTTCATGCATGTTCTTGACAACCGCGTCCCTCACTTCTCAATGACATCACTCATGTCCAGAGGGCACGCCATTCTTCAGGGGCTTCATTCCAGCCATGTCCTGGGGACATGTGTGGCCAGATCTCTGAGCACCCTCTGCAGTGGTGCCAGGTGGCCGGCGGTCTACAGGACACCCTCGTCTGACACCCCTAGCTCCAGGCCTGCATCTCCACTCAGTCCTGCATCCTCCACCCTCTCTCAGCCTTGAAATTTAGCCACGTGCCCTGCCTGCCACAGCCTGCAGGACTGCAGATGTGTTCTCTGGCACAAGCCTGACTAGGGGCCTCAGGAAGTGTAAACTTGAAACACCCAGTACTTGCCCTTGCACCAGCTCGGAGGTGCAGGAACTGCCTTGTCTCTGGAGCATCTTGGGAGGCAGGTAAGGGGGCGGCTCAGAGGCTGTGGACGCTGCCAGGGGTCAGGTTCAGGAATTAGCAGGGACACAATCTAGCCTGAAAGGCATCTAGTAGTTTGAACTCTAGACAAATCTCAATGTATTGTCCTACTGTTCACAGCATGACCTGGGGAAGGGTCACACTGGTCTCAGACACGCAGGTTTTCATGAATATTCAAGTTGCTAGAACGGGTCTCAGAAGTCAAAGGCAAGGGAGAGGAAGTGTCCTCCCCAGGTGTGCCTGCAGAGATGGTGCAATAGATCAGGGCTGTCTGGCAAATTCCCTGACGTGCTGGAGTCCAGGTGGCCCAGGTCTGTAGGTGAGCCCTCACCTCCTGGAGTTCCCATGGCAGCCCTCCCACCCCAGGCTCTTTCTCTTTATCTCACCTGCAAGCAAGAATGCCTGCACCTTCTTTAACATGCAGAGCTGCGTAAAACCCCTGCAAGTGGGAGGTGGCTACGCAAATCACTGCAGTGGCTGTAGTAGGGATGTGAGAATCATTTTTCTGCACAGGGACGGGCATAGGAGGGCAGCGCTGGCACTGCCCCGTCCCCTCCCCACCCCATCCTTATCACAAGGAGCAGCACGGGGAGTGGCTTCCCAGGCGAGGACGTGAAGCAGTGGCTTGACCATGGCAGTGTTTCCTCCCCAGGTCACCGTGTAGATGAGCTGTCCCTCCTCCCCAGGGCAGGAAGAGGGAGGGGTGGAGAGAAGCTGGGTGTGTTTTGTCCACACCTGTCCTCCTTATAGATACGAGGAATAGGTCATCAGGTTACCCAGCAACACACAGCTTTGGTTCTCCCAATTTGGTCGATTTCAGATGAGGCTGGCAGCCATCAGAGGTGTGGCTGCCCCTGGAGAGCAATGGACAGGTCTGTGTCCACCGCTTGAAGCCATTTCCAGATGTGCCCCATCTCTCCTCCGGTCTCCCCGAGGCCACTGTCCCCAGAAGGACTCTGACGCAGGTCAGGCAGCCCTTTAATTAGATTTCCTTCCTATCTGGCAGGATTCGATCATGAGACGGAAAGCACACAGTGATTTGAACAGGAGGAGAGTAATATAAGGAACTGTGGAAGCCTGATGGAGTGGCTGCAGGTGTAAAGAGGACTCCGTGTGGCACCTTAGGGCCGAGGAAGGAGCAACGTGGAAGGGGTTTTTCCCCCAAGGCTGGGGTTCCAACCTCCTCAGAGAAGGAGAGGTTGCAGCCCTGGGGGGACGGGGAGTTTGCTGTGTTGTCCAGGCTGCATCTCTGGCCCTATAATGGCACGAGGCCCCAGTTCCCGTGGATGCGTTCGCTCACCCAGTCTCCCACCTGCCTGTGTGGGACACCACATTCTGGGGCTCTGCAGGCGGAAGCCGGAAAGTATAACAATTTGTGATTCATTCATTCACCAGCATCTCCTGAGCCCTTACTGTGTGCCAGGCCTTTCTCTGTGCAGAAGTGATCAGTGAATCCAGAGTCAGTGGAAGACCGTGTCCCGGTGCAGGGAGGGGTATGTGTGTTTCTTGAGCCCATGGATGGGTCACGGCCTTATAGGAGGTAAGTGTCCTCACAGCTTGCTCCTGTAGCACTGAATGCCATTCACAAGGAGGCTGGGGCCTCCTGCCCAGTACCTCACCTATGCCTGCACCAGACACCAGGTGACAGGAGGCTCAGGGACCAGACCGCCAGGCTGGGGTCCTGTCTCTGGGATTCCTGGATTTGT
This sequence comes from Phocoena phocoena, assembly GCF_963924675.1. Lineage (NCBI taxonomy): Eukaryota > Metazoa > Chordata > Mammalia > Artiodactyla > Phocoenidae > Phocoena > Phocoena phocoena. Next base: position 4,060,581 of record NC_089221.1, on the reverse strand, counting down.
GGCTATGGGAGAGTAGCTGTCCCTCTCTGGGCTGGTGGCAAGCTATCAGAGCAGTGGATAAGTTTCCTGTTGCTGCTGTAACAAAGGACCAGCTGGGTGACCTAGAACAACACACATTCGTTCTCTCACAGTTCTGGAGGCCACAAATCCAAAGTCAGGTTCACTGGACTGAAATCCCTCCACTGTTGGCCTCTGGTCGCATGGCCTTTTCTTCTTCCATGTTTAGTCAAATCCCTCACTTCCCCCTCTTTTAAGGACATCAGTGTTTGCCTTTAGGGCCCATCTGAATAATCCAGGATCATCTCCCCATTTCAAGATCCATAACTTCATCACATCTGCAAAGACCTTATCCTTACAAGGTAACATTCACAGGTTCCAGGGGTTAGGAGTAGAAATCTTTGGGGCCATTATTCAGCCTGCTACAAGCCGTGAGTGCTAAATGTGTTTTCTTTAGTCTTTGTATTACCTGTGGTTTAGCAGGGCACAAGTGTTTTTTTTTTTTTTTTTTTTTTTTTTTTTTTTTTTTTTGCGGCATGCGGGCCTCTCACCGTTGTGGCCTCTCCCGTTGTGGTGCACAGGCTCCAGATGCTCAGACTCAGTGGCCGTGGCTTATGGACCCAGCCACTCCACGGCATGTGGGATCCTCCCGAACCAGGGCACGAACCCGTGTCCCCTGCATCGGCAGGTGGACTCTCAACCACTGTGCCACCAGGGAAGCCCCACAAGTGTTTTTTAAAGGAGTGTAATTCCCGTCCCAACACCTGCTTCTTTAGACTCCCTGTCTGCCTTGTTCAGGCAAAGGATGGTGGCGGGGCCATCTGACAGTACTGCATGTGACCCACGCTGGGTTAGAGCCAAGGGCACACCTGTGAGGCCAGCACAGGCTGAGTCATGTCCCCGCAGGGCTCACAGGAGGTCAGGGGCCCGCTGGGCTGCTCACTGATGTCTGCATACCGGAGTGCTGTTGGCCCCACACGGAACCTGGAACTTTAGGGGAACATCCCCTGGGTCATCCTTTCTCCTCCCAAGCTTGGGTCTCAGAGGGAGACAGCTGGAGATCCAAAGTTAGGTTTTCTACAGAGTAGGTGGGTGCAGATGAGGGGTCACAGTGAGGATTTATTCTTACTTATATGGAGAGTCCAACACATACTCACACTCGCACAGCCATCCTCAGAGGCTGTTCTGTCCCTCCAACAGGGACAGGGCCCACCCCACTAAGGGACAGAACAGGAAATCGACTCTGGAAAAGGGAACCCCAAGAGGGCACAGAGCACACCAGCATGCTCTCTGTAAGCTGTCTGCATCAGCACCAGGAGGGATCTAAGAGGTGAGGGGCTGGGGAGGAGGTGGCTAGCCAGGGAGGGTCAGCCACACCCCTGAGGTCTGGACTCCGGCCCCTGAGGGAAAACTTGGTGGCACTGGCTGGGAGCCGCAGGAATTTGAGAGCCTTACCAGGGATGGACTTTGGTGGTCAGCCTCTGCCGATCACCTCCAGGCCCGGTGGGCAGACACAGGAATTCTGAACGAATTGGTTGGGACCATCCAGGCCTCGGAGCTGAAAAGTGCCGGCTTGGTGGACCGCGCACATTGGGACCTGAAACATGACACACACGCTGAGCAGTGATGTTTTGAGTGAGCATTGAAAGGGCATTCTGGGGACAGTGGCCACCAGCCCCTGTGTTAAAGGCGAGAGCCAAGTTCTGGGGGGAGAAAAGGGTTTTTCTCAGAACCTGAAACCTAGGCTGTAATCATTTAAAAGCAGAACATAGAGGCTTCAGCCTGGACTTTCTTATAAGCCTCTAGCAGGGAGGATCCAGAATTTGATCAAGAAGAGTTCCTACACCTTGGAAGGGGATAAGGACCTTTCCTGGTTAGTGGGGAAGCCGGAGGGGGTGGCCTAGTGGCCGGTGGGGCAGGAGGGAACTTCACCTCTAGTTGGGCTGGTTTTATGAGACACCTTGCAGTCAAAGCTGCCAGGGTCATAGGAGAAATAGGGGTGCCCAAGAAGCCCAGGATTCCAGAGCAGAAGGGGTTCCCTGCCGGTTCCGTCAGGAACTCAGTGCGGGGAGGGGTCTGCCTTGCACAGTGGCTCCTAGACTCCTGAGCAGATGCCACCCCAGGAGGAGGGAGGGGCACCCTAGACAGTGAGCGACCCCAAAGGAGCCGGCGGCTTATTTCCAGCTTCCATTGCTAAGGCACCTACGATGCGGGTCGAGAATTCACTCTGGTTTTGTGTTTGTTTTCTTTTGTCCTTGCTATTAACCAGGGAAACTGAGGGCTTGTACTGAAGGTGAACTCAGATTCAGAGAAAAAAGAAAGGCACATACTGAGTGAAGTAAGTCAGACAGAGAAAGACAAATATCATATGATATTGCTTATATGTGGAATCTTAAAAAGGGTACAAATGAACTTATCTACAAAACAGAAATAGAGTTATAGATGTAGAAAACGAATTTATGGTTACGAAGGGGTAAGGGGGGAGGGATAAACTGGGAGATTGGGACTGACATATACACAGTACTCTATGTAAAATAGGTAAGTAATAAGGACCTACCATATAGCACAGTAGGTCTTCAATACTCTGTAATGGTCTATATGGGAAAATAATCTAAAAGAGAGTAGGTATATATTTATGTATAACTGATTCACTTTCCTATATACCTGAAACTAACACAACACTGTAAATCAACTATACTCCAATAAAAATTAAATAAAAACACAAAAATCCTAGAGGGGTTGGGTAGGGAGGGTGGGAGGGAGGCTCAAGAGGGAGGGGATGTGGGGATATATGTATACATATGGCTGATTCACTTTGTTGTACAGCAGAAATGAGCACAACTTTGTAAAGCAATTATACTCCAATAAGGAGGTGAAAAAATAAATGTAGAACTTACTTGATGTGAATATCTTGATTGTATAACAACACAATTAGTGACTTTGCTGAAATACAAATATGAAAAATAAAATTTATGGAGTAAATACATACTAAAAAAACCCAGAAAGTCACATTTCCTCTGTACATCTTGGTTATTTCTGTTCATTTTAAACGTGCTATGCAGAGGTCCAGCTGACCCGTGGGTACACAGCCCCTGGACACCCTTGGAGCCCCCATCTCAGGACCTTCAGACATCCAGTCTGGGTGCTCTCCCCCGAGGGCAGGGTCAGAGGGAGAGAGTCCTGTTCTGTTACTGGCCTGGGACTGGACAAGCAGACGCTTGGTGGAGCCCATGCTCTCTGTGGTTGTCTATACGGCCCCTTTGGACATTTTCCTCTGGAATGTCCTTTTGTACCTGTAGAGTATTAAAAGACACGGTGGGGAGGTGCACAGTTTGGCTGCTCACTGACTTTCTCTCCTTTTCCATCTTATCTCCTATTTCTGATCTCTGTTGACTTCCCAGAGCACATATTTGAAAAAGGAATGTTCCCAAGGACACCCATTGGGACATTACATGCTTTTCTGCGTTTTGGTGCAGTAAAGAGAGGTTGTGAAAACATGATCTGTGGAAATGCCTTTCTTCTTGGGGACCTGGCCCTTGGGTACTGGTCTTCCCCTTTCAACAATTTGCAGAGTCGGCATATAATTCTATGATTCTTTTATCTCTGCAGTAGGCTGAACTGTGGATTATTGGTAAGGACAACATTCTCACTAAGACTTGGTATATTTCAACAGATCTTTTCTAGAATTTTGCAGCATGCTTCTGCTGCCATGTGCCTAGCTTGCCAAGTGAGTTAAATATAAAGTATGGCTGTCCTTTATCCTCTGTATCCTCTGTATCCTCTGTAATGGTGTCTATATGTCTTTCCAGAAAATGCAGTCCTCCTAGCATGATCTGCTTCCCTGGGTTTATAACTGTCCCATATGGGAGATTCTGTTGTATAAATTCTACCTCTTGAATTGCTTTTTTTGGTATCAAGCTTACCAGCTGTCTTAAAATTTTACTTTTGGTTCTAGAGTAAAAAGAACTTCACATTGCTCAGTGAATATATGTAATAAACTAGTTTCCAAAATTGGAATATCACACATTTACCCTAGATTATTACTGTGCTGTAGACTTTAAGCTTTAATGTAGTTTTAAAAATTTAATTATTTGGCATAAGTCAATAAATTTCAGATTTCTCTGAGAATACATTTTTTTTAAAAAAATTAACACCATTTCAAATCGTCTAATTAAAATTATTGTGAGCTCAGTGTCATTTTTTAATGTGGAGCATTGCCAGACAGAAGTAAGCTTGTGAAAGCAGCATATTTGAAGGAACGGCACTCAGTTTCCCGAACAGCCTGGAAATCTGAGGATAGCAATGATTAAGGTTTCTTTAACCCAGATTGTTAAACCCACAAAATAATCAGCTGGAATTAAATAAAAGTTAACTATAGGGCTTCCTTGGGGGCGCAGTGGTTGAGAGTCCGCTTGCCAATTCAGGGGATGCGAGTTCATGCCCCGGTCCGGGAAGATCCCACATGCCACGGAGCGGCTGGGCCCGTGAGCCATGGCCACAGAGCCTGTGCGTCCGGAGCCTGTGCTCCGCAACGAGAGAGGCCACAACAGTGAGAGGCCCGTGTACCGCAAAATAATAATAATAATAAAAAATTTAAAAAATAAATAAAAGTTAACTATTAAATAAAAGTTTCACATTATTTATTATTTCCTTAGTTTAGCTACAATTGTGTATAGTAAGTCATGAGAGGTAAATCTTGGTCTATGGACAGACGGGTCCTGCTCCTTCTTATGGGGGATGATTTGCTCCTGGAACCGAGAAACTTCCTGGTATGGCCTGGATCTCTCTTCTTTTTGGTTACATTTTGTCTCCTCTGTGCGTCTTTTGGGTGCAATTCCCTCTTCCAGGAAAGTGAGACTTGGGCACTGACCTGAACTAAGCTTGGTTTCTAGGAATCTGGGGCTGGGTTTAAGGTGATAGAGGAATTTTCTCTGTAGCCTTTATTGAGCCAAAATGCAGAATTTGATCAGAGGGAAAAAAAAAATAATCCTGGAGAGAAACCTAGCAAGACACCCAGCTGGATCCAAGTCCTTCGGTCACTGAAGGGCTCCACCAGGTGTTTTTGGAAGCAAAGCCCAAGCCTTGACCACAAGTTAAGGAAGAGGCAGCATGAAGGACCCCAAGTAGACTCAGAGAGCCAGGGCTAGGGATGTGGTTGACAGCCTCAGAGCCATGGCTGTTAACATCAGTCAATTGCTCATGTGTCCATGCCCTGGGTGCGTTGAAAAGCCAATGCACATATGCTCTTTGACGTAGGGAGGCTTCACCTAACTAATAGTATTAGTTGCCTCAGGAAATTCACAGCATCCTGGGTGAACATACAGAAAAGAAAATTCACTCTGTGCTCCATTCTACCCACCTGACAGCTAGAGCGATAATTGATATCCTTCCCCTAATTGAAAAGTCAAACACTGGATATGGTCCAAAGGCAGATTTGGTAAAATTCTTTTTGAACTTCATGAGAGGCTAAGCAGTCATTTGTTCCACCTGGTCAACACCTAGTTCGTTTTTATATCATCTCAAAAGCCAAAAAAAAAGCCAAAAAAACCTTTGGCTATGAAACCTGGGTTCTTATCTCAATGCTAGAAGGCTAGTGGTTTGAGGCAAAGATCATTGCAGAATTGTTCTTAGTGAGCACAGCCTCAGAACAGAGGACCTGGGAAGGTAATAACCACACGACACAGTGTCTTTTAAAGGAATGAGCACAGTAAGTGTTCTTTGTTAAGTGCAAGTGTCCATATGTCACCCCTTTACTCCGCTGAAGCCATACGTAGTTATACCCTAAAGCATTCAGTTTGAGCTAAAGGGCAAATCCCCCCTGAAAAAAAGAACAAGCAAGTCCCTGATGCCTGTGGACCATTTCCCAGGCAGAAGCAGCACAGTGGAGGTGGAGTGGTGATTGTTATTCCACATCCTCTCATCCATTGATTCTCACTTTCCGCTTGAGTAGAAGCAATGTGTGAGGCTCATGTCACGTGTATCTTACAGCTTTGAAAATGCAACATGGATTAGGAGACGTGATAGAAAAGATACAATGACCATGAAATGCCTGCATGAAATTTCAGTATTATTATTGTTTGAATTTGGAGAAACTGCCATTGTTAGAAGATAAACAGTTCTTGTTTTCAAGCATGGGGAACTGAAGAGTGCATTTGGATAATTCACTTATTTATTCATCCAAAAAAACATTTATTACATGCTTACTGTGCACCAATTATGGTGCTGGAAGCTGCAGGACAAGAGTAAACCAGACAGAACAGGTTTCTGTCCATGGCGCTCTCATTGTCAGTTAGAAGATTTTAGAGAATTCGGATAAGGGTGGTTGGCGAGGCCAACAGATCAGGAGATGACAGTCATTGTAATTAGAGTTTGTGACTCACAGATCCCGAGAGGAGGACGCAACACACGATGGGGGGCCACACGGGGAAACACCAGGGTCAGTCAGGAGGCAGAGGAAGTGAGGGGTCAACGTGGACAAGAGTCTTTATTGTGGTTTCCACAGGAAGAAACAAGCTAGGCTCTGTAGGCAGTTTTAGGATTGGGCTAATTTGAATAAGTTCAGGGGGCTCTGTTTGTAGTCATCTGGTACCTGGTGTGTCTAGGGCAGGGAAAAGCATCCCAAGTGTAAGTGCCCCATACAGGGGGCAGCTGGGGCATGGGCTCTGAGTGGGTTGGTTTGCATATGAAGGGCCTGCTTGCAGGTGTGCCGTCACTATCTCTTGGAATTGGTTGGCCCTGTAAGGGGCAGTGTCTCCAGGGTTAGCAAGACCTGAATGTCAAAGCACCAAACATACAGAAAATGAAAAGTCACGGTTAATATACCCTCTTTTCTCATGGCACTTATCCTGCCATAAATTCTTTTTTTTTAATTGAAGAACAGTTGATTTACAATATTGTGTTAGTTTAAGGTGTACAGCAAAATGATTCAGTTATACACATATGTATACATCTATATTTTAAAAAAAAAATATTTTCCATTATAGTTTTTTACAAGATACTGAATATAGTTCCCTGTGCTCTACAGTAAGCCCTTGGTGTTCACCTATTTTAGATAGCAGTGTACATCTGTTAATCCTGTACGCCCAATGTATCCCTCCCTCTTTCCTCTTTGGTAACTGTAAGTTTGTTTTCTATGTCTGTGAGTCTATTTCTGTTTTGTAAATAAGTTAATTTGTATCATTTTTTTAAAATTCCACATATAAGTGATATAATGGGATATTTGTCTTTGTCTAACTTACTTCACTTAGTATGATAATCTCTATAGGTTCATCCATATTGCTGCAAATGGCATTATTTCATTCTTTTCTTTATGGCTGAATAATATTCCATTGTATATATGTATCACAGCTTCTTCATTCATTTATTTGTCAATGGACATTTAGGTTGCTTCCATATCTTGGCTATTATAAATACTGCCAATATGAACATTGGGATGCATGTATCTTTTCGAATTAGAGCTTTCATCTTTTCCAGATATATGCCCAGGAGTGGGATTGCTGGGTCATATGGTAGCTCTATTCTTAGTTTTTTGAGAAACCTCCATACTGTTTTCCATAGTGGATGCACCAATTTACATTCCCATCAACAGTGTAGGAGGGTTTGCTTTTCGCCACACCCGCTCCAGCATTTATTATTTGTAGACATTTTGTTAATGACCATTCTGACCAGTGTGAGGTGATACCTCATTGTAGTTTTGGTTTGCATTTCTCTAAAAATTAGCAATGTGGAGCATCTTTTCATGTGCTTATTGGCCATCTATGTGTCTTCTTTGGAGAAATGTCCATTTTTTTATTAGGTTGTTTGTTTTTTTGTTATTGAGTTGTATGAACCGTTTGTATATTTTGGAAATTCAGCCCTCGTCAGTTGCATCATTTGCAACTATTTTCTCCCAGTCTGTAGGTTGTCTTTTTGTTTAATTTCTGGTTTCCTTTGCTGTGCAAAAGCTTATAAGTCTGATTAGGTCCCATTTATTTATTTTTGCTTTTATTTCTATTGTTTTGGAGACCTGCTATAGAGTCTTGGTTGTTAACTTAGCTAATTCACTAACCTCCTTAATAAAGGGATGCTTTCTTGTTTAATTTTGTGTATTTTGCAACATCCTCTACTGTTGAATGCTTATTATAAATATTCAATGATATTTGTTCACCAAAATACAGCACAACAGACATTTTCCTTGGGATGTGGCAGAGAGGAGAGAGCAGCAGAGAAGAAGAGAGTGATTATAAAGTGTCTCAGGCCCAGGGGGACTGATAACTCAAAGTAAATAGTATGTGTGTATTTGGTCTGCAAGACTCACCATTTGACCTGTAAATGAATGATTTATTAGTAATCGTCTAGTGTACTGAATCTCTAAAGAAAACTTCACAAAATGCAAAAGTATTAGTAAGTCATAAAAGAGCTAAAAAGGATAAACCCTTCTACCTTTCCTTCACCTGGTATTTATTTTCACGTCCTCATTTTTAGCACCTCCTAGAAAAAACAATTATAAGTTGATTACTGTACAAGCACATGAGGCTTTTTTGATTAAGTAGATTGCACATGAAATGCACGTTTATTTTACAGGTGTGGGTGTGAGTATTTATGCTTACTAAATTCCCTCCCTCTTGGGTATTTGGGGAATGGCCTGAGGTTGGTGGCAGGGCTCACACTGCTGAGATGGTTTCAGGACACAAATGCAGGGTCAGGGACCCAGAAAGCCATGAGCCTCTGGGAAGTTTGCCACAGTTTTACTTCAAACTAACCTTTCAGATTAGATTTGCAGATGCCTCTTTTCCTCAGTGGGGGATTCGGAGGATAAGGGACTATTTGTACAGTATGTGTTAATCTAATGATCTTCTCCATTTAACAACTTCAAAGCAAAATAAACACAAGACACTCATTAATACTTACAAGTGAGGCATACATCTGGCCAGGTGATTTTAACACCAAGCCTTGACTACAAGTTGCTTTTGGAAAGTGGTTGTCTATGCTCTGACTTGACATAATCCAGAGAGATATCTTTCAACTTTTCTCTTTGAGCACAGGATATCAGGAATAAGTACAGTGGCAGCTCTCGGTGGAACTGTCCAGACTACAGGGCTGATGAAGCCAAGGAGGATGTTTTCATACAGCAGCACAGTTTACTGGAGCGGTCCTCTTGCCTTACTGATGAACACAGTGAACTTTGTATAAATGTCTCTGCACAGGCACACCCCAGGGCACACCTGTGACATCCGTGACAGAACCAGGGAGGTGGTGCCGGTGGTGTCATGGGTTCTAAGCTTCTCTCACAAGCTTCCGTCTTAGACGGACAAGCAGACCTCCTCTTTGGCAATGCCATCTCTTCCATCTGTGCTCTACAAGTCAATCCCCTTCCTCTCCCAGCTTCCTCCGGACCCTCGCTCCATCAATATCTACATCGGCTTTGAATCTCCCACATCTTCCCCTTTCATGGCTCTGCTCCTTTAACTAAAACACACGCAGGTCTCACCTCCCATAAGGAGGATCTTCTGAATTTGTCACATGCTTAAACTACTGTCATAACGTCTTTCTCTTTGCTCTCCAAAGCCTGAGCATGTCCCCTTCCTCGTGCTGCATCCCCCAAATGACCTCCTGAAACTTCTCTGTGAATGTCTCCCGGGTTGTCTTGATTGCCAACTACAACAGCCTTTCTTAACTTTTCTAGCCAGGCTGCTTCCTTTCACATTCTTGTTCTTTTAGGGTAGGTCCTAAACTGTATGTTTTCTTTTTCTCAGCAGAGGGTGCCTAAATCCAGAGTAGTGGAAGCACATGTCTGTCCAGTGGAGAGCGAGGTCAACAGCACAGACGCCAGAGCCACTGCCCGAGAGATAGGGTGAGTCACCACCACCCAGCACAATGTGCCCATCTCCAGAAGGAGGCTGATGATGGTGCCGCTCATGGGACTGCTTTTAGGATTGGATGTGCTGATATATGAAAAGGGTTGTGAGTGGTTTCCAGATGCACTAGTCATGTGTGTGTTCGTTATGTGTTATTAGTCCTGTTGCCTCTACTGTACTCTGTCCAAACACTGATGCTGGTCTTTCGATGTTAGACACAAGCTTTCTGTAGGATCCTGGCCTGTGGTTTTCTGGACCTCCCTGCAAAGGGATGAACATTCTTGATCACACTTTGTCACCAGCTGTCCTGTCCTGTGTTGAGTTTCTGAGCACATCAGGAACCGCTGGCAAGAATGGGGGAAAGCTTGTAGCTTGGCATGTGGTCTGAAGTGGACCTAGGGTTGGGCCATTGGTCTAGGGGTAGAGGAGAGGGTGTCCAATCCCACCATTTGCTGTTGTGCACAAATAAGACCTTGGATTTAAATCCAAGCAGCACATGAGGGCCTCCCAGAGATTTCAGACTCCCATTTCCCAGTGATATTTCTTAAAAATCGCATATCAATCCAGTTCAGTCGCTATTATTTCCCATTTCACATAGAGGAAAACTTAAAAATCCAAAACTGGAGCGCATCAATTTATTTTTTTAGGGAGTGGCAAATGTAGCACTTGAACTCAGATCTTCTAATTTCATTTTATCATGATTCAGTAGAAGAAAGAGTTTGAATCTCCATGATAACTAAAAAAGAAGAGATGAAAAATAAAGAGAAGAATTTCCGTGGGAGAAAGCTACTTGGAAAGGCACATGTTCTGGTTCTCAGACACCTATCCTGTGCCCAAGACAGTGTTTCAAGGGACATTGCCAGACCTCAGCTCTCTCCTCACCTTCCACTGCCTTTGTGATGAAAACTCATATCCTTCTCCTATCCTCTTACCTGAGGGAGAAAACAAACATGTGCTTCTCATCACCTTTGTTGAGTTCCATTGTCTCTATTCAAGGTTACTGGGGAGAAAGACTCTTTCAGTAAACAGCAACAACGACAAACATACTTAATGAGGAATTTTAATATATCAAGTGAGAACTTTTATAACCAAACTTATAATGCTTGCAACAAAACTTAATCAGAAAATAAAGGGTTTTAGGGATTTAACAAATATTCCCAGACATCGATTTAAAATTAGACTTTATACCAGACGTAACTGTTTCATTTTCTTTCATGAATCAACTACTTAGTTACATAAAGAATGATTGCTTTGGGCTTTCCTGGTGGCGCAGTGGTTGAGAGCCCGCCTGCCGATGCAGGAGACACGGGTTCGTGCCCCGGTCTGGGAGGCTCCCACATGCTGTGGAGTGGCTAGGCCCGTGAGCCTATGGCTGCTGGGCCTGCGCGTCCAGAACGTATGTTCCGTGGCGGGAGAGGCCATGACGATGAAAGGCCCGCATACCACAAAAAAAAAAAAAAAAAGAATGGTTGCTTTTTTTAGCAACACAAGAAAAACAAAAAGTTTTTTCTTTGATGTATTAAATGTACTCAATATAACATCCAGCAGTACCTTCAAGATTTCCAAGCAGATCCTGAGTTCTGTCTGGTGTAATTTAACTTGCATCCACATTTTCCAGCTTCAATCAACTCTCTTGCCACAGATGAAGTGTTGATTAGACAGTCATATGTGCCTCTAAGATTGATTGTCTGCTACATCTTTCCCACTGGTGTTTCAATTCAGGTTCACCATAAAGATGTGAAGGAGCCCCACCATCGCTGCTTCCCGAATTTCTACCAGATAACAAAAGCGATAAGGAAAATGGGAAGAAAACAGCATTGGCACTGGCACCTGGGAACGAAACAAAGATGCCATCATGGACAAGAAACTTGGAAGTGTTTCTGAAGGGCAGAGTTGAGGCAGGGAAGGTTTGAGGTGACAGCCCACGAATTGGCAAAATGTTCCCAAGGAGAACAAGCAACTGGGAGGGGCTGAGGGCAGGCAGGGCAGCGACGGAGGGGGACATGCCTGGAGCTTAAGTCACTGGAGCTGGGGGAGGGTGAGCTGGGCACCAGGGGAGGGACTGGGACCACTGGGACAGTTGGCAGGGGAGGCCTGTAGGGTGAGGGTGGGACCTGCCTCCAGACAGGGGGTCATCCTGCCCTCTTCTGGAAGTCCTACTTAGATGTGTTCTGTTCTTCCAATCTGTCTTCCATACCTCTTAACTCCTTTTTCTATTTTATTTTGTAATCTCTTTACTTCCTATTTAGCTTCTGCTCCTGTTTATTGCTTTTCTGTTGTTTTTTTTTTTTATATATTTTTTTCCACTCGGCTTAATCTTAAGAAAAGTCTTTAGCACAACTATTCAATGTATTAACTCTTTGTTTGTGGTCAGTCTAGAGCCCCTCCTAGCTATCGCTAATTTTAATGATTCTATTTTTTTCAACTCCAAGATTTGTTCATATTTTACACACAGGTTTGGCAGGAACCACTGGTGAAGATTTTCCTTAGAGCACTATTCACTCCTTATTTAAGTGGTTTACAACTTCAACTGGAATTTACTCTTCCAGTCATCAAAGCTTCAAAGACTTATTAGTTGCACTCATTAAAAAAAAACCCACCATCGATAGCATTTGGAAAAATATTCCCACTTCCACTTTGGGCTGCACTGAGTAACTGACATGCTGATAAAATAAAATGAAGGTCAAATTCATAAGCTAAAGTGCTGTGTTATGTATGGAGAAAGCAGCGGGGTAGAGATAAGACTTTGGTGTGAGTTTGCAATTCTGAATAGCTAGCTAAAGGAACTGGGGTGAATCATATTGCTTTGAACCAATATCCTAATCTCTACGTGAGAATAATCCTTTTTTTGCTCATTTTACACTTTACTGTGAAAATCATGAAATGATATAGGTCAAACTGTACCACACTACAAGCTATTAAATGATTCAATACAATGCTGTTGATAACTGCAGTGTTCTCTAGGTCTACCATGGAATTTTATATCACCGTTTTCCTAGATGGAGCTTTATCAATAATGGAAAATAATGTGGCAAGGGACATGGTCTAGGAACAGGCAGAAAGAAGAAAGAGAGAGAGCAGGAAAGGCTCAGCCACGTGGTTGGTATCTCACCCACCAGCTTGCTTCAGCCTAGGGCTCAATCGCTCTTTTAGAAAGCACAGGATTATGACAGGTTTTACCCTAACAAAATGAATCACAGCAGCGAGGGCCAAGTTGGTTCTGGGACAGCTCCCAGACCTGGGTCCCAGTGGCCATAAGCAGGAAATCAATAGGTATTGGTTAATACCACTGGCAATAAAAGACACATGTGAGTGCTGAGACTCTCAACACAAAAATCCGTCTCTGGGGAGGCAGCCGATGAGAAGCTAGACATATAAAAATCACATTACCAAATCCATCATTGGCTTTGAAACAATACTAATGAAAAGTGGCAACTAAATTTGGTTGGAAGCCACGATAAACTGGCTTGACTTAGTCTCCGGAGAATCTTGTGCAAGCAAAGTCTGCAGCATTTGCTGCCTACTCATCTAAAAATGCATTTTCGTTTAACTACATTTCAAAGATAGAGCGTGAGGCCCCACCTGGCCTAACCGGACGCTGCAGTGGACTGTGTCTAGAATGGGGGTGGGACTGTGGCTCTGAGGTCACCTGGCCCAAGCTCCCTCACTCATCAACCTGCATGGACCAGGGACTGTCACTTTCCTTCTCCAAGCCTTAGTTTCTCACCTGGAAAATGAGGCTAGGGTAAGAAGTCTATTTCTAGAGTCTCAAGAAAAAAATAACCTAGAGATTGTCACAGTGAGTGAAGTAAGTCAGACAGAGAAAGAGAAATATATGATATCTAAAAAGAAATGATACAAATGAACTTACTTACAAAAGAGCAAACAGACTCACAGACTTTGAGAACGAACTTACGGTTACCAGTGGGGAAGGGTGGAAGGGATCTTTAGGGAGTTTGGGACTGACATGTACACACTGCTATATTTAAAATGGATAACCAACAAGGACCTACTGTATAGCACAGGGAATTCTGCTCAATACTCTATAATAACCTAAATGAGAGAAGAGTTTGAAAAAGAATAGATCCACGTATATGTATAACTGAATCACTTTGCTGTTCACCTGAAACTAACACAACAGTGTTAATCAACTATATTCCAATATAAAATAAAAGTTACATTTTTTTAAATGTTTAAAAAGTAAATTAATACAAAGAAAAAATAATCCATAAGATGCAAAGTCCTTAGCAACACACCTGTCACAGTGGGGACTGTCAAAAGCGGTACCTGAAGGGAAGTGATCTTCAGCGTCGCCTGACATACGGATGGTCATCCTTCTCACGGGATAGCACAGCAAGCAGAGTGCAGCCTTCGTCAGCTTCCTGGCTTCTCCGGAGCTGAGGAAGCCCTGGGATGTGGAGGTGTGGGCTTTCAATTCTGGAGTTCCTCAGGAGCTGGTCGGAAGCCTATTCCTAAAGGGGGACTCCTAAGGGGCGGCTAGACGGTGTAATCCAGGTGGGAATGGCAATGCTCCTTTGGACAAAAGTTTTAGTTGCACTTTCACAATGCATTTGGATGAAGCCCCTGTGGGAGAATGGAGACTTCAATGCATGCTAAGGTGTGGTATTCTTGGGGACAGTTCAGGTGTCAGAAAAACAGGAAGCAAGTATCCAGTCCTGGCTCCAGTAACCAGAAACATGAAAGGAACTTGAATCGCATGATAAACGTCACCTTTGTGGTCACTTAAATGTTCTTCTCTTGTCATAGGAAGAACGAATATGGGGGAGCCAGCAAGTTGTCTTCCCTCCTTCCTAACAGGACCCTGATCTTTATTCCCATTTGGGCCTATGGCCACCCTGAATAAAGACTGTTTCCCAGTTTTCTGTGAAGCTTGGTGAGATCAGGAGAGCAGTTCTGGCTGGTGGAGTGTCAGCGCAGGTGGCAAGTTCTCCTTCCAGGGAGTGTCCTCGAAGGAGGGTGTGCTCCTGTCTGCCTCCTTCCTGCTGGCTGGAACGTGGATGCAGTGGCTGGAGCTCCAGTGATGATCTTGGACACTAAGATGGCTCTGTGTTGTGTCCAAGGATGGGTTGCACTCAGATTGCAGGGGCCTCTGTAACCCTGTGCAGCCCTCAAGCTCCCCTACTGGCTTCCCGGACTCCTCTTTCATGCGGGAGAAACACACGTCGACCCTGTTTCACCCAGACCTACTTCTTGGAGGGACAGCGGTAATGAAGGACTGTTCTTTATGTCACTCCCACGTTAGGAGACTGACTCAGGTCCAGAGTGACACCTAGTTATCTATAAGAAAGAGATGAGAATGAGGAAAGTGTAGGCATTTCAGGAAACAAAAGAAACAATAACATCCTGAAATGGTTTAAGAAGGAATTAATATTCGCCCTTTGAACCTGAGTTAATGATTAAAATCAAAGCAATATATTTACCTTCATTTTTGTTAGCATTCTTGTGTAAATAACGTTTTATGAACTGATGAGTTTCCTGAGTTCTTTTGCCACAATTGGCTAGCCGGCTTGAACGACTGTTACTTTGCTGGGCATCAGGAAATTACAGCTGTTTTTCTTGGGCACGGAACACTGGAATGTGGGTGCTCAGCCTGCAGATGGAAGCGTCCATGTCCATTGGGCACAATTATATTTAGTGCAATGTCTCCATCCAGTGTGCAGATGAGTGGAAGAGACAGTGCGGGTGTAATAGAGACACGGGGACAAGCTAATCACCGCTCCTTTCCTATGATGAAGGGCACTGGGTCCTGTGAAGTTCCTTCCGCCTGACGCTGGTTTTGGTTGGAGGACGTGATGTCCCTGGAGTCCCACTCTACTTAGCCCGCCTGCCTCTCCACCTCGGTTAATACCTCACCCTTCACGTTACTTACTCCTGACCCCCGTGGAATTTCTCAGTGTTCCAGTGACCGGTCTCATCACTGAGTAACTGGGGCTTAACACAAAACACATCACTAAAGCCCCTCAGAATTGTTCTTTCTTAGGCCATATATCACGTTGGGAATTCAATTGCCCTTCAACCAAAAGACTAATGCTTTATCTGAGTTGACTCCGTAATCCCTGGGAGGGCAATGGAACTCCGAGGAGTTTGGCTAAGGTTCTGAGACAAAGCAGCTCATCCAGGTGCTGAGAGTGGCAAGGGGGCTATTGCCCAAATGTCAGATAAGGGCGCTCCTGTTTGAGTAGGTGCGGGGGGTAGGGTACTCCCCATGTGGACACACAGGGACACATATCAGGTGGGGAGGGAGGGGAGATCCTGCCCATCTCTGCTGGGGTCACCGCAGACTCCCTGGCTCAGAAACAGTTTTCTAAAGCACAGAACTGTTACAAGGGGGAAAAGCTGAAGGATCTTGCTCGAAGCCAACATTTAAACAGGTGTTGAAACACCCCTGGCTGGCGCTATCCACCTTTCTGCTCATCACATGGGTCAGAGATGCCGGTTCCTGGGCTCAGGGCCCCGGCTTGCACTCTTGCATGTCCGCTGTGTCCACAAACTCTCAAAGCCAGCAACCTCGAGGCTCTTGGATACCAGAGGCTCTCCTGTCTGATATTTGTTTTCAACGAGGTTTCTGGTTAAAGATGCACCAGATTCTCACTTCAGGCATTTGCCCATATTTGGGAAAATACTTTCCATTGAATGTGATGCTGTGAAGCAAGCCTGGATGTTTGGGGGGACCGAGCAGGAGTGTGTCTCGCATACAGAAACAGGGATTTCAAGTCCTCTCTGTCCTAGAAAGCCCTCATGCGTGAGGCTTGTGTGTTCTCTGCCCCTGTGCATGGTTGCCCCAACAAGTAATGAACAGCCTGGTGAACCAGAGATGCTCACAGCTGGCCACGTGGCTCCTGGGAGCACCAGGAAGACTGCACCTCCCCATTTGATTATGAATTTCCAGGTGACAGCTGACGGTCCCATGGCACCTAATATGTGCCAGAGACTCTATTTTCAGTGTATTTAATCACCATCACTCTTTGCAGTAGATTAGGTGGACAAGGATCGGGCGAGGATCCCCACTTCAGGGATGAGGACATGGGGACCCAGAGGCGTGAAGGAAAACCATGGCCCAGGTGGGGATTTGACCTGGTCGGCCTGCCTTCAGCATTTTGCTTCTGGCAACATCCTCTCTGCAGAGATTCCTATAAAGCCACCACCAGTCCTCGGAGCTGTGTAGTCTAATGACTGGACTGATTTGCTGACCTGGATGAGGGAAACACTACCACTGTTGAGACACTCAGGCCCCTGGGCATCAAGAAAGAACCATCTTGACAAGAGTGATTCCATCCGGATTCATAAAGTTGAGGTTTTCGTGGTGATTTCCCACCCACCTCCATGCCTTTGGACAGCCAGCTTTCTGAGAATATATGTCCTGACCTCCCAAGGCAAGTGATCACTGGTGGCCTTTTTGATGTTAAAAGTAGGTCCCTAATGATTAATTGTTTTGCTAGACACATGCCTTGAACTCCCGCTATACACACACTAAGAAGTGAGGAAATACAAGGAAATCACCACATTTACAGTCTGATTTTCTTTCCGTGCATTAAAGATGCAACTAAGACTGCCACTCTAAACATCAACAGTCAACTCATGCTTGTTTCATGTTTGTGCATCCCCTTTTGACAGCACACCCAAACTCTGCCATTTCTGGTCAAAGCTCACATGTTTTGGGAATAATGTGAGGAGTAACTGTGAGTTTAGTTATGGTAACCGTGTATAATGTCAATGCTGATTTTGTCTCTGGGCTGCCCTTGCATTTGATGTTTGAGTCCTTTCTGATCAAGCCTTGTGATGTGTACTCATTTCATTGTCCTTCATATACCATTCTGAGATTGTCTCATTACAAAAATCAAGTTGGGGTTTTTAATCATCGTGACTAGCAGTCAAGTTTTACTCTACCCAAGCAAACCTTCCAGGCCCACACCTTCCACTGTGTGTTCCCGGGCATCTTCATAGGTGTTTCTGTGATAGGGAAGAATGAATCTGACTCCATATTAGATCTGTTTGTTTTACTTTAACCTTTGTCCTCTATTGCTTTTTCTTTGAGTTAAGAATGTGGCCTATAGCCTGAAGTATATAGGATGGTCCATTCTCCAGGCTCTGACATTTAAGGGTATAACACTTTTCCATTCATATAGAGATAAAAAGTTGCAGAACAGAGAATAATGTGTGCTTGTTGGAGGTTTACAGGAACATGGTGACCTGACCTACGTGGACAGCTGTAAGAACAAAGGATTCCAACACCAAGAAGTTTGCAGCAACCAACTACGCCCATCCCTCACATTGTCTTTAAAAATGCTTTGCTGAAACTCTTTAGGGAGTTCAGAGTTTTTTGGGTATAAGCCACCTGTTCTCCTTGCATGGCCCTGCAATAAACCTTTCTCTGCTCCAAACTCTGATGTTTCAGTTTGTTTGGCCTCACTGTGCATTGGATACATGAACTTGTGTTTGGCAATATTTCTTGATGCAGGAATCTGTGACCAAATGCATTTCAGAAAAGCACAGTGGAACGTAGCTAGCAAGTTTCCTCTGTAGCAGAACTTCCAGAGACTTTAACCTGCTAAGGGGGCAGGGAATCACCTGAGTCAGGAGGGAGGGATGACCAGGTAGAGCACAGGGCAAGAGGGAGAAAGGGTGGGGGGAGGAAGCTGAGGAGTGACACAGGGCTGGAGCCCAGGGGGCCCCTTTCCAGCGTGCTGTCTGTTCTAGAATTTACCATTTTAGAAAATGGCCATCCAGATATGACGTGGCCAGGCTCAGGTAAATTATTCAGGTACCCAAACACATTATCGCTCAGTTTGTACCAGAGAAGAACAAACCTGACTCCATAGTGAACCTGTTCCTTTAGCTCTAACCCTTGGGTCTGCTGCCTGTGCTTAGTTATGCTGGCTCCGCACCTTTTGTAAAAGAATGTTACCTGTAACCTGACATACACAGGATAGCCCATTCCCAAGGCTCTGACCTTTAAAAGTATAACATTTCCATTAAAAAGTTGCACAACAGAAAATAACATTTGGCAGAGTTTTATAGGAAGACCGTGACCAGACCTACCTGGACAGCTGCAAGAACAAAGGATTCCAGCACCAAGAAGTTTTCAACAACCAGGAACAGCCCCTCTCCTTTTAGTATAAAAGAAGCCTGAATTCTAACTCAGGTAAGATGGTTCTATAGGATGCTCGTCCACCATCTTCTCAGTCTGCTGGCTTTCTGAATAAAGTAGCTATTCCTTGCCCCAACACCTTGTCTCTCAATTTACTGGTCTGTTGTGTGGTGAGCAGTACAAGCTTGGACTCAGTAACAAGTTGTTTTGGATAAATGGTATAAGGTGATGGATAATTCCTGGAGTTTGATGAGCTCCATTGTGGAGAATTTGGCCTCATGGAGAATTTGGCCTCAAGGGACACAGGAAGAAAACAACATGAGGTCCATCTGTTGGTGAAAGAGATTTTGATATCAGGGTAGGGCAGTGGGGGACAGTGGAGAGGAACAGCGAGGGCAAATAGGATTCAGGTAAGAGGACACATAAGGAAACAGAATTGTCTAAGATGATGCTGGCAACTCTGATGTGAAAACCCTTGCCTTTCTAAGGCTGCACCTCGAAGGCGCATGAAGGAATACGACAGTGAGTGTGATGGATAACATTTACATGCCTAAATATTTTACTATAGATCGCCCAGTCTGCGAGAATGTCTGTTTTTGTTTAATAATACCTCCTGGTTTCTTACTTCTCTCTGGTACCACTACTTGGTTCCCTGAGTCACCAGCTTTGAGGAGAAGGGTTTATGGTTTTGTCCAATAGCAAGTCCCTAACACAGCAGACCCCAAAGTGAGGAGAGCATCCCAGGCTGGTAAATAGTCGGTTATCTCACCCTTTTCTGTGTTTCTGTAAATCCAAACTTTATGTTAAATATAAAATATCAACATGGAAGTCAGGCAGCGTGGCAATCTAGAAGCAAACTTGCTACATCTCTGGAGGAGATAAAGAGGGGAATTAGAGAGCAAGGTCCCTGTGGCCTGACAGGGGCTAGAGAAGGGAATTCAGAGGAAACAAGGGCAAATCATGCATATCACACACAGACACACACACACACACACACACACACACACACACACACACACACACACACACACAGAGTTAGGCTCCTGGGCTAGAAGGCCATACTGTCACAATAAGTTCTAAGATACTGGGAGACTGTTAAGTTCTAAGATACTGGGAGACAAATGCCTTCCAAGAAAAAGTAAAAATTCCCTCCAGGTTTATACAATACCAGCCAGCAAAGTTTACACTTTCAGAAAATGTATCTGGAAACCGGGTTTATAACGCCAGTCACTGAGGCCTTCCAGGCTGGCCTTCAGGGCAGACACGGAGACACAGAACTCTGGGCTGAAGATACGGGGTCCTGGCCTCTGGTAGAATTCCTTTCCAGCTGAAATGCCATTCTTCTCAAGGACAGTTTTCTTTCTCCCAGGCCTATTGTGTCAGGAAGGCTTTCCTGTGGGCAAGAGATTTTGGCCACATGGGGCAGTGCCAAGAGCAGCTGACAATAAACAAAGTCATAACACCAAGCAAGGAGTCGTTCCTGGAACACTCAGGGTGGTTGTGGAACAGGCCGAGGTGCTTCGAATTCCCTCCTTCCAGCCCTGGAGATTCTTGCAAACCTTCCTTGGCATTCCAGAAATGTTTGGAGCTGTTCCTCAAATAGTTGAATGAACGGCCTTCCCATCATCAAGTCCACTTCAACCTAGCTTTCTGACTTTGCATCACTGTAACCTCTACCCAACACTTCCTCTTTCTACTTTTATTTCTATTATTTAGACTTACTGAGTATTCTTCCAGCTAGTTCTCTGTATATTTCTATTTGAGATCTATGATACAGTAAATTCAGAGTTTACTCTTTCAGACCTCCTCTTCATCTTTCTCTCCCAGGGAGCAAATGCTTGGATTTGATTTCGGATCCCAGAACTGATTGCTGGGGGGTAGGTGCAGGACTCCTCTGAGGGATGAGTGTCTTGGTGGGTCCCCTTGTGGGAGGGACACTTCAGAGACTTCACCTTCTCTGTGAACCAACTACAAACACAGTGACACTCAGAACAGAGAAATTCCATCTCAGATAAAAGATCAGACCCGCGGAGATTTTACAGTAAAGTCTGAAACATGGAATTTTCTAGAAATGTACATCTTATTTCCATTGTGTTAGAGTTTTTTTAAAAGTACACACTTTTTTTAACATCTTTATTGGAGTATAATTGCTTTACAACAGTGTGTCAGTTTCTGCTGTATAACAAAGTGAATCAGCTATACATATACATATATCCCCATATCCCTTCCCTCTTGCGTCTCCCTCCCTATCCCACCCCTCTCCGTGGTCACAAAGCACCGAGCTGATCTCCCTTTGCTATGCGGCTGCTTCCCATTAGCTATCTGTTTTACATTTGGTAGTGTATATATGTCCATGCCACTCTCTCACTTCCACCCAGCTTACCCTTCCCCCTCCCCGTGTCCTCAAGTCCATTCTCTACGTCTGCGTCTTTATTCCTGTCTTGCCCCTAGGTTCATCAGAACCTTTTTTTTTTTTTTAGATTCCATATATATGTGTTAGCATATGATAAAAAAGTACACATGTTAATAGCCTTTTGAAATTCTTCCTCATGACTCCAGTTGAATAGGCTGAATATACACATAATTAACATGCCTTTCTACATTCGATGTTGCTGTTTTACTCTTCGAATTATCACATATACAACTTCTAATATTATTTTTGATGTTACGTCTCCTAGGGTTCTACCTCATATCATACATTGAAGAGCATGATGCAGGATTATGGGATAGTCCATGATGAAATGACTGGGCTTTTGGGAGTAAAAAGAAAGTTGAAAATGAAGAAAACATCTTCAGGGAAGGTCAGCAGTTTGAAGAGGTAGGTAAATGAGTAGATGAATTTTATATAGCATTCACTCAGAATGGATAATTTACTTTTTTTTTTAATTAATAGATAATTTTTTAGAGCATTTTGAGCTTTATAGAAAAATTACACAGAAGAACAGAGATTTCCCATATGTCCCCTTCCTCTCACAGAACTTTCCCTTTTATTTTTAACAATGTGCATTAGTGTGGTACATGTCTTACAACTGATGAACCAAATTTGATGATTTAATTTTAATAAAGTCACTGACCCTTTAGTCTATCCTGATCACTAAGAGTTCACTGCAGAGAATCCAACTTAGAAACTATAGCTGAGTCCACCAGCCTTTTCCATGTCTATGGAAATGATAGTCTACCTCGTCTATGTGACTCTCCTTAAATTAAATCCTTATTCTAAATCAAATCTCACCAGGCTTGCCTGCAGGCATAAGGTCTAACTGTCCAAACTCCGCTTGCATTAGAAGGTCCCAAGCTCCACTTGCAAGACAGGAGCTGTGGGGAGGGAGCATGAGGGCTCTTTTTTTTTTTTTTTTTATTACTTCCACTTCCCTAGCAAGAGGCATTTTATGAAACTCAGAAAGCTGTACTGTAGAGGCAGCTAAAAGTTAGTGGGAAAGAGTATAAATTATTTCATGAATGTATTTGGGTACTCTTTGTTTTTTTTTTACAAAAATGTGTAGCTTGAAACATGGCCAATTCAACCCAGCAGAATTGCTGACTGCTGAAAATGCGTGCCTGGTACTCACAGTCTATGGGCTCAGATTGCTGAAAATAAGTTTTTATTCATCTGAGCACCCTTACTCAGAAACGGGAATGAAGGGAAAAAATGTCAAAATGGGGGACACTTGGCAGGTTTGCTAATGCACTGATTTTACTTTTCTTGGATTGAATTTAGCAACATGTCTATCAGTTAAAATGTCCTCAGTTGTCTCCGAGGATAGAAGAAAGAAAGAATTTTCTTTCCAGAGTCAGAAATTAAGTGAGTGAGACCTGGGCACGACTGGGGGTGAGTGGGAGAGTGTCCAGCACAGGGTCTGCCTTCTCAGTTGGGGGACCTTGACTGGATACAGTCTACATCACCTATAAGGGCTTTCCAAGCTCTAAAAATAGCAAATCCACATGCAGTGCAATAACTCCCAGTGTACAGGAAATACAATTTGTCTTATAATTCAATTCAATTCAACTTCAGGTTACATTTGATCATCTGATCAGGAAATCATCGAGTTGCCCTTAATATCTCCTCTATGGTGTGTACCACACAGGCACCTTCCTTGTACAATTTCCACAGCACTTGTTCAACCTCTTTCTGGGTTAGGAGGTTTAAGGGGGGGGCTGGACATTGATGCTTTTGAAGTTTCATCTACTGTTCATTTCTTGAAGATGTCAAGAAAGTGAGCAATTTCTTATCTTAATTGCCAGTATTTCAATTGGGCTGTCTCTGGACTAATTGTGTCTCCCTAGCTTTTCTTGAGGAAAGCAAAGAGAATTAGATCTGTGCCAGGAAACTTGGGATCTTTATCTGCCTCTTTAGAAAATAAATAAATAAATAGTTCTCTCTCTTCTCATCTCCTTAATCAGCAATTCTCAACCCTGGATGGATGTTAGAATGCTTTAAAAATACCAGTGACACCATTTGGGACAAGGCCAACTCAACCAGGGTCTCAGGGGAGGGGGGAGGGGGGCGGGACTGAGCTTTTTTCTCTTGGGTGGGGTGGTGGCTGTGTCCATTTTGGTATTTGTAAGCTCCTCTGGGTGTTCTAATGGGTGGTTTAGCTTGAGAACAGCTCCTCGTAGGATCCCTGCTCCTTGATCCTTTTCAGTTCTTTTCCCACAGCCCATCCCCTTGTAATTTACTTTCTAAGGCAGTGATTCTCAAAGTGTGGTGCCCTGACTAGCAGCAACAATGCCAGTTCCCAGGCTCTGATGACTCAGACACTCTCTGGAGGTTTAATGCTCCCTCCAGGTGATGTCACTGTGTGCTGAGGTCTGGAAATGGCCTGTCTGAGGCATCAGCTTTCCTGTCTCCCAGCACAGTTCAAACTTTCCATCTCCAGTTTCATCCTGCTAGTTTCAGGTGTTGATCTGGATGTCTCAGTAGCACATTGCAATTATGTCAAATAGGAAACCAAAGCTTTTCTTCATGTCTATTTAGCTTCCTATATTTCTCACCATGATTCTGGACATTCCTGTTCAATATCTGACCGTTTTCTTCAATTTCATCTTGCTCCTTTTCCCGGCAACAAATGTGTCCCCAAGTCTGAGTGCCTCTCCTCCACCATTGCTACTGGGCTCGGCTTTCCCCGATCATCACTGCCATAGATGCCGCAGAAACCCTTCGGAGAAGGAGCTGGGACTGTTTCCCTCTCTCTTGTCGCCCACTCTCTTCATCTTCGTTATGCTCTCTGAAAAAGAACCCCAGTTCCTATCCAACTCCTCTGCCCTCATTGTGTACCACAAACAAACAGATCCACCAATTCATCAAAATTAGTACAAGATGCAACCCCTCTTGTCCATACTGAACCCCCCTCCTGTGCCCCCGCAGACCCCCGGCAGCTGGGGGTATGAGCAGTCTCCTGGCCTCCTGTCTCTGGGTTTCTGGTTACACTGCCTCACCCACTTGAGGTCCACTGCTCTGTCTGGCCGCATCTATCTCTCTAACGTCCACCCTTCGAGAGTCAGCTGAACTGTGACTGTCTCCCTCCTGGCAATAATCCCTCCGTCCTTTGTACTCCTTTAGCATTTTCTTTGCAACATTTGTAACGCTGGGTAGATTAGTACCAGCCTCACATTTTACAATAATCAGCGTGGACTCAGAAAAGCTCCCTCTGTCTCCCTCCATCAGAGATTCATTCATGGACCAAGCATTGGGTCCTTTCTTCTTTCTTTCTTGGATTGACTCTTGCTTCTTTTAACACCTGCTTGCTCTGTCTGCCTGGGTGTCTGCCTGCCTGGGTGTCTGCCTGGTTGTCTGTCTGCCTGGGTGTCTGTCTGCCTGGGTGTCTGTCTACCTGTGTGTCTGCCTGGGTGTCTGCCTGGGTATCTGTCTGGGTGTCAGTCTGCCTTGGTTTCTGTCTATCTGGGTGTCTGCCTGGGTGCCTGTCTGCTGTGTCAGTCGGATACCTTACCCGGGCTCTCCAAACGGAGTCCCTCCTCATTTCTCTGATCTTCTCATTGACCTGAATTGAATCCTTCAAGAGACATTTGACACTCCTCTCTTCAGCTCCCATATTTATCATTTGCTCAGATGTGTTGATTTTTCCTTTTAATTCTTTATGGTTTGAAGCTTTCTCTCTAGTCTTCATGCAATCAGACTAGTGGGTTTCCTTATCATTTCATGCCTGTTAAATGTGAGGCAAACACAGGTTGGAACAAGTCCTCAGGTGAGGGGAGTCCTTTTCCTGGGCTCCCCATCTCTGAGTGCTGGATCTTAACACAATGGGCAGGTAAGTCCCAGGCAGTTGGGATATGCACCTATAGCTCTACATGGACGGGGTCATTACAGACAGCTTGACACAAGCCCAGTTACATCTGGAAGCATCTACTCGGGCTTTAGGAAAGGTCAGCTTCATGCCTCAACATCAGTACCAGCGCCTCTCTGCTCAGTGGGCATCCAGGGCTGTTCCCACCAGCCTCCATCTTTACATCTGCCCAGGCGAGAACGCTGGAGGGGCTGGTCTCTCTCAAGAACCAGGAGACACGCTGAGATTTCTGTCCAGGGCAATGCCTGGAAGGAGCTTCTGCAGCTGGGAAAACCCCAGCATGGGGAGGGCAGGGAACAGACTTGAGTCTCCATTCCAGCAGGTACTCTTGGCTGTCTGGCCATTTTCCTCTAAGACCCTGTTTGTTTTGAGGTGGGGAAGGAAGGCATGTGCATCAGTCTAGCTTGGCTCAGAACAGCCCCAATCTGCTTTTCCTGTCAATTGTTAACTTTCTCTTATACACTCTGGAGGGGAATGAGTTCATGGTCCCACCCTGGGTTTGTCTCCACGTGTACTGCACACACGGTTCAGTCTTCCTCTTTGGGATGTGGCATGGATGAGACACCCTCTTCTTCTCTCACACTGTCCACATCCCATGGTCTCAGCTGCTTTCCAATCTCTCCTTCTTCTGTTCAAGACTGCAGCGGCATTCTGGTTTCCCACGTGCATGTGTGTGTGTGCACACATGCACGTGTACACAGAACTGGGCACATATTTCCAGACCTGGCAAATTCACTTGATCCATATTAAACTTAAAGAGGAGATTCTGCCAGTTTTGTTTCCAGGACGATTGTGCTTCCTCTGTTAGGCTTTTACAAAGATTTACTATTAGGGAATGACTTCTCTCCCAATTCATAGCTCCCTAAAGCTTCTATTTTGTATTTAGTTTAATTTTAACATCCTTGTGCATAATCTTCTCTGCATTTTTTTGCCTGACCAGACTTCTAGGGCTTAGGAAGGTCCCAGGGGAGCCAGAGACCAGAATCTTATTTTCCCAAAGCCCCACTTGTTGGTCTTTAGATATCGAGTAATTTCAGCTTTTCTCTAGAAGTTATCCAGGCAGATTGCCAGCTGCCACAGATCTGCAGCTAAAGTCTTTATCAAATGCTAGGACATCTCTTAAGCATGTCATCCAATATTTATAGCTAGTATGTTTCCAATTCAGTTTCTTTAAATATGACCCAGTGTCACTAATGTTGAGTGAAACAAAATTATATATTAAATTAAATACTTCAATTTACTTATAATTAACAAATATGATTATTTATTAACTTCACTTTATGTTAAATCATTAGATCAGACTTCTAAGTTTATCCCTATGCTAATTTTCACAAATGGTTATGAATAGTTTGGGGGAGTATATAAAAAAAAACAATCATTTTACTATCCATAAGGTGAAGATATTCTTTGTAGTCAAAGAAACAAAACTTTTCTACTTCTGGTCACTCATTTGTTCATACTAATAAACAATTTTAAAATAAACTCTTTAAATGCACATTAGTAAACATATGAAAAGAAACTTCTGAAACTGATCTTGTCAGTTTCTCTCTTTATCTTTCAAAATCTGGAATGTGCCCTCCAGAAGCCAAGTGATTCCTTGAATGAAATGGGGTGCACCCTCCTTCAATTTCAACAGGATTAATACATGTTAATCAGATCAGGGCCAAGTTTGAACTCCTTACCCTGTCAACAGAGACCTTCAGTGATTAGTTTGAACCATGTGAAATTACTATTTTGTAGGTGAAAAAGCAGAATCTCCACAGTTTCATGTGACTCAACCTAACATCTACATTGGTAAGACCAGCATCCACACATTTTTACCGGACTTCTTTGCTGGGTTTGTTTTCTGGAAACTTACCAAGCTGGGGGATCCTTTTTCTGTCCCTTTCCTTTACAGACAGTGTTTTAAAATTTTGGGTACACATACTAACTGCAATTTATGAAAATGTATAATTAAAAATATCCTCCACATTGCAGTACTATTTACAATAGCCAAGACATGGAGGCAACCTAAATGTCCATTGACAGAGGGATGGATAAAGAATATTCCAAATACAATGGACTATTACTCAGCCACGAAAAAGAATGAAATAGTGCCATTTGCAGCAACATGGATGGACCTAGAGATTGTCATACTAAGTGAAGTAAGCCAGAGAGAAAGACAAATGTCATATGATACCTCTCATATGTGGAATCTAATCTTAAAAAATGTTATAAGTGAACTTATTTACAAAATAGAAACAGACTTAGAGATATCTAAAACAAACTTATGGTTAACAAAGGGGAAATGTGGTGAGGTGAG
The DNA here is from genome assembly GCF_963924675.1 of Phocoena phocoena. Taxonomy (NCBI): domain Eukaryota; kingdom Metazoa; phylum Chordata; class Mammalia; order Artiodactyla; family Phocoenidae; genus Phocoena; species Phocoena phocoena. The sequence continues at coordinate 4,033,035 of NC_089221.1, read as the reverse complement.
GTATATAAATCAGGAGCTTGGAATGAACACACACAGTCTACTATATATAAGATAGATAAGAAAAAAGGACCTACTGTACAGCACAGGGAACCCAATATTCTGTGATAACCTATATGAGAAAATAATCTAAAAAGGAATGAGTATATGTATATGCATAACTGAATCACTTTGCTGTACACCTGAGACTAACACAACCTTGTAAATCAATTCCTTTTTTTTTTTTTTTTTGTGGTACACGGGCCTCTCACTGTCGTAGCCTCTACTGTTGTGGAGCACAGGCTCTGGACTCGCAGGCCCAGCGGCCGTGGCTCATGGGCCCAGCCGCTCCGCGGCATGTGGGATCTTCCCGGACCGGGGCACGAACCTGCGTCCCCTGCATTGGCAGGCAGACTCTCAACCACTGTGCTACCAGGGACGCTCCCAATAAATTAAAAAAAAAAGCAAAAAACATATCCTCTCTAGCACATCTATCAGACATTACCTGTAGAGACGGACCGAGTTCCTGGGTAAGACCAGCCTCTCAAGGCCCCAGTTGCCCAGACTGAACCTTTTCTCCTTCTCGGCCTCATCTCCACCCCCAGCCACACCCCCCCTGGATTTCTCAGCTTCTTATTCCATGGGAGGACCCCAAAGTGATGACTTGAGTCTTCTCAGGACTCAGCCTGAGCCCACTGGTCCTGTGGCTTGCAGCTCACCGTTCCCCTCTTTAACTCTCATCCAAGACACAGCCTGACAACGTGTTTTTATTTTTAAGTCTTTTGGCCTCATCCCAGGAAAGAACTTGGCTTCTTTGTCATTGGCTCCATCTCAGGGTGACCCTGGGATGCTCTTTTCCAGTCTTCCTGGCATCCTAGGCACAGGAAACGGCTGCTGCCTGGGTTCCCTGAGGAGTTTGTGGGCTGCACTTCCCTTTTTTTTACTGGAGTCACCGTCCTTGTCCTTGTCCTCCTCTCCCAGGTCCCTTGGCTGGTTATTTATTCCCAACAAGGCATCACTTTCAGCCTTTCTTGAAGGCCTTTTTTGGAGTCATTTTTTCTATTCTGAAATTTCACAATCAATTTTTTTTTTTTGGCTGCGTTGGGTCTTCGTTGCTGTGCACAGGCTTTCCCTAGTTGCGGCGAGCGGGGACTACTCTTCATTGCAGCGTGCAAGCTTCTCACTGCAGTGGCTTCTCTTGTTGTGGAACATGGGCTCTAGGAGTGCGGGCTTCAGTAGTTGTGGCACATGTGCTCAGTAGTTGTGGCTCGTGGACTCTAGAGCGCAGGCTCAGTATTTGTGGCACACAGGCTTAGTATCTGTGGTGCACAGGCTTAGTTGCTCCACCACATGTGGGACCTTCCTGGACCAGGGCTTGAACCCATGTTCCCTGCATTGGCAGGTGTGTTCTTAACCATTGCACCACCAGGGAAGCCCTACAAGCACATTTTAAAAGGAATACAATTGAGTCTCTATTTTTCAATTAATGTCAAGAATGAATAGTTCTCATTAACTCACACTCTTTCTTTATCCATACTGCCACCTCTGAGTTGCGATGAAATAGTACAGTATTTTTGATACAGATATTAAGCACAATATAAGAATAATTTAATAATATTTGCAAACACAAATATTAAGAAATGTTTGTATTTCTTAGAATACATAGAAAACAATAGTTTCTACTTAAACAAATGTTTAATATTTTCTATTGCTCAGCAATCTTTCTTCTGTACCATGTCTTCTTTCTTGATTTCTTCATTCTAGTTCAGTTTTAGAAAATTAATTTGTAAAAGGAGGCACGTAGATGACATATGTTCTATGCTCTTTTCTATTTATTTAATTTTTTACTTATTTATTTTTGCCATTGCACATGCATGAAGGTGGGTTGAGTATAGAATTCAACAAACATAATAATTTTCCCTTAGAATTATGTGAAAGTGGTTCCACAGACATGTAAGCTGATCTGAGGCTTGTTTCTTTGCAGGAAAATGGTCGGTTCCTAGAAGACGTGTGCTTTATTTTTTTTCATAGTCATCAGATCCTTGATGATATTTTAAATTCAGATTCAGAAGTCATACCATAGAAGACAGCCCTATCAGTCAATACATCCTTTCCTGCTTCATCCAAGCAAAACCTCATGATCTTTGTTAACACAAACAGCCACCCCCAGTCAGCAATAATGGGTGCACAAAATGAAAGCCATTTTCTATCCCTTCTCTGTATTCAAGATTTTTAAAAACTGACTTTCTAATTCACTAATTAGATTTTCTAGTGTAGCTTTTACGTTATAAGCTTCCTCTATAACAGTTAAAAATATGGTGTCCACGCTAGTTCCCAAAATGCTTTACTTCTTTCACACTGTTTCATGCTCATGGCAGGCTTAAAAAGGAGGTTTTGAAGGCTTAAGTTTTTCTGTTGCTTGCCCAAAGTCATAACCTCTTGAAGGCCTCAAAGAGTTTTCTAAAGTCTGTTTACATTATTGATAAGTCATTGGAAAATGACATCACTAATTTGAGGACAGAGTGGGTTGACCTCCCCCATCCTCGGTGAACATGGCCAAGCAGGACTTATGCTCACTGGGCTCTGATCTGACCCTCAGACCTTTGGACCCAAGAGCGGCTCATGGGACAGGAAATCCAGGGGGACTGGAGGAACTTCCCTTCTCTCTACAGAAGGTTCCTCTTAGCCAGTAGTTTCCACCAGTTCAGTCTTCTGCCAAAGCTTTCCCATATTTCAGGCATGTAGGACTTCTTTATACTTTATAAGTTGTATAATATTTTCCTTGTTATGTTATTTTTGGCATTTTGGAAACAAATTGGGAGAGGTAAGGATTCAAGTCCATGGCCTTATACATCTTCTTGGGTATTTTTCAATTACCTTTTACAGTTTTTCAAAACTATTGGTACCTTAGAATTGCCATTTATATAATAATGTTCAGATGATTATAGTTAACTGAAACATCTCTTCAACTCCTTTCTCACTCATTCCCTATCAGAGTAATATAAAATATGAAGTCTGCTGGTATTTGCTTTAGTATTTTTAAAACTCAGAGTAATCTATAATTAGTTTATATCTAAGAGCTCAAATATATGTGCATCCCATGGAATTCTTCTTTTTTATTAATTAATTAATTTATTTTGGCTGTGTTGGGTCTTTGTTGCTGTGCGTGGACTTTCTCTGGTTGCGGCGAGCGGGGTCTACTCTTCTTTCTGGTGTGTGGACTTCTCATTGCGGTGGCTTCTCTTGTGGCAGAGCATGGGCTCTAGGCATGTGGGCTTCAGTAGTTGTGGCTCGCGGGCTCTAGAGTGCAGGCTCAGTTGCTCCTCATGGGCTTAGTTGCTCCGCGGCATGTGCCATCTTCTCCTACCAAGGCTTAAACCCGTGTCTCCTGCATTGGCAGGCTGATTCTTAACCACTGTGCCACCAGGGAAGTCCCATGGATTTATTCTTTATCAAACCAGCAGGAGAGAAACTTGGAGCAGTTATTGTTAATTCTCCCTTAAATTGTGGACTCTGCTTTGGAGTGATATTGGCTGCTTTGTGGTGGCCACGTGCTGATGGACCTGAGCCTCCTATTGAGTGTCTGTCCACCCAGTGGTGCTGACCCAGGGTTTCCACCTCACCACCCCTGCCCCAGATCCAACTGTAGCATCTCAGGCTGTGTGTACACATTCTCCATCTCCATAGCATCATTAAGTGACTACAACTCTTCGTATTTCACCCTGTGTGGAAGACCAGGGTTGATTTCAGATTCCTGATGCTAAGTGAAGTAAGCCAGACAGAGGAAGACAAATATCATACGATCTCTCTCATATGTGGAATTGAAAAAAATGACACAAATGGACTTATTTACAAAACAGAAATAGGCCCATAGACATAGAAAACAAACTTATGGTTACCCAAGAGGGAAGGTGAGTAGAACTAAATTAGGAGTTTGGGATTAACCAACAAAGAGCTACTGTATATCATAAGGAACTATACTCAATTATTTTGTAATAATCTATAATGGAAAACAATCTGAAAAAACATATGTATATAACCGAATCACTTTGCTGTACACCTGAAACTCACACAACATTGTAAATCAACTATATTTCAATAAAAATATGAAAAAGCAGCCCTAAAAATTCAAATATGATTTTGGAAGAGGGAGAAATCCTCCAAATATCAATACAACAACACATTTTAGGGCAAGAATTGCTCATGTTTCAGGAACAGACTCCCTCTGTGGTTTTCAGGAACCTGGCCTCCACTACTGTGAATGTTAAGTTATTGGCTCTTCCAGTATCAGCTTAGCCAAAGCTGTTTCATTGCAATCCTGAAGCTTCTTCTTGTGTTTGACGTGCACCAGACAGTAAAGGAGGGGTTGGAACAACCTGAGATATCTGTACAACCAAGTTGGTGGATCCCACTCCCATAGTCCGCACTCACCTGGTGGTAGCTTCTGTCCATAAGAACAATCAAAATGAGTCATTAGAAGGAGAATGAATCTGTCTTTGTGACCAGGAAAAAGATGTGTCTTTGAGTCATAACAAAAGAGTTTAGTAAGATCTGTCTCAATTTAAGTCTTATATAAATTATAATAGATTCTAAGATTTGGGGATTTCACTCCACTTAAACACGTATAGGGGAAAAACATGAAACAGTCTTCAAAGATCTTATTAGTAAGCCAAATATTAATATCGTACAGACTTCTTTAAAAATAAATAAGCCTTGTCATGGGCTGCCTGGAAAGTCACTTCAAGGCTAATAATATTCCAGGAACTATGTCTCAGCACATTCTAAGCAACAGACATAACCCAAGTTACGAATCTCAGCTGCTGTGGTTGGCTGAGGGGTAACTACCTGCAATCATAACAGGCTCCTATGGGCATGTCTTGAGCAAAAATCTCTTGTTGGTTCAAAGAACTTCCCTCTGGGCCATCCAGCCAGGCTCAGCCATCGTGTCTAGAAAGACCTCTAGAAAGACGCTCTCCACTAATTTTACAAGACTGTTTCCCCTCAGTGAGAATGAAAATAAGAGACAATGGGAAACCTAATTTAAATAATTATTGGAACTTAAATTACTTGGTCAATAAAGAATGTAACATCCTTTTTCCCCCCATCCCTAGCAATCTACAGAATTAAAGAGGGGTGGGGGGGGGAATACTGTGGCCATCACTGTGAAACAAATATCAACATTTATTTCACATTATAATGTGAAGTTTTAATGAACTCCCATTTCTCCCAAAACCAAGTAAACTGTACCTTGATTCTTCATTTGCTCACAGCTCACACACACACTGTATTTTATTTTTACAAGAGATAAATCAACTGACACCAAGCATTGTAAATGGATGACCACAACAAAAGCAACGATTGCAATTACCAAACACGAAACACACTCCTACTATGTCATAATATTGACATTCAGTCCAGTAATCCTCCACTGTAACAGCTTCTTTACTTTGCAGTGAAAATTGATTGGTATATTTTTTGCCTCTGAGTCCTTGTGGGATTTCAAATTCCTTTTTACATCCTGTGTCTCCCTTCCATCAATTTCTTCTTTGCACAAACACTTATTGGCTGTCCAGCAGGAGGCGGGGATGTTGCTGAGAGCTGGGATGCTAAAGGAGTCACACTGTGTGCTCACAGGAGCCAACAAAGTGGCTCTGAATCAGATCGTGCAAAGGCAAAGAGGAGAAGGAATTCCTTTTGCCTGCGATAGGGGAACCCTGGAATGTTTCAAGAGCCTATACCATTTGATTATCATAATTAGTATTTCACCAGTTAAAGAGGGCACAGAAAGCTGGAAGCATGAGTGGGGGAGTACAGAGCCAGGCTCTGAAAAAACAGGCACTTTCTTGTGTGACTCCTTCCTGAGATGGCTGATTCATAGCTTGAGGTAAGGTTTTGAAGGACTTGGAGAGCTATGCAAAAAGGTTTGAAATTTATTTTGAAGACGGTAGGGACATTTCATATTTCTGAGGAGGGGACTTTTATGAACTGATTTGTGTTTTCTAGAGGCAACTCCAATAATAAGGATGGGAACAAATTAGAGGAGATGTGTCTGGAAGCTTCGTTGTTTTCTTTTGCATATTTAAGTCTGTCCAATACAAGTTGATTTTTGTCTCTAGTGTGAGGTAGTAGCCAAGACGCTTTTTTTTTTTTCTATATAGATACTGGATTCACCAAGTATTACCTATTGAAATTATCATATTTTCCACACTGATTTGGAATTGTTCCTTCACTACAAGTCAGGTGACTCTGTGTGGTAGATTGACTGCACAAAGATCCCAATTAAAGGTCTCCCTGTACCCACTCATTGGCCCTAGAACTTTTGTTCTCTCCAATTTTGCTTTGCACTCAGCCATGTGACTTATTTTGACCAATTAGATGTGAGCCAAGAATGTCAAATACATGTGAATTTCCATGTGTCCTCTGGTATGATTATCCTTGCTCTCTTTTGGATCTCTGAACTTACGATGACATGCATGTTGGGATGGAGGATGTGAGGGACCCGTGACTGAGAGCCCAGTCATGTTAGCCATCTTAGACTGACAACAGTCATCTGACCCCAAATGTGTGAGACAGCCCAGAATCCATCAGAAAAGGCGCTCACAAGAACTGCAGTCGACTAAGGTGCCCCTGAGATCACTGAAATGATCCAACTGACCCCTGGCACATGGGCAGTAATACTTGTGCATGGTTTAAGGTATTGCCTGTCAAGGCAGTTTGTGAAACATCTTTATCATGATAATAGGGAACTAATGCTGACATTGCTACTTCAAAGTAGGGTAGTGCTGTAACAAAAATCTAAAATACCTGTCATTGCATTGGGGCTGGGTGGCCAAGACTGGAAAAAGGGGTGGGGATTTTTCAGGAGGCTGGAATTATGGTGGCCCATGTTACCAGTGGTGGAACAATTTGTAAAACCATGGTGCGCAGTATCCTGGGAAAAGAAATGGTACCAAATAAACTTTTGGATTTGAACAATTATATTTTGAAGGCAGAATGCTGAATGTTCACTTGGCTCTTATTTGCTAAGTAATGAGCTAAAGTAAGAACAGGCATTTTATAAATAAAATTGAGGGAAAATATGGAAGAACCAGAATTTTAAGGTTGGCATATAAAATTGTTTCTCATCTTTGGTATTTCCATTAGGTAAAAGCTTCTCAGCATCGTACATCTTCTCAGTTACATAAAGGTTTTACATACCTTTACATACCATAAATGTACATACCTTACCTACATACTAGTCCACAGTTCACCTTCAAATTTTACTAATTTTCCCAATAATATTTATTGCAGCTACTTTTCTTTTTTATACTCTGGGATCCAGTTCAAAATCCCATATTACATTTAATTGCCATGTCTATTTAGTCTCCTTTAATTCAGAATATGTATTCAGTCATCCTTTTTTCTTCTATAATTCTGACTTTAAGAATTCAGCCCTATTATTTTGTACAATGTCTCTCAATTTGGGTTTATTGCATGCTTCCTCATGATAAACACAAGTTATGCTTCTTTGGGGGCATAAATGCTAAAAAAATGTTTTCTTTCTAGGGCATCATATCTGTATTCAGAGGATGTCAGTTTATCTCATTAGGGATATTAACTCAGATTACTTGGCTAAGATTGTGTTAGGTGAACCCATGGTAAAGTTAATATTCCCTTTGTAATTAACAAGTAATTTTGAGTCTATGTACATGTTTATTGTTTATCAAATGTTCACTCATTAGTTTTTGCATCCACTGAAGAATCCTGCTTGAATCAAATATTGCCATAATGACATTGTGTTTTCTTCACCAGGTATCATACGTTTCAGGGTTGTTGGTTACACATAAATCAATTCTAGATCGTTAAAACAGAAAATAAAATAATCATGAAAATAAATAATAAAATATTGGAGACACTCAGAGATTGTCTCAGAGGAAGAGAACCATCCTTTGAGGCGGTTCAGTCAGGAGCAGCACCCACCCGACACCGCGGGATTGCTATAGCAGGAAAAGCCCACTGTCCCGCTCAGCCCAGCCTTTGCCGACAGCCCTGTGGTGCTCAGTGTGGATGCCAGGGCTGGACCTGGTGGACAGGTCTTTACCCTACCCCTCACCATGCTGGAATCCACAAGGCATCTACTTCTTAGATGTTCTGGTTTCTGGATAGAAGCCTCATTCAGTTTTGTCCAAATATGCTGATTGGTGGAGCCAAGGTCACATGCTTGCACCTAAGCTGCAAGAGTCTGGGACGTGAGTTCGAGTTTCTTCCTTGTGAGGGCAGAGCACCAACTCACAAATGAGGGATTCACTAACCATTGGAAGGGAACATTTGGAAGATTTTTAAAATGATTAATTTAAACAGCAATTCTCTTTCTTTCTCTCTTGGCTTATTTTTCTAATATTGCTTTCTACTAGATTAAAACAGTTTCTTCATTCTTTAATGTTACCCATACTTTTAGTAATTATGGTTCACTCTGAATTTTTGTAACAATGTTTGAAACTATTTAGGATCTCTGTTCTTCTACAGTAGGGTAAGGAGCATGTTGTGCTTTAGCTACCCACCCAGACCTCCTCATTCTGATTCTGTTATCTAGAATTTTAGTGTCAGCCCTTTAACCACAAAAATCAAATTTAGACCCATAATTAATTATAATATCACATGTATGTTAGCAAGGCCTTAGGTGAGCATAGTTTCTGTAATCCCATTCCATGCCTCTACCTACACTTTTCCTCTTTGTATCATGTTTAGTTTATTTAATTGTAGGACGTTAGTTAACTCACTTAGAATTTTAAAACTGAAAATGTTTTATTTTATATCATAAATTTGAATAGTCATGGAACAACACATAATTCAAGGTTGATTTTTTTTCCCCTTAGCAATTTCAAGTTGTTATCCCAATGCTTTCTTCATCAATTTTACCAGTGAGAAGTCTGCTACCAATCTAACATATTTCTTTTTGTTAAACAAAATTCTGAAAATGTTTACATTTTTTTCCTTTGCTTTGTTGTTCTAAATTTCCCTACCTTATGATCCTATGTGGATTTGTTTTTCTCAACTCACTTTGATATCAGATTGAGTTTCTTATAAAAGATTCAGGGCTTTTATTAAATTGGAAACTGTTTCAATTGTCAACTTGTAGACTATTGTTGCTACTGAGAGTTTACTGGAGTCTCTATGTGTATCTTCTTAAGTGTCTCTTAGTTTTCCTTGACTTTTCTTTTAATCCCTTCTTAATGAATTTCTTGGTGCTATCTTACTACTCAGTAATCCTCTGGGGCGCTCAACTTTATCTTGTTTTTCACTCCTATTTTCAGTTTGACTGTCTTCACTTTTGTTATATTATCTATGCCAATGGTTGAGAAAGATTCATTTACTCACTGATTCAGACATTCATGTATTTATGCATGCTTTCAGCATGAATTCATTGAGTACCTATTGCCATCGTACTCTGTGTTAGGAAAGATTATTCCATATTTTTATTAGGTCAGAAAATGGACCAGTTTTTCTTTACTTAAATATTTTTATTATTTTAGTTCGAGTTAAGGAAAATATGGTCAATTAATAATGTAAGTATCAGGCTATCACTCTCAACAAACATTGAGTTAAAATTTCATTAATTGTCTCCTAATAGAAATCAAATATTTTCTCTCTGATTCTTAATCCCTGTTTGTGGACATATGATAATTTCCTCCTGTGGGTCACATGGTCAAAGCTGTCCCATTAATTACCCCACAATGGAAAAATTCAGGCCACATTTAATTGTCCATTTATTTTTCAATCCATACACTAGAAATAATAATATTCTTTTCTGACAGGTGGCTGTGGTTGTCATACAAAAAGTCTACTTTTATTCCCTTCCTTCCTTCCTAACTCCCTCCTTCCCTCCCCCCTAGTCCCTCCCTCCCTTCCTTCCTCCCTTTCTTTCTTTCCTTCCTTCCATCCCTCCTTCTTCCTCTGTTCTTCCCTTTCCTCTTTTCCCCCCTTTGCCAAATGGATGTTGTCCATCCTGTGATGGATGCTGGCAGTCCTCACAGCAAAATACCTGTTCCCTGTCTTTCAGGTCTTCAGATTCTCTTGAGTAGCAGATTTAGGTCAGATTCTAACCATGGCAGAGCTCATTGCTTCAGCAGGGCTGGTGTGATAACTGAGCACATAGCTGTAAGACCTCTCTGTAAATCGAAGAAACTCTGCAGAGGAGCTGAAGTTTGAACTGAAGCTTTAAGAGAGACAGATGGGTGTATAGAAGAGACAGTGTATGTGGCTGAGTCCTAACATTAGCAGCCATTTAGAGAGAAGGGGAAACTTTGGTTCAAACCCAGTTCTTCCTTTGATTGGCAAATATTTAATAAATCACTTAACCATTAGAAGTTTCAGTTCCCTCACTTGCAATGTGGGTTACAAACATCTGCCCCATTAGAGTTTCTGTGATGAGTAAACCAGATGATGCACTCAAAGGCCCTAGCACTGTGCCTGGTAGGGGGAGCCCTCTGAAGCCTGGGCAGCTATGGCCCCTGTGCGTTGGGGCATGGCCAGGTGCCAGTTTTCTTTTATTTCACCATCAAGCCACTAACCCAGGACTGGCTGTGTCAGCCTTGCTGAGGTCGTGGAGTTCACTGGAATCATGGCATGCCTGCACAACCGAGCATGATGTGCATTGTTATGGTGGCTGACTGCTTCCTTTCTGGGAAGCTGTAGATGTGCTTGCTAGCAGGCATCACCAGCTTCTAGAAACCAGGTGTTTCTGCTCAGCTCCCTACTGGGACAAATGAAGCATTGGACCGAGGGTACAGGGATCACTAGTCAGATGCTACCGCCTGGAGGGAGGAACACATGCCCTGGTGGCCTGGCCACGAGGTGTCCAGGGCTGGGGCTCCTTGTAGGGAAGGAGTGAAGAGAGCCTGAGGCCAACATCCTCTGGGCAGCTCAGCTCTGCCTTGTCGAGGACTTTGCACAGACCCGGATCAGAGTAAACCTGCTGAGGCTGATCCCATGTCAGGGGCTTACGGTGGCCTTGAGATGTCCAGATGATTCCTCACCTGCCCCAGGTTATCCTATGGCAGGAAATGACTTTCAGATCACTATGATCAAAAATCCATCAATCAGATAGAACTTGGCTTTGGCACGGCCTTCCAAAAGCAAACAGTGGGGATTTTGTTGAATAACTTAGAATAAACATGAAACAAGTACTTTGATACAATCTGAACCCACTTTATTAAAATTTCACCCTTGAACTTGGAGAACATTCACATTATTTGTTTGGATTTCTGGTTCAGTGTGGGGTCAGAGATGACAGTCCTTGTATGGGATTCCTTTATTTCTCATTCTGAGGAGAGGTCAGAATGCCAGGGAAGTTTGATCTAGATAGAAAAGTCCTGGGAGTCTCAGAGGGTGACGCAAACCCCTTACATTAAATCCTTTAGGAACTGTCCGTATCTGGGCAGGGCTACCCTCAGTAATCTCCTCCCTACAAGTCCCAGCCACACCCTTTACCATGGGCCCCAAGTGGAAACTGTGAAGTCGTGGGTGGATCTGTCAGCCATTTTCTTTCCTTCAGAAAACATTAATTTGGGGATGTAGTTCTCAAAAGGCAAATACTCACTCCACTTTTCTCCTAATAATTGTTAATAATTATTGAGTACTTCCTTGTTGGACCACTTTTGACCCCAGGAATGGTAGAACTAGAGCCCACCTACCAGTCTGCTGTTTAAAAGGAATATTGTGAATGTTTGGGCTTGAAATTGGGTTGGTCATTAAACTCTGGGTGAGGAATAAGCAAAACATTAATAATAAAAATATGTTTCTAGCTCAAGATTCCTTTTTCTCCTTTTACTGTACAGGGTTAAAGAGTCACATCTGATAGAAGCATCATTTGTTGTTAAAAAGAAAAAAGAGAATCTAGTCATCTGCACAGGGTAAATCCCTTTATCTCTTTCTAGTGAAGTGAATAAAGGATTAGAGAGAAAAAAAGGAAAAAGATCTGTCTCTCAGGGACTGCCCCTGATCCATGTCATGAGGGAAAAAAAAAAAAAAAAAAAGAGATGAATATTGGTTCAGAGTTACCCAGTCAGGGTCACTCCACAGTCAGGTCAGGAGTTACTGTACTGGGGAAATTTCTGGTTAAGCTTCCAGACAGAGGAAAGAGCAGTCGGGGAGATCTACACTGGTAATGTCAGCCCCTGCATTTGGAAGGCTGCGGGCGGCCGAAGGCAGGCAGTGGACCACAAATGCTTCATCTTCCCCGAGGACCCTGGAGCTGAGACATTTAGTAGGCTAACCAGAGAGAGGTGCCAGGTGCTTTCATATGTGTCTTGCCCAACAAATGCTTTTGGGCCAGGTGCTTGCTTAGCCCCTTCCTACCTGGGCTTTTATCATTAAAGAAGTCATATACTGATCCTGTCGCACAAACAAAAATCGTTATATTCATTAAAAACTCACAGGTGATTTCAAAACAAAGATTTAGGTGAGTCTTTGATTAAATGGGAGGCGGTTTAGTTGCTTTGGACAGCCAGAGGCAGCCAAGGAGGTATAATGAAGCTGCTGTCTCCTGCCTTTAGTTGGAGAAGCCTGCGTGCAGGTGTCTGTTGAGAGCGCAGGAGAAGCATAGCTGTGCCCATTCGGTAGACAAGTTGAGATCTGTGTCTACGACAAGGCTTTCAGTTGAGTGTGGGCTCTATGGTAATCTCATCAAACTCAGATACTAATATAAGCCACTGAGCTATCACTGCCTATTGCCAAGGTCTTCCTGACTGCCCTGATTCAGTTCAACCAGCTCTCATTATGTGGTTGTGTAATAAAAGGCAAGGGACTCAGATGCATCCCACATGTCCCCTTTGCTCAATCCCTGTGCTAGGCATTCTATCATAGTTTCATATAACTTACCCTGCGATGGTGCTATTATATTTCAAATAAATAACTGTAACCTGAGGCAATGCACTGTTCATGCCAACTTTAAAGGTTTGGTTGAAGAGTGCATTACTTTTAATAAAGGGATAAGGAGGGGCCCAATGGGGGAGGGAACTTGGAAGAGAATTTGAAGGGTCTTGGCAGCAGGGTGATCATGGCACATATCCCTGTGGGGGACAAACCGAAGGTGTGGAGGTAAACAGATGGTGGGATGTTCTAAGGTGAGTCAGGGGTAAAATTTCCTAGAGATTAGGATACAAAAGAGAAGGATATGATAAATATTTCTGCTAATGTTATTGAGGGCCCTCCATGGCAGTCCAGTGTTATGGGCTGAATTGTGTCCCCCTAAAATTCATGTTGAACTCCTAACCCCTGATATGTCAGAATGTCTTTGAAGACATGATCCTTAAATAAATGATTAAGGGTAAATTAAGACCATTGGGATGGGCTCTTATCCAATATGACTGGTGTCCTTGTAATAAGAGGAGATTAGGATACAGATAACACACTGACTGAGGGGCAGTCGTGTGAGAACAAAGAAGGCTGCCATCTGCAAGCCAAGGAGAGAGACCTCAGAAGAAACCAACCCTGCCAACAACTTCATCTTAGACTTACAGCCTCAAGAATTATGAGAAAGTATATTCCTATTGTTTAAACCACCCAGTTTGTGGTATTTTGTTATAGCAGCCTTGGCAGACTAATACATCTAGGAAATATTTTTTTTTATTAGTTTGGCAGTGGTTTGGCATTGAAAGATTTTAAATATTATCATGGTGCCCTAGGATCTGAACATAACACAGATAGGGCAGTAGAGTGATAAGTGCCAGACAGGCACCGCTGTGATTCTCTAGGCCAGCACTTTCCAGTACACCCATCACTGGCTGTGTGTACCTACTGAGTACTTGAACTTGGGTCAGTCTGAACTGAGATATACTGTAAGTGAGAAACACACAGTGGATTTCAGAGACGTGGTGCAGAAAAAGAATGTAAAATATCTCACTTAATTTTATATTTATACTGAACAGTGTTGTTCTAGGCAATGAGAGACCCTGGAGAAGGTGGATGGTGGGCACAAAATGTGCAATAACAGAGGTTGACCAGATGCCTGGATGGAGATTTTGGGTGAGGTGGTGGGACTCTAAAAGCAGACCTATCTGGAACAGGAGTGATAGTATTGGAAGGACATCTTTTCTGGTTTGGGGAGGGTGATTGATGTGTGTCACACAGGTTGTTATTGATATGCTGAGAAGTTCAAGTAGTTGGCTGAACATCATACATTAATGTGGGTCAGAGTTGTGATTTATAAACCAGCTCTGATAACGATCATCCCCTAGGGGTCACTCATCTAGCAAGGATGTGGGGACATGAAGTTTGATCTACTTGAGGAAACAAGAGGGATAAGATGGACAGACTAGGAATAGTTTAACAATGTGAATGTTGGATATAACATTACATATGTTACATTTCGGATGAGCTGCACTGAATATTGGTATTGCCCACACTTGGGCTAATGGACTTGCGAAGTCTAATGGGCCTGGAAGAGCTGGGAAGAAGGACCTTTAGAGATGAATGTCTGTACTTGGGTACCGATTAGCTGATCAACAGCAACAATGATCAAGATATGACTTAGCACTTGGGATTGGGGTGATTTGGGAAAAATGGTGATGACTGTGACATACGGGGAAATTGTAGGAGGCAGCTAATAGATGGATTCTGCATTTTTCAACGGGGTAAATGACATTTTTGGTGGGACAATGCTTTGTAGGACTGTGGCTCACAGGACAAGATATGTTACATGTGTATGGTCAGGGTTCTTGAAAATGGCACACAATGCTTGTATAAAGCAAAGACAGCCTCTGTTTGGAGAACTAGGCTGAGTACAAATTAAACTCTCACCTACAACATGCATGCTGGCATCCCTTTTATTGTTCCCACTCTGACTAGGTGCCTCCTCAAAGCCACCTTTGAATGCCTATCATGCCCTGCAGTCATCTGTGATTTCCTTTAAGTGGCCACTCTGCACTTGGATAGGCACTGGCATCCGAAAGAGTGTCCTAGGTTTTCACCAACCTCGGTTGATGTGCCCCCTCAATGGGAAACAGATATCTTGGACGGCTTCTGCAACGTGTACAGGAGTGGGTGCTTCCCTGGAAGTGTGGCACTCTCTGCTCTGCTCTTCCAAAAACCTTTACTATCCTTCCAGCTCCTACACACAAAAAAAACTTTATTTTTGACGTGTATGTGACCACATGGCTTGCATAGCCTGTTTTTTTCCTACCAGGGCTAATAAAGAGGGTATCTAATTGTCCCTTTTTAATGTTATAGTTTACAAAAAACACTATCTATTTTCCAAACCTACAATATAGCTTTTTAAAATACTCTTTATATTTAGGTTAGTTTAAGTCCTGGAATGTACTAATCTGATTTACTAATAGTTTCAGCAACAAGGTATATTCTACAAATTGCATATTTAAATAAGACAAGAATGAGGAGCATAAATGTTTCCCAACATTTTGAAAGTGAAAGAGTTTTCTTTCAACTTGATGAACATAAAACCATCCTTCCAGATAGGCACGTACAATTAAAGCTTGGAAACATTTCTGTAATGAATTCAATAGAACGAGATTGTTCTACTGAAATTGGATTAAGATTTAATAGTCTTCGGGGAAATCGTTTAACCTCATGGAAATTGGACAGTTCCTTGGCTGATGAGGCAAGTTTACCTACAAAGAACTTATGAGAAACTTTGAGAAAAAATACTATCCAAGACAATTACGGATCTGAGTGTGGTAGGGTTGTTCTTTCAATAATCACTCCCAGGAGGGGCTGAAAAGGACCCAAGTCAGAGTCTCCATCAAAGTCCTCTCGGGGAGTGGGATCAGATTCAGGCCCCTGACAAAGGAACCCGGCCAAATGAGAGCCTCTTTGCAAAGTTTTCCAAAACCTATGAATCAGCTCCCTTTATGTGTTCAGGTCATTGAGATTTGCAGACACAAACCAAAGAGATTGAGAAGATAGCTTTTCAGGAAAAGCAGAGTGAATTTCAAAGAAATCGAGCAAGACACAATTATACCAAGGATATATACCCAGGTTAGTGAATCTTGGCTCTTCTCCATAGCTGAAACTCAAACAAATTACACTCCATCATTAGAATGCTCATGCAAAAGTATCCAGAAAAATAACCTACATATGCCTTAGTCAGGACTGAGAAAAACTTATACACATTTGGGTAGGCTTGTTTTTAATTCATGGTAATTTTTTTTAACTAAAAGGAAGAGTCAGGGCCGACAACGGTTGCAGCTAGCTGAGCGATGTAGGAATTCCAAGCTCATGGCCCAAGCTCAATTGTCCTGTGACATTGAACTCTGGTCCTAAAAATCAGAAGTAGCTTGTGTGTAGCAGTTTGCAACACAGCCTCCAAAGCTCACCTGAGAGCTACTTCTGAGAACGACATTGCAGCTGTAAGCATGAGAGGAGAGTGCTCCACTGAGAGTCACTTTTTGGCCAAAGCCTTTGAAGAAACTGTCAGTATTATCAAGGTTCTACCTGTCTTGATTCAAAGCCCTTGAAGAAACTGTCAGTATTATCAAGGTTCTACCTTTCTTGATTCACCATCCACAAAAAGACATTTGACCAAGAAGCATCTGTGGGAACTGGTCTTCGCCAGAATGTTCCCATCTGAGATGTGCAGCTGGTGGTAGACAGACCACATAAAGCTGAGAGCAAATGGTTCTAATTGAAGCCATTTAGCAGCCCAAGAATAAAGCTAAGGGAAAGATCTGATTGTTGAATCACCTGACTTTTCTGTAGAATTGGACCAAAACTACTGTGTCTATCAACATATGGTCCCCAGCTTCAAGAACTTTATCTCTTTATTTCAGGAACAAAGACAGAGTAAAGAAGCAGAGAAGCTTTTGCACAACAAAGGAAACCATAAACAAGATGAAAAGACAACCTTCAGAATGGAAGAAAATATTTGCAAATGAAACAACTGACAAAGGGTTAATCTCCAAAATATACAAGCAGATCATGCAGCTCAATAACAAAAAAACAAAAACCCAATCCAAAAACGGGCAGAAGACCTAAATAGACATTTCTCCAAAGAAGATATACAGATTGCCAACAGACACATTAAAGAATGCTCAACATCACTAATCATTAGAGAAATGCAAATCAAAACTACAGTGAGGTATTGCCTCACACCAGTCAGAATGGCCATCATCAAAAAATCTACAAACAATAAATGCTGGAGAGGGTGTGAATTTAAAAGGGAACCCTCTTGCACTCTTGGTGGGAATGTAAATTGATACAACCACTATGGAGAACAGTATGGAGGCTCCTTAAAAAACTACAAATAGAACTACCATATGACCCAGCAATCCCACTACTGGGCATATACCCTGAGAAAACCATAATTCAAAAAGAATCATGTACCAAAATGTTCATTGCAGCACGATTTATAATAGCTAGGACATGGAAGTAACCTAAGTGTCCATCGACAGATCAATGGATAAAGAAGATGTGGCACATATATACAACGGAATATTACTCAGCCATAAAAGGAAATGAAATTGAGTTATTTGTAGTGAGGTGGATGGACCTAGAATCCATCATACAGAGTGAGGTAAGTCAGAAAGAGAAAAACAAATACCGTATGCTAACACATATATATGGATTCTAAAAAAAAAAAAAAATGGTTCTGAAGAACTAAGGAGCAGGACAGGAATAAAGATGCAGACCTAGAGAATGGACTTGAGGACATGGGAAGGGGGAAGTGTAAGCTGGGACAAAGTGAGAGAGTGGCACTGACATATATGCACTACCAAATGTAAAATAGGTAGCTAATGGAAAGCAGCTGCATAGCATAGGGAGATCAGCTTGGTGCTCTGTGACCACCTAGAGGGGTGGGATAGGGAGGGTTAGAGGGAAACCCAAGTGGTAGGAGATATGGGGATACATGTATATGTATAGCTGATTCACTTTGTTATACAGCAGAAACTAACACAACATTGTAAAGCAATTATACTCCAATAAAGATATTAAAAAAAAAAAAAAAAAGAAGAAGCAGAGCTTATGTTGGGTCCAGGTATGGTGGTACCCCAGATTGGTGAAGGGTCACACTTAAGATGTTACATCTGTCATCTCTCACCTTGAAGTCCTCTGATGTCCAATTACAAAGATTTGAAATGTTTCTAAGTATGAATACAGGTGTAAAGATGGGAGCAGGAAATCCAAATGGTAACATCAGAAGAAGTGCACACTGAAAGTCTTACTCAAAAGCACAGCATCTTACAATCAAAAAAAAAAAAAAAAAAAAAAAAAAACAGCAAAAAGAAGCCATTTGCTCTAAATCAAAGCAAAGGGTAAATAAATGGGTAAGTGCATTGCCAGGCATTTCTGAGAAATTTTCTGCTTTAAATCCTGCTACTGTGACACAAAGGGTCAGGTCCTGCTAAGGATGGACTGAGAGGCACCCACACATGACTCTAGACACCCTGGAAGACAGGACACAGAAAAACGTTGAGGTTTTCAGACAGGGAATGACGTCAGAAGGGTAGAATGAGGATCCTCTGACTGAACAGCAGAACTGTCACTGTCGGGTCAGCTCAAACCTGCCTTCCTGTACCCTTGACTGGAATTCTTATCCTGCCCTGGCTTCAGGAGAACTGATCATGTAGGTAGGGGGAAATTGAGCCTGAAAATGAAGATCAAGTGTTGTCAGTTGTTGGGAGAAAACCTGCCCCACCTCGATTTCTCTGAGTTAGTCTGATGCACCCAATGGGGAAGATCATCCCCAGTCTCATCCTCTGATTGCCCAGCCCTCTGCACACTTCCAAGCCCACGGGGTCCCTCCAGGCTCCGCTTAGCTCCCAAGCCTTGGCTCTGTCCTCTGACTGCAGTCTTTTACCCACATGACATTCTCAGCTCACCCCAGGGGCTTGGCTGGGAGCCTCCCTAGGGATTCCTTGTGGTTCAAACCCCGAGGGCCTGGGATACTGCCTTGCTCATTCCCAGGATCTAAGGCATCACTGAACACAGGACACAGGGATTCAGGCAGGGCCTGCAAGCATCCCTAGATGCATTACAGTATTAAGAAGACACTGTGCATCCATTACCTCATTCTCATCCTCTAGCTTTTCCAGACAGGAGAACAATTGCTACTGCTGTTTAATAGATGAGGAAACCCAGGCTCAGAGTTCTAGGGCTGAGACTCAAGTCTGAGCTTCTAAATGTGCGTTTTGTAAGGATTAGACGAGAACAATTGAGGGTGGCAGTTGCTCAGTGATGACAGTTTCCTTCTTGCCAGCTCTTCTATGCTCTATGTCACACCAGAAAGCTGTTCCTCATGGCATCTGTACAGAGACTACACTGGTGCAGGATCCTGGGGTTTAACAGTTGCCTACATGGGTGTGAATAACCTGAGATCTTTGAGCAGATTTTTGGCAATTTTATCACATGATTCTGAAGCAAAAGAAATGTGTGGATGCAAAGACAGAGCAAAAGAGAGAAGGATACCTACTACACACATGCACACATTGATGTATGTATATATACACATAAACTTGTATGTATGTGTGTGTATACGCCCCCCCCCCACACACACACCCCTACACTCATCCTTCAACCTTGATCCTTAGCTTGGCCCCGTTTTAGGTGGATGGATAAAGGACTGACCAATAGATAAGTCTTTAGGTAATCATCTGTTCATACCCATGACTCTACCACGGAACTTTGAGAGTTCATCTAAACTTTGGCTGTACCATTGCTAGTATGTGAGCCCTGATTTTTCCTATATTCTCTCAGAGGTGTGGGACTCTGTAATAATTACAGTGTGCCTGTTTTTCTAAATTCTACAGCCAGCCATAGAATGAAACCTTGAGCACAGGACCACTGCATCATCAGGAGAGGAGGGTGAAACTGTTAAAATATGTCAAACACACTCTTATGAAGGACTCAAATTGCTTATATTTTACATTGGCAAGTAACCAGCTGCAAACGAACCACAGAGGATATACTGACATAGTGAAATGAATCGTGGCCATCTGAACAAAAATGTATTTTTAGCAGATTCTAAAATAGATACCAACCATATTTCAAATTCCTAGCTAATTTTTTCCAAATATTTGAACTATTTAAAATGGGATAGATTTCTTAAAAGATTTTAGAACACACACACACAGATATCTATAAGTATATCTCTACCTATGAAACACAGATGTGTGAGCATGTATCAGGTAGTGGTCACTTCAAATGTATGAACGCCATACAAATCCAGCTGGGCTGATGGACTCAGAGCCGTTTCCTTTAGCATAAATGCTACTTCTGGAAGGAACCCTGCTTGGCAGGGGTCCAAGTCAGGGAGAAAGGATTGTGGTTGTTTCAGAAGCAGAATGCATCCTGCTGTTCTGCTGTCTTGGATTACAAGAATCCCTGGGTGATAGACAAATTTAGAATGCATTTGTAAACTTCAGTTCATTGTAAGATACGAATTGGTCCTTGCTGAACTTTCCCAGTGGGCATGTTTCCATTGAAGTATGGGAATTTACAATTACATTCTTTTATAGACTGGTCACTTTTTCTCAAGAGTATTTGAAGTTCAAGCTCAGAACCCTGGATTATCCAATTTTCCATACACAAAGTGGAATTCTATAAAAGCCCCTTAGACATCCATTTCCCAAGCTTCTGTTTGTCAGCTCAGCTGAGGCTTTAATGAGAACCCCATGAAGACATTACAGAGTCAGTAACTTACTGGGTTTAAAGTTCTCAGAGATTTTAAGTGAGGTGAGGAAATTAGTTTCATATTTTTTTCATATTTTTATTAAAAAATGTTTGTATTTTATTAAAAAAATCAATCCTGTTACATATTTATTATTAATATCAAGTAAGTCCCTACTTTCCAACCTTGCACAATGGTAGGTTTTACCTATACTAATTCTATATCCAGAGGTAGTTTTCTCTCCTCTGTTCACTGATGGTTCCTGTGTACCTAGCAAGTTCCTAGCACATATTAGGCACGTGCTGGTTGAATAAATGACCCTTATATTGACTTATTTAAACCTCTAAACATCCTTTGTGGAAGTATTGCTATTGGCTCATTTGATAGATGAAGAAATAGAGGCACAATAAGTATTTTGACTTACTTACCAAAGTCACATAGCCAGGAAGCTGTCAAGCTAGGGTTTGAATCCAGGCCCTGAGACACCAGAGGCCTGTTTGTAAGCACATTGACAAAATGCCTGTGCTTCTCCAAGAATGAGTGTCCAGGGGATGTGACAGACCAGCCTCCTGCCTCACCTGTACAGCTGTCCAGTGAGAGGGGAAGGTGCTAAATCATAAACCCACAAACATCTTTACGTTAAGGCCGTACCATCAACGCTCAAATCCTGTCTCTTGGTGCAAAGCATCCTGTCTTCCAACTGGTCTACCTGTTGCAGAAACAGCTCCATGTGGGTCTTTATCAATCCCTTTGAACTAGGTCAGTTAGGGAAGCTTCCAGGGTCAGTGCAGATCTTAGAAAAACACATCAGAGCAGCAACATTTTGCGAAGAAATAAGAATATGAACAACTCCAGTGAAAGTGAAGTGTGACACATTCATATTCTATTGTCACCATAACAGATCACAACAAATTCAGTGGTTCAAAACAACACACTGCATGAAATATAGACCTATATGTCAGACACCTGGGTCACTGGGCTACAGTCAAGGTGTCAGCAGGGTGACTCTTTTCTCCAGGCTCCTCGCCTTTTCTAGCTTCGAAGAGTGGCTCAGAATCCTTGGCTCACAGCCTCTTCCTCCATCCTGAAAGTGGCCAAATAGCTTTGTCTGACTCCGCTTCTCTTGTCAAACTTCCTTCTCTGGTCTTACCTGAGAGAAGTTCTTCGCTGTTAATAATTCAAAGGATTTGATTAGGCTCACTGGGGTGGATATTCCAGGATAACCTTCTTCACTTCAATTACATCTGCAAAATTCCTTTTGGCATGTGAGGTAACAGAGTCACAGGTTCTGGGAACTCTGTGGGGACCACTGTTCTGCCTACAACATATGGCTCTACATTAGAGTTGTTATCTACCAGGAAATTAAAACAGGCCCTTAGGCTTCGGGGTGAAGAATTTTCTAGCTAGTGATGCATGCAGCTGATTAATTGAGATTGGGAAGCTGATCAGATGTGAAGGCTTATGAGAGAAAGTTTCACTCTTATTCACTGAGGCTGATGACCTCCTACCTGCTGGTAGAAACCCTGGATATGCAGGACTATTTTGGAACAAATGTTACGAACACTAAGAAGCAGAGATGTGAACATAGAAGCTATTTTAAACTTTTGGTTTCATTAATTGTTAGTTTTTTCCCCTTTTGTTCTCTCCTACCCACTAGAGCCATTATCTAATTTCCCACCTACAACCCAACCTGTCAGCTTTTTCCCCAGATCAAAGAAGAAAAAAGAATACCTGCACTGCCCATATCCTTCAAAGCTCCCAGAACTCTGAAGGAATTGTTACAACTAGTGGTTGCTGCTAAAACTCACTTTCCAGGCCAGGGGTAGTGATAGGCTCGTGACATGCTGGTAAATTTCTGTGGTGTGAATATGTTTGATTTTATGTTCCCCATGTTTAAAAAAAAGTTCAGAATTTTTTTTTTAAAACAATTGGCTCCCATGAGATGTAGGATGTGGCTCCAGGATACCACGGGGCCAACCCACCTTTCTCGATAACCTCAGTCTTTTCCCTTTTCCTGACTTTGGCCACCCTGTTATCAAAATCTCACAGTTTTCCATCCTAAGAAAATGTGCGTTTTCTCTAATGCACTTACAAGCGTGCACTGGATGTCTTCTAGTTATACTGCAGACCAACTCTCTATCCTCTTCCATAAGCTCCGTGCCCTGGGAATCTGTTTCTGAATGGGTTCAGTCAATTGGGAATCAGAGGTAGGGAAGGCAGTGAGGTCGGCATGGTTATTCCCTTTCCAAGTTCCATATTCCGGCCAGTTCCTCCATCAAAACCTGCAGCTCCCAGTGGAAGCCCTTCTCCTCACAAGTCTCTTGGTTTTATTAAACACTCTACATTCTTGGGAGTGGCAGGACACATCAACTATTAAAAGCTCCAAGTATGAGTTTTTCCGTACCCCCCCTCACCTTGGTAAAAGTTCCTTCAGTAAATTATTCTAAAAATAGCCACTTTAAATATTCCATCTCTTTCCCACTAGGACACACACTGAAACAACGCTGCCCTCATTCCTTGCTGTCCTCTCTTTTGATGATGGCTGTCTCACACCCGAAGAAGGTTGCTGGTGTCTCCGTATCTTACTTTTCACAACTGTTTGCTCTCTACTGAAGCTGGTTGCTTTGAGATCACCACAATTTTATAACTGAAATATCAGAAGGTTACTTTATAATCCTGACTGGATATTTAGTAATGACTCCCTATTGGCTTGGTATAGGCTTATGATACAATAGCTGATTAAAAATAAAACTCTCTTCCTTGGAGTCTGTGGCTTGTGTTTTATTTTTTTTAACTTAACCTACAGACTTTCTGCCTGTTCCTAGGGTTTTATCCACAGCTCTGCTTTCTCCAGAAAGTGTCATCTGTGAAAATAATGCTTATACCTCTACCTTTAGCCCCACCTTCATGGGCAACCCCATATGGTGTGTCTAAGGGCCCACTTCACATTACAGTGTGAATTACAATGTGAAGCCCTGCATCCTCACTTATTCAAGGACCAACTCAACATTCCCTGCCCAATCCTGGCCCTTCTTCAGGCTTCCCCTTGGCCTGTCCAAGGTGTCATTAGCTTTAATGATCCTCTAAAACCCAAAAAAGAAATTATTCATTTCTTGAAGAGATAGTCAAAAATATGTGAGGAAAATTAAGGTTTTTGAAAGTTTCATTTATTTGGCATTTTGTTTAAACCAGGTGCTATTTCTTTCTTTTTTTCTTTTTTTTTTTCTCATTATATGTATTCTTATCATCAAGCAAGCCATAGGTACATCTTGAGCCCCTACTTATATGTTTTAGTTTTGCATACTTGGCCACACTCAAACATTCATCCTTGTGACTATTTCTTTGTTGTTGTTAAACAAGAATCTACTCTGTAAAAATGCATAATACCTTTGAGCTAAAGGAGAGATTTTAACTCTCAATACCTCATGCTCACAAAGGAAATAAGAAGACAGGTCGGGTCTTTCAAATCAGGAAAACTCCCTTGGATCAGGGCGGAGGGTGGCTAGGAAGGAGGGGAGTTGGCAAATAATCCATTTTTCTATCATGAGACTAAGCTAAAGCAATTGAACTTGGCTTTGCCAGCATCTAGACTAAATAGCAGTTCACTAGGGCTTTATATTAATTAGATAACAATGTCATAAAGTCAGATGGAATTATATTTTCAGTTTGCATGTTTTTATTTGATAAAATAGACCACAAAAATTGTAGGTGAAACTTAAAGCCAACATAGAGATGGGAGGGATTCCCCCTAAGGATCCCTAACAAATTCTCCATTTTCAAGCTGCAGTTGCCATTCATGGGGCAAAGCCAGGACCCAGCACAGTAGAATAAATCTTTCTGATCAGCTGCTTCTGAATACATGTGCAACAAAGACAGCGTCTCCAGGCGTAGCTCAGCAACAAAAGTAAAATTCCTCTCATCTCTCTCTGCCCTACTCTTCTATCTTTTGAACTTCTTGCCTTCCCCCGACTTTTCAAATGTTATCTTTTGAAAGCAATACAAGTATAGTCAGAACAACCATATAATGGCAGTGCTCTAAACCATAAAATGAGTTGGTATTTTACCACACACAAGAAATCAAAAGGCAGTGAAAGAAACTTCGTATGTTTGAGCATGAAGTTTATGATGACAGTTGACCGCTGGCTATAGCCTCACTACCTCACTGTACTTTATAAGGAGGGAGTCAGCTTGTCCCCCACATATGCCAATCTAGGGCTAAGAGCCCCACTGACATAGTTCAAGGCACACTGCACATGCTGCTCCTGGGCTACAGAGCCTGCTGGTGACCTCAGAACAGAAGGGACCATTATTCTAGCAGGTCCCTGGTCTCTCCCTGGGTCCAGCACACTGCTTATCAGCAGTATCAGTGAGGGTCAGCACCAGACTTGTCAGGTATGTAAATAAGTCACAACACTTTCCAGCCACATGCAGACATATCCTGAACCAAAAAGAAAGCAGAAGTCAGTGACATTTTGTATGTTGGACAGCTTTTCTTTTTTAGGAAGCATCATAAACTACTTGCTAGGAAGCAAAACTTAGTTTACTTATATAGTGATATAATATTTAGACCAAATATATTCAAACCATTATCATTTTCAAGTCTAGCCTTAAGTTATTTGTGGATAAATTAAGGCAATCATAAGAATTTCAAAATTGTCTAGGAGATGTTAATACTAATATTAATGAATCAAAACAAATTAAAATAACAGAAAAGAAAAATATTTTTAACTTAAATTTTCTTTAAAGTGATTGCATTTAGTTAAAGAAGATTTATCTAATACCTTCTTGTGAGGCATTAATGTGTCATGATGTGTCAAAGGACAAACAAATGAGTTATAAAGCCCTTGTTCTCCATCAAATCCTAATGTGGGTGATAAACCAGAAAATGCAAAATGAGTGTTATAAGTGAGTGTTGGATAGCATGGAATGAGCACACTATCAAAGTAACAAGTCCAAATCTTCACGGGACATTTGCCGTTTGAGCAGCGCTTGAACTATGAAGACATTAGGAATCGAACAGATTCTTCATGGCCTGAGAGAATAAGGCTAAAAGCAAGCATGGGACTCCTCAGAAAATAGGTACATTCTTGGTTCTGGGAAGAAATATTTTGAGCCAAATTTGGAGAAACAAAGAGAGCAAGCAAAAAAGCGTGACATAGACATCAGTCTGAGGGTAGAGGGTAGGATGGATGTCACTGCTCTAGATTCCAAAAAGCCCAATTTTATTAGATTTATGACATAATCCATCAGGATTCAGTTTTACTAATTTCTGAACAGCGTTTAATGAACATAAATACAGCAATAATTTACATTTGGCCTGTGTTTTTCTTTTGTTATTTCCACAAGGGCACAAATGTACTTAGGGGAGAAACAATAAAAATGTTAACACAATTTAGGATGACAATGGGAACATGTATAGCAATTATTCTTTTCAAAACATGGCTAAAGAAGATCTCCAAAAATTATCTTCCCTTTCCACATCTAGAATGCTGTAGGAAATTATTTTTCCCTCTTCTCCAAGAGGAAAATTTATTTTTCAGGCTAAAAATAAATGCCAGATGTCAAACTGAGTCAGGAGACATCACCTGACATAATGCTGTGATTCCATGCTCATCTTCCATTTTGCATGTCGTTGGTCTCAGCCTGAGCACGTATGGCCCAGGGAAAGAAGGAAGCTAACAATGCTTATTGTGGTCAAAGAGTGATTTTTGTTTTTTACCAGATGGTAAAGAATTAGGAGTTCATTCTAAAGGAGAGGGAGAAGAGGTTTCTTAGGTAGGAGTGTGACTTTGCTTCAGTTGCATCTTTGGAAGATAATTCTGAAGGCAGAGATCGGATCTGGTGGACAATCCACCAACAGTCAAAGGCAAAGGGACTGCTTTGTGGGACCATCTGCTGTTTAGTGGAAGGAGGAGATGTTTTCAAAAGTAGAAACCAAAGGACTTTATGACCCCAAAATGAAGCTGTAGTAAAGAATCAGTGTCTTTTCTTTCTATTATAGGTTTAAAAAATTAACTAGCAAATACTCATTGGATATTCTTAGTTGTGGTTTACTAGGACTAATTTCATATCTTGACAATGAGAAAATAGAAGTGTTTTAATATTTTTTCTTATTCTCATGATATTGTTGGCATTTGATCAGAGTGACACACACAGATGAAGCTGAAAATTCCCATAAATGATTGAGCTATGGAGCAGCATGATTAACCCAGGTCTCTCTGATCCATGCACGGAGAATCACTGGGGCCCTCATCCATCACCAGCGCCAACCCTACACCACGGCCGCCTTCACTCCGATGTGCAGATGAAGGGCTGGTTGATGCCACATTAACAAAGAGTAGCTAGGTTTTCATAATACAGAAAACCTTTTTAATTTATCTCTCTTATTTTATTTACCTGTTTCAAGGTTCACATTAAGTTCATCTCTTGAATAAGCCCTACTTAACTCACTAAATTACATGGACAGTTTCTCCCACCTCTGACTCTTCCTGAAATTTTCTGAATCAATCAAAGAATAAAGATTGTCAAATAAGCATACAGTTTTTCATATAAACTTTTATTCTTAATAATCTGTAATTAGATTACTTTTTAGCTAATTAGATTACTAGTGGTTTTATGATTATATAAAATGACCTTACAGCCAATTTTCAGTTTTTTTAGTGAATAGAAGAGTGTCTTTTATTTCTAATAACACTGGAATGGGGAAACTAAAGTTATAATTATTTTCAGATTTACTGATTAAATAGCCAGGCAATCTGAAGGAGTCAGCTAAAAACAAGAATGATAAATGTATTAAATAGATAATTAAAGGAAAACATGGAAAACATAGTCTTTTGTACAACAGTGATTATCTTAAAATACAATAAAGTGTGTATTAAATAATTTTAGAATTTTAAACAGTTAACTACTAATATTATATTATGGAAAAAACAGAAAAAATAACGAATAGCTCTCAGGAGTAATAGTTGCTATCTCGACTTTTAGAAAACCAAAGACGGAAGAATCTCAAGAAGTAAGATAAGGGGCTTCCCTGGTGGCACAGTGGTTGAGAGTTTGCCTGCCGATGTAAGGGACACGGGTTCGTGCCCCGGTCCGGGAAGATCCCACATGCCACGGAGCGGCTGGGCCTGTGAGCCATGGCCGCTGAGCCTGCACGTCCGGAGCCTGTGCTCCGCAACGGCAGAGGCCACAATAGTGAGGCCCGCGTACAGCAAAAAAAAAAAAAAAAAAAAAAAGAAGTAAGATAAAATGAAAGGGCCAACAGTAGTTTGGAAACATTTTCTTCCATCAATGTGGATAAAGAAATATTTTTAATAATGTATAAAATTGTACTGGAGTTAGGAGAAAATCATCAAGATGCCATTTATTAAAATGAATAAGTTGTAAAGTATTTGGTATAACTTGTAATCAAAACATTAAGGCACTGATACAAGATGAAACCCAGGGTAGCTGTTTATTGCAGGCAACATAATTAACCTATAACCTTGGAAATCAAATATGACAGCATGTGGGAAAAGCTTTAAACATATCCAAAGACTTTGAACTGTTCAAAAAATCTCTTAAGAATTTATAAGATGGAATTTATACGATGGAACTATTTTCCAGATGTGATGAACCAAGCCACCCCAGCAGAGTTACCAATGATAGCAAACAATTTTAAGTATTCTAAATAGCTAATGTGAGAGGGAAGAAACAGCCTTAACTGCGTTGGTTAATTTTATATATATATATATATATATATATATATATATATATATATATATATATATATATATATAATTATTTGTATTTCTTTCCCTAGAATATTTGAGGCTGTTTAAAATTAAACAAATATCTGTCAAAATAGTAAAATATGTATATAAGTATAAAGTAAGAAACACCAAAGAAAAGGCATACACAATTCATACAAGTGTCAGCATTATTTCTGTGAATGAATTTTAGACAGGGCTTAGGTGCATACTGACATATTAGGTAAGAAGGAAAATAGAAATATGTACAGAATGCCAGTTACGATAAGGAGAACATATCAAGTTCTGGTGATACAAAGAGTTTCCTTGGTCCTAAATTTCAAAAGAACTTTCTGATATAGAAGTTTTACATTGTGTTTTAAGGAATAATTTTGTTACTTTATATGGGGTGTTTGGATGATCAGTCAGATGCAGACACAGAATAACAGCATGGAGAGGTATGTGAAAGTGAGAGAGATTTATCACACACGCAGGACCCACAGCAGGGGACGCGGCAGTCCATGCTGGGGACCGTGTGGAGGGAATGCCTGATAGGTGGGGGCCGAGATCGAGGCAAGTGCCTTTATGGGGGTCAGGATGGAGCACAAAAGCAAAAGGTGTGTGTGAGTGTCACTAGGTCACAGTCAGGTGAGGGCAAGAAGGGAGTTTGTGGCAAAGGCCAGCCTTACCACACCTGTGCACCTGGTCATCTGGGAGGGCTGCACATGATCTGTTTGGAGGGAGTGTTGAGTCAGCAGGAAAATACAAAATTTTAAATCTTACAATATATACCTGGAGAACATGAACCTGTGTAATAACTGAGGCTATTAAAAACACGTTTACAGGGCTTCCCTGGTGGCGCAGTGGTTGACAGTCCGCCTGCCGATGCAGGGGACATCGGTTCGTGCCCCGGTCCGGGAGGATCCCACATGCCGCGGAGCGGCTGGGCCCGTGAGCCATGACTGCTGAGCCTGCGCGTCCGGAGCCTGTGCTCCACAACGGAAGAGGCCACAACAGTGAGAGGCCCGCGTACCAGAAAAAAAAAAAGTTTATATTGAAAATTCAATAATAGATTTCATAACTTTGTCCCACATAGCATCCAGCAATAAAACTGAGAAAGAGAATTCAATGTTATATCCGAGCAATGGAAGAGTTAACATGATGCAGTTCAGATAAACAGTGGATGATTGTCTAACTCCACCTCTGTTTAGCAGGTGCGACATCTAAATGTTGCCTGAATTGCGTGTTTCTCCCACAGTAGCTGTGAATTTAACTTCTCTAATCAGACTCATCAAGCTGCATTCTCTGGTGTAGTACTGGCTGGCTCTTTTTTTAATTTCTGTACACTTCAGAAAAGATGATTCGTTGAATGAATTTTTTTTTTTTTTTCTTTTGCGGTACGCGGGCCTCTCACTGTTGTGGCCTCTCCCGTTGCGGAGCACAGGCTCCGGACGCGCAGGCTCAGCGGCCATGGCTCAGGGGCCCAGCCACTCCACAGCATGTGGGATCTTCCCGGACCGGGACACGAACCCATGTCCCCTGCCTCGGCAGGCGGACTCCCAACCACTGCGCCACCAGGGAAGCCCATGAATGAATAATTTTATTTCTCATGATAATAGAATATTTAAGATACATTACAGTTATGAAGGCTACATAAAAATGTCATATAGTTTGAAAAATATCAGCTTGTATTAAGGTATCTACACTAACATAATAATAATTAAATATTGTGGTAGGCAGGCTTCCAAGTGGCCTTTGGAAACGGAGTGGTGACAGTGGACATGTGGCAATGGCATTGGTCTCATCACATACCACATCATCAGAAGCTGCCAGCCTACAGAGGGATGGGGTGGCCTGTGACGACGCATCTGAGGCAACCGCTCAAAGGTGGTATACTGCGAGGATGTGGTGTCATCCTCCAAAATACAGCGTCTCCAATAAATAAAGTTGATGAGTTCAAGCTGGAGTGACCTCATGTGCTATCACATCCACTTGTGACAGCATGGTTATCATTTTGACAGTTTGGGTCTCTTTGGGTTTAGAGGTTTACATAGGTCATACCCAGAATACCACTGAACTTTAAACTACAGCTACCACCTGGGCACTTCAGACTCCTTGTGCCAAAGAAGGGGAATCTTCTTATAGAAAGATTGATCTGCAATATGACACTCCACATGACGTCACATCAGACGCAACGGACCACTTTATAGAAAGGACATAAGACCATGGACTCACTGGTCTGTTCACATACCACACCACCCAGGCAAGAAGAAAGAGGACTCACCACTACGATAGAGGTAACTGATGCTGAGACTCAGAAGGAGGTCTTCCTACCTCTTCTCCCTGGAGTCAGGGAGGGATGAGCTTGACACCTGGTGTCCACTTGCCTATTTCTCGGACCTTCCCTTTCCAATTTGACAATAAATGAACACATGCAGTAGCCATTGTCCGATAAGGGTCTGGTTACCAGGGACTCGTACTCCTCAGGGATGAAGCCCTGGGTCATGCTCCCAAGTTAACCAACAGAGATGTCAGCCGTGAGGGAGGGGAACTTAGGATGGAAAGTGGAGGGAGACATGGGTATCACTGTGGATCGCAGACTGAACTGGGGCTAAGTTCCTTCCATTCAATACCCTCTGCTGCTACCCCAGGAGGAGAGGCCTCTGGAATCCTGGGTGGACTGCTCCCAGAACTCACATATACTTGGCACATCTGAAGTGCTGAAGTGGTAGACTCACAGGGATGCTGGGCTGCCCCTCCCAAGTCCTGTCTTCAAAACAAACATTTATTCCCCTCGCTGCTGAAAAAGGATTTGGCCAGTAGTACCTCAGGACTTTCCCCAGCTGAGTGAGCCACCTTGCTTCAGGGCCAGCTCTCTGCTTGGAGCAGCCCTCCAACAAAGACTGGTAAAGGCACAGAACCTCTGTACTTTTACCCCAACTCTGCATCACACCTAAAGGCCATCTCAGATACCAAGTCTGTTTCCTGTCGAGTTGGAGGAGACCTGGTTGGGTTGCCTCTCAACTCGACTCCTCCCTCTGCCCAGTTCTGTTTCCCTCCTCCCCATTCACAGAATTGATCTGACCACGGCTCCCTAATCAACTTCCTGCCTTTCCATCCCTGTCACCTAGGCTGCTTCCCAGTGCATCCAACATATGCATAAGGGTGATAAGGAATATCTAATACAAAGGAAAACATCTCATTCCTGGATGGGAAGCATAATAGTTTTAAATCTTTAATTCTTTTCAGATGAATTTATGGCTATGACATAACCCCTTCAAAAAACGTAAAGGGATGTATTTTCTAAAATATAATTATACAATTCATTTTACAGAGGAAAGAAAACTGAGACAAGACGGAGAGATTACAATTTGGGGGATGGGAGAAAAAATAAGTTAGATTCCCGACATGCACATACACACACATACACAATTTGCAAAGGGATTAACTATTTAAATGTTACATGCAGAACATATCCAAAAGATTAGAGATTATTTATTAAAACTTGGAGCTGTGGAAAGTCAAGTTAAGCATGCAACCAAAGGCTGAAACTATAGAGCAAAAGATTTAGACTTGTCTACAGAAATTTGTAATTATTATGTGGTAAGATACTCCAAAAACAAATAGGAAAACAAGCAGTATCTGTGACTTTTAAATGTCAGCATCCTTAAACACACAAAGAATTCCTACAAATGACACAAAAGACAAACCCCTAAAAATAGTTAAGAATGAGAATAAGCAACTCAGAATTCAATAAATAAATGTGGCCTATATAGTCAGGCTGGAAATTGATTAATCTCAATGTTGATCAATGGGGTGCCAATTAAAATATAAATGTGAAAGCATTGCCGCCTCTCAAATTGGAAAAGGTTAAAACAATGAAAATGTTCTGAACTGTCCAGTTCAGAGATAAACACAGCACTCATAGGAAGGTATAGACTTTTGGGAGGAGGGGTCGGTGGGTACAAAAGAAATAGAAAGAAGAAATTTTATATCCATCTGTCTCAGGGATGTTTGATATAACATTGCTGAAACCTTAAAACAAACTAATTACCCAATAATAAAGAAATGGACAGGTAAATCATGGTATCTACATCGTGAAATGCTACAGAGACATTTTAAATAGCTTTGTAGAAAAATATTTAATTTAATGAAAAAAGTTCATATTAATTTCTTAAAATTAGATTTTAAAATAGCATGGTAGCAGTTTTGTAGAATTGGATGACTTATCAATAGTAAAAATAATCTTTGAGGAGTAGTGTTATGTAATGTTATGGTTGTTTTTCTCCCTTGTGTTTCTCTGCATTTTTCATAGGTTTAATAGTCAATATAATGATTAGTTGTAATAATCATTAGATATAATACTTATAGAAATAATTAAAAGAAGGTATAATAAATGCAAAGAAGGTTAAGACAATGTTTTTCACTTCTGCCATCTTTAAATAAGAAATCTGAATGCTTAGGCCCACAGCACACACCCCCATATACTCCATCTCCCTCAAAGCCACATCCAGAGGTAGCTGAGGCTGGTCTGGGAGTTCTCCAGGCTCCTGTCGTCTCCTCCCTGCTTCCTCCACCCCAATAATTCCCACTATGAAATCAGTCTCTCATCTGGTCTTCTGCATTCCATTGAATTTCTGGGGTGCATGTCCAGCACCTTCCTGGGCATGCCTGTTTTCAAGGTTCTCCCTGTCCCCTCACTCAGTTTCTCCCCATCCCTAGGTCATTACTGCCACCAGGTGACATCACAAGACCAGCCCAGCCTCAATGATCCCAGGGACTGTACACACTTGGCAAAATTATACCCAACCGAAAACTCATCTCGGGGATACCTCACTGTTTAATTGGTCTGTTCTCTTTAAGTCTGCGTGAACACTGCCCATTATTCATGACAAAAGTCTCAACTGGAGGACAGGCTCTTTGTCCTGGAGTGAGGAGAAGTGCACTGTCTGAGACTTCATGGGGGTCTGGGTTCTTCGTATTACTTTGGGCCTCTCTCCTGGTTCCTGAGTCACAGATTCAGACCACATCACTTGTTCAGAAAGTGATGAATGAGGGTTAAACGCAGGTGTGCATGCTTACTGTAAGCTCTGCACACAAGATGATGTAAGAACCCCTGGAATGGGTCAAATTGTCTTCATTTTACAAAGGAGGAAACTGAGGCATGCTCAGAGACTGAAGGATGTCCAAGTTCACTCTGCCAGGGTATAGTGGGCTCAGGGGGTCCATTTCTTGGACTAAGAACCTTCACAAAACAACACAAGTTTCTCTAAGCAGCAAGTCTACAATAAACACTCCACTCCCATTTTATTTATTTGCTTGTTTGTCTTTTCCCCCAAGTTTTTGAGTCAGCATCCCTGGCAGGGGTCTGAGTCTTCCACTTAACACCTAAATTGGGCGGCTAACATGTTGGGTTTCAGAAGACAGCGCTGAGGAATGCGTCTGAGCGCACTCCTGGTTCCAATGACAGGGTAGCAGGGGAAGCAGGAAGTGGAAATGTGCAAGGTGGACACGGGGAGTGCAGGACAGTGTGGGTGGCTGTGCAAGGTCCATCCCCTTCAGAAGAATGGGAAGTGACTGTAAATGTTCAGTGCAGCTTACATGGCGTTCTCTTCTCCGACAGCCACCCCAATGTTTTTGTTTGCAATTTCAGTCATCTGCATTCAACTGTCTAGTTTAATGCAGAAGAAAATCTCTTATAAATACAGCCTGGAGCTATGAGGCCCAGGCAAAGCACAAGGAAGAGAAGCAGAGAGCCATACGCTACTGGTTACATTAAATGAAACTGGATCAAAATCTCAGGGAAATTAGATTTGTCTGTATTTACATCATTTTAAAACTCAATTTCAAAATCAAAATTTGATTACTACTGTAATCTCAACTCTGAGTTGTCATGATCCTTATGCACAAAGGTGTGTGCGAAAGTAAGGAAGTGTGGATTGATGCTGATAATAATAATCCATTTATAAGCACACACATGCACACACACACATGCACACACACATACACCGAGCATCTATCTATTTGTGTAAGAATTTCTTCTAGGTGCTACATTTATAGAGGGGATACAAGAAAGACTAGGTCTTGACTCTGAGTATTTTTTCATTTGTTTCCCCCCTTTTTGTTTCATAATTCATTGAGGTATACAATGAAAAGGGCAGATCTTAAGGGTACTGTCTTGTGGCTTTTCCAAGTGGCTAAACTCTGTACCCCCCTCCCCAACATAAAACAAGATCGACTACATTCCCCCATTTTGGAAAGTCATCTCTCACTCCTTCCACAGAGTGAGACCACTCTCTGATTTTTATCTCCACAGGTGCCCTTGAACTTTGTAAATAGGAAATCATCCAGTTGGAGCACTTTCATGTCTGGTTGCTTCCACTAAACACGATGATTTCCAGATGAATATTTGCCCAATTTGCTGTGCCTTTGCCCAATTCAGTACTTTGCTCTTCTCGCCGCTGAGTAGTATTTCATGGTGTGTGTATACTAACCACACTTTGTTTCTCCTTTCCCTAGCTGATGGATAGGTATTTCAGTTGCTTCTAGTTTCAGATTATTATGGATAAGCTGCCGTGAGCATCTCCACTGCTTTGCCTGTCCTTGTGGAGAGATGGAAACACTTCTTCACCCCCACTCCCCTGACCCATCATCAACCCTCAGACAAAGACTGACTGCTCCCTGATAGCGGGGAGTGTGGAGGTCCAGGGACCCGCCTGGAGCTGGGACAGAGCTCCCCCTGGGATCCCTCTCACCTGCTTTCCCAGGATTTTTCTAAGATCCCTCTGGCTTCACTTCTCCCCTTTCCTGTCCGGCTTCCTCCATTTTTACCAGCATCTTACAAATCTTTACCTTGGAGTCATTGCAAGGTAGCTGACCTGAGACACCTGGTATTAAATATACACCATGTGCCCTGCACCTTGCTAAGTGCATTCCACTGATTATTTCATTTAATAACCACCACAACCGATTCCATGATATCCTGTTAACAATTACCTATTGAACTTGAGGCCAAACTGCAAGTGAATTCACAACATTGAACTGGAGAGCTCCCTAGTTCCTTCCAGACATAAACCCTCCTGAGTCTGAGACTCTGCCTTGAGGCGTTGACCATTGACTCCAGGAGAGAGCGCTCATACTTTTATGCCAATTAGCACACAAGGTCAGCTTTTAGTTTGTTTTCCTAATAAATGCCTGGGACCCTTCTAAATGCACAATATACTAATCATTTTAAACACCATTAAAATCATATGTTTACATAGAAAAAGATATGCTTAGTAGATTTCCTTTTTAAATACACAGTAAAATGACTAAATTTTTAATACTTTTGAGTTAAAATATTTAGATAGTGTAATTTTATTTCTAATATGTGAATGACTAATATCTACCTTACAATGTTGTTGTAAGACTAAATAGAATATAAATGGAATCATACCAAAAAAATCAGATGTTTAATTACACAGTAGTATACTTTCAATTAAATTAGATAACAGATAAATTAGATAAATTACAAAAACTTTCCTTTCTCTCCATTACAAAAATGGAAACTGGGTTTTAAAAATTTAAGGAAACTTCTAAAATTGGTATGATTTTCTATCAACAAAGTCATCTAAGAAATATTCACCTACATGTTACCTTAATCAATGATTCACTTATTATAATTTGCTCCTAAGTGCAGCTGTTTCAGAGCTGAGCTTCACTTATGGAGGACAGTGGTTATAGTAAATTCAAGGCAATTGTTATTTGGGACAGAGGAGGCAGGAACTGGAGAGACCAGAAAGAGATTCTAAAATTGGGCTTTTCATTTTTATGACCACTGTTTTTGGATTTTCCTTACGCAAAACAGATCTTAATCTCTCTTAATTAAATTACTTATCAAATACAAATAACTCACAAATTCACATAGCAAAAATGGGATAAAGTCAGCCCTTAATATGAGCTATAGTCCTAATGTCCCTTGCTCAAAAAATATTGTAAAGGTTCGAAAAAATAAAAATTACATAGTTGGTCTATTGACAATTTCATATCTTTTAGTATTGTTTTTAATTCATCTTATGGTATTCTCAGACAGGCAATAGAAGATATATTTTCTATGGACAGTGTTACCTGTGTGCTTCTCACCTGTGTTGTGTGCAGCTCCAGGCAGGTGGGACAATGGGGCTGGGGACCTGGCCTTGGGCAATCATGGCTGGGAGTCATACACTGGCCTTGGCCTAATGACCTATGATTCCTCCAGAGTCAGTAACAACCTGCTAACATCTGCCAACAGCTGCTCTCCAAGGAAGACCCCTGATGAGCCACCCCTCCCTTGGGGGGTGGTCCTCTTCCACATTGAATCTGGAATGGCCTGGTTTTTGCTCTAATAAAATGCTGACGTGACTCTGCCAATTCTGGGCCTGGACCATAAGAAGTCCTAACAGCTTCCTTGTTTAAGCTCTGCTGATCCCTGACCTGCCATGTAGGTAACCCACCTGCCCTGCCAAAGAGAACACGAGGAGAGATCCTGAGGAGGGGACCAAAGGGAGAGAGAAGACCTCGGACTACAAGTACATATAGAGACAGATCCAGCATCACAGCTGAGCCCAGCTCCTCAGGGACCCCACTAAGGAACGAGTGAGCCATTTGGATATTTCAGTGCAAGATTCACAGGAGGCCCTGCCGCCTTTCCTGACCCCACGCCTCTGTCCACAAGTCCTTGAGGGGGAGGGCTCCTATCAGAGGGCTTGGCTGAATAAAAGACACATTTAGACGAACACTTTACTTTTTCAAGGTTTTGGTGAGCACAGTGGTTTTAACCCCCATGGGTTCAACTGCCATCAGCCAGAAATGAAAGGAGGGCATATATTTTAAATGATGAACATGACCAAGAAGAAAGAGGACAACGTCTGTGGTACCTGGAAGGTGTTGCTCTTTCCCATGTCCCTCTTACTGCCCCAATTTAAGGAGCAGTCATAAACAAACACATTCTCCTTATGGGCTGAAAATGAAGAAGGCCGTTATTTATGGATGGAAGCAAAACAGTTGGAGGGTGGAAATTGGGTAGGTCAGAAACATATCTTGCTCAGTGTGAAGTGAGTCATGGGGGCTGGGCTGGGCAGTGCATGGTTCGTGGAACTTATGGCAGGGCCCTCCCACCCTAGGCAGGTTGGGAAAGGGAGCAAGGCCACCACTGAGTGGGGTCAATCCACATTAATAGTCCATGGCAAACAAGATCAAGGGGCCGCCTTGGAGGTGTGGGCCCTGAGAGTAAAGGTACAGATGTGAGAACAGCTGCAAAAAGCAGCCCGAAGATGGAGCCATGGAATCAACATGGGCTGGAACAGGACCACAGGATCCACGCGTGCTCAGTGTTCAAAGTAAGGCACAGTGGAGACATCAAAGACCAGCATTTGGGGTAGGTAAGGAAATGACCTTTCACTGTTAGATACTATACACCTACAAAGAACACAGGGAGTCTGAGAGTACTTGCATCTGGGCCAAGAAATAAGACACTGGGTGAAGAGTTTGAGAAGGAAGTGTTCATTTGCTAGGGCTGCCACAGCAAAGTACCATGAACAGGTTGGCTAAAAATGTTAAATGTTAACATAAATGTTAATGCTAAATGTCAGTGGGGTAGAATTTTATTCTCCTATAGCTCTGGAGGCCAGGAGTCCAAAACCAAGTTATCTATAGGGCCCAGCTGCCTCTGAAGGCTCTGGGGGAGAATCCTTTCCTGCCTTTTGCTATCTTCTATGGTTGTAAGAAATTCTTGGCTTTCTTCGGCTTGTAGATGCATCACTCCCATCCCTGCTTCCCTCATCACGTGACCTTCTTCACTATGTGTGTCTCTTCTCATCCTCTTATAAGGACACCAGTCATTGGATTTAGGGCCCACCCTAATTCAGTATGACCTCATCTTAACTTTTTTTTTTTTAATGTCTTTATTGGAGTATAATTGCTTTAAAATGGTGTGTTAGTTTCTGCTTTATAACAAAGTGAATCAGATATACATATACATATATCCCCATATCTCCTACCACTTGGGTTTCCCTCTAACCCTCCCTATCCCACCCCTCTAGGTGGTCACAGAGCACCAAGCTGATCTCCCTGTGCTATGCAACTGCTTCCCACTAGCTATCTATGTTACATTTGGTAGTCCATGACACTCTCTCACTTCATCCCAGCTTACCCTTCCCCTTCCCCATGTCCTCAAGTCCATTCACTACATCTGTGTCTTTATTCCTGTCTTGCCCTTAGGTCCTTCAGAACCTTTTTTTTTTTTTAGATTCCATATATATGTGTTACAATACAGTATTTGTTTTTATCTTTCTGACTTACTTCACTCTTTATGACAGATTCTAGGCCCATCCACCTCACTACAAATAATTCAACTTCATTTCTTTTCATGGCTGAGTAATATTTCATTGTATATATGTGCCACATCTTCTTTATCCATTCATCTGTCAATGGGCACTTAGGCTGCTTCCATGTCCTGGTTATTGTAAATAGAGCTGAAATGAAAATTTTGGTATAAGACTCTTTTTGAATTATGGTTCTCTCAGGGTATATGCCCAGTAGTGGGATTGCTGGGTTATATGGTAGTTTTATTTTTAGTTTTTTAAGGAACCTCCATACTGTTCTCCATAGTGGCTGTATCAATTTACATTCCCACCAACAGTGCAAGAGGGTTCCCTTTCCTCCATGCCCTCTCCAGCATTTATTGTTTGTAGACTTTTTGATGATGACCATTCTGACTGGTGTGAGGTGATACCTCATTGTAGTTTTGATTTTCATTTCTCTGTTGATTAGTGATGTTGACCATTCTTTCATGTGTTTGTTGGCAATCTGTATATCTTCTTTGGAGAAATGTCTATTTAGGTCTTCTGCCCATTTTTGGATTGGATTGTTTGTTTTTTTTTTGATATTGAGCTGCATGAGCTGCTTGTAAATATTGGAGATCAATCCTTTGTCAGTTTCTTCATTTGCAAATATTTTTTTCCCATTTTGAGGGTTGTCTTTTCATCTTGCTTATGGTTTCCTTTGCTGTGCAAAAGCTTTTAAGTTTCATTAGGCCCCATTTGTTTATTTTTGTTTTTATTTCCGTTTCTCTCAGAGGTGGGTCAAGAAGGATCTTGCTGTGATGTATGTCATAGAGTGTTCTGCCTAAGTTTTCCTCTATGAGTTTTATAGTGTCTGGCCTTACATTTAGATCTTTAATCCATTTTGAGTTTATTTTTGTGTATGTTGTTATGGAGTGTTCTAATTTCATTATTTTACATGTAGCTGTCCAGTTTTCTCAGCACAACTTATTGAAGAGGCTGTCATTTCTCCATTGTATATTGTTGCCTACTTTATCAAAAATAAGGTGACGGTAGGTGTGTGGGTTTATCTCTGGGCTTTCTATCCTGTTCCATTGATCTATATTTCTGTTTTTGTGTCAGTACCAGACTGTCTTTATGAATGTAGCTTTGTAGTATAGTCTGAAGACAGGGAGCCTGATTCCTCCAGCTCCGTTTTTCTTTCTCAAGATTGCTTTGGCTATTTGGGGTCTTTTGTTTTTCCATAAAAATTGTGCAATTTTTTATTCTAGTTCTGTGAAAAATGTCATTGGTAGTTTGATAGAGATTCCGTTGAATCTGTAGATTGCCTTGGGTAGTATAGTCATCTTCACAGTGTTTATTCTTCCAATCCAAGAACATGATATATCTTTCCATCTGTTTGGATCATCTTTAATTTCTTTCATCAGTGTCTTATAGTTTCCTGCATACATATCTTTTTTCTCCTTAAGTAGATTTATTCCTAGATATTTTATTCTTTTTGTTGCCATGGTAAATGGGAGTGTTTCCTTAATTTCACTTTCAGATTTTTCATCATTAGTGTATAGGAATACAAAAGATTTACGTGCATTAATTTTGTATCCTGCTACTTTACTAAATTCATTGATTAACTCTAGTAGTTTTCTGGTAGCATGTTTAGGATTCTCTATGTAAAGTATCATGTCATCTGCAAACAGTGATAGCTTTACATCTTTTTTTTTTTTTTTTTTTTTTGCGGTATGCAGGCCTCTCACTGTTGTGGCCTCTCCCATTGCGGAGCACAGGCTCCAGACATGCAGGCTCAGTAGCCATGGCTCACAGACCCAGCTGCTCCGCAGCATGTGAGATCTTCCTGGAATGGTGCACAAACCCGTGTCCCCTGCATCGGCAGGTGGACTCTCAACCACTGCACCACCAGGGAAGCCCCCTAGCTTTACTTCTTTTCTGATTTGGAATCCTTTTATTTCTTTTTATTGTCTTATTGCTGTGGTTAAAACTTCCAAAACTATGTTAAAAAATAGTGGTGTGAGTGGGCAATATTGTCTTGTTCCTGATCTTAGTGGAAATGGATTCAGTTTTTCACCATTGAGAATGATGTTGGCTGTGAGTTTGTCATATATAGCCTTTATTATGTTGAGGTAAGTTCTCTCTATGCCTACTTTCTGGAGGGTTTTCATCAAAAATGGTGTTGAATTTTGTCAAAAGCTTTTTCTACATCTATTGAGATTACCATATGGTTTTTATCCTTAAATTTGTTAATACGGTGTATCACATTGATTTATTTGCGTATATTGAAGAATATTTGCATTTTTGGGATAAACCCTACTTTATCATGGTGTATAATCCTTTTAATGTGCTGTTGAGGATTTTTGCATCTATGTTTATCAATGATAGTGGCCTGTAGTTTTCTTTCTTTGTGATATCTTTATCTGCTTTTGGTATCATGCTCATGGTGGCCTCATAGAATGAGTTTGGGAATGTTCCACCTTCTGCTATAGTTTGGAAGATTTTGAGAAGAATAGGTATTAGCTCTTCTCTAAATGTTTCATAGAATTCACCTCTGAAGCCATCTGATCCTGGGCTTTTGTTGGTTGGAAGATATTTAATCACAGTCTCAATTTCAGTGCTTGTGATTGGTCTGTTTATATTTTCTATTTCTTCGAGGTTCTGTCTCAGAAGGCTATGTTTTTCTAAGAATTTGTTTCCTCCAAGTTGTCCATTTGATTGCCATATAGTTGCTTGTAGTAATCTCTCATGATCGCTTGTATTTATGCAGTGTCAGTTGTCACTTCCCCTTTTTCATTTCTAATTCTATTGGTTTGAGTCTACTCCATTTTTTTCTTGAGGGGTCTGGCTAATGGTTTATCAATTTTGTTTATCTTCTCAAAGAAGCAGGTTTTAGTTTTATTGATCTTTGCTAATGTTTCCTTCATTTCTTTTTCATTTATTTCTAATCTGAACTTTATGATTTCTTTCCTCCTGCTAAATTTGGGTTTTCGTTGTTGTTGTTTTTCTTCTTCTTCTTTCTCTAATTGCTTTAGGTGTAAGGGTAGGTTATTTATTTGAGATGTTGCTTGTTTCTTGATGTAGGATTGTATTACTATAAACATCCCTCTTAGAACTGCTTTGGCTGCATCCCATAGGTTTTGGGTCATCATGTTTTCTTTGTCATTTATTTCTAGGTTTTTTTTTTTTTATTTCATCTTTAATTTCTTCAGTGATCTCCTGGTTATGTAGTAGTGTATTGTTTAGCCTCCATATGTTTGTATTTTTACAGGTCTTTTTCCTGTAATTGATATCTAGTCTCATAATGTTATGGTTAGAAAAGAAACTTGATACAATTTCAATTTTCTTATATTTACCAATGCTTGATTTGGTACCCAAGATATGATCTATCCTGGAGAATGTTCCATGAGCACTTGAGAAGTAAGTGTATTTGTATTTTTTGGATGGAATATCCCATAAATATCAATTAAGTCCATCTAGTTTAATGTATCATTTAAAGCTTGTGTTTCCTTATTTATTTTCATTTTGGATGATCTGTCTATTGGTGAAAGTGAGGTGTTAAAGTCCCCTACTATTTTGGGTGCATAAATATTTACAGTTGTTATATCTTCCCCTTTTCTTGATCCCTTGATCATTATGTAGTGTCCGTCTTTGTCTCTTGTAATAATCTTTATTTTAAAGTGTATTTTACCTGATGTAAGAATTGCTACCCCAGCTTTCTTTTGATTTCCAGTTGCATGGAATATCTTTTTATATCCCCTCACTTTCAGTCTGTATGTGTCCCTAGGTGTGAAGTGGGTCTCTTATAGACAGCATATATATGTTTCTTGTTGTTGTACTCATTCAGCCAGTCTATGTCTTTTTGTGGGAGCATTGAATCCATTTATATTTAAGATAGTTATTGATATGTATGTCCTATATTACCATTTTCTTAATTGTTTTGGGTTTGTTACTGTAGGTCTTTTCCTTCTCTTGTGTTTCCTGTTTAGAGAAGACCCTTTAGCATTTGTTGTGAAGCCTGTTTTGTGGTGCTGAATTCTCTTAGCTTTTGTTGTCTGTAATGTTTTTAATTTCTCTGTCACATATGAATGAGATCATTCCTTGGCAGCGTAATATTTGTTGTAGGTTTTTCCCTTTCATCACTTTAAATATGTTTTACCACTCCCTTCTGGTTTGTAGAGTTTCTGCTGAAAGATCAGCTGTTAACCTTATGGTGATTCCCTTGTATGTTATTTGTTGCTTTTCCCTTCTGCTTTTAATATTTTTTCCTTTTATTTAATTTTTGATAGTTTGATTAATATGTGCCTGGCGTGTTTCTCCTTGGATTTATCCTGTATGGGACTCTCTGTGCTTCTTGGGCTTGATTGAGTATTTCCTTTCCCATATTAGGGAAGTTTTCAACTATATTCTCTGCAAATACTTTCTCAGTACCTTTCTTTTTTCTCTTCTTCTGGGACCCCTATAATTCGAATGTTGGTGAGTTTAATGTTGTCCCAGAGGTCTCTGAGACTGCCCTCAATTCCTTTCTCTTTATTCTTCTCTGCAGTAGTTATTTCTAGTATTTTATCTTCCAGGTCACTTATTCGTTCTTTTGCCTTAGTTCTTCTATTATTGATTCCTTCTAGAGAATTTTTCATTTCATTTATTTTGTTGTTTATCATAGTTTGTTTGTTCTTTAGCTCTTATAGTTACTTTTAAAATGTTTCTTGTATTTTCTTCATTCTATTTCCAAGATTTGGGTCATCTTTACATCATTACTCTGAATTATTTTTCAGGTAGACTGTCTATTTCCTTGTCATTTTTGTTTGTTTGTTGGGTTTTTACCTTGCTCCTTCATCTGCTCTGTGTTTGTCTCTCTTCTCATTTTGCTTAACTTACTGTGTTTGGGGTCTCCTTTTCACAGGCTGCAGGTTTGTAGTTCCTGTTGTTTTGGTGTCTGCTCTCTGTGGCTAAGGTTTGTTCAGTAGGTGTTGTAGGCTTCCTGGTGGAGTGGACTGGTGCCTGTGTTCTGGTGGATGAGGCTGGATTTTGTCTTTCTTGTGGGCAGGACCATGTCTCGTGGTGTGTTTTGGGGTGTCTGTGACCTTATCATGATTTTAGGCAGCCTCTCTGCTAATGGGTGTGTTGTGTTCCTGTCTTGCTATTTGACAAAGGGTGTCCAGCACTGTGGCTTGGTGGTCATTGAGTGGAGCTGAGTCTTAGCGTTGAGGTAAAGATCTCTGGAAGAGCTTTCACCATTTGATATTATGTGGAACCGTGAGGTCTCTGGTGGACCAATG
Source organism: Phocoena phocoena (assembly GCF_963924675.1). Lineage (NCBI taxonomy): Eukaryota > Metazoa > Chordata > Mammalia > Artiodactyla > Phocoenidae > Phocoena > Phocoena phocoena. The sequence continues at coordinate 3,989,153 of NC_089221.1, read as the reverse complement.
TCCTGATCTTGACTTTCCCATCTCAGAGGCACAGGCCTGACACCCGGCCAGAGCACCAGGACACTGTCAGCCACACAGCTCAGAAGAAAAGAGAGGAAAAAAATAAAGTTATTAAAATAAAAATTATTTAAAAAGTATTAAAAAGTAATAAAAAAAGAAAGAAAGAAAGAAAGAAAGAAAGGAAAGAAAGAAAGAAAGAAAGAAACAAAGAACAGAGCAACCAGGCCAAAAAACAAAACCATCAATGATAAAATGTACTAAAAACTATCCAAAAAAAAAAAAAAGAGAAACTGACAGACAAAACCCAGGACAAATGGTAAAAGTGAAGCTATATAGAGAATATCACACAAAGGAGCATACACATACACACTCAACAAAAAGCGAAAAAGGAAAAAAATATATATTGTTGCTCCCAAAGTCCACCGCCTCAATTTTGGGATGATTTGTTGTCTATTTAGGTATTCCACAGATGCAGGATACATCAAGTTGATTTTGGAGATTTAATCTGCTCCTCCTGAAGCTGCTGGGAGAAATTTCCCTTTCTCTTCTTTATTCAACAGCTCCTGGGGTTCAGTTTTGGATTTGGCCCTACCTCTGCATGTAGGTCACCTGAAGGCGTCTGTTCCCTGCTCAGACAGGATGGGGTTAAAGTAGTGCCTGATTAGCGGGCTCTAGCTCACTCAGACCGGGGGAGAGACGGGTATGGAATGTAGGGCGAGCTTGCGGCAACAGAGGCCAGCATGATATTGCAACAGTTGAGAAATGCCATGTATTCTCCTGGGGATGTTTTCCCTGCATCAGGGGATGCTGGCAGTGGTAGGCTGCACAGGCTCCCAGGAGGGGAGGTGTGGATAGTGAACCGTGCTTGCACACAGGCTTCTTGGTGGCTTCAGTAGCATCCTTAGTGTCTCATGCCCCTCTCTAGCGTCCACGCTGATAGCTGTGGCTTGCACCCGTCTCTGGAGATTGTTTAGGCGGTGCTCTGAATCCCCTCTCCTTGCACACCCCAAAACAATGGTCTCTTGCCTCTTAGGCAGGTCCAGACTTTTTCCCGGTCTACCTCCCAGCTAGCTGCGGCACACTAGCCCCCTCCAGGCTGTATTCACGCAGCCAACCCCAGTCCTCTCCCTGGGGTCTGACCTCCGAAGCCCGAGCCTCAGCTCCCAGCCCCCACCCGTCCCAGCGGGTGAGCAGACAAGCCTTTCAGGCTGTGAGAGCTGGTAGGCACCAATCTTCTGTGCAAGAGTCTCTCCACTTTGCCCTCTGCACCCCTGTTACTGTGCTCTCCTCCATGGTTCTGAAGCCTCCCCCCCTGCCGCCCATCCCCTGTCTCTGCCAGTGAAGGGCCTTCCTAGTGTGTGGAAATTTTTCCTCCTTCACAGCTCCCTTCCACTGGTGCAGGTTCCATTCCTATTCTTTTGTCTCTGTTTATTCTTTTTTCTTTTGCCCTACCCTGGTATGTGTGGAGTTTCTTGCCTTTTGGGAAGTCTGAGGTTTTCTGCCAGCATTCAGTAGGTGTTCTGTAGGAGTTGTTCCACATGTAGATGTATTTCTGATGTATTTGTGGGGAGGAAGTTGATCTCCATGTCGTAGTTTTGCACCATCTTAAAGGTCTGGTCCCATTCACCTCATTTTAACTTGATGACATCTACAAGCACCATATTTCCAAATAAGACCACATTCACAAGTGCCTGAGGTTACAACTTTAATATATATTTTGGGGATGGTATATTTTTGTTAGGGGAATGGTGGCTGTGATACTAAAAGGCTTTTGTTAACCTAGTGGTTCCAAAGGGTTATCAGAAGTCATTATCAGACTAAGAAATAGTTTAATCAAGGTCCTTCAGCAACCATCTTAAGTGAGTTCCCTATCTATTCAAGATTTATTTTATACCATAAAATATTTGTTGTTCTCCTAAAATGAATACCTAATTCTCATTAAAATCTTCTCAGTACTTTTTTTTTTTGGCGGGTGTGGGAGGGTATTGTGGATTACTTTCCCTTGAATTTAGTTATATTTGTACTATATATTTGTAAGTATATATTCACTTGTTATTTTTATTACAAAAATTAGGACATACTGTATTAGTGACATTATCCCTTTTGTGTCAAATGCATTGCGATAGTTTCCTTCTATCATTATTTGCTTCTTGAATTTGTTCATAGAATGATTTGCAGCACAATAATTGTTGTGGTATACTAATCTAGATAATCACTCTTATTTAGGAACAAATTTCACAGACCAAAGTTATTTTTTAAGTGTTTATTTCTTTATGTAAGAAATAGAGTGTTCACTCAGTATCTTTTTCTAGAAGGCAATTATTTTAAAGACCACTTATTAAATCATCTCTATGTTGCTCCTCCTCCCTTGATTTGTAATTCTGCCTTCCTCATATAATAAATTGCCATATACATTTGGTCTATAGGTGGGCTCTCTTCTCTCTTACATTGATTCATCTTCTAATTCTGCCTTAGTACCTAAAGTTTTAGTTATTGATGCTTTTCTTTACATTTTATTAGTGAATGGCAAGTTCCTATCCTTATTACTTAGGTCAAAATTTCCCTGGCTAGTTCTGAATTATCTGGATGATTTTACTTATTTTTATCAACTATCAAAAATTATTGGAATTTTGATTGAAATTGCCTTTTATTTACATAGATATCTTTAACATCTTGATCTTACTTGAGATTATAGATTATATTCTTAATTTATTCAAAATTAATTTCAGTCTCTATTTTTTTTTATAAGTTTAACCCTATAGCTTCTTTGTATATCTAGTTATTTTGTAGACTTCAGAAAAATTCTGTACAATTTTGGTTCATATAAATAGCATGCTGAAATTAAAATCTAGGCCTTCAGGATTTCAAATATCTAGGTCTCACATGTTCAACTTCCGTTTTATATGGAAGGTGATGATGGGTCAGTATTAACAAGATGTATTTCACTGAAAGGATCATTTTATAAATTTATATTATCATTTCCATAAAAGAAAAGGTCAGACAAATGATTGAAAGTGTAATAAAAGAGTATACTTTTACAAAATCTTTCCTTGGGAATGCATTTTTAAGAAACTAATTCAAATAAAAATCATTCTGAGGTTGAAAACATATCAGAAGAATCAAGTAGTTATCATATAACAGAATGTAGAATCCCTAATCTCAGGTATGGGAAATCATGTGACCAGAGCAGAAAGGAGGGGATTCAGACATGTGACTTACTTCATTTCTTTGTGACTTAATGAAAAAACAAATATAAAGAGTCCAAATTGATGGAATGTTTCTTTGCTTTTGTAAAGTAGGCATATACAAATTTAGATTTTTTTTTTACTATGATAAATATATAATGTGTGTAAAATAAATAACATTACACCTGCAAGCTAATCTGGATCTAGCATTAATACACACAATGGGTTGATGTATTGCACATGTCAGCCTCCTGCATATTTTCTATCCCTGTGTTCACAGCCAGGGTTAAGGTCTTTGTCCAGGGGGTGCTGAAGATATGCACCCTTTATCCTGCAGCTGAGAAGCCCAGCTAGCACCCCCTGGAGCTCCCCATGCCCTGTTCTTGACCTGTGAGCTACTGCAAGGATGCTGTCAGCCTGCATCCTGAGTCCTTCCCCACATGCAGGGTGATGATCGTGTCCGCATTACCCTTCTCTCCTCCTAAAGCAATGAAGGAGTTTTACAAATAATCTAGAAGACCTTTAACTGATAGAGTTCTAAAAAACATGCATCTCTGTGATATTTTGGAGTGTCTGGTGTTCCCATCCAGGAGGGCTGGAGGAAGTCTGTAGGTTTGTGAGCAGATGTCAGGGCTGTAAAATGTCATCTGAGGCCCCTCTGTCCACCCCTCTAGGGTGTGCAGTCCATCTCACTGGGAGGTTCTTGGCCTCTTTGGAAGCCTGGTCCCCACTCTTTCCTTTGATATCTTTTCTTCTTGGGACCTGGCAATTCTGACCCTATACATACTACTTTGGTAATAACCCCATTCTAGGATTCTGCTACTTCTGAGTCTATGATTTTTGTATTTAAGTTGAGTTCTCAGCTGCAATGATTTATTTAAGTAATACTTAGCATGAGGGATCTTAGTTTCCCGACCAGGGATCAAACCTGTGCCCCCTGCAGTGGATGCCATAGTCTTAACCACTGGACCGCCAGGAAGTCCATAAGCTATTTTGAGAATAGCTCTTCTAAACTTGGTTGGGCTTATGGGCTTTAAGAATCTTTACTTATTTCCTAAATTCCTTTTAATATGCTGGTATCTGCTTTATAATAGGAAAATAACAAAAGGACATGAACTTGCATCATGAGCTTTTAGGGGCACTGAATGTCAATTTTCTCCATGAAATGTCAACACGATGAATGTCCAAGCCAGGAGCCAAGTTCTTGTGATGTGGCTGCTTCCCTTGCTACGCAAGACAGACAAGAGGTGGTTTCTACAAAAGTTTGCCTGGTGTATCTATATCAAGTGTCTCTTCCAACTCTTCCTACATAGGTTCTTTTATGTTGGGACTTTGTAAAACAGTGTTATTAGGGAAGAACTGAACTGAATCCATTGGACCAACCGCAACCATATTGCTAAGTAGGTAACAGAGTAAAAATTACACAACATGAACTGGGAGTACTGTATGGGCATAAGGACCGTGTGGCCAACAACTGATCCCATGTTATCATTATACTGATGGAGATATTTCCCAGAAAAGGTGCTTTCCTGGGTCTGGGTTAGCCTCTAGACTATCTAGTCTGCTCACTTCCTAGAGTCCAAGAAACTGAAAGCAGGTGTTCTGAGCTGAATTGCATCTCTCCAAAATCCATATGTTGAAGTCCTAACACCCAGTACCCCAGATATGACTGCATTTGGAGATAGGGCTTTTAAAGAGGTGATTTAGGGACTTTAAACAGGTTTTATGGGTGGTACATAATCCAACATGACTGGTTTCCTTTAAAAAGAGGAGTTTAGGACCCAGACAGGCAGAAAGAGATGACCATGTGAAGACACAGGGAGAAGATAGTCATCTACAAGCCCAGGAGAGAGGCTTCAGAAGAAACCAACCCTGCTGACATCTGATCTCAGACTTCCAGAGTCCAGAGTTGTGAGGAAATAAATGTCTGCTGTTTAAGCTACCCGGTCTGTGGTACTTTGTTCTGGTGGCCCGAGCAAACTAACATAGCAGAGAAGACAGAAGCAAGATGGCTTTGCTACAAAGAAATACTGGAAAAATGACTAAAAATCACTGGGGAAGGGGCTGGTAGGAATTGATCAGTGGGCCCAGGTATGAGAGGGAGAGGATTTGAACCATGTGAACATATTGCATATTTAACAGTCAGCAAAAGGCACACTAGTGAAAAACTGCTGTGTCATCATTTCACTAACTGACCTCATCATACTCACCCCTACGAGTATTACATAAGCCACCTACCCCTCTGCTGCCATTCTTGTTGAGTGAGAATAATATTCATGCAAAACTCTTTCTCCCACACTTCGAGCTGGGCATTTTCTTTTAGGGAACCACAAAAGTGCTCTAGTACTAAATGACTGATTCACTTTATACTTAAAGCATATCATAATTATGATTCCCATTTACCCATGATGTAACTCAAAAATTACCACAAAGTGATTTCTTTCTGGTATTTATTAAAAAAAAAAAAAAAAGTGAATTGCATTATCTTCAGTTCATCCTCAACCTTCCCAACAGTTAAATTTCCAAATTCTTCTTTAATCCTTTGTTCCACGATTTTCCAGTTCCTGCAGAATAAAACCCTGACATTTTAGGACAGTATTTAAGGCTCTCCACTTTGGTTTAAGACAAGGGAGCAAATCTGCAGGTCCTGACTCAAGGAGTGACTTGAAGGGTCTCACATCTGGCCTGATTCACCCACAAGCATGCTCAGCATCCTGCCCGGGCCCCTTTTCACAGAGTCTCTGGACAAGGATACCACTTCTGCTGGTGCTGCTGGGGCCATCCTCCCTGGGTACAGCTCAGACCGTGGGCCCAGTTCTAATAGCTGAGTTTCCATCATGTTCTTGTCACCAACGAAGCAGTACCAAGAATGCAGTCACAGTGTCAACTGTCAGACAGAGCATCCAAATGTGGGGAGAAGATCTGGGGTCCAAAACCAGCTGCTTCAAAGAAGAGTTGAGGAGCCTGCCTTACGAGGTATGTATAGAAAAAGAGAGCTTAGCTGGCCAGGATCAGGGTGGCTACTTAGTGAGGCTGAGTGCCAGATGGAGGGGAAGAATGGGATTTAGTGAGGGTGGATGCCAGAGGGAAGAGAGAATGGGCCTGGATTAACGGACCTAGAGCACCCAGTGTGAAGGGAGTGAGGGCTTTTCTCTACTGTCTCTCTGGCCTCATCCAAGGCTCAACATTAGTTCTGGATGCCTCAGTTAGAGGGTATTAAACAAATAAAACACAGTCCGAAAACCATGGCCAGGATGAGAGAGAGTCCGGAAGAGGGCAGGTGGAAGAAGTAACAGCCATCCAGCTGCTCAGAGAAGCTAAGGACGAGGTGCTGATTTTGCTTATTTGGAAGGCCCATGTACAGAAGCAGCACTGTGTGGTCTCTGGATGACTCCATCAAGTTCAAGTCTTATGACAGGAACTCCTGTTGCATTGTGACAGGAGACAGGCTGTTCATAAGTGGGGAAGTCACAGTGGTGAAACCATCACTGGAGGCTTCAGAGTGTAGCTGCCCAACCTCCTGACATGGGTGAGGTGGGGGAGATCCTCTGATGAGGTTTGGGAAGGGATTTGAGTCACCTTATCCAAACACCAGCAAATGAGGGTTTGCCTGCATGAGACTCCTTACTTCCATAATCCTCTTGGAATTTGGAGTACACACCTTGCTCCCCTCCCCAGCCCCCAAGCATCCCTCTTCCCTCTGAACTATTTCCAGTCTCTTCAAAAAGTCCTGTCACCCTTCAGAAAAGTTCAAGTCACATGCTGTTTCTAGAGTGTCCTACAGCCGGGCTGCAAACCAGCCCTGTTGAGCCTACCTTGAAGCAACTACAAGCACACTCACTCCTTTCCGCTCCAGGCCCCATCATCTGGGCCTCCATCACACAACCCACAAACACTACCACAGTCTTAACTGCTCCTCTGCTCCCTACTCCCCTCCCTCTGACCCAGGCTCCACGCTGCAGCACACAGAACTTCTCTAATGTCAAGGACCTCCTGTCATCCCAGGTTAAACGGCCTCCCATGCTTTTTATTAGCTTGGGTAAAGCTAGGGTAAACCTCAGCATCTTCTCTACCTCCAGGGATCAAATTAGACTCAAACTCATCTCTTCAGCCCCATCCTGGGCCACCATCCACCCAGTCCTTGCTCCCCAGGCACTCTGGCTCCTCTCGGGTCCTTGGATGTGCCAAGGTCTTCCCTCCACAGACCTGCACCTGTTGCTGATTCTGGCGGAATGCACCTCCCTTCCCTGGGTTTGGCTGGTTCTTTCTCAATGATCAGCTCCACCCTCAGGTCCCAAACTCAGCAGACTCCCATCTACCCCTGTAAGGGCAGCCCCTCCTCATCCTGCCTCCCAAATGCCAGGTCTTCCTTGTGATCAATTATCACGGTTCACTGTTACTTTGAATATTGATTTCCTTTCTTGGGGTTGTTTTGGTCCATAGGAGCAGGAAGCAATTCTGTGGTGCTCGTGTGTCACCTGTTCACATAGGCATGACCACCCCGATGCCACCCACAAAGTCACCTTTATGACCCTACTTGTTTTTTTTTTTGTTGTTGTTGTTTTTTTGGTTTTGATTTTGAGACACTTGACTCTACTGGACACAATTTTATTGACTTCATGCCTCCTCCTGTCCCCCTTGCCCCAGAAGAGCATAAGCTCTATTAGCGCAAGAGTTCTATGTTCTCAGAACCTATTCCAATCCTGGGCACACCTGAGATGCTTAACAAGTGCTTATTGACTGTGTGTTCAAATATGTCACTGGATCTTCTCTAAAGCTTAGCAGCACGTCCCATGTGTATGAGGCACCCAGAAAGCATTTAACTATTTAATAAATGTGGAAGTAGACAGCAGAATATTTTCTGGGCTGCCAGTAGTCGCGAGACCTTTTTATGGAAGAGACTTTAGGTTAGCACTTGGAAGACCCTGCAGTTATGTCCTAACCCTGTTTTCACTCTGTGGGTTGTTGGAAAAGCCACACAACATTGTTTCAGTGCAGTGTCTCACTTTCAAAATGGGACAATGACATCAGGTTGTCACATACCTGTTGAGAAGAACCAGGAAAACAGTACATATCAATCTCTTGACTCTCTTGGTGAGAGAAGAAATCTCCATCTGGACCTCATTGAGCTGCCCACCTGGAATCGTGCTTGGTCTGAACACCTCACTCAGGACCCTCTGGTGTCAATTCCTTTCTTTGGCAGGGAAAGAAAAGAAGAGCTTCTGTTAGAAAGATGTATCTTACAGCAGAAATTAACACAGCACTGTAATAAAAAAAAGTGCATTTACATCAATTTATAGTGTTATGTCACTAGAGGGATCCTGTATTTTATCCCAACAGATTATAGTGGATTATGGGAAAAAAAAAGAAAGGAAAAAGATGTATCTAAGGAGACCTCCTGGGTTTCACAAAAACTCTACTTTCAACCAAAAGACACTGGCATCCAATGCATGGCTTCTTTATTTAAATAAAAACAAAAAAGCCCATGATGACATTTCTTGGCCACCCAGGAATGTCTCAGAATTTAGTTCCAGTCTGCTAGCAGAGACCGTCTCCTCACCTTGCCAGCTCCACACGGTGTGAACACACCATGAGTCACTTCTGGACTTTCTCTTGGCCTCTGCCACTTTGCTTTCATTCAGGAGGCTGACCTCCATCCAAGACACTTCCCTAGACATTTTTGAAATCCCATAAAACATGGATATGTCACTTATGGGAAACAGAATGCCTAATTACATGCAGCTAAGGAGTAGAAACCGCTACCCTCAAACCTTCTAACTCCCGGATGACAGTCTTCTGTTGAATGCTGAAAGGAAAAGGGATTTAGGGTGGGATTAGCATATAGACATAAATACTATACACAGCACAAAGGAAAAAAATACTGAAAATTTTCTAGAAAGACAAAATACATGGAGATACCATTCATTTCCATTTTAAAGGTTAGATAGACTTACGTTTAAAAGCACATCCTCAGTTATGGCAATATTTAGCATATTATCCAACCCTTTGCACAAATTGTGATCTTTTGTTTTAGTGAATGTTCTGAGGCTATTTGAGAAAGCAAGCATTTGTTTGACAATTACATGGATTATGGCAGATTATAGCTTAAAAATGTTATCAGCGTGAAAGTTTCTAAGCAAATTCTAATTCTCACTTTTCATGGTGCCTAAGATTAATTGCTAAACTTAATTCAATATATCTTATATTTTGTTTGATATTGTGATTTGAGATTTTTACTTATTTCCAAATTGATTGTAGTTGATATATATAAAGATAGATTTTAAGAAATTGATTTAGCATGGATTCCCCTCACTGAATATTTTCATTGATTCTAACAGTTTTCAGTTGATTCCCTTGTTTTTGTTGTTTTTTTCCCCAAGTACACTTTTCCATTATGAGCAATTGCAATTTCTAATTGATTTGAGCCTGCATGTTTCTCGGCTTTGCTACTTTCTTATTATTTTTCTAGTGGTTTTAGCTTATATAGTTTGATGCTTTGTTTTTTGGTTTTACATTTTCACGAGTGTAATAAATAAATAAAATAAGAGATGCAGCGACTTGAACAATCCTTGAAAAGGTCCTACACAGTACTTAATGCTGGAAAAAACACTTTGGAAGGTAAGGATGTAAAGGAATAGTACAATATGATGCAATAAGAACTGTATGAACAAATAAAACTCTTCATCTCTTTTTTCTTGTTGTGGGAAATTTTATTTATTTAAATTTTTATTGAAGTATAGTTGATTCACAATGTCATGTTAGCTTCAGGTGCACAGCAGAGTGTTCAGTTACATATATATATCTATTCTTTTTCAGATTCTTTTCCCTGATAGGTTATTACAAAATATTGAATATAGTTCCCTGTGCTATACAGTAGGTCCTTGTTGGTTATCTATTTGATATATAGTAGTGTGTATATGTTAATCACAGCTCCTAATTTATCTCTCCCCCACTTCTGCTTTGGTAACCATAAGTTTGTTTTCTATGTCTGTGGGTCTATTTCCATTTTGTATATAAGTTCATTTGTATCATTTTTTTAAATTTCACATATAAAGATATCATATGATATTTGTCTTTCTCTGTCTGACTTACTTCACTTAGTATGATAATCTCTAAGTCCATTCATGTTGCTACAAATGGCATTATTTCATTCTTTCTTATGGCTGAGTAATGTTCCATTATATATATATTCCAAATATTCTTAACCTAAATGTCCATCAAAAGATGAATGGATAAACAAAACTCTTCATCTCTAAGTTTTGCTGTGTCTATGTAGAGGGTAGAATGCATGGATTTGAATGAGGGTAGTGGGAGGTGAAGAAAATTAAAGAAATTAATTGGAAATTTCCAGTAAAAGAGAAATTGTAGAGTTTTTTTTTGTTTGTTTGTTTTTTTGCATTACACGGGCCTCTCACTGCTGCGGCCTCTCCCGTTGCGGAGCACAGGCTCCAGATGTGCAGGCCCAGCGGCCATGGCCCACGGGCCCAGCCACTCTGCAGCATGTGGAATCCTCCCAGACTGGGGCACAAATCCGTGTCCCCTGCATTGGCAGGTGGACTCCCAATCACTGCACCACCAAGGAAGTCCTAGAGTTTTAAGCTATGTATTTCTTAACATTTTGGATGAAAGCTCATATGTATATATATAAACATTTGTGTGTGTGTGTATATATATATATATATATATGGATTTGTATGTGTGCTTATGCATATATACCCACATACACACACAATATATTATGACCTGCAAGAATTAGGCTTTTTGAAATAAAGAGTAGTGGATAAAGAAAATGTGGTAAATATATACAATGGAATATTACTCAGCCTTTAAAAAGAATGAAATAATGCCATTTGCAGCAACATGGATGGACCTAGAGATTGTCATATTGAGTGAAGTAAGACAGATAGAGAAAGAGAAATATTGTATGATATCCCTTACATGCAGGATCTAAAAACAAATGATACAAATGCAACATCTGATTATCCTGGCCCACTTTTAGCAAGAATCCTAATGGGTTGTTTCAGCTGGAATCCCCACCCCCCCAGCCTTACTCCTAATGTTTCATTTTAGTAATTTTAGTAATTTTCTATCCACTGACCAACCCCCCTCCCCCACCCGGCTATAAATTCCTTCTTTTCCTGTTGTATTTGAAGTTGAGCCCAATCTCTCTCCCCTCCTGCAAAACACCATTGCAGCAGTCCCTATGCCTATCACAGTAGCCTTGAATAAATTCTGCCTTATCATTTTAACAAGTGTCATGAATAATTCTTTTTTAACTAGAGATATCTGGAAAAGTTATCTTCTGCAATTTATTCTAGGTATCATTATAATAGTTTAAGAACATAATCTAAGTGCTATTATATGTTACAATTCACAAATCATAAATATTCCTCACAAATTTAAAGATTAGATGAAAAAAAAACAATGAACAATATTTAAAATACTCAGTAATTATTCTGGTATAAAATAAATTCTGTGAATTTGGCTTTTATTCTCTCAACAAATACTAGGAGTCTATGAAGGGCCAAGTGCTTTTCTTGTAGAAGGGGCTACTAAAGTGAATAAAAGACAAAATATCCATGCTGCAAGAAGCTTTTACATCAAAATGGGGGAAACACATAACAGAGAATGCAAATATGCAAAAGTGATAATGTTTTCATTATTGGTAGATTTCATGGAGAAAAGCAATACAAAAATAGATAAAAAAGGTCATGTGGGAGAATTTGGTTTTGGAAAGAGTTGCCAGAGAAGTGTTGGAAAGAATATGAAACTTGAAATAAAGATCTAAAGTTGGGAATGAAGAAGCAAGCTTGTGTGTCCCTGAGATGAAAAATACACCACATTAGCAGAAATGAGAAAAGGGAGCAGAAAAGATGAGGTTAGAGAGTAAATTGAAGTGAGGACTGTGGGGCCAATCAAGTAGAAAACCCACGAAAATATATGAGTAGTAGAGCAGCATGATCTAACATTTTAGCCAGGATTGTTCAGACTGTGATGAGGGGGGAGGAGTAGGAAGACAAGTTAGAAGGGTGCTGCAAGAATCCAGGCAAAAGATGACGGTAACTTGTGTTTCTGGTCACACCGGGAAATCACCAGGATCTCCCTCTAATGGAAAGAAACCACAAAACTGACAAAATATATGTCAACTCTTTTGAGGCTTTGGGCAACAGCACAGGATACTGATCCTGAGGAGAGTCTAAACAGAAGCAGACCTGAAGACAGTACTGGTATCCTGCCTGAAATGGTGCAAGGAGCTGGAACCCAAAGAGTGGAGGTATTGGTGAGTTGGGAAGTCAGATATTGGAGTTTGGGTTGGCAATGGTGGAGCAAGGCCCTGAAGCAGAAGAAGCTGTACAAGGAGGGGCCCCAGAGGTAACCATGGGACTCACTTTGAATTCTTGCACAGAGCTGAACTGTGCTTGCACAAGAGCTTTCTTGAGGCCCTGCAGAGAATGCCTGAAGCAGGGTTGAGAGCTGAGCAGTGATACAAAAGATCCTGTAGGACTTGTAGATATTGGAATTCTGGTATAAGCACAGTAGAGAAAGCTCACTTGAGATTCCAGAAAATTAAATGTCTTATGAAAAAGAATTAGACTTTATAGTAGAGACAACATCTTGGGACAAAATTGAAAAGTGAAACAAGCACATCTTAACAAAAGAAAAGAGCCTGAAAGTGTCCACTGGTAATCTGAATACCTCCTACAGCAACATTTAGCATCCTTCAAAGGAAGGCAACAGAAGGCCTTGTCTCATTTGTAGCAGTCAGTATACAATAAAAATTTGCTGGATATGCAAAGAAGCAGAAAAATGTGACCCATTAACAAGGGGAAAATGTAATCAAGAGAAATAGACTCCAAGATAAGCAGATATTAGTATTATCAGGCAAGGATTTTGAAGCAGAATTAGAAATATATTCAAGGATTTTAAGGAAAAGGTGATCATAATGAGTAAATGATGAGGAATCTCTGTAATAACATCAAAACTATAATAAACTATTAAATATAAATTCTATAACTGAAAATTACAATATTTGAACCAAAAAAAATAATGAATAGATTTAACAGTAGATTAGAGATGGCAGAAAAAAAAACCTGGTGAACTTAAAAAGATGTCAGTGGAATTTGTCCAAAAGATTTGGGACAGAGAGAAGCAAAGAGAATTAAAAAATAACCAGGGTCTCTGTTCTGTTCTGTTGGATGATATCAAGCAGTATAACATAGGTTTAAATAAATAAAGGAGTAGGAGAATTGAACAGAAAAAAATCTTTTTAGTAAAATAATGACAAAAACTTCAAAACTCGTTGGAAAACATCAACTTAGAGGTCCAAGAAGCCAGGAAAATATCAGACTACATTTAAAAAGAGAATCACATATGAGTAGGCATATCATAGTAAACCTGTCAAAAGTAAAATATAAAAATAAATCTTAAAAGCAGATGGAAGAAATGACTCATTACATAGAGGGTAACAATGATATAAATGACACCTGACTTCTCATGAGAAGCAAAGATGCACAACAACAGCAACGATGACAAAGACAATGAACTAGCTCTTTTCTGAAGGAAAGTTCTGAAAGGAAAGAAAAAAGTCAACTCCAAAACAGACCTGTACATATATGATCACATAATTATTTAAAAAGGTGCCAAGTTATTTCAATGGAGACAGGAAAGCCTTTTCAACAAAAGGTGTTGGAAAACTGGATATCTACGTGAAAAAAAAAAAAAAAAACTTAATTGTTCCTTAGCTCCACGTAACATTTTACTTGAAACATATCATGGACTCAAACATAAAAATAATAACTATAATAGTCTAGATACAAATATAGGAGAATATATATATTTTGGTTTTGGCAAAGATTTCTTGAAAAGAGAACAAAAACACACAACATAAGTAAAAATTAATGACTTAATTGAAATTTATTAAAATTAAAAGTTATACTCATAAAAGACACCATTAAGAATATGTAAAAAGTAAATTCAAACCACAGTTTGAGAGGAAATATTTGAGATATGTGTATCTGATATGCACTTGTATACAGCATATATATTAATCAACACTACAAAGTCAGGAATCCAATAAAACAAAAGATTTGAACAAACTCATCAGATAAAGAATGTGAAAAAGCAGAGGCTGGCAGGATAGGTAACATAAAACCAAAATATGTTAGAACTATATGCTGTCTGCAAGAGACATATTTTAGATTAAAAGACACAAATGGTTTGAAAGTAGAATAAAACATATACAGGAGGCAAACATAGGCTATATTAATATTTGATAAAATACTTTAAAACAAAATTATTGCTATGGACCAAGAGGGATATTTCAAATGGTGAGAGGGTCAATTCATTATGAAGATAAAACAATACATCAATTGTAAATCTATGAGCATAAGAATAAGCAAATTACAAAAGCCCATAAAGCAAAATCTTACAGAATTGAAGGAGAAATAGGCAATGTAACAATAGTTGGGGACTCCATAACCCACTTGAACAATAGATATATTGACTGGTCAGAAGAGTGACAAGGTATTAGAAGACTTGAACAGCACTCTAAACCAATTAGACAAAACTGCCATCTGTAGAACACTTCACCCAAACACAGCAGAATACACATTCTTCTCAAGCACATAGGGAACATTCTCTAGGATGGAACATATACTAGGTTATAAAACAGACCTCAGTACATTCTAAAAATATTGAACTTATACAAACTATGTTCTTTGAATAACATGGAATAAAATTCAAAATGAATAACAGAAAGAAATTTCAGAAATTTACAAAAACGTTGAAATTAAGCTACTCATTCCTCAATAAGCAGTGATCCAAAGAAGTCAGACGGGAAAATAGAAAATACTTCGAGATGAATGAAAATGAAGACAACAACATACCAAAACTTATAGGACACTGCTAAAGCAGTTTTTAGAAATGTATAGTGTAAACGCTTTTTTTTAAAATAGAAGAACCATCTCAAATCAATAAGTTTACCTTCCACATTAAGAATATGGAAAAAAAAGAAGAGAAGATAATTAATGAAATAGAAAATAAACAGCAATAGAGGGGAAAGTAGTTCATTCTTTGAATAGATAAAGAAAATTGATAAACCTGTAGCTAAAATGATCAAGAAGAGCTATGAATATCATTACCAAAATCAAGAATAAAAATAAGACATTAATTAAGAGGAATATAAGAGAATATTATGAACAATTGTATGTCAACCAATTAGTTGACTTGGAGCAAAGGACAAATTCATAGAAAGATGCAAATTAACAAAAGTTATTCAAGAAGAAATAGAATATTTGAGCAGACCTATAACAATTAGAGATTGACTTAGTAACTAAAGCCCCACGAAGAAAAACTCAGGCCCAGATGGCATCACAGTAAATCCTATCAAACATAGAGTGATTAGTACCAATTCTTCACAAACTCTCTCAAAAATAAAAGAGGAGGGAAAACTTCTCAGTTCGTTTTATGAGGCCAGTATTATGATACCAAAAACAGATAAAAACATCATAAGAAAAGGAAACTCCAGACCAGTATCTTTTATGAGTATAGATTTTTAAAAACCTCGAAAAAATACATGTACTTTATATACCATGAACAAGTGGGATTTACCCCAGGAAAATGCTATGTTGGTTTAATCAATGAAACAGTTGATGTAATTCACAGTATTAATAGAGTAAAAGACAAAAATCTCATCATATATATTTCCTTAGGCTTAAAATTTGCCCATACTTACTTTGAAAGGATCATTCCTAACTAAATTTACTTTTTTTTTTTTCTGAGTATAAATCAAGCTTGTTTGGTTTCTTGAATCTATACTACATTGTGTTTCATAAATTTTTTACACAAAATCCAATCTAACCTCCCATCTCTCTTTTACATTTACAGAATACCACTTCTTGTGTGTTTTATCCTGTAAACACATTCTGTGTTTGGATGAGAGGAGTGGGACAATTGTAAAGATACAAGTATTCCCTTGATACATGTACTATTTTTTAAATTAATTAATTAATTAATTGATTTTGGGCTGCGTTGGGTCTTCATTATTTCACACGGACTTTCTCTAGCTGTGGTGAGCAGGGGCTACTTTTCTTTGTGGTGTGCAGGCTTCTCATTGTGGTGGCTTCTCTTGTTGTGGAGCACAGGCTCTAGACATGTGGGCTTCAGTAGTTGTGGCACGTGCACTCAGTAGTTGTGGCTCATGGGCTCTAGAGTTCAGGCTCAGTAGTTGTGGTTTAGTTGCTCCACGACATCTGGGATCTTCCCAGACCAGGGATCAAACCCGTGTCCCCCACATTGGCAGGCGGATTCTTAACCACTGCACCATGAGGGAAGTCCCGGGACTATTTTATATTGTAAAGATTTTAATCAAAAAACACAGCCTCTGGGTCAAAAGTTTTCCAACTTGGGGGGCTTGTGGAGGCACAGAAAATGTCATTCTTCAGGCTGTTTCTCCTCAGGCTCTTATTCCTCACTTGTCTGCATCTTTAACCAAAGGTAAAACTTTGACTTGATCTATTTCTCACTTGAAAACTTCATTTATAGGATTTTTAGCTTTTTTTTGGATATGTTTATTGATTTTCCATTATTATCGTGACATACAGCACATAAGTATATGTTATATATTATAGAAAATAATATTGATGAAGAGTTTATTTTTTTAAAGAATGATATTTAAAAGTAGGCATTTAACCCAAAATAATTCTGATAGAGAAATCACTCTGCTTGAGTATTTATAAGTGTACAGTAAGATCCTGCACATTGCCATCCGTCTACTTGCTCAGGAGAAGTCATGAATTATTAGAGACATGTGTAAAAGAATCAATCAGTTGCTATGCTTAGCATGTTTTAAAATCAGAGATGACACCCTTTTTTGTTTGTTTGTTTTTTGATGAGGCCTAATTTTGATTAATTTAAATAAATTATAGGATAAAATTTGAACATGCCAAAGTATCAGAGACCAGTAAAGGCTTATTCTCATTTCCCTTTATTATTCAGTCAAACAAGATAAAGCAATATTGAAGTATGACCTCATTCATGTCAGCCCTCTCCTGTGGATGTCCTTCCTTTTTCATATGTCTAAACAGCAGCTCTCCCCTCACGTCACCTAAAAGACAGGTGAACACAGAAGGTTCTAGATCTAATGGGCATCTGCTTCAAAGGACCCCATCTAAGCCTGTCCTGAGACAGAAAAATGGGCAAAGATGACATCAAATCATAATTTTATTGTCTTATTGCAAAGGGCCCAATGAGAGGTCTCTCTATTTTTCAGCACTAATATTAAAGAACAAGAAGGTACAATTTTGTACCAAAAATTCCCATAGCAAGTTTGCAAGATTTACATGTTCTACTTGTTGTGATAAAGTGAAATTTTTCTTTCCAAGAGATGTGCACATGGATCTTGATGAGACTTGCTTGAGAAAAATAATTGTCATTTTTTTTATTTCTATTTTTTCCCAAGAAGGGGTGGGTGATATTCAATGCATGGTGAGCATCAATAAGCTACAGGACTATAAAAAGGAATTTTACTAAGAGTTTTCTGTAATAAAGCCCTAATACGGCAACAAGCTTTAGCTTAAAAACAATGCAAATTGACTTTTTGTAATTAGACCAACATTTTAAGAGCTCTTGTGGTCATTCCTAGATAAAAGATTGCTGGGGAAAATTCTTTGAAATTCCTCTGTGATATAAATTATCTCCTCTTACTTAACAGATTTATTAGCTGCATATTGAATTTTCCTACAAGCAAATCCATCCATGGATAAACAATCCATTGTATACTATATTTTTACAATGGAAAACTATTTGGCAATAAGCAAGAACAAACTACTGATAGAAAAGTTATCAGTCACCACAGCCTCCCTCCCCCACAGAGACCAATCTGACAGCTTGGCCTCAACAAATACCCTGTTGACCTCCACTTGTCTTAGGAAGTGGCCAGACATAAGAAAAAACTCTGCCCCCAGCACTAAAATGTCACACACTGACTGTTTGCCCCCCTACAGCTAACCTAGGACTGCTGAATATTTCCTGAACACAAAAAAATGCTCCTTGCTTCCAAATACTCCACTCGGTTTCTTCTGTTTACCCTATAAAACTTACTCTCCCTTTTCACACCTTTGAACCCCTGCTGAAATGAAACCAAAAGCAGATGGGTTCCATTTTGCAAGTTTATGATTAAGCAGGTTATGCTTTAAACACACACACACACACACACACACAATGAAATATCTCTTCACACTTTCTAGAATGTTTAAAAATAGAGAGACAACACCATATTTTGCCAAAGATGTGAAGTAACCTTAAATCTCCTATATTGCTGGCAAGAATTTAAAATAATATGACACCTTTAGAAAATGTTTTGGCATATAAAGTTAAATACATAACTGCCCTATAACCTGACAATCCTATTCCTATTTACCCAAGAAAAATGAAAATAAATTTCCACAATAAGAATTATAGAAAATATTTATTCTTGAAGGTCTAAAACAGAAAATAACCCAAATTCTATCAACTAGGAAATAGATAAGTGGGATGGATAACTTTATGTGTCAACTTGGCTAGGCTATGGTGTCCCAAAGTTAGGTCAAACATCAATCTAGATGTTGCTTTCAAATGTGATGAATATTTAAATCAGCATACTCTGAGTAAAGCAGATTACACTGCATTATGTGGGAGTGCCTCATCCCATCAGTTGAGGGCCTTAAGAAAAAATGAGTGAGGTCCTCTAGAAAAGAGGAAGTCTGCTTTCAGACAGTCTTTAGACTTGAGCTGCAATATCAACCCTTCCCTAGTTCTCCAGCCTGCAGCCTGCCTCACAGAATTCAGACTTGCCAATGCCCACAATCACATGAGCCAGTTCCTTAAAGATTCTCTATCTCCTCTCCCTATCTCTCTCTGTCTCTCCACACACACCTCCCACCACGATTGATTATATTTCTCTGGACACTGTGGACTAGGACAAGAAGAAAATTGTGGTATATTGATACAATGGAACATGGTACAGCAATAAAAAATTAATGTGCCACTAATAATCATAACTATATTAACCTCTAAAAGCTATAATGAGTGAGATCCCAGACATAAAGGAGTAAATACAGTAAACTTTTATTGATATGATGTTAAAAAATAAGAAATAATAATCTATGATGATAGAAAATCAGAATAGTAACTGTCAGAGGGAAGGAGCATGAGGGAAATAAGAGAAATAGTCTAAATCTTGATTGGGTCTGTTACATGCTGGTTACATGGAGGTGTGTATTTGTAAAAGTCATTGGATTATACATGTATTATCTCTATTTAATTATATGTATAATTTTACCTTAATTTAATAATAAAAAAAAAATCCTATGGCTTGAGCTAGAGTGACAGCCATGAGGGTATTACAAGATCAGATTTTTGACATATTTTTATTTTAGAGCAAGTAACAATTGCTGTCACATGTCTTGTAGACTATGACAGCAAGGGAGGAGTTGGGGGTGAATGCATGTGTTTTGGCTTGATGAAAGGAAAGAATGGAATTACCATTTACAAAGATGGGAAAGAATGAGGAAGAGATAGACTTAGGGGTCATCTAGGAATTAATTTGGATCACATTAATTTCTGAGATGTTCAAATACAAGGAGTGGTGGTGATACTTGTGTATAAGAATATAGAATTTAGGTGAGAGGATCAGGCTGGGCCTAATCTGTGAACACATGGTGTTGAAACCATGAGACTTAATGAGCTTGTCAATGGAATGATTGTGGATAGAAGGAAAAGAGTGAGCTTCTTTATTAGAGAGAGGAGTAAAGATCCAATAAGGAAACAAAGAAGGAGAGGTGAGAGAGGCAGGAGGAAAACTCACAAAAATGGGCCCTGGCACTGCACAGCCTCATTGTCTCAGTGACAACAGCATTACCATTTACAAAGCTTTGAATCTTTTCAGTGTACTAACATTGCTAAGAAGGTACTTGATCATAGTGGTGCAAACTGACTACTAGATTAAAGTCAGGCGACAGGTCTACCTACCATTCAAGGATTCCAAGTCTTACATTTTGGATGAAACAGACCCTAAACTGCAGAGGGCCACTACAACTTTGTAAGTCAAGAAATAGTTGCAAATGTCCCAAGCAGTTCCTTAAGTCCACCAGGGAACAAGTAAGGCATTTCCCAGGTCAGATTTTCTTCCACAAATCACCAACAGTCCTGAGAGCCATGCAGCCCTATTATTTTGTGGGATATTGAAACCTGCTGTGGACCTCAGCCAATTCTTTGTTATATTGTTTATGCAAATTGTGAACATACAGGTTCATATAATAACCTATATGGATGCTATTTTAGTCCATTCATGCTGCTACAACAAAATATCAGAGACAGGGTGGCTTAGGGACCATGGGAATTTACTTCTCATGGCTCTGGAGGTTGGAAATCCAAGATCAAGGCACTGGCAGATTCCACATCTGGTGAGGTACTGCTTCTTCGTTCATGGTCGGTCGTCTTCTCACTGTGTCCTCACAAGGTGGAAGGATGGAGGGAGAGCTCTGGGGTCTCTTTTATAAAAGCACTAATCCCATTCATGAGGGCTTTGTCCTTATGACCTAATCACCTCCTGGAGGCCCCACCTCCTAATACAATGACCTTGGGGATTAGGATTTCAATGTATAAATTTGGGGGGGACACAAACATTCAGTCTCTAGCAGATGTTAACTGCTGACTATACATATATTCATAGCAAAAGGGAATGTAACTATTTTGGTATTTATGTTTTCTCTTGAAATATTGATAGGTTAAATATATCCAAAAACGTATTAAAATTGTGCTTGTGTTTACATATTTGAAGTGACCAAATGTCTTTCATCAGGTACATGTGTGTACTAGTAGACAGGGAAAGCGATTTCTGGGGTAGATGAGATAAAGCTATCATTTCACTGTGAGGACAAAGAACAGAAATGTGAGAAAGTGTGATGTGGGCATGTGGTCAAAATAAATGAACTTAGTAAAATTAAATTCTACTCTTTCTATAAAATATTAAGTATATCAATATGCCATAGTAAGTGAAGTATCTATTTAATATTCAATTTGCATGACACACAAATAACTGGTTTGCTATTAAATTATGTGTTCTCTACCATCTCATGATTCCTTAATAAAACCAAATAATGCTAAAACTTTTGAAATTAAGAAAGTGGTTTATAACCATTTAATAAATGTTAATGTAAGCAATCTCCTGAATCAATGCCATATATATTATTTATAAGACATTCTGCTTTCCCTTTCAGAATCTAATGTGCTGTGGTGATTTGGTCTGTTTATGGTAAGTCCTGCCACACATAGGTAAACAGGTCCTGGAAGAGCCAGTCAGATTCTGGCACTCCCTAATTCCAGAGGCCAGGAATATTACTCTAGGTGAGGATTTCGGGAGTGAGTGGCAGCATGGCATTGGCTGATGTCTAAATTTCTACCAGACGTTAAGATTTTATACTTCTAATATTTTTAAAGTAATCAAATAGTAGAAGTTCTGCATTTCTGTTAATTTGCTGTTCTGTTGAAGCAGTGACTTTCAAAGAAGGGAAATTTTGCCACCCAGGGGCATGTGACAGTGTCTGGAGATGTTTTGTTGTCCCAGCTCAGGGGAAGGTGTTCATGGCATGACATTGGCAGAGCCTGGGGTTGTTGCTAAGTGTCCTATGATGCACAAGCAGCTCCTGCCCCCAACAAAAAATGATCTGGCCCCAAATGTGAGCAGCATCAAGGTTGAGAAACCTTGATTTAGAACCACTGGCTTACAATTCTGAAAAACAATCATTAACCATAATCAATGTGGCTCTGTCTCAGGAACAAGGCATAAGCTTAGGTTAAGGACAAGGGACTGAAGTTTTGTTCATGAGTATCTAATACATTTTAGGTTGGAAAATCTAAAAGAGAGATGTCTATTTATACTAAGGTGACATCAGATACTTTAAACATAAACGCCCAGAGTAGAGACCTTCAAAATGGTGGAAGAGTAAGACGTGGAGATCACCTTCCTCCCCACAGATACATCAGAAATACATCTACATGTGGAACAACTCCTACAGAGCACCTACTGAATGCAGGCAGACGACCTCAGACTTCCCAAAAGGCAAGAAACTTCCCATGTACCTGGGTAGGGCAAAAACAAAAACAGAGATAAAAGAATAGGGATGGGACCTGCACCAGTGGGAGGAAGCTGTGAAGGAGGAAAGGTTTCCACACACTGAGAGGCCCCTTCACTTGCAGAGAAGGGAGATGGTGGGGGGAAGTTTCGGAATTATGGAGTAGAGAACAGCAACAGGGGTGCAGAGGGCAAAGCAGAAAGATTCCCTCATAGAGGATCAGTGCCAACCAGCATTCACCAGCCTGAGAGGCTTGTCTGCTCACCTGCCAGGGTGGGCGGGGGCTGGGAGCCGAGGCTCGGGCTTTGGAGGTCGGATCCCAGGGAGAGGACTGAGGTTGGCAGCATGAACACAGCCTGAAAGGACTAGTGTACCACGACTGGCCGGGAGGGAGTCCGGGAAAATGTCTGGACCTGCCTAAGGGGCAAGAGACCATTGTTTTGGGGTTGAGAGGGGATACAGAGCACCACCTATACGATCTCCAGAGATGGGTGTGAGCCACAGCTAACAGTGCGGACCCCAGAGATGGGCATGGGATGCTAAGGCCACTACTGCCACCACCAAGAAACCTGTGTGCGAGCACAGGTCACTATCCACATCACCCTTCCCAGGAGCCTGTTTGTCCCACCACTGCCAGGGTCCCGTGATCCAGGGACAACTTCCCCGGGAGAACACATGGCGCCTCATGCTGGTGCAATGTCACGCCGGCCTCTGTCACTGAAGGCTCTCTCAACACTCTGTACCACTCCCTCCCCCGGCCTGAGTAAGCCAGAGTCCCCTAATCAGCTGCTACTTTAACCCAATCCTCTCTGGGTGGGGAGCAGACGTCCTCAGGCAACCTACTGCAGAGGTAGGGCCAAATCCAAAGCTGAACCCCAGGAGCTGTGTGAACAAAGAAGAGAAAGGGAAATTTCTCCCAGCAGCCACAGGAGCAGCGGATTAAATCTCCACAATCAAAATGATGTACTCTGCGTCTGTGGAATACCTGAATAGAAAACAAATCACCCTAAATTGAGGAGGTGGATTTGGAGAGCAATTATATATATATATATTTTCTTTTTTCTCTTTTTGTGAGTGTGTAGTGAATGCTTCTTTGTGTGATTTTGTCTGTATAGCTTTGTTTTTACCATTTGTCCAAGGGTTCTATTTGTTTTTTGTTTGTTTGTTTGTTTTTAGTATACATTTTAGTGCCTGTTATCATTGGTGTATTAATTTTTTGGCTTTGTTGCTCTCTTCTTTCTTTCTTTTCTTTAATAACTTTTTATCATTTAAAATAAATTTAATAATTATTTTAATATTTTTATTTTAATTATTTTATTTTATTTTTCTCTTCATTTCTTTCTCTTTTTTTCTCCCTTTCCATTTGAGCTGTGTGTCTGACAGGGTCTTGGTGCTCCAGGCATGTGTCAGGCCTGTGCCTTTGAGATGAGAGAGCCAAATTCAGGACCCTTGTCCACCAGGGACCTCCAAGCTCCATGTAATATCAAACTGCGAAAGTTCTCCAAGAGATCTTCATCTCTACTTTAAGACCAATCTCCATTCAACGACCAGCAAGCTACAGTGCTGAACACCCTATGCTAAACAACTAGCAAGACAGGAACAGAAAACCTCCCATTAGCACAGAGGTTACCTAAAATCATAATAATGTAACAGACACCCAAAACACACCACCAGATGCAGTCCTGCCCACCAGAAATACAAGATCTAGCCTCATCCACCAGAACACAGGCACCAGTCACCTCCACCAGGAAGCCTAAACAGCCCACTGAACCAACCTTAGCCACTGGAGGCAGACACCAAAAACAACAGGAACTACAAACCTTCATCATGTGAAAAGGAGACCCCAAACACAGTAAGTTAAGCAAAATGAGAAGACAGAGAAACATATAGCAGATGAAGGAGCAAGGTAAAAACCCAACAGGCCAAACAAATGAAGAAGATATAGGCAGTCTACCTGAAAAAAAATTCAGAGTAATGATAGTAAAGATGACCCAAAATCTTGAAAATAGAATGGAAAAACTACAAGAAACATTTAACAAGCACCTCTAAGAGCTAAAGACCAAACAAACAATGATGAACAACACAATAAATGAAACTAAAAATTCTTGACAAGGAATCAAGAGCAGAATAACTGAGGCAGAAGAACAGGTAAGTGACCTGGAAGATAAAATACTGGAAATAACTATTCAAGAGCAGAATAAAGAGAAAAGAATGAAAAGAAGTGAGGACAGTCACAGAGACCTCTGGGAGAATATTAAAAGCACCAACTTTCAAATTATTGGCGTCCCAGAATAAGAGAAAAAGAAAGGGATTGAGAAAATATTTGAAGAGATTATAGTTGAAAGCTTCCCTAATATGGGAAAGGAAATAGTGAATCAAGTCCAGAAAGTGCAGAGAGTCCCATCAGGTTAAATCCAAGGAGAAACATGCCAAGACACATATTAATCAAACTATAAAAATTAAATGCGAAGAAAATATATTGAAAGCAGCAAGGGAAAAGCAACAAAAAGCATACAAGGGAATCCCTATAAGGTTAACAGCTGATCTTTCAGCAGAAAATCTGCAAGCCAGAAGGGAGTGGCAGGACATATTAAAAGTGATGAAAGGGAAAAAATTACAACCAAAATTAATCTACACAGGAAGGATCTCATTCAGGTTCAAAGGAGAAATTAAAACCTTTACAGACAAGCAAAAGTAAAGTGATTTCAGCACCACAGCTTACAACAGCTGTTAAAGCTTTACAACAAATGTTAAAGGAACTTCTTTAGACAGGAAACAGAGAGAAGGAAAAAAAAAAAAAACTATAATATAAAACCCAAAACAATTTTAAAAAATGGTAATAGGAACATACATGTTGATAATTACCTTAAATGTAAATTGATTAAATGCTCCAACCAAAATACATAGACTGGCTGAATGGATACAACAACAAGACCTGTACATATGCTGCCTAGAAGAGACACACTTCAGACCTAGGGACACATACAGACTGAAAGTGAGGGGATGGAAAAAGATATTCAATGCAAATGGAAATCAAAAGAAAGCTGGAGTAGCAATGTTCATATCAGAGAAAATAGACTTTAAAATAAAGACTATCACAAGAAACAAAGAAGGACACTACATAATAATCAAGGGATCAATCGAAGGAGAAGATATAAAATTGTAAATATTTATGCACCCAACATAGGACCACCTCAATACCTAAGGCAAATGCTAACAGCCACGAAAGGGGAAATCGACAGTAACACAGTCATTGTAGGGGACTTTAACACCCCACTTTCACCAATGGACAGATCAACAAAATTGAAAATAAATAAGGAAACACAAGCTTAAATGACACATTAAACAAGATGGACTTAAATGGTATTATAGGACATTCCATCCAAACACAACACAATAGACTTTCTTCTCAACTGCTTATGGAACATTCTCCAGGATAGATAATATTTTGGGTCACAAATCAAGCCTTGGTAAATTTAAGAAAATTGAAATCTTATCAAGTATCTTTTCTGACCACAGCACTATGAGACGAAATATCAAGTACAGGAATAAATCGGTAAAAAAATGCAAACACAGGGAGGTTAAACAATACACTACTTCATAACCAAGAGATCATTGAAGAAATCAAAGAGAAAATCAAAAAAATACCTAGAAACAAATAACAATGAAAATATTGTCAATGACCCAAAACCTATGGGATGCAGCCAAAGCAGTCCTAAGAGGGAAGTTTTTAGCAATGCAATCCTACCTCAAGAAACAAGAAACATCTCAAATAAACAACCTAACCATACACCTAAATCAATTAGAGAAAGAAGAACAACAACAAAAAAAAAACCCAAATTTAGCAGAAAGAAATAAATCATAATGATCAGAGCAGAAATAAATAAAAAAGTAATGAAGGAAATGATAGCAAAGATCAATAAAACTAAAAGCTAGTTCTTTGAGAAGATAAATGACATTGATAAACCATTAGCCAGGCTCATCAAGAAAAAAGGAAGAAGACACACATCAATAGAATTAGAAATGAAAAAGGAGAATTAAGAACTGACACTACAGAAATTAAAAAAAGATCATGAGCAATTACTACAAGAAACTCTATGCCAATAAAATGGACAACCTGGAAGAAACTGACAAATTCTTAGAAATGCACAACCTGCCAAGACTGAATCAGGAAGAAATAGAAAATATGAACAGACCAAACACAAGCACTGAAATTGAAACTGTGATTAAAAATCTTCCAACAAACAAAAGCTCAGGACCAGATGGCTTCACAGGTGAAGTCTATCAAACATTTAGAGAAGAGCTAACACCTATCCTTCTCAAACTCATCCAAAATAAAGCAGAGGGAGGAACACTCCCAAATTTATTCTACAAGGCCACCATCACCCTGATAACAAAACAAGGAAAAGATGTCACAAAGAAAGGAAACTACAGGCCAATATCACTGATGAACATAGATGCAGAAATCCTCAACAAAATACTAGCAAACAGACCCCAACAGCACATTAAAAGGATCATACACCATTATCAAGGGGGCTTATACCAGGAATGCAAGGATTCGTCAATATCTGGAAATCAATCAATGTAATAAATCATATTAACAAACTGACAGATAAAAAACATATGATCATCCAATAGTTACAGACAAAGCTTTTGACAAAATTCAACACCCATTTATGATAAAAGCCCTCCAGAAAGTAGGCATAGTGGGAACTTACCTCAACATGATAAAGGTCATGTATGACATCCACAGCCAAAATCATCCACAATGGTGAAAAACTGAAATCATTTCCTCTAAGATCAGGAACGAGACAAGGTTGCCCACTCTCCCCACTATTATTCCACATAGTTTTGGAAGTTTTAGTCACAACATTCAGAGAAGAAAAATAAATAAAAGGAATCCAAACCAGAAAAGATGAAATAAAGCTGTCACTATTTGCAGATGACATGATACTATATGTAGTGAATCCTAAAGACACTACCAGGAAACTACTAGAGATAATCAATGAATTTGGTAAAGTAGCAGGATACAAAATTAATGCACGGAAATCTCTGGCATTCCTATACACTAGTGATGAGAAATCTGAAGAGAAATTAAGGAAACACTCCCATTTACCATGGCAACCAAAAGAATAAAATACCTAGGAATAAACCTACCTAAGGAGACAAAATATCTGTATGCACAAAACTATAAGACACTGATGAAATAAATTAAAGATGATACAAACAGATGGAAAGATATACCATTTCTTGGATTGGAAGAATAAACATTGTGAAAATGATTCTACTACCCAAAGCAATCTACAGATTCAATGCAACCTCTATCGAACTACCAATCACATTTTTCACAGAACTATAATAAAAAATTGCACAATTTGTATAGAAAAACAAAAGACCCTGAATAGTCAAAGCAATCTTGAGAAAGAAAAACGGAGCTGGAGAAATCAGGCTCCCTGACTTCAGACTATACTACAAAACTACAGTCATCAAGACAGTATGGTACTGGCACAAAAACAGAAATATGGATCAATGGAACAGGATAGAAAGCCCAGAGATAAACTCATGCACATATGGTCATCTTATCTTTGATAAAGAAGACAAAAATATACAATGGAGAAAAGACAGCCTCTTCAATAAGTGGTGTTGGGAAAACTGAACAGCTACATATAAGAGAATGAAATTAGAACACACCCTAACATCGTACACAAAAATAAACTCAAAATGGATTAAAGACCTAAATATAAGGCCAGACACTATCAAACTCTTAGAGGAAAACATAGGCAGAACACTCTATGACATAAACCACAGCAAGATCCTTTTTGACCCACATCCTAGAAAATAGAAATAAAAACAAAAGTGAACAAATGGGACCTAATGAAACTTAAAAGCTTTTGAACAGCAAAGGAAACCATAAACAAGATGAAAAGACATCCCTCAGAATGGCAGAAAATATTTGCAAGTGAAGAAACGGACAAAAGATTAATCTCCAAAATTTACAAGCAGCCCATGAAGCTCAATATCAAAAAAACATACAACCCAATCCAAAAATTGGAAGAACACCTAAACAGACATTTCTCTATAGGATATATACAGATTGCCAACAACCACATAGAGAATGCTCCACATCACTAATCATTAGAGAAATGGGAATCAAAACTACAATAAGGTATCACCTCACACCTGTCAGAATGGCCATCATCATAAAACCTACAAACAATAAATGCTGGAGAGGGTGTGGAGAAAAGGGAACCCTCTTGCATTGTTGGTGGGAATGTAAATTGACACAGCCACTGTGGAAAACAGTATGGAGGTTTCTTAAAGAACTAAAAATAGAACTACCATATGATCCAACAATCCCACTCCTGGGCATAAACCCTGAGAAAACCATAATTCAAAAAGAGTCATGTACCACAATGTTCATTGCAGCACTATTTACAATAGCCAGGACATGGAAGCAACCTAAGTGTCCATCAACAGATGAGTGGATAAAGAAGACGTGGCACATATATACAATGCAATATTACTCAGCCATAAAAAGAAACAAAATCTACTCATTTGTAGTGAGGTGGATGGACTTAGAGTCTGTCATACAGAGTGAAATAAGTCAGAAAGAGAAAAACAAATACCAAATATTAACAGATATATATGGAATCAAGAAAAAAAAAAAAAGAAATGGTTATGAAGAACCTAGGGTCAGGACAGGAATAAAAATGCAGACGTAGAGAATGGACTTGAGGACATGGGTAGGGGGAAGGGTAAGCTGGGATGAAGTGAGAGAGTGGCATGGACATATATACACTACCAAATGTAAAACAGATAGCTAGTCGGAAGCAGCAGCATAGCACAGGGAGGTCAGTTGTATGTTTTGTGACCACCTAGAGAGGTAGGATAGGGAGGATGGGAGGGAGATGCAAGATAGAGGTGATATGGGGATATACGTATATGTATAGCTGATTCACTTTGTTATAAAGCAGAAACTAACACACCATTGTAAATCAATTACACTCCAATAAAGATGGTAAAAACTAAAAAAAAAAAACAAAAAAACAAAACCAGCATAAGCGCCCAGTGCTCACTGGATAATACAGTGAAAGTTCATTTTGCACTCACACCCTAGTCCAGTATCAGGCGATCCTGGTGGAGCAGTTTCCACAACCTCCTTTATTTTCCCTCCCTCCCAGCACCTCAGCCTTGACTCTGCCCTCCTGTGTTTCCTTTGAGCACTCTGCATTCAATCCATAGAGGGGCAGGAAAAGACGAAATCCCATGGGAGGCTTCCTGGAAGTGATGAGCGCCCCTGGCCCTCAGCCACAGGTCCACACCTTGTTGCAGGGGAGGGCAGGAAACATCCTCCAGCCCTGCATTTCAAAAGAAGATGTTCCAGGTTCAAGCAGCATCCAGCCAGTCCTTGCCATACCAACACTCTTCTTAACCTGATTGTACACTTTTCTGGGATGAATAGAAAGAGAATTCTGATGTTGGGAGGATTTCTACAAAAATCAATGCCCTCGCGTCAGACAGATGAGGAAAATTAGTCTTAAAATAGCTGCCTTTGAATAAACAGCAAGTAAAAGGGCCAGGGACTTACCTCAGAACCCTGGCTTCATAGTTTAGATCATATTTCACAGTCTAGTACATGCAATTCCTGAGTATGTTGTGCACCTTGGAAATGCTATTACATAAACAGCAGGCTGCATTGCCACTATTAGAAATGAAAGCTACTTTATGTGAGGTCCAGGTACTAACGTATTCTGTTGTGGGATTATGTGTCATTTATTTTTATTTAATAATAATAATGACAAACAACAATAAATTACTTTTACTCAAAGAAATAGTCTTGGGTATCTTAGAAACAACTTTTCTGCAAAAGTATTGAAAAACAGGGCTTCCCTGGTGGCGCAGTGGTTGAGAGTCTACCTGCCGATGCAGGGGACACGGGTTCGTGTCCCGGTCTGGGAGGATCCCATGTGCCGCACAGCGGCTGGGACCGTGAGCCATGCCCGCTGGGCCTGCATGTCCGGAGCCTGTGCTCCGCAACGGGAGAGGGCACAGCAGTGAGAGGCCCGCGTACTGCAAAAAAAAAAAGTATTGAAAAACAAGAGGCTTTGCTCATCCTGGATGTATGTCTATTATCCAAAAAACACACCTGTGCCTGAAGTACTCCTGGAAACCCCATTCAGCTTTGGGAAGGATTACCACTCTATGTGTTTCATGCAGATGCTCCTTGGGAACAGGCTCTAGTTATACTTTCCTGCTTCCAAATATACTAGATCTACTTTCCACAACTGTTGGAAACATGGATTGTTGGATGAGGATAAAAAAAAAAAAAGAAAATCTGTATTTTTACATGAGGGTCACCTGGTTTTCTTCTAGTGTACTATAAGGTATGGAATCAATAAATCTTAGTGCCACCCTCCACATAACAAATAAGATGACACTAAAACCACAAAGGTGCCACCGTATCTACTAGAGCATAATCAACATCTATAGTTAGTACTTGTGTTTTGCTTTTTCAATGTAGCTCTGCTGCTTATAGTGGTTGTCTTTGGAATTCACATGGTTGAGCTGCTTTTAAGAGGATGGTATTAGGACACACACACACACATGTGGTTGTGCAGACAGCGAAGAGACCTAGCAAGGTAGTGAAGGTAAGGCTACAGGAGTAATGGTCTCACTGTGTAGAAGCATATTTCTCACTCAAAATCCAAAACAGTGTCCCTCGTGGGTGGTGGCTCTCCCCCAAGCAGTCATTCTGGGAAACAGGCTCCTCCTATCATGGAAGGACTCATGACCCTCAAGGTGGCATGTTTGGCTACAGCAAGTCAGCAGATGAAGCGGAGGCCTGGGGAGTCTTCGGTGGGGGTCATGAAGGCTAGAACAGAATGTATTACTGAGAGCTGAGCACTGTACCTCACATCTTTATGCCTATCAGCTTGTACACAGTCACTGTTTCCTCAATTATATATTCAGACACATGGGCTGATGACCCTTACAGGGTTTCATTCAACCCTGAGGTTCAATGCTAAATCAACCGAGTTCAGTAACTGTCTATCACAAGGGCAAGCAGGGCGATGGTCCCCGAACACAGAAATAACTATTGCCAATTTACATTAATTATTGCTGAAAATTTCCATTTGTCAATCAAAGGAAGATAAGGACAAGGAGAAGCAGAATTTAAGTGGTGCTGCCAGGATGCATGGTGAACCCCATATTTGGTTTGGCTCAGGTAAATGACTATCGGAGAGACCTATGAATTTCTGAAAGCATTCTCTTGAGAAGTAAAGTTTAAAAGGGCCAGCCAAGGCTACGTTTTGCTAGAATGTATTTGTAAACAATTCTCTATTTCTGTGAGAACTGTCTTGGTTTTCTGGGGCTTTTACATACAGACATATTTTCCCAGTAGAGAAAGAATCTGCCTTTGATCTGTGATGGGACCACACTGAATCAGCACTGCCTTCTCACCTGGAACCAGCTAAAGCGTGTGCTTAGCTAATGGGAAATAACATGCTCACTTAGTGTATCTTGAAAGGGGAGGGGAGGCTGGTCAAAATATGCACCATCTGTAAAACTCTCTATAATCATTTATAGACTGCATTAATGAGTCAGGCACTGTGAAGAATTTCCCAACCCCAGGCCAGGTTCTAAGCCACTTTCATCCTGTTTACCAGTTTGTGCTTGTGAATTCTCAGACTAAACAGTGTGCTCAACAACAAAGCCAACAGACACATACAAAGTAGAGTTGCTAAATAATATAAATAATAGCTTATAGCCACCAAGTTATAAAACTATGAAAGAGAACATTAGGATGATTTCAAAGGCATGATTCATAAAATGTAACCATATTAAAATATGTCATAAATTGTAAAAAGCCACTCAAGAACCATGAGTTGCACTGAGCCTTTGTGTGACTGGCTCTTTGTTTGCTTGTAAGCAAAGAGAGGCAAGAGATCTGGGTGTGTCAGGCCCAGTGCCCCCCAGAATTGACTAATTTACACTAATTTAGATGTTACAAGATAGAACAGAATATTGCAGTTTGGTTATTGAACATGTAGTCATGGGGACTAGAATTAATCCACTTGTGTGGGTGAGAACTCCAATTCACTTTCAAAATGGAAAGGAAAATAAATTATGAAGAGAGTTTGAGTTGCTGCCTTCCATCCTTACGAAATTTTCTAAATTTCTGGAAGCCCACCCTGCTGGTGGCCATGCACAACAAAGTTGGGTCACCTGTTTTGTTGTCACATTTATCTGATTTGAGGTGAAAAAGACCATTGTGAGATATTTATTTGATAAATTGATTAATCCGTTTAACTTTTTATAGAAATGTTTTGTTAAAAAAATATTTTCAACATAGCAAGATAAACCAACACTTCAAATTGATAAATGAAGAGAAACTAGACAAACAAAAAGGAAAGCAGAATATGGAAGATGACTACTACTCCCATCACCCCTCATAGGAGTATTATCCATCTTTTAATTTTGAAAAAAGTGGCCAAACTTTCTAATCTACGCAGTGTGGGAACCAAATCCTCTTTCCAGAAGTCTGTAGGGCTTCTCTGACTCTGTGTTTCTCCTGGTTTCCTGCCCTAAAACTAATTCCTGAATCTATTGAATCCTCTTTCTCTGTGTAGGGTCCCCAAGACAACCCACAGGATTGATGGTTCACTAGAAGAACTCACAGGACTCAGGAAAGCTAGTAGACTCACAGTTATGGTTTATTACAGTGAAAAGGTGTGGAGTAAGATCAGCACAGGAAGAAGAGACATGGTGTAGCCTCCAGAGAAAGCAGGAGCAAGCTTCCAGGGGTCCTCTCCCAGTGGATGTGCCTAATTCCCTGCCCATGTGGGGTGTTGCCAGCCAGGGAAGCTCAGATGAGCCCTGTGTCTAGGACCCTCATCAGGGAGCAATACTGTAGGCCTGAAGTGCTTATATGTTGAGGGCCTTAGTTCTTTGAATTTTCATAATCCTTGTACCAG
This sequence comes from Phocoena phocoena, assembly GCF_963924675.1. Classification (NCBI taxonomy): domain Eukaryota; kingdom Metazoa; phylum Chordata; class Mammalia; order Artiodactyla; family Phocoenidae; genus Phocoena; species Phocoena phocoena. The sequence goes on along the minus strand of NC_089221.1, from coordinate 3,955,880 downwards.
GTCTGACTTTAGGTTTGCTATGGTGTTCTTGCCACTCCATTTAGATTAGAGAAGTCACATTACAACAAATCTTCCAAATTGGGGATGGGGAGTCCGATGAATGCTCTTAAGAGGACAAAGTTCTAGCCCTGCTCTTCTAAATAGCTTATATGGCTTTATATTTTCTCCACTGCAACAGCCCCCAGACTCACCCACACTTTTCAATGTGGGAATGTCTTCTACTGCTGTCTCTATGGACACAGTTCTCCTACCAACCTGGTCTTCATCCCTTCAGTTGGAAAGACACTTAACAGGTGGGTGTTTTCAAGTACTGATCTGCGACCCAGCAATCAGGCCATGGGTCACAATCAGCTGTTTAGTACTTACTGGATTTTAGCCACTGTGGAAGGAGCCTCACTGCTGGAGCTGGACACCAGGGTGGGAAACCACAGCCACTGTGAGAATTCTCAGTGACGTCAGATCCCCATATGCTGCATTTCACATGGTGCCTCGACCACTTCCTTTGGGGTTTCTAGAGGGACCAATTATAGTTTGGGCTGCAAAATGAGTCATGAGTGACTTAGGATAATTTCTCTGAGTTTGGGAGATTCTAAAAGGCTTTGAAGTCTCTGCAAAAAAGTTGGAGAAGGATCAGCCTTCAATGTTGATTTCTGTCTTCTATTGCTGAGGTTTCAGTAATGTGCTGACAAGGAAAATGCTACTCAGAGAATAAAATCAATAAGATGGGAAAATGATGTTTTCTTTTAGCTTCTTCTGAGCTACTAGATTAGGACAGATATTTTAGAAGAAAAAGAGAACAAAAGTAATATCTTTACTGTTGCTATCATAGAATTACATAATGTATTTGTTTTCCAAGCTCTCAGTGTGGTATCACCATTATTCTCACATAGCTTTACAATCTCCCAGGGAGACAAAGGCAAATATGATGATGTCTACATAATGGATGAGAAAGCTGAACTGTTTCATTTAAGGGTCCCTGGTCAGCAATGAAAGTGAGAATAAAGGTCATATTTACTCATTTCTAAGTCCCGAGGGCAATTCATTTAATAATAAAACAGTTTGATAGTCCCAGGAATCAAACATTGCATTAGATGTAGGAGTGAGAGATAAATTTGAGCCAGCAGAGCATAAGATTCAGGCAAGAACATCAATGTGAAAAGCTACAATGTGATGTATGCTGTAATATCAATGCATACATTAATTATTACTCATTCATTACTTCCACAGAAATATGTGGAGTTCCAACACATATGGGCAACATATGTGGGTGAGTATGGGCGATAGATTACAGAGAATGAAATATGAGATCTCTGCCTCCTTGTACCTTGCACTCTGGTGAAAAACACATTTTAAAGCACAAATACTTAATTATCATGATCATACAATGCTATAAAGGAAGAGCACAGGACACTCTGTAGGAACACAAGGGAAATCTGTTACTGTTGAGGATGGAACCACAGTATTGGTGTGAACACTGTATTACTTTCTTCTACTTTCTCAATATCAATTTCTGAAAGAGGCAAAGAAAGAACGAGACAGTGAACTGTTCTGTAAATCCAAGGACCTCTGACTTAGTCACCACCTGGTTATTTTAGACAAAACATTAGGGACAAGCTGTGAAGTTTCTGGGGTCTTTTCCAGCATTCACTTTCCATTTGCTCTTTGAAAGTCTGTTTATTGAGCATGCATTTGAAAGGGAACATGTGAATCTGTTTGAGTAATCTTTAACCTCATGTCACAAATTGTCTCTAATAAACTCTTGAGTATGAGAGGAAGTGGATACCTTGAAGCCTACATAAATGAACTCTCCAACGCATAGAGCACCGATCACCTACAGGAGAGTGTGGCCTCAAAGTGGCAATGTGGATTTGTTATATACCTTGAATGCCTGGTAAAAGAGCTAATTTTGTAAATGGAGCATTTCTGCCTTTATCTGTGATGTTACCACAGGGAATGCAGCTGAATAGAGACGTGTGAAAGGTAAGAACTCTGGAAAGAGCGCAATCTCTCATTTACTGACTCATCTTTCCACCATGCTGGAGGAACCACAGCCTACCCATCCTTTACTGATTGCACTGCCCTCTGTGGACTTCCTATGTATTCCAAACATTTAGATGGTAATGTTTAGACCCTCAACTTAATGCAGATATCCTTGAAACATCGGAAGCTCTTTGTAATAGAGGGTCACCCAAAAGACCATGAGTTGCTGAATGACTTTGTCACCCTTCAGAATTGTGCTTAGTTCTCTCTGATCCAGAATACGATCCGTAACAAATTATTTTCTGGATTTGAATGAATATTGAAAGTGTTGGAGTCAATCTTTATCTTTGGTATATACGTAAAAATCAGATGCCATTGTTTCCAGTTTTCTGACACTGTTTCACCTACGTATTTTTTGCATTGGTCTTTAATTCAGCTGCTTCCAGTGAAATGGTTCCATCCACGTAGTGAGTGTGACCAGATCTGTGGTTCTCAAACTTCAGCATAGAGGAAAATCACCTGGAGGCTCCTGAAGATAAGCCCGTGGAGCCACATCCCTGGGGTTTGTGATTCAGTAGACCTAGGGTGTATTCTAGTATAGTGGTGATGCTGATATTACAGGTCTGTAGACCACACTCATAGACCCACTGATCTAGACCATCTCCCACTTGCTGTGGACCGTGTTTCCAGTGAGGTCTGGTGGGGACCACTCACTACACTATCTGCCATGTGAACAGAGAACAGTGTCAAATTGATTACCACCCCTCAGACTTTCATAGTAACCCAACAAGAAACATAGGACCGGTGTTGAGGACCACCAAAGCATTAAAACAAACAGAAAAAGAACAAATTCCTTGTCTTGTAGTTAAATTGTAAATCTTGAAGCAAAAGTAGATGTTTTGACTTTTACCTAGATTTGCATTGATATGAGAAGCAAAATTAATATTCACTTGTGGGCACTGATACTTTCCTTAAACAAACAAGTCTCTCACTGATATTGCTGACTTTAGATTGACTTATATTACTGTTTTAAATCCCAGACTTAAGATTTATCTAGAATATTTTCTTAAATTTTAAATTAAAAAATACTCAGATTGCTTGACCTGAATGGCATTAATAAATCAACGACGCACCCTATTAAAAAATGTGTGGACTCAGGAGCTAAGAGCTTGCATTGCAGTATAATGAAGTAATGCTAAAAACATAATCGACTCCACCCAATTTCACTCCTCCTTCTCAGCTTCCGCCTTAGCTTAACAGGTGGCTTGCCAGAAGAATAGGAATCAATTACCATAAGATATTCCAAACAAGTCAGGATCTTGGAAAAATAGCTGGCATAGGAAACTACTTCAGTTCGTGTCCCTCTGAGAGATACATGTCCACACACAAAAGGAAAACTCACGTATTATATTTCTTATGTATTTTCAAACTTTTATTTTACAACATTGCCATGAAACTGTCAAGGAACTATATTTTGATTACTAATGATTATTATAATTAATATTCAAATTTGTGTTATTTTTATAAGTTCTGAATTATATGATCCATGAAGACAAATAGAATATTTAACACTCACAAGTTTGACATTTAGTTATTTAATAGATCCTTTCATAGAGTCAGATCTTGCAGATGTAATTTATATACTCATCATCTCTGGGTTCCAGATTCTATTTTCACAAAATACAGAAAGATTATCCCATTCACTGCTTTTGGACTTATTTTTTACTTTTATTTTACAAAAAATTAAAGTGAGAAAGACAACTCCCTAAATATATTGCTCCACTTTTAATTTTCTGAGAAACCCTATACTTTATCGTCAACCATCAGATGTAACTACTTGATATCTGTGAAGCAAATAGAATAAAAAAAGATGGGCTGACTCTTGGGGAAATTTTGATACTAAGTGAAGTAAGTCAGACAGAGAAAGACAAATATCATATGATATTGTTTATATTCAAAATCTTAAAAAGAATGATACAAATGAACTTATTTACAAAGCAGAAACATACTCACAGACTTAGAGAATGAACTTATGGTTACCAGACAGAGAAAGACAAATATCATATGATATTGTTTATATTCAAAATCTTAAAAAGAATGATACAAATGAACTTATTTACAAAGCAGAAACATACTCACAGACTTAGAGAATGAACTTATGGTTACTTATGGTTACCAGGAACTTATTTACAAAGCAGAAACATACTCACAGACTTAGAGAATGAACTTATGGTTACCAGGGGGAAGGATGGGAAGGGTGGAGGGATAGTTAGGGAGTTTGGGATTGACATGTACACACTGCTAGATTTAAAATGGATAATCAACAGGGACCTACTATATAGCACAGGGAACTCTGCTCAATATTCTGTAATAACCTAATTGGGAAAAGAATTTGGAAAAGAATAGATACATGTATATGTATAACTGAATAACTTTGCTGTACACCCACAACTGACACTACATTGTTAATCAACTATATTCTTATATTAAAAAAAAAAAAAAAAAAGGAGTCAGAGAGAGGACAGATCCTCTTGACCACAGTTTGGTTTCCATTATCTTCCACTAGAAGACAGTATTCAGGCTGGACAGTACAGAAGTGTGAGCAGAAAGGCTCTGTGCCCTTTGAGAGGGGTAACAAGAAAGAAAAGATCAGAAGCTCTGGGAAAGTGTAAGACATCAGACCCACAAAAGTTACAGCTGAGGGCCTGAGAGTATGTGCAGAATATGTGAAGATGTGACAGAAGAGATATTTTTCCATGAGAAAATACTGAATTGTGGGAGAGGAGCCAGGTGAGTGGAGGAGGCAAATATTTTTCCAATTTCAAAATTGGAAAAAGGATGAATTCTTGAGACGAGGGGCCAATCAGTTCAACACTGATCACTGACAACAATGAAGAAGTGATTATTAACAGGCTGATGGGCAGCCATCACAAGATCCGGCTCAATTAGTTTCACAAAAAGCAGCGTGTTTTCTCTTTGTGTTTAGTAAATTCACATTACAGGGCACTGGTTACACAAAGATTAATGAAGAGCGGTACTTTAATTTCAAGAGCTCATTCTGCTTTTTGTCAGGCACGTCTCGGATTTCAGACTTCCCACTTCAGCGGGGCATGGAGCTGTCCTTTTGATATTCCTGTGCACTTGATGAAATCACAATTCAGTAGGTCAGAGCTGCCTTAACAATCTGCTAAAAGACTGCTGCTACATAATTGGTGCCAATCAAAGGGGAAAACCCTAAAACACATAAAACTGTGTCCTGTTCTTTACCATGTGTTAACATCTATTCAGTGGTTTGGATCAAGGCACAAAACATATGCTTAGGAGATTTTCAAGTGACACAAAACTGGGAGGGACAGTTGATATAGCAGATGGCAGAACTGAGATGTAAATTGTTTAAAACAAGGGAACTAAAACCAAGAAAATAGGATAAAATTTAACTGTACCATATACAGGTAGGAGTTCTAGTGATTTATGGACGACTGTTCATAAGATTGCCAGCAACCAGAGTTCCATACTTTCTCCAGACTAAAGCTCATGATACCTGGGTGTGCATTTATGGAAGTACCAGGGTTTTGATTTCAGGGGCAGTGAGGACAGACAACATCTGTGCCAGTCAGGGGCAGTGCTCACATCCAGAGCAGTGTGGCTTCTGTCTTCCTAGCACCCACAGAGAAGACATGCAGTGAAGGGCATGAACATGGGTGAGAGGCCACACCTGGTACAGGTCACCTCAGTAGAAGGGACTTGAATATAAGTGGAGGCATAGGGGGTGGTGGTACCCACTGTCCTATAGGTCATGATGAGCACACAGTAATGCACTTCAATAGGAATCAGATCATGGCTTTGTTAGAATCTTTGTGCATCTACAAATACCTCCTCAAGTGATGAGCCATGTGTCATGAGATGAATTCAAGCCAAGGCTGCAGGGCCATAGGTAGGACAATGCAGAGTAAACTCTGCATGGGAGCAGGGAGACAGGATTGGACCAGCTGATTCCAGGACTTTCCAAATCTAAGATTCTCTCCTCCCATGGTCTGAGCTCTCCAGGTGCTCAAGATTCTCTCTAGGGTTCCTGTGTATGAGTGCACACAGATACACACACACACACACATGCAGACACACACAATATTCTGCTCAGAAGAGAGCCCAATGTGGAGGAAATGAGAGCTGTCCAGGTCCAGTTCCTCTCCTGTTACTGTGGACCCTTTACGCAAAATTTAACTCTTTCCAGAGATCATCTAGAAACACAGCATCTTGCCTGAGGTGTTTTTCATCCACATTTGCTGCTGCTGCATTAAGAGCTAGTTGGGTCTAATGAGCTCGTCACCAGGTTTTAATGAGACTTTGTTTTCTTTATAGCTCTGTCTCTCTTTGCTTCTATTTGTTTCCTATGGCAGTACTTTGAATGCTGAAGTAATGCTTGTCCCAAGTCCAGCTTCTGAATTAGGATAACATGAGTTCTGAAAACCTGATGAAAACATCTATGGACAATTAATGAAGGAACTTTATATTGTAATTGGTGATTTTTTAATTGCTTCCACAAGAAAGGAACAGCAATTTTTTTTCTGGATAAAATAAAAAATATAACAGCAGGAAAATGTAATAGATGAAAGCTTGAAGATTAATTGAAGAGACTTTCTCTTTATAAAGTGAGATAACAGTTATGAAACGTTTTGAAAAGTATGAAGTAGTAATGATAACACTGTGTTTTTAAATATGGTATAATTTAGTAATTGGCAATAATAAGCATGGCAATCATCCTACATTTTACCTCTGAGGAATAAACTTGCACACTACATCAGAATTCTGTGTTTAATTTTTCAAAAAGGAAAATGATGAGAGAGAACAAATAAATGTATATTCATATTGGTGGCCTCATTGACCTAGAATTCCAAGACACGTCTTTGTCCAAAACCAGGTAGTTATCTTGGCTACATCATTCATTCCTTCATTCATTCATCCATTCATTAATCCACCTATCATTTTTTATGTGACTCCTATGATGTGCATTTCTTGTTTGCTTTTCTAGTTTCAATGAATTTCAATGATGTGGATGGCAGTCCACACATCCTGGAGCTGTGGATCTTTAAGCTTCACAGGAGAATCATTCAAAGGTTACAAATAGTGAGACTGTTCCTTCAGATGGACAGTAACAAGATGGCAGCCTCATCTGCATGGCTGAGAGCACACGGATGAGCCACTGAAACCATGGTGGGCATGAGGAGTCGCGTGAGGAACACCACACATACATCCTCCTGTTCTTGCTGTAAACATTCCAGCCTCTGTTTATAGAGCTGAGGGCAGAGGGGAAACAGCCCTTGTTGTCCTGTTCAGTGAAACAGGCTATGTTACATTTGACAGCATGTTCACTGCTTAATATGAAAACCATACACTCTTAAAATATCAGGAAGACATCCTAAAGAAGGTTCCAATTAGATGGATATTTTGACTCAGGTTTATTGGTACCGGGGAAACATAACTAAGTCCTGAACCAACAGCAGTTGTGCAAAGTGGGTCTAAGCCAAGGAAATTTGAGAATTTGGAAACATTTAATCCTTAGTATTAGGAATGTGCTCTTTATTCAAACCTCATTTGAACCAACATGTAAAACAATAGGAAGAAATAGAGTGGACCGCAGTTTAATAGACCCGTTCATGTGAATGGTCTGGAATGGAGATAAAACTGGGATCACTGGCGATCTGAGCATAGAAATAAGAGATGGTATAAAGAAAATAATTGCTCTTGTCAGTGTAATATTAGACCGATTCAGAAGAAGGAAAGCCTAATTCTTATGGTGCAAAGCAGGAGAAAAGATTAAACATTCACTTGCACTTCATTAATCTCACAGGTTTTTTATGCAGGTTTCTTTGAGAAAATTTGACTATACCTTTGCTTAATTCTAAATAGGCAATTTGTTTGGTAATGGTAATTGTAAGCAGTTCTATAGCTGAGGTTCTGCAGAATGTAGAGACTGGAGTAACCTGCTGTCAGTAAAGCCCATAGCATACAAAGTGGAATGGAAATGGGTCAGCATTAGAGAAGATGCATATTTGCAAGTGCATGTCTATATTGGGTGGAGTCACACAGCAGTCTACACCCTAGATCCCTTGGCTGCTTTGGTAAGTTAGGCTTCCTCTTCTCTCTATAGGCCATCAGTTTGACTGATTCTGCCCCTCATAGCTTTGCTTCTTCAGTGCCTTTCCATCCTGCTGCCTGGAGAAGGTCTCCCTTAATTCATGTGCTAATTCAAATGTCACTTTTGTGAATTCTTCTTTGACTCTATTGCCTAAACTTGAGCAGAAGCCATTTAGGTATTGAATGACAAGGTTTATCTGGCTTTCTCCTACAGCTGATGTTATAGGGATATTTTGTTTCTCTCCTGGAGGGACTGAAAAGTTTGGAGACTGAACTACTTTCTACTTCTCTTTGTATCTTCAGAATCTAATTCTAGTGGTCCTTCAAAAAGTGTTTGTGGGTATATGAGCTCCCAGGAAAGACAGAGGTCTGTAGATTAGGCAATGTGTCCACTGTCCACTGATAGATATGTGCACAAGGCTGTTCTTGGCTACTGCAGCTTCCTCCATATTCGGAAATCTCCCCTCCATTCCCTCCTTTGCCAGAGTTCTGGGACTCTGACCCTGGCTGACATCTTGTTTGTGTCTCCTTGTTGCCGTAGTGGAAATGGCCCTTTCTGCCCCTCAATCTTCTGGCCATGCCCCTTTTCCATGGCAATGCATAGCTCTTTATCCTAGGCACTGAAGGTGAGCCATGCTCTGGGAGAAGAAATAAGACCTTGTTCCTGACAAGGGTGAGGGAGTGCCCCTCGGTGCCAAGTGAGAAGTCAACAAGGGTATTCGATCACAGGGTTAAAAGTTCAGTTGCAAAATTAAAGCTGAATTACATGCATGTTTTTCAAGAACTCAGATGGTGTGTGACCACTAAACAACCACTGAAAATTCCACTTTGGTGGCCCATTCTCCATAAAATCCCCAGAGGTTGAAATGTGTCAGCTGAAGTCTACCAGGGAACCATTCAGAAACAACATTTGTGGGGCAACCACTAGTGGTTAGGTACCATACACGTGAAACTGTCTCTCATTGCATCCTCAAAACAACACTTTGGGACAGATATCGTTAAAGTCATGGATATAGGTGTATGCGTACATACAGGGACAGCACAGGTGTAGGCATACACATTGGGATAGGTATAGGTTTAGGTTTAGGTGGAAGCTCAATTGAAATGTTCTCAGAGAGTTGAAATACCTGCTTCAATTCACAGCTGTCATAAGTACAGCATCCACAAGAATGCACCTAGGATGGACCCATTAGTTTTATTTTAGAGGCATTACCCACAAATCAAGAGATCTATTATGATGGCGACCTAGGATGACCAAGAAACTGTCCTTAAGTGAGGGAAAGAGGGAAACATTTTCCCATGCAAATGATCCAAGCCCATTGCATAAGCGTAATTTCCCTCATAAGCATAGAAGGTACACCTCAAAAAGTGGTTACAAGTTAGTCCTTACAAGTAACTGTTTTATTTCAAGTGGCTGAAAATTAAATACCAGTCTCTACTTAAGTTTCTTCTTACTGGGATATTTTCTTGATATTACTCAACTTCATTCCTGGTCATCTTTTGTTATTGTTTTCTTTTAATCTGTTAGCAATTTATGGAAGCTATGGGTTAAACACTCTTTTTCAAGTAGTTTAATATAGTAGAAGTTGAAATAATCTGAGTCATGAATTTTAGATAATTTCCAGAATAAGAGACTAAGGAAGATGCTATTTCTCTTTGGCTCTTAACTCAACACAAATGCTGATGTTTGACAAACTGTAATTTCTATAGTGAAAACAAATTGGCTGAAAAGAATACAGAATTTTGAAATAAACAGTGTCTGAAGACCTGTGAATAACCTTGCATTCAGAATGGAAAATTACTAATTTACTGGGCCATATGGGTGTCCAAAACCAAAATCCCCAAATACCCAGTTTAAAGCTTCTAATGGAACATTACACAATGTTTTTAATTTTTTTACTTTTTTATTTTATTTTTTACATCTTCATTGGAGTATAATTGCTTTACAATGGTGTGTTAGTTTCTGCTTTATAGCAAAGTGAATCAGTTATACTTATACATATGTTCCCATATCTCCTCCCTCTTGCATCTCCTTCCTTCCCACCCTCCCTAACCCACCCATCCAGGTGGTCACAAAGCACCGAGCTGATTCCCTGTGCTATGCGGCTACTTCCCACTAGCTATCTATTTTAACTTTGGTAGTATATATATGTCCATGCCACTCTCTTACTTTGTCACAACTTACTCTTCCCCGTCCCCATATCCTCAAGTCCATTCTCTAGTAAGTCTGTGCCTTTATTCCCGTCTTACCCCTAGGTTCTTCATGACATTTTTTTTTCTTAGATTCCATATATATGTGTTAGCATACGGTATTTGTCTTTCTCTTTCTGACTTACTTCACTCTGTATGACAGACTCTAGGTCCATCCACCTCACTCCAAATAACTCAATTTCATGTCTTTTTATAGCTGAGTAATATTTCATTGTATATATGTGCTACATCTGCTTTATCCATTCACCCGATGATGGACACATAGGTTGTTTCCATCTCCTGGCCATTGTAAACAGAGCTTCAATGAGCATTTTGGTGCACGACTCTTTTTGAATTATGGTTTTCTCAGGGTATATGCCCAGTAGTAGGATTGCTGGGTCATATGGTAGCTCTATTTAGAGTATTTTAAGGAACCTCCATACTGTTCTCCATAGTGGCTGCACCACTTCACATTCCCACCAACAGTGCAAGAGTGTTCCCTTTTCTCCACACCCTCTCCAGAATTTACTGTTTCTAGATTTTTTGATGATGGCCATTCTGACCAGTATGTGATGATATTTCATTGTAGTTTTGATTTGCATTTCTCTGATGATTAATGATGTTGAGCATTCTTTCATGTGTTTGTTGGCAATCTGTATATCTTCTTTGGAGAAATGTCTATTTAGGTCTTCTGCCCATTTTTGGATTGGGTAGTTTTTTTGTTACTGAGCTGCATGAGCTGCTTGTGAATTTTGGATATTAATCCTTTGTCAGTTGCTTCATTTGCAAATATTTTCTCCCATTCTGAGGGTTGTCTTTTGGTCTTCTTTATGGTTTCCTTTGCTGTGCAAAAGCTTTCAAGTTTCAATAGGTCCCATTTGTTTATTTTTCTTTTTATTTCCATTTCTCTAGGAGGTGGGTCAAAAAGGATCTTGCTGTGATTTATGTCATAGAGTGTTCTGCCTACGTTTTCCTCTAAGAGTTTGATAGTTTCTGGCCTTACATTTAGGTCTTTAATCCATTTTGAGCTTACTTTTTGTGTATGGTGTTAGGGAGTGATCTAGTCTCATATTTTTACATATACCTGTCCAATTTTCCCAGCTTATTGAAGCTTATCCCACTTATTGAAGAGGCTGTCCTTTCTCCACTGTACATTTCTGCCCCCTTTATCAAAGATAAGGTGACTATATGTGTATGGGTTTATCTCTGGGCTTTCTATCATGTTCCATTGATCTATCTTTCTGTTTTCGTACCAGTACCATACTGTCTTGATTACTGTAGCTTTGTAGTATAGCCTGAGGTCAGGGAGTCTGATTCCTCCAGCTCCGTATCTCATTCTCAAGATTGCTTTGGCTATTCGGGGTCTTTTGTGTTTCCATACAAATTGTGAAATATTTTGATCTAGTTCTGTGAAAAATGCCAGTGGTAGTTTGATAGGGATTGCATTGAATCTGTAGATTGCTTTGGGTAGTAGAATCATTTTCACAATGTTGATTCTTCCGATCCAAGAACATGGTATATCTCACCATGTATTTATATCATCTTTAATTTCTTTCATCAGTGTCTTATAATTTTCGGCATACAGGTCTTTTTTCTGCTTAGGTAGGTTTATTCCTAGATATTTTATTCATTTTGTTGCAATGGTAAATGGGAGTGTTTTTTTGATTTCACTCTCAGATTTTTCGTAATTAATGTATAGGAATGCCAGAGATTTCTGTGCATTAATTTTGTGTACTGCTACTTTACCAAATTCATTGATTAGCTCTAGTAGTTTTCTGGTAGCATCTTTAGGATTCTCTATGTATAGTATCATGTGATCTGCAAACAGTGAAAGTTTTACTTCTTTTCCGATTTGGATTCCTTTTATTTCCTTTTCCTCTCTGATTGCTGTGGTTAAAACTTCCAAAACTATGTTGAATAAGAGTGCTGAGAATGGGCAACCTTGTCTTGTTCCTGATCTTAGTGGGAATGGTTTGAGTTTTTCACCATTGAGGACGATGTTGGTTGTGGGTTTGTCATATATGGCCTTTATTATGTTGAGGATAGTTCCCTCTATGCCTACTTTCTGCAGGGTTTTTATCATAAATGGGTGTTGAATTTTGTCGAAAGCTCTCTCTGCATCTGTTGAGAGGATCATATGGTTTTTCTCCTTCAATTTTTTAATATGGTGTATCACACTGATTGATTTGCGTATATTGAAGAAACCTTGTATTCCTGGAATAAACCCCACTTGATCATGGTGTACGATCCTTCAATGTGCTGGTGGATTCTCTTTGCTAGTATTTTGTTGAGGATTTTTGCATCTATGTTCCTCAGTGATATTGACCTGTAGTTTTCTTTCTTTGTGACAGCCTTGTCTGGTTTTGGTATCAGGATGATGGTGACCTTGTAGAATGAGTTTGGAAGTGTTCCTCCCTCTGCTATATTTTGGAAGAGTTTGAGAAGGATAGGTGTTAGCTCTTCTCTAAATGTTTGATAGAATTCGCCTGTGAAGCCATCTGGTCCTGGGCTTTTGTTTGTTGGAAGATTTTTAATCACAGTTTCAATTTCAGTCCTTGTGATTGGTCTGTTCATATTTTCTATTTCTTCCCGATTCAGTCTTGGCAGGTTGTGCATTTCTAAGAATTTGTCTATTTCTTCCAGGTTGTCCATTTTATTGGCATAGAGTTGCCTGTAGTAATCTCTCATGATCTTTTGTATTTCTGCAGTGTCACTTGTTACTTCTCCTTTTTCATATCTAATTCTATTGATTTGAGACTTCTCCCTTTTTTTCTTGATGAGTCTGGCTAATGGTTTATCAATTTTGTTTATCTTCTCAAAGGACCAGCTTTTAGTTTTATTGATCTTTGCTGTCATTTCCTTATTTTCTTTTCAGTTATTTCTGCTCTGATCTTTATGATTTCTTTCCTTCTGCTAACTTTGGGGTTTTTTTGTTCGTCTTTCTCTAATTGCTTTAGGTGCAAGGTTAGGTTGTTTATTTGAGATGTTTCCTATTTCTTAAGGTAGGATTGTATTGCTATAAACTTCCCTCTTAGAACTGCTTTTGCTGCATTCCATAGGTTTTGGGCTATCGTGTTTTCATTGTCATTTGTTTCTAGGTAGTTTTTGATTTCCTCTTTGATTTCTTCAGTGATCACTTCGTTATTACGTAGTGTACTGTTTAGCCTCCATGTGTTTGTATTTTTTACAGATCTTTTCCTGTAATTGATATGTAGTCTCATAGCACTGTGGTCAGAAAAGATACTTGATACAATTTCAATTTTCTTAAATTTACCGAGGCTTGATTTGTGACCCAAGATATGATCTATCCTGGAGAATGTTCCATGAGCACTTGAGAAAAATGTGTATTCTGTTGTTTTTGGATGGAATGTCCTATAAATATCAATTAACTCCATCTTGTTTAATGTATAATTTAAAGCTTGTGTTTCCTAATTTATTTTCATTTTGGATGATCTGTCCATTGGTGAAAGTGGTGTGTTAAAAGTCCCCTACTATGAATGTGTTACTGTTGATTTCCCCTCTTATGGCTGTTTATATTTCCCTAATATATTGAGGTGCTCCTATGTTGGGTGTATAAATATTTAAAATTGTTACATCTTCTTCTTGGATTGATCCCTTGATCATTATGAAGTGTCCTTCTTTGTCTCTTCTAATAGTCTTTATTTTACACTCTATTTTTATCTGATATGAGAATTGCTATTCCAGCTTTCTTTTGGTTTCCATTTGCATAGAATATCTTTTTCCATCCCCTTACTTTCAGTCTGTATGTGTCTCTAGGTCTGAAGTGGGTCTTTTGTAGACAGCATATATATGGGTCTTGTTTATGTATCCAGTCAGCCAGTCTGTGTCTTTTGGTGGGAACATTTAATCCATTTACATTTTAGATAATTATCAATATGTATATTCTTATTCCCATTGTCTTAATTGTTTTGGGTTTGTTATTGTATGTCTTTTCCTTCTCTTGTGTTTCTTGCCTAGAGAAGTTCTTTTAGCATTTGTTGTGAAACTGATTTGGTGGTGCTGAATTCTCTCAGCTTTTGCTTGTCTGTAAAGTTTTCAATTTCTCCATCAAATCTGAATGAGGTCCTTGCGGGGTAATCTTGGTTGTAGGTTTTTCTCCTTCATCCCTTTAAATAAGTTCTGCCAGTCCCTTCTGGCTTGCAGAGTTTCTGCTGAAAGATCAACTGTTAACCTTATTGGGATTCACTTGTGTGTTATTTATTGTTTTCACCTTGCTGCTTTAAATATGTTTTCTTTGTATTTAATTTTTGACAGTTTGATTAATATGTGTCTTGGCATATTTCTCCTTGGATTTATCCTGTATGACACTCTGTGTGCTTCCTGGACTTGATTAACTATTTCCTTTCCCATATTAGGGAAGCTTTCAACTTTAATCTCTTCAAATATTTTCTCAGTCCCTTTCTTTTTCTCTTCTTCTTCTGGAACCCCTATAATTCAAATGTTGATGCATTTAATGTTGTCCCAGAGGTCTCTGAGACTGTCCTCAATTCTTTTCATTCTTTTTTTCTTTATTTTGCTTTGTAGTAGTTATTTCCACTATTTTATCTTCCAGGTCACTTATCCATTCTTCTGCCTCAGTTATTCTGCTATTGATGCCTTCTAGAGAATTTTTAAATTCATTTTTTTTTGTGTTGTTCATCATTGCTTGTTTGCTCTGTAGTTATTCTAGGTCCTTGTGAAGCACTTCTTGTATTTTCTCCATTACATTTCCAAGATTTTGGATCATCTTTACTATCATTATTCTGAATTGTTTTTCAGGTAGACTGCCTATTTCCTCTTCATTTGTTAGGTCTTGTGGCTTTTTATCTTACTCCTTCATCTGCTGTGTGTTTTTCTGTCTTCTCATTTTGCTTATCCTACTGTTTTGGGGGTCTCCTATTTGCAGGCTGCAGGTTTATAGTTCCCGTTGTTTTTAGTGTCTTCCCTCAGTGGCTAAAGTTGTTTCAGTGGGTTGTGTATGCTTCCTGGTGGAGGGGACTAGTGCCTGTGTTCTGGTGGATGAGGCTGGATCTTGTCTTTCTGGTGGTCAGGTCCATGTCTGGTGGTGTTTTTTGGGGTGTCTGTGGACTAATTATGATATTAGGCAGCCTCTCTGCTAATGGGTGGGGTTACGTTCCTGTCTTGCTAGTTGTTTGGCATAGGGTGTCCAGCACTGTAGCTTGCTGGTCATTGGGTGCTGGGTGCTGGTGTTGAGATGGAGATCTCTGGGAGATTTTTGCTGTCTGATATTATGTGGAGCTGGGAGGTGTCTTGTGGACCAGTGTCCTGAAGTTGGCTCTCTCACCTCAGAGGCACAGCCCTGACTCCTGGCTGCAGCACCAAGAGCCTTTCATCCACTTGGCTCAGAATAAAAGGGGGAAAATGTAGAAAGAAAGAAAAAAGAAAGAAGGAAAGAAAGAAAGAAAGAAAGAAAGAAAGGTGGTAAAATAAAATAAAATAAAGTAGGATAACATAAAATAGTTATTAAAATAAAAAATAACTCTTAAGAAAAAAAAAATTTAAGTAAAAACCAAAAAAAAACCAAAACCAACAGCAACAACAAAAACTGGATGGATAGAAGCCTAGAACAAATGGTGAAAGCAAAGTTTACAGACAAAATCTCACACAGAAGCATACACATACACACTCACAAAAAGAGGAAAAGAGGAAAAAAATAATAAATCTTGCTCTCAAAGTCTGCCTTCTCAATTTGGGATGATTTGTTGTCTATTCAGTTATTCCCCAGATGCAGGGTACGTCAAGTTGATTGTGGAGATTTAATCTACTGCTCCTGAGCCTGCTAGGAGAGATTTCCCTTTCTCTTCTTTGTTCGCACAGCTCCTGGTTCTCAGCTTTGTATTTGGCACTGCCTCTGTGTGTAGGTCACTGGAGGGTGTCTGTTCTTCGCTCGGACAGAACGGGGTTAAAGAAGCAGCTGAGTCAGGGGCTCTGGCTCACTCAGGCCGGGGGGAGGGAGGGGTGCAGATGCAGGGTGAGCCTGCGGCGGCAAAGGCTGGCATGACGTTGCACCAGCTTAAGGTGCACCTCACATTCTCTTGGGGAAGTGGTCCCTGTATCATGGCACCCTGGCAGTGGCGGGCTGCACAGACTCCCCGGAAGGGAGGTGTGGATAGTGACCTGTGCTCACACACAGGCTTGTTGTTGGCAGCAGCAGCAGACTTAGTGTCTCATGCCCGTCTCTGGGGTCCGTGCTGTTAGCCGTGTCTCACACCTGTCTCTGGAGCTCCTTTAAGCAGTGCTGTTAATCTCCTGTCCTCGTGCACCAGGAAACAAAGAGGGAAGAAAAAGTCTCTTGACTCTTCGGCCGGTCCAGACTTTTCCCCGTATTCCCTCCTGGCTAGTCATGGTGCCCTAAACCCCTGCAGGCTGTGTTCATGCTGCCAACCCTAATCCTCTCCCTGCGCTCTGACCGAAACCCGAGCCTCAGCTCCCAGCCCCGCCTGCCCCCGCGGGTGATCAGACAAGCCTCTTGGGTTGGTGAGTGCTGGTCCGCACCCATCCTCTGTGCAGGAATCTCTCTGCTTTGCCCTCTGCACCCCTGTGGCCTCGCTCTCCTCCACGGCTCCAAAGCTTCCTCCCTCTGCCACCCACAGTCTCCGCCCACAAAGGGGCTTCCTAGTGTGTGGAAACCTTTCCTCCATCACAGCTCCCTCCCACTGGTGCAGGTCCCCTCCCTATTCTTTTGTCTCTGTTTATTCTTTTTTCTTTTGCCCTACCCAGGTACGTGGTGAGTTTCTTGCCTTTTGGGAGGTCTGAGGTCTTCTGCCGGCTTTCAGTATGTGTTCTGTAGGAGTTGTTCCACGTGTAGATGTATTTCTGGTGTATCTGTGTGGAGGAAGGTGATCTCTGCATCTTACTCTTCCACCATCTTCCTCCGACTCCCTACATATTGTTTTTAATAATTGGGTAGAGTGTCATAAATATTAACCATTTATATTTTAACATTTTTCAATTGTTCTTAATAATATGAATTTTTAGTAACTCAAAGCATTCTTTGCAATTATATAGAGCATCCTTGCTGAGGAACTGAGGATTAGGTATATACAGCCTGCATTGAATTCTAAGACATACCTTGGTATTTTCAAGTACAAGTATTGTCCTTGTCAAGACTTGCAAAATTAGAAGTAAAGTGTGTTAGTTTTCTTTTACTGCATAACAAATTACCAGAAACTCAATAGCTTAAAAAAAACTACCATTTTTCAGCTCACAGTTCCCTAGATCAGAAGTCTGGGCAAAGTATGGCAGGATTCTCTTCTCAGATACTTATGAGACTGAAGTCAAGGTGTCAAGTGTACTATGTTCCTTTCTGGAATCTCTGGGGAAGAAGTTACTTCCAAATTTATTCATATTGTTTGCAGAGTTTTGTTCATTATGGTTGTAGAACTGAGGTTTCTACTCCCCTGTTGGCTGTGAGCTGGGACCCATTCTCAGCTCGTAGAAGCCATCCACATCCCTCACCATGTGACCCCTTCCATCTTTAAAGCACCAAATGGAAGACCTCTCTCTTATCAAATTCCTATCATTCCTTGAAACCTCTTCTGTCAGGAAGACCTTAGTTCCTCTTAAGCATTCACCTGATTATGTCCATCTCTACAAAGATAATTTATTTCTCTTAAATTCAACTTACTTGGGACCTTAATCACATATTAAGCGAAATCCCTAACAATGATACTTAGATTAGTGTTTTACATGTGTGAAAATGTGCAAACACCAGGGAATGAAAATGGTAAGGGTGTCTCAGAATTCCATCTACCACAATGAAAAAAACAAACAAAAAAACCCAATAAAACAAAACATTACACAGTCATCATTTCTTTCATTTAGCAGATATTTACTTATTATCTTCCATGTACTGATCATATACTGACCATAAGGTAGAGTTCTCAAGAGCTTATGAGTTCACAATATTGCATGAACAAGGGACATGTAAAAAATAATAAATGAATGGTGTAATAAATGGCATACTCTATTAAGCATACACCATTAAGTGTTAAGTCCTGGTTTAACAAAAAACAGAAATGGTATATAAACATGTTTTAAAAGTCGAACTGAAAAGATTTGATGATTAATAAGGAAAGTAGTGGGAAAGAGCTACGGTTTCTGATAGTTAATGGGGAACTAGTATCTAGAAAGAGAATATAGAATAAAAGATAGATTTTGGGAGAAATAATTAATGCACAATTTGACAGGCTGAGTTTGAAGTAGCAAGAGGACATTCAGGAAGAAGATTTTCTGAAAGTAGTCCTAGCCAGAGAGATTTGGGCTGTATAATGTTGGGACCATTATTCTAAAGTTGAAGGTGCAACCATGGTAAGATGAACCACCTTACCTGGAGAAAATGTGTAGAAAAATGACAGAAATAGTTAAGGATGAAAATTCAGAGAATACTAGTATTTCTCCTGAGACTTGAATACTTGTGAATGTTTGTTTCATCCTCCAATTTGAAATGTCTTTCAGCTCATGTTATCATATGTTGCTTTTTTCTTCTCCAACTTCTCCCAGGTCATACCATATAGTCAATACAGTTTGTGGCCTACAGTAGCTTCTCAGTGGCTGTTTGTTGATGGGTTAATGATATATTCATAAATCAGGGTTCTCCAGATATTTGCTTATGCCTAAAAACTGTGCCAAATCCTTAGACCAGCTGAGATAATGTATCTGAAAGCAGTGTAAACTGAAAAAACCTCTAATAATACAAGTTATTACAAATAGTGGAAGCAAATGCAATGAGTCCAGATAAAAGGGTAAAAGGAGGGGTGCTCTGAGGTTCCTTCCCTAGGGTTTTGCTAGTTAATATACCAGTTTCAATGCCACATGAGCCTAGGAAAGATATGCCCAAATGAATGGTGTAGTGCAGATATTACAGATATGAGTGGTGGAAGTTAGTAAGAATCATTGCTTCATAAAGAAGAAAATCTTTGGCTAGATTTTGATTTGTTTTTCTCAGAAAGACTTCAGGAGTGTTCTGAGACCTGGAGTTTGAGCAGGAATTTTCAAACAAAATTGGGATCCTCATGGGAATTATTCTGTCTGTATGGATTCCCCAAGGATTGGCAAAAAACTAAATCTAAATCTAAAAGAAGATTCACCCTAGGGTGATCTCCATATCTCCCAGGCATGTGGCTTGGCTCCTGTAAAAGGTCTCTATATTCTTTACACAGTCACAACCTCAGTATCCAGCTTCATGGAAAGAAGTGAATGTGGCAATTCCTCTGAGGACTTCTTCTTCACCAAGGACTAGCTTTTCCTCAAGTGCATCTTCAGCCAGAGTGCCATCTACCAAGACTTCATATTTCCATATTTCCAGGGCTCTCATCTTATATCTTTAGAATAAGGCTGCACTGACTTCCTCAACCTTATTTTTATTCTCACAAAACAGATGTCATCAACTGAATACTTAATATGTAAGTTGATGAATATTTGGTTCCCTTGGTTTCATTTTTAATCTCATCATAATTGATGGATTTCTCAAGCCCTCATAAGTACTTTAAAAGAAAATACACACTTTGATCTGGGGAGCATCCCTGAATCTGAAGTTGGGAGAAGAGGGAGGAATTGTAGGCAAAGAGTTAACCATGTTGGGAAAGTTACGATTCATAGTCTATATCTACTGTGTTGAAGTTTGTGGGGAATACTGTGGATGGTCTATACATTTGTAAAATAATTTAAGGCAGTGGTTTCTCTTATGTATTTATGTTAAGCTTCTTGTGCTTGACTACATTAATGCATATTTTATGTTCTTATGAATACTTTAAATGGGAAAACTCAAGCGTCCAATTCTCACCCAATAGAATATGAAATATCTGTGAAAAGATCTTGCTTTCACTTTTTGTATGTTTTTTCTATTCATAAGACAAGGAAAACTTTTCCTTTTATTTCATGGTTGGACCTGTCACCAACTATTGATACTTCCATTCTAATTTCTTCCATATTTCTCTCATTTTCTCATTTGCTGCTTCCATCACTTGAGTTCAGGAACCACCTCATGTTTGGTCATCACTGAAATAAGGACAGAACAGATCCACAGGAAAAATCACTTAATCACAGTGCAAAGTAATGACAAGGGATGGTTATAAGACCTAATTGTTCCCTTTATCCACCTCCCCCTCCTTTTTTTACTCCCCTCTTTCCTCCCTTCCTTCCTTCTGCAGACATAAACCAAGCACATATCATTATGTTCCCATCACTGAGTTTACAGAGATAAAGAACAAAATCCTTGTCCTTAAAGGATGTAATTATAAAACCCTGTCACCAATGTCATGGCAGAAGATAGGAGAACTATCTGTCCACTTGGAATTGTTGCTAGGACTCTAGGGAAGACTTTCTGGAAGAGGACTTGCCATCTAGGCTTAAAAGATGAACAGCTGGTGAACAATGAAGGAGGAGGAGTTACTCCATATCCTGGAAGTGGT
Source organism: Phocoena phocoena (assembly GCF_963924675.1). Lineage (NCBI taxonomy): Eukaryota > Metazoa > Chordata > Mammalia > Artiodactyla > Phocoenidae > Phocoena > Phocoena phocoena. The sequence goes on along the minus strand of NC_089221.1, from coordinate 3,935,142 downwards.
AGAAGCATAGAAAATTTCAGAAGAGAATACAGAACACTTAATAGAATCTATACCTTTCAGGATGACTTGAGAATTGGATTCAAAAGAAAGAGCTAAAGTAGAGAGCTCAGAGAGCAGCATGAGTGATGGAACTTCCAGGCCAAGCCAAGTTTAGATTTCTTCTTAAGTCAAATGACAATGAATAGAATACTTAAAGCAAAGAGAGGCATGAGTGGATTACTCCTTCTTGGTTTGTTCATCCCTCTAAAATGTAGGTTCTAATAAGCGGAGACATTGTTTTGCTACTAGAATCAAAGAGAATGCCTGCTGTATAGTAGATACATGATAAATATATGTTGAATACACGAATGGATATGTATTTTCAGAAGCCTTAAGTGGAAAGAACTACTATACGGTAGTCAAGACTTTTTGTGTATTCTGTAAGACAATGCAAGTAGTCCGATGTGCAGAGTCATAATAAGACACATACAATTATGTAAGAACTAACCTCATAACGAACTTAGATATACACTTAAGAAGTAGGATCTGTAGCATAAAAATGGCCTTCTTTAGTCAGTAATGGCATCTCCTTATGACCATTTCAGAGAGCTGCTGGAATGAATGCCCATCACTGAGGAACCCACTAGTAAAGCAGAAGGGTCTCCAACTCCACAGAGAAAAGATGCCGTAAGATATGGAAAGCGGACAATGATTATGCAAAGTGGTCCAGTGTGGTAGGCTCTGTGGCTTCTATAAGGGATGTTACATGCAATGGAGAAAGAAGAGTTAAGCTCCCTGACTTCCTCAGATATTATCACACCAGTCCACTGTAATAGTCCCCAAAGACGTCTTTCTGGTACTCATCTCCACTCTCATATTTCTGGTCCAACCAACCTGCACTCTATCAGACTAATGCTCCCCAAGCACCCTTTTCATCATGACACTGGCTGGGTCAAATTGTTACAAGCTAGAAAGCATTCATCTAACAAATATTTATGATTTGGCAGCCGGGGCTGCTGGGCTACAGTTAAGTAAATCTAAATAAGTCATTTCACTGTCCTCCCAATGCTCAGAGCTTGGGGAATGCTGGCAGTAGGGGAGCACATGGATTAGGGGCTCAGGTTGCTGCTGTGGGCAGGGCTGGGCTGTCTTCCACACTGATGTGAACTTGGACAGATGCTCTGCCTTGTGGTGCTTCAGGTTGCTCACCTGCCAAGTGGGAATGGTGACTGCCTCTCAGAGAGCAGTCGTGAGATTTTATGTGAGAAGGCACGCAAAGAATGAACTACCACAAGAGTTCAGTAGATATCAAGAGTGGTCCTGATGCTGCCATCCAGATCACATAGGGTGACATTTTTTAGGACGCTCTTTGGCTTGGCTTTTGATTATCTTGCAAACTTTTTTTTTTTCCAGACTGTTCTAAGAAAATGCATTCCCACTCCAAGTAGCTGTTCCCACCTATCAACATACTTCTGTTCAAGTTTCAACCAGGGGAAGGGAGCTGTGCTTCTCCTTAGAGTAAGTGAGAAGATCTCAAGATCACCCATGAATTGGCTTGTTTCTCTGTCACATGACAATAATTCTGTCTCCCTCAAGTGCTGGTTCCAAGTACTACTCTGAGGTTATCCTACTACTGAGATTCAACTGGATTTAACTCTATCTCAATTATCTGAGGGTGTGGTGCAGAGAGCAATATAAATAAATAAAACTGGATTCATGTCTATGATCAGAGCTGACTAGTTCCATACATGTTTAAGTCTCACATCACTCTACAGAGTGTAGTTTAGCATACCAAACACTTGGAAGAGATGGTCGAGACTCAGGGATATGAAATGGTTAGTCTCCATTAGTAAGTGTTAGAGTTACCATTCACATTCTTACTCCAAAGCCCAAATGTGCCCCTTTATGCTGTTCTGATTCTCAGAAGAGTGTAAGATCATTTTTTGACTGGCTCTTTGAATTGATGAAGAGATTGATTCTTTCAAAATTGGCAAACAGCTTTTCAGAATTTGAGTGATGAGACAAACCTTCTCCAGAGTGACTGGTTGTCAGTCTAGGAGGATGGTTTTGTCCTGCAGAGCCCGGACATGCAGGGTAACAAGTATCACTTACAATGTCTTTTCAAGTAGAACCAGTCTGCTAGTGATTAAGTGTCTGGAAGCTATTTCCCAGTTTTTAAGTAGCCAGGATATGCTGCTAATATAGTCAGAGTCAGCATTACACTCACTGCTCATAAATGACTTATTCAGAAAGAGGCAAGACTGTTGTGACTTGGCTGTCTTCTATTCTTTGGAGATAAGGTAAAAGTTCCTAGTAACAAAACATGAAGACAAACATATCACAATTATTTAACACATGTGGCAAGTAAATAATTGGAGAATGCACATTTGCCTTCTTTTCCCCTGCCTTTTATTATTATTTCCTTTGAACTAACACATTCCACCAGCTGTCAACACATGCTTTTCTGGTGATGGAGTCACTGAGAGAAGCAGACCCGGCACGACTCTCTAAGAGTCTCATGCCCATTGCTTTAGGGCTAAGTGGATGAGATTACACTCCGACACAGCTCATGTGTACCCGAAGTCCTGCCATGCTCTAGTAATTGATCCAGTTCAAGAAATCCCAGATTGTTTGTTATTCGTCACAGAACAAAAGTAAAAGGTGCTTTTTCCAGACTCACTCATACTGTGGCCAACTAGTGACAGACACCTTGCTTTCCAAAGGATCAGCATCCTGCCATTTGGGGGATCATGGAAGGTGGCATTGCACGGTGGATACACATATGTACTCTAGAACAGAACAGCTGAAGATGAATCCAGGCTCCATCACTAACTGTACTACCTGGAAATCTACCCAGCATACCTGTGTCTCAGTTTCCACACAGAATACACCTGTTAGAATGTTTGAATTGATTAATAGAATTAGTTATATAAACCCTAAGAACAGTGCCTGACTCATGTAGACCTCATAGAAGTGTTTGTTATGATGATGATGATGATGATGATGATGATGATGATGGCAATGATTGGATTATGCAGAAAACACTTAACAAAAAGAATAATTGGAGAGGCACTAATTACAGTTCTAGTAGAACTAACACAAAGAGGTAAAGATGATTGTAAATCACTTTATTATTTTTAATATTTATTATTTACTTTAATAAATAAATAGATTGCATGTGTCTAAAGAGTTTTCTAAACTAAACCTAGTAAGAAATATCTTTTTGCTTGTTACCTCATTTTGGAATAAGAATGTTCTATAAAGTAAACTTAGTTTAGTTGAAATTATATGCTATGATTCAGTCATACACAGATAAAATCTTTTTTTATTTTAATATCAAACCCCCAAATTTTCCTTAAGTATCTTTCTACTTGGAGAATTAAATAGTCAAAATGACATTATTTTCTGTCCTAAAAGATTCTTCCTGGTTACCTCAGTCTCTTTGGCATAAGTATCCAATTTTTTAGAGGTGTCCTCTTCATTAATGAATACATGTTTTATTTTAGAATAGTTTTAAAATTACAGAACAATTGTTAAGGTAATACTGAGAGTTCCCATATACCTGACAACCAGTTTCCCTTCTTATTAACATTTTACCTCAGTACCATAATTTGTTACAATTAATAAACCAGTATAGATACATTGTTACTAACTAAAGTGCATACCCCAAATTCAGACTGCCTTAGTTTTTACTCAGTGTCTTTTCTGTATTCCAGGATCCCATCCTAGATACCACACTGTATTTAATAGACATGTCTCTTCTTTGCTGTGACAGTTTCTCAGGCTTTCCTTGTTTTTTGGCAGCCTGACAGTTTGAGTTCTGTTCAGAATGTCCATGAAGTGGGATTCCTCTGATACTTTTCTTGTGATTGGACTAAGATTATGGTATTTGAGGAGGAAGGCTCTGGAGACGAAGTACCATTTTCATCCTCTCATAGTAAGAGTTTATACTATCAACCTGATGTATCACTGTTGGTGTTGACCATGATTTCCTCGCTGAGGGAGTGTGTGTCAAGTTTCTCCACTGCCAAGGTCTTCTTCCCCGTTCCATACTATACTCTTTGGAAGGGAGTCACTATGTAAAGCTCACACTTACAGAGTGGGATGTTATCATTTAAAAGTGGAGTATTGTCTTAGTCTGTTCTTAGTCTGTCTTAGCCTGCTGCTATAACAACAACAAAAAAGTTAGACTGGGTGGCCTGTAAACAACACATTTACTTCTCATTGTTCTGGAGGCTGGGAAGTCTGAGATCAAGGTTCTGTCAGACCCCGTGTCTGGTGAGGGCTTGCTTCCTTGTCCATAGATGGCAATCTTCCTTGTGTCTTCACAGGGCAGAAGGAGCAAGGGTGCTCTCTGGGTCCATTTTTATCAGAGTGCTCATGACTTAATCACCTCCTAAAGTCCCCATCTCTTGTTATCAACACACTGAAAGTTAGGTTTTAATATATGAATTTTAGGGAGACATAAACATTCAGCTTAAAGCAAGTATCCACATAAATTATTTGGAGTTCTTCTGCATGAGATATTTGCCTATTCTTCCCCCATTTATTTATTTATGTAATCCTTTATTTATTTCAGTATGGGCTCATGGATATTTATTTTATACTTTGGATTATAATCCAAGACTACTGTATTTATTTTGCTGCTTCGACTTTGGCCACAGGGAACTTTTTCAGGAACTTTTTGGCTCCAGCATTACTTAGACATACCCCCATCAACCGTGCATATTGTTTGTTTGCTTGTTTGTTTGTTTTTGAGAAATCCCTTACTTTCTGGTACTACAGGAGGCTCCAAGCTATTATTTTTAATATATATTTCCAGTCACAGTCATAAAATCAGCCATCTTTACAAGCAGCCCTGCTTCTTTTATCAGAGAGTGGACGTAGAAACCATCATCTGAAAGCCAGACATATTGGTTGCCACTGAGATGCTGTTGCTTCTTTATGCTCTCAGCTAACATAGCAAGGAAATATATGTGTGTATTTTAACTATTGAATATACAAATGTCTGTATTTCTATATGTAGCCATCTGCTTCTAATAATGCTAAATGTGAATTTATATGGATACTTTAGACTCTAATCCATTACCTCATGGGTCATTCTATTCCCCTCCCCTCGCTTATCTGTAACTTTCTACTTCAATAGTGAGAAAGCTTGCTCCTAGTATTTGCCACCCCTTCCCTTAATTACTCAGTTCCAGTACACATGTAGATCAGTAGCATATTTGTTAGCCTGTACCCCCAAGTGAAATAAGTTTATCAATTATTGTACAATACTCTAATTTTTTTTTTGTCTTTATTTTTACAGATTCCACTAATATCTATAGTTACTTAGGGCAAAATGATTCTCCCTCATTCCCTTTGGTAAGATTGTTTCTTGTACTTGTAATAGTTAGATGTTTTGTCACATTATGCCTTCTGTCCAGGGATCCCCAACCTCCATTGTAAGGAAGTACTACAGTTTATTTATCCATTGGTCTATTGAAGGACAGATAAGTTGGGTAAATACCAATGAATATGATTGCATGTTTGTATGGTAAGACTATGTTTAGTTTTGTAAGAAATTGCTATAATGTCTGCCAAAGTAACTGTGTCATTTTTCATTCCCACTAGCAATGAATGAGAATTCCTGTCAGGGTACACACTCACCAGCAACAGGCACTAACAGTTACAGGGGGGATTTTGGCCATTCTAATAAGAATCAGGAGTATCTAATAGCTGTTTTAATTTGGAATTCCCTAATGACAAATGATGTTGAAAATCTTTTTATTTGTTTATGTGCCATATGCATATCTTTTTTGGTGAGGTGATCATTTGCACATTTTAAAATTAGGTTGTTTGTTTCCTTATAGTTGAGTATTAAGCATACTTTATACATTATGGATGAAGTATTTTATTGGCTATGTGTTTTGAAAATATTTTTTCTCATCTGTGGCTTTGATTTTGATTTTCTTAAAAAAATATCTTTTACAGAACACCAGATTTTAGTTATAATAAACTCCAACTTGTCAATTTTTCCCTTTCATGGATTGTGTTTTTGGTATTCTATCTAAAAGCTCATCACCAAACCCAAAGTAATATTGATTTTTTCCTATGTTTTCTTCTAGAACTATTATAATTTTGGATATGCATTTAGGCCAAAGATATATTTTGAGTTAATTTGGGGGAAAGGTGTAAGATCTGTGTCTAAGTTAATTTTTTAAAATATAGATGTCCAAATATTCTAGCACTCTGTGTTGAAAAGACCATTCTTTCACCATTGTATTGTCTTTGATTCTTTTAAAAAAATTAGTTCACTATATTTATGTGAGCTTATTTATAGGCTCTCTATTCGGTTACTTTGGTCTAAATATCCTTTTACCATTATCATGCTATCTTGTTATAGCTTTATTTAGCTATAAATAAAGATGTATTTAAATCTTATTTAGTAAGATTTAAAATAAGGTAGTCTGAGTTCTCCAACTTTCTTCTTCTTTTTCAGTATTGTGTTGGTATTCTAGGTTTTTTACCTTTCCACGTAAACTTGAGAATCAATTTACTGTTGTCTACAAAATACTTGCTGGGATTTTGAATGGAATAGCTTTGAATCTATAGATAAATTTGAGAACAATAAACATCTTAATAACATTGTCTTCCAATCTGTGAACATAGAATGTGAGCTCATTTCCTGAGGTTTTCTTAGACTTCTTTCATCAGAGTTTTTGTTTTCTACAAATAGATTTTGTATGTATTTTGTTAGATTTATACCTAAGTCTTTTATTTTTTGGTGCTATTGAAAATGATATACATTAAAAAAAATTAAATTCCACTTGATTTTTGTGAGCATGCAGGAGAGCAATTGAGCTTTTATATTAATCTTGTATCTTGCAACCTTGTTATGTTCACTTCTAGCTCCAGGACATTTTGGGGGGTCAATTATTTGAGATTTTCTACATATGAAATTATGTAATCTTCAAATAAAGGAAGTTTTACACCTTTCCTTCCAATCTCTATCACTTTTATTTCCTTGTCATATTTTATTTCATTAGCTATGACCTCCAGTCCAAATGTTGGACAGGAATAATGATAGAGGTCGTCTTTGTTTTGTTCACAATTTTGTGGGAAAAGAATCTAGTTTCTCATTAGGTATGGTGCTGGATACAGATTGTGTGTAGAAATTCTTTATCAAATTGGGAAAGCTCCATTCTATTTCTACTTTGCTGGGAGTTTTTATCATGAATGTTGGATTTTATTAAATAAATTATTTTTAAAAATTGATGTGCATTTTTTCTTTAGTGTTGATATGATGGATTAGATTGATTGATTTAAAAAATGCTGAATCAGCCTTGCACAATTAGAGAACAACTTGGTTATGAGTATTACTTTTTTGTATACAGTGTTGGATTTGATTTGCTAACATATGTTGAGTTTTTTTTTTTATATCTATGATGATGAGACCTATTGTCTGTAGTTAAACTTTCCTGTAATGTCTTTATTTGGTTATTATAGAGTAATACTGGCCCAATAGAATGATTTAAGAAATATTCCATCAGCTTCTATTTCCTGGAAGAAATTGTAGAGAAGCAGTGTATTTCTTCCTTAAATACATGGTAGAATTTCCCTATGAAACCACTTGGGTACTATTTTTTCTTTTGAAAAATTTAAATTATTAATTTATTTAATGATACAGTGTTACTTAAGTTCTATTCAGATTATCTATATATGGTTTTGATACTTTGTCTTTCAAGTTATTTGTACCTCTGTGGTATCAGCTATTTTTTCTATTTTATTTATTATTTTGTTTATTTGGGTTCTCTCTCTCTTTTTTTTTTTTTTTTTTTTTTTTGTGGTACATGGACCTCTCACTGTTGTGGCCTCTCCCACTGCAGAGCACAGGCTCCAGACGCACAGGCTCAGCAGCCACAGCTCACGGGCCCAGCTGCTCTGTGGCATGTGGGATCTTCCCGGACCAGGGCATGAACCCGTGTCCCCTGCATTGGCAGGCAGACTCTCAACCACTGCACCACCAGGGAAGCCCTCTCTCTCTCTTCTTAATGAGCTTGGTAAAAATTGGTGTCAACTTTATTTACATTTAAATAAAAACAGCTATTGTTTTCACTCATCTTTTCTACTATTTTTTGTCTCTATTTCCTCTCTGATCTTTATTATTTCCTTCCTTCTGCTGACTTTGGGCTTTGTTCTTTTTCTAATACTCATAGATGGTAGTTAGGTTGTTTATTGGAGATTTTTCTTGTTTCTTTAGGTAGGCATGTGTCTCTATAAACTTCCTTCTTAGAACTGCTTTTGAAGTATCCAATAGACTTTGAAAAGTTGTATTTCCACTTTCATTTGTCTCAAGGTATTTTGTGATTTTTTTATCGACCCATTGTTTTTTTAGTACAATGTTGTTTGGTCTCCACGTGTTTGTGTTCCTCCTATTTTCCTTTCGGTAATAGATTTCTAGTATCATACTGCTTTTTTTTAACATGTTTATTGGAGTACAATTGCTTTACATTGTTGTGTTAGTTGCTGCTGTATAACAAAGTGAATCAGCTATACGTACACATATATCTCAATATCCCTTCCCACTTGTGTCTCCCTCCCACCCTCCCTATTCCATCCCTCTAGGTGGCCACAAAGCACCGAGCTGATCTCTCTGTGCTATGCAGCTGCTTCCCATCAGCTATCTAGTTTACATTTGGTAGTACATATATGTCATTGACACTCTCTCACTTCTTCCCAGCTTATGCTGCCCTCTCCCCATGTCCTCAAGTCCATTCTCTATGTCTGCGTCTTTATTCCTGTCTGGCCCTTAGGTTCTTCAGAAACATTTTTTTTTTTTTTTTTTTTTTAGATTCGATATATATATGTTAGCATACGGTATTGGTTTTTCAATTTCTGACTTACTTCACACTGTGTGACAGGCTCTAGGTCCATCCACCTCACTACAAATAACTCAATTTCATTTCTTTTTATGGCTGAGTAATATTCCATTGTATATATGTGCCACATCTTCTATATCCATTCATCTGTCAATGGACATTTAGGTAGCTTCCATGTCCTGGCTATTGTAAATAGTGCTGCAGTGAACATTGTGGTAAACAATTCTTTTTGAATTGTTTTCTCAGGGTATATGCATACTAGTGAGATTGCTGGGTCATATGGTAGTTCTATTTTTAGTTTTTTAAGGAACCTCCATACTGTTCTCCATAGTGGCTGTATCAATTTATATTCCCTCCAACAGTGCAAGATGGTTCCTTTTTCTCCACACCTTCTCCAATATTTTTTGCTTGTAGAATTTTTTTTTTTTTTTTTTTGTGGTATGTAGGCCTCTCACTGTGTGGCCTCTCCCATTGCGGAGCACAGGCTCCGGACACCCAGGCCCAGTGGCAATGGCTCATGGGCCCAGCCGCTCCACGGCATGTGGGATCTTCCCAGACTGGGACATGAACCCGTATCCCCTGCATCAGCAGGCGGACTCTCAACCACTGTGCCACCAGGGAAGCACAACTTGTAGATTTTTTGATAATGGCCATTCTGACTGGTATGAGGTGATATCTCATTGTAGTTTTGATTTGCATTTCTCTTACAATTAGTGATGTTGAGCATCCTTTCATGTGTTTGTTGGCAATCTGTATATCTTTGTTGGAGAAAAGTCTATTTAGTTCTCATTCTCTTTCCATGATTTTGGACCATCTTTCCTACCATTACTGTGAATTCTTTTTCAGGTAGGCTGCATATTTCCTCTTCAGTTGTTTGGACTGGTTGGTTTTTACCTTGCTCCTTCATCTGCTGTGTGTTTCTCTGTCTTCTAATCTTGCTTAACTTACTGTGCTTGGGGTCTCCTTTTCACAGGCTGCTGGTTCATAGTTCCTGTTGTTTTTGGTGTCTGCCCCCAGTGGGTAAGGTTGATTCAGTGGGTTGTGTAGGCTTCCTGCTGGAGGTGACTAGTGTCTGTGCTCTGGTGGATGAGACTTGATCTTGTCTTTCTGGTGGACAGGACTGCATCCTGTGGTGTGTTTTGGGGTGTCTGTAAACTTATTATGATTTTAGTCAGCCTCTCTGCCAACGGGTGGGGTTGTGTTCCTGTCGTGCTAGTTGTTTAGCATGGGGTGTCCAGCACTGGATCTTACTGGTCTTTCTTTGAGTGGAGCTGGGTCTTACCATTGAGATGGAAATCTATGGGAGATTTCTCGCCAATTGATATTACATGGGGTTGGGAGGTCTCTCGTGGTCCAATGTCCTGAACTCGTCTCTACTACCTCAGAGTCTCATTCCTGACACCCGGCCAGAACACCAGGACCCTGTCAGCCACACAGCCAGGTATGTGGGGAGTTTCTTGTCTTTTGTGAAATCTGAGGTCTTCTGCCAGTGTTCAGTAGGTGTTCTGTAGGAGCTGTTCCACACGTAGATGTATTTTTGATGTATTTGCTGGGAGGAAGTTGATCTCCACATTTTATACCTCCACCATCTTGAAGGACCTCTCCATACTGTTGTTGTAGTATAAATTGCTTTATATAATTTCTATCCTCTTAAATTTTTTGAGACTTATTTTGTGGCCTAGCATATAATCTGTCCTGGAAAACGTTCCACGTGCACTTCGAAAGGATTTGTATTCTGCTGTTTTTGGATGGAATGTCTTATAGATATCTATTAAGTCCAACTGGTCTATTATGTCATATAAGATCACACTTGCCATATTGATTTTCTGTCTGAAGTGGGGTGTTATAGTCCACTACTATTATTGTATTATTATCATTTTCTCCCTTTGTGTCTTTGATATTTCCTTATATATTTAGGTGCTCCTGTATTAGGTACATATATGTTAACAAATGTAATATCTTCTTCTTGTATTGCTTATATAATGCCCTTCTTTTTCTTTTGTTACAGACTTTATTTTAGAGTGCATTTTGTTTGATTATGAGTATTGCTACCCCTACTTTCTTGATGTTTCCATTTGCATGAAATATATTTTTCCACCTCCTCACTTTCAATCAATTTTTGTCTTTAGCTCTGAAGAGAGTCTCTCTTAAGCAGCTTATAGATAGCTCTTGTGTTTTTTGTTTGTTTGTTTGAATCCAATCAGCCAACCTATACCTTTTTTTTTTTTTTTTTTTTCAGTACATGGACCTCTGACTGTTTTGGCCTCTCCCATTGCAGAGCACAGGCTCTGAACGCGCAGGCTCAGCCTCCATGGTTCACAGACCTAGCCGCTCCAAGGCATATGGGATCTTCCTGGACCAGGGCATGAACCCGTGTCCCCTACATCAGCAGGCAGACTCTCAACCACTGTGCCACCAGGGAAGCCGCAAGCTATATCTTTTGATTGGAGCATTTAGTCCATTGACCTATAAAGTAATTATTGATAGGTATTACTTACTGCCATTTTATTACTTGTTCTCCAGTAGTTTTTTTCGTCCCTCTCTGTTCTTTTTTTCTTTTTGTTTCTTCCCTTTTCGTTTGATGGTTTTCTTTAGTAGTATGCTTGTGTTCCTTCCTCTCTAGATTTTGTGTACCTATTGTAGGTTTTTGATCTGTGATACCACAGGGTTTATATATGTTGACCTATAACTATATCTACTTGTTTTAAACAGGTAGTCCTTTAAGTTCAAACCTATTCTAAAAGGTCTACGTATTTTACTCCTCTCTCCCACATTTTGTGTTTTCATGTTGTATTTCACATCTTCATGTTTATCCCTTTACTGATTATTGTAATCATAGCTGATTTTACACTTTTTATATTTTAATCATCATGCTAGCTTATTTAAATGGCTGTTACTCAGGCTTTACTATAAATTTTTCTTTACTAATGGGAGTTTTTCTTTTCCATAGTGTCTTAATTCTTGTTATAGCCTTTTATTTTCCACTTAGAAAAGACTATCATTTCTTTAACGGTAGGTTTAGTATTAATGAACTTTTTTAGTTTTACTTATCTGAGTTCTTCATCTCTCCTTCAGTTCTAAATGATAATCTTGCTACATAGAGTATCCTGTTTGAAGGGTTTTCCCTTTCAGCACTTTAAATATCTTGTGTCACTCCCTTCTAGCCTGAAAACTTTCTGCAGAAAAATCAGTTGATAGCCTTATGGGGGGGTTCCCCTTTTATATGACTCTTTGTTTTTCTCTTGTTGCATTTAAATTTTATCTTTATTTTAATTTTTGCTATTTTACCTTTGATATGTGTTGATGTGGGTCTGTTTTGTGTTCATCTTGTTTGGGATCCTCTGTGCTTCCTATACTTGGATATCTGTTTCCTTCTTCAGGTTTGGGAAGTTTTCAGTCATAATTTTATCAAAAAATATTTTTAACCCCTTTCTCTCTCCCTTCTTCTTCTGAGACCCCTAAAATACTAATGTTGATATGATTGATGTTATTCCATAGATCTCTTAAACGATCCTTATTTTTTTTTTTAATTTGTTTTTCTTTTTGCTTTCTGATTAGGTACTATTCATTATTCTATTTTCACTTATGCCTTCTTCTGTATCATTTAATCTGCTATTAATTCATTGCAGTGTGTTTTTCCTTTCAGTTATTTTATTCTTCTGTTCTGACTGGTTCTTTTTTATATTTTCTAGTTCCTTGTTAAAATTCTTACTGTATTCATCTACTACTGTCCTTAAGTCAGTTAGCATTCTTATTATGAATGACTTGAATTCTTTGTCTGATAAATTGTTTATTTCTCTTTCATTAGTTGCTTTTTCAGTGGTTTTCTATTGATCTTTCAAATGAAACAAATTCCTCTGTTTTCTTATTTGGTTTAACTTTCTCTCTCTCTATGAAATTGGGTGAAACATTTATGTATTGTGATCTTGAAGGGGTGTCCTTATGTGGGAGTGTCCCCATACAGTCTGCCTATGTCCAGTGTCTTTGATGGGAGAGCTGGATTTGATGTGAACACAAGTCACATACTTCCTATGGATGTACTAGCAACTATCATCTTAGTTGTAGATGGGGTGGGAGGTTGACCCAGAGCCAGGTGTGAGCTGAGGTTTCCCCTCTGCTTAGTGGCTATCTCTGCCCTATTTGGTGCGTGGTCATGTCCCATGTTCCTGGAGGAGAAACCCTAAGGGTTGAGTTTGAGCTGGTTCTATTCCCTTTAAGTGTGTGCTCTCACCCCTCTCAACACTAACACCCTTGACCCAGAGAGGAGTAGTGCAGGAACATGGAGGGCTTGAGTGGGTTCTTGGAGTGTGATGGGGCAGGGAATGCAGTGATTCAGCTACAGACAGAGGTTGGGACTATTTGTGATGCTCCATCTGTGTGAGTGCCAGTAATGACTGCTGTGCCCTGATTAGATGCCATTTGGGTCCTGAGCCACCTATGTGTCTCATGGCCAAGATCTTTCCTTGGTCATGGCAGCCCATTCTCCAATGCAGAGCTTCAACGTGAAGTAAGTGGGACCAGAGCATTCAAAAGTCTTCAGAATTCATGCAGTCAGAGATAGCTTGAGTGCTTACAGTGTTCCAAACACTGTGCTGGGTTGCTAGAGATACAATAGTGAACAAGATCACGGAGTCCCTCATTTTAGTAAGACAGTGCACTTCCACCCATAATGAGGCAAAAATCATTATTATTTGTGGTAAACACTACAAAGGAATCCTATGGAGGTCTGCAATCGAGGAGAATGGCTGGACCTCAATGGTCATGGTCAATGAGGGCTTCTCTGAGTCCTGAAGGTTAAGCAGGAGCCTCTATGCAAGGATGAGGAGCAAGGATGTACAAAGCCATGAAGAAGGAAAGAGGCCAGCTTGTTCAAGGAACTGGAAGATTGCCAAGGTAGCTGGAGCAGGAAGGGAGGTGGGCAGAGGCAGGTCCAGAGTCCAGCAGGTTCATGGCCACAGACTGTAGATATAGTAGTTTCCTTAGGTCGAATTTCCTCTTTAGTCTGTGGTTGTGTTTTGTGTAGGATCATGTGATGTAGGAGCATGGTGCAGGGGTGGGGGGGAATAATGTATATATTGATTGTATTTATACTCCCTCCTGAAGAAGCCCCAGTGGTGTGGTAGGAACATAGAAATACTATGTCTCCAAGGATATAAACCTCATCTCAGAGCCTGAGCCAGAATCTGTAAGCCCTGGCTCCCTGAAGAAACAGGGGAAACCTGTGGCCCTGTGCTCATAGTAGGCCCTGTGACTGGTATTTCTTTTGGGGTGCACTGCCTGTGTCTGCATTTTGCTGAGCAGGTTGTCAAGTGCATGGCAAAGGCATAACTTCATTGTGCCCCCACTTTAGTTTTACTGAACCAGGAAATTCTACCAATTGGCTAGTTTGGAAAGGGGTGGTAGGCCTTGGTATTGACATCCTACCTTATCCTCCTGCCCTTCAGAATTGTGGGCAACAAAGTAGCATGCAAAGCACTGATCATTGCAGAAGATTAAAATAGCAGCTGTTCTATAGTAACAGTCATTGGAGAAGGGAGTCTGGCCCTGAGGTCTGAGTGTTCCACTCTGAACCTAACTTCTCCAGCCAGGGAGCTAAATTGGTTTCTCATGGGGGTATGCTGGGTGTGGCTGAAAGCCCTGCTCTGCTCAGCTGGCCATCTGGGAGAGGAAGCAGAGAGGAAAAGGGCTTCCTTGAGGATTGGAAGATCCAAAAGAGGGCCCTGCAGGACAAACAAGTCCAAGACCAGCTTCATCACAGTGACCTTCACCCCAAACTCAAGAGTGAGCTAACTCTCTCCTCATTGGGAAAGAGTGAGTGCATAGGAGCTGGTTAGAGGGGACTAGACATGTTCTCCTGGTCCTGGGGCATCTACACAAAAGGAGGTGGGGACAGGTGGTAAATGTCTCTCTGCTGATGCCAACCTTGCAATTTTCCCATCTGTCCTGGCTATTCCTCATGCTCCAGGGAAGACCTCATGATACACATGTTTAACATGTCCCTGGTGGTAATCCTCAGCTGCCTTACTCGTGGTCCTTCCCTCATGCTTGTAGTGGAAACAACTTCCTGTTAATGGTTTTGGCTATCTGGCTTCTCCACACACAGACACCAGGGCACTGAGTATTGTTGGAGAAATTGCACACAACCATGCTCTTCAGGCCAGCATGTGTTTCTGTGTCTAGTATGTTGCGCCCTCAACACTGATCTTTGCCTTCTTCAACATGTATTTGTCATCAGTTCCCTCTCTTGTTGCTCTCAATATTTCCTAGTCTGTTAGCCCCTGCTGACCTTCAGATGTGTCCTTCCAGCCTGCTACACAGAGAATACAGAGGCATCCAGGACTGAAACCCCAGAGGTGCTGTCCCCTTCCTGGGACTGATGTTCTCTGGGGTCTTCCCACTGCCTTCTCCCCACTCATACTCAGAGGCTGCTCTAGAGAATCCTGCCCTCCCCTGTCCATCATTTACTCTTTCTTCAACTAGTCCTTCTCCACTGCTTTCTTCCCCATAGAAACACACCCACACTAACATTATAAACAGCTAACTCACCAAACAAAAACAAACCTTCTCTTGGTCTTAGTCCTTTCTCAGACACTATCTGAAATATCTATTTTTTGCGGTTGTGTGTCTAGAAATACAGGCCTACATTAGTTGCCCTGTTTCCTCACTCTTGAATCAATGCACCCTTAGCCGTAGTAGTCTGTCCTATACGCCACTCTACTGAACTCTTCTCAACAAGATCTCAGTGAGTAACCAGAAAGCCAGTCAACTGGGCCCATACCATATTTCCTGGTAGCCACATAAACTTGACACCATGGACCTTGAAACGCCCTTCAGACTTCATTTCTGCTTTGTTTGTTTGTGTGTGTTTTTCTCTATAGGTTCTTGCTGCTTCTGTTGTTTCCTTCTCAATCCTTTTTGAAGATTCCCCTTGTCTACCCAGCTCTCACACCTTGGAGGTCTTTCTGTCCCTACACTCAACTCTCTTCTCATGTCTATGCCCGTCCCTGGACAATGTGACCTGTATTTCTTGAACTGCCACATCTAATCTGATCTCCCTTAACACATTTTATTGATTTTTAATTATCCATATTCAGATGCTCTTCCACTCTCCACATTTATTTTTTATTTTTTAAATTTTTTTTAAACATCTTTATTGGAATATAATTGCTTTACAATGGTGTGTTAGTTTCTACTCTATAACAAAGTGAATCAGTTATACATATACATATGTTCCCATATCTCATCCCTCTTCACTCTCCACATTTATGTGCCTAATTGGCTACTGGACATCTCTGCCTGTCTATCTTCAGGCTGGGCACTGTTTGAGAAACACTCCTTTGTGAACAGATCACTGCTTTTCTCCAAGTCTTGTACTTGAGAGGAAGGGCTGTACGTGTGGATCTCCAGACCCTAAGGAAGCCTGGGGACAGCACTTTATGGAATCCATTCTTTAAAGAGTCTGTTTTGCCCAAAATCGTGGGTGGAGGGCCCTGGAACTGCTTGGTAAGCCATGATTGCCACCTTTGAGCATCCTTACTATAGCGAACATGCTGCATCTAACAATCTGTCCAAGGTCTTAAGGGTACCCCTTTTATGTAACCCCAAGTGGGTACCTCACTTACTCCAGGTAGCCTGCCCGGCTACCTGACATGCATGAAAACCTGACCTGTTGCAGCAGATAAACCCTCACTGCATTTCAAGCTTAGCATCTCTTATTGACTGAAAAGACCCACTTCACAACTTTGATGGTAGAAAATAGGATAAGCGTGGTCAGCAGAAAGCCCTGATACAGCCTCATGAGCCCAGGAGCTCATCCACAGTCTATAGGTGAACATGTGCAGCTGTGTCAGACTTCATGAGGACTCTTCCATGAGTTGTCCATTTGCAGTGCCCTGGATCCTGTTTTTTCTTTACTATGATTATTTTTGTTTTCTCCCTTAAAAAATCTTTTTTTTTTTTTGGTACGCGGTCCTCTCACTGTTGTGGCCTTTCCCGCTGTGGAGCACAGGCTCCAGACGCACAGTCTCAGCGGCTATGGCTCACGGGCCCAGACATTCCACGACATGTGGGATCTTCCTGTACCAGGGCACGAACCCGTGTCCCCTGCATCGGCAGGCAGACTCTCAACCACTGCACCACCAGGGAAGCCCCAAAAATCTTTTTAATATAGCTCTTTCTTTCATGAATTTTGCAGAATCTCTCAATTGTCTAGTTCATGGTCTTGCCCAAGATGTTGTTAATATTCCCCTCAGCTTGACTACACTTTAGACAGATTCCTTCCTGACTCTTGGCCCCTGACCTTTTTCTTTGAGCATTTACTTCAGAAAACCGTCATTGTAAATTTATTTTCTCCACCTTTGATATGTATGGAAATCTTTTTGAAAGATTCTTGCCAGTTTTACAGCCCAGCGATGTATTTCTCAAGAACCTGGAGGCCATGCCTTTGAAATGTGATCATCGAGGAAGATAGCACTCTTATCTCCTAGTCTCTGTGGGAGAATAGGATCCTAGCTTTGACGGGTGACAGTTAGCAAACACAGATGGCCTAATCCAGACAGAAACATTTGCAGATGCAGGAATAACTCAATGTGCTGGACACACCGCACTGATCTCTCCTAACAGCCTCCAGTACTTTCCACTACCTCACCTCAGTAGATTAAACCCCTACCTCTCTTGGTTTTATCAGACTTGAGGTCAGACTGAGTTCTGGTCTCTCTCTCTTATTGCAAAAGGCTTGAATAAAGTTTTCTTTGCCTGTTTAACCTTGTTCAGTCACTAGACAGACTACCCTAACTGGGTTACATTTGTTTCCTTTTTCAGATGTCTCAGGTCAGTGATGCAACCACAGATTTATAGGAAAATGTCTGACTAAGAAAATGATGGTGTCCACACATAATCAACTATTAAGTAGGTAGGCTGCATGGAGAGACCAATGATATATAGTGAGACTCAAAGAGCATTTCAGTTGTGGAGGCTTTCCTTTTTTCTTAGCTGACATAAGAAGACTCAGGATTCACTTACTCTTGTGTCCAGATGCTCATGTTTTAAGTCACTGTAGTTCATACAGACTTCCTTTGCCTCTCACTTCCATGGAAGAGTTCTTTGTCCTGGAGAAGGTACCTCTCTTTGCCCCGGGCAAGGATAAAAAGTCTCTGGTTTGCTTCCAGAGAAGAGATCTCTCTCTCTGTTTTGTTTGGGAACCCACATACCCTGAGGTCACTTCTTGTGCTCAAGTCCCTCAGTCCTGAATCCCTGGAGAAGACTGGGGACTCCACTGGCTTGTAGACATATTTTATTCCCCCTCTATCTACCTATGTCCTATCTTTTTGCATTCCTTCCAAAGAGCTAATTCAGAGCTTTCCTTGGGTAACTCCTTCCAACTGGTTCCCAAAGGATCTTTTCTCCATAATGCATTTTTCACATAGCTAGATTAGATCTGTGTTTCAGGATATGCTGTGGAGCAAATTCTGCCCTTAAGTGGTCTGCATTTTCAGCAAATATAATTTTCACACTTGGACATTGGAGCTAGCTGCACTAACTCTACTTATCCTATCGCCGATTTAGCTTAAATCACACATGGAAAACTTGCCATGACACAGCATGATAGGCTAGCCTGTAGGAATTTTAAAAAGTGCTCTGAAACTTTTAAAGTATTTTTCTGCATCTGGATTTTCACTTTGAATCATCTGGCTGTACTTTATCAGATTAGGTAATGAGGAAGAATAAAACCATCCCCACCTCTAAAAGCATACCTCAAGGGCTTTGTTTGTGGTGAAAGAAGCATTTGTTAAATCAAATGCATTTGTGATTTTTGACCAGAAACAGCATTAAAGCTTGGTAATTAGATGAATCTGCGTGAAAAAGTGTGCATCACGCAATCCGATCTCCCTTGTGAATCCAAACAATTGGAGGAGCACCAAGCAACTTGATTAATCATATAAAATGGATCCATCAGGACTATTAGTGTATCAGTGATTTACTCATAAAGTAGCGAGCTATTAAGGATGACTGTTGGAATCATTTTTAAATTAGAAAGCACATGCCTACTTCTGAGTGGGCAGTATGTTTCCCTAGAAACAGTTCCACTCCCCCAACAATAATGCATACGTTCATATCACTGCATGACTCAGTGCCATCTGGTCTCTCTCTCTCTCTCACTCTCTCTCTCTCTCTCTTTTTTTTTTTTTTTGCTAGAAGATTAAAGTCCACTAGATTTTAAGAGAAAAGTATATTTCTAAGATATTTTAATTCTGGTTACTGTTTCATTTTGCTTTTCACCTGAGACTTGTCTTTTAGGGCTTCGACCAGCCACATTTTTATGAACTATTTTGTACATTCTGTTCTTTAAGCCTTGATCAAGGGAGGCATTTTAAGAGCAAGGAGATTTTCAATCAAGATGACATCTGAATTTAGTAGTAGTTGTACATATTCTGTGAATGTCTTTCCAAAGTAGAACAACATGGTCCTTTACTTTTGCAGTCATAGATCTGAGCACACTGTTCTTTGCACATGCAGAAAATGTACAAGGGGTTCACAATGTGTCACTGAAAGGTGGGGGGAGGTGGTTGAATTCCCTGTTAGGGAGTGTTGGTGTGAGACTAACTTCACTGCTTCTTTACTCAAAGCAGGCGTCCAGGGCATAGCATCCATCATATTTGTGGCACAAACAGAATAATCCTGCTTCCTGCCCTCAATAACATTTGCATCTGTTGGGATAAACTTGAATTCAACACACAACAAAAACCACAGCTAAACAAATGGCTTGGAAAGGTTTCTTATCCTTATGTTTCACTCTTCAGCACCTGGATATTGGCAAGGATGTTGGTCTGTGTAGGTTCTGAGAACACAACTTACAGACAGAGTACATAACATAGTCTGGGACCAGAAGAAAACACGCAAAATAATGTATTTTCAATGATTGTGCTGCAATCGGATGACAAAGCATGAGTATTAGAAAGATATTTGTTTTATAATTCCATTCGTTGTAATAAGATAGATAAACAACCTGAAGACAAACCCTTACTTTAATAAACTTGTTTATGTTGTTCATTTATTATTTTTGGCTGCATTGGGTCTTCATTGCAGTGTGTGGGCTTCTCACTGTGGTGGCTTCTCTTGTTGCGGAGCATGGGCTCTAGGTGCGCAGGTTTCAGTAGTTGTGGCACGCAGGCTCAGTAATTGAGGCTCGCAGGCTCTAGAGTGCAGGCTCTGTAGTTGTGGTGTACAGGCTTAGTTGCTCCACGGCATGTGGGATCTTCCTGGACCAGGGCTTGAGTGCATGTCCCCAGTATTGACAGGAGGATTCTTAACCACTGTGCCACCAGGGAAACCCCTACTTTATTTTAACTTTAAGAAGCATTACAAAACCTTTTTAAGTAAATAATAAAAATAATTGTGCATATTCACTACCAAGTAGAAAGCAACGAAATAAAAGAGTTTTCCAGAAATCCCCATGGACACTGCATTGAAGTATGGATCTTCTTTCCTTGTTTTCTGACCCTTGAAATGTGAAAATTCATTTTAACATTATTAGGACTTCACCTCAAAGTCCTTTAACTTAGTACCAGAACTACTGTTGTCAGTCACCCAAGTGAGCCAATGAGCATTATTTATTGGCTCTATCTTCTGAATCATCCAGCTTCCAAATTGACAGGTACTCCTGCCTAATTAAGCCCAGTGGGTAAAGGAGGATGCTCTTCCTCCTTTATTCAGACATGAAATCCCGAGTTATATTTGTCTTTGTTAAATTAAAATACTTACCTTTGCTTGTTCCCCATGCATTGACTTTTATTGCTAAACCAAAGGAAGCTTGGCTTTTTTCTCCCATTTCTATGGACCATTAGGGGCAGCATCTCAAACCCTTCCCTCTTGGTGAATTATGCCATGCGCCTCACCTTTCTGTTGATACTGACACTTAAAGCCAGGAATACCTTGCCTGCAGCCTCTGATCATTGCCAAGGTCCCAACCAATGGCCGAGAGGAAGTTTGAGAAATGTCCAACACCTTATTTCCTGCAAATGCACCAAGACATCACTAATGGGTTCTAGAAACTCTGAACTTGAAAAAAAAATGTGGAGGAATAGACTTACTTAACTCAACGTTCCCCAAACATGTTTTACTAAAAAATAAATACAAAATTATTTCCTTTTTTAAATGTCATACTTGTTCACATCATGGAAAACTGTGTTACACTGACAACATTTTAGAAAATGATGCAATTTCACATCAAATTTTAAAAAAAAATAATGAAACAATGAGTGAAGCTTAAAAAGTCTAACTTTGTCTGTTTCCCAGAATTGTTGTGATTAAAAGATCAGAATGTGAAGGGCCACTTTTTCAACTTAATAATGAGCTTCAAAGTCAAAAAAAAACTGTAATGGTTATTAAAAACACAGAATCAAAGTTCAGATCCACATTCTAATTAAAGTAGGGATTCAAAGAAATTTTAGAAATACATACAATCATTTGTTTCAACCATTGCATTTATTTGTTTATTTTTTGTGGTACACAGGCCTCTCACTGTTGTGGCCTCTCCTGTTGCAGAGCACAGGCTCCGGATGCGCAGGCCCAGCGGCCACGGCTCATGGGCCCAGCTGCTCCGTGGTATGTGGGATCCTCCCGGACCGGGGCACGAACCCATGTCCCCTGCATCGGCAGGCAGACTCTCAACCACTGCACCACCAGGGAAGCCCCATTGCATTATTATTTTGTTTTCTTTATTTTATTTTATCTTGTGTGTGTGTGTGTGTGTGTTTTAACATCTTTATTGGAGGATAATTGCTTTACAATGGTGTGTTAGTTTCTGCATTAGAACAAAGTGAATCAGTTATACATATACATATGTTCCCATATCTCTTCCCTCTTGCATCTCCCTCCCTCCCACCCTCCCTATCCCACCCCTCTAGGTGGTCACAAAGCACTGAGCTGATCTCCCTGTGCTATGCTACCGCTTCCCACCAGCTATCTATTTTACGTTTGGTAGTGTATATATGTCCATGCCACTCTCTCACTTTGTCACAGCTTACCTTTCCCCCTCCCTGTATCCTGAAGTCCGTTCTTTAGTAGGTCTGTGTCTTTCTTCCCTTCTTGCCCCTAGGTTCTTCATGACTTTTTTTTTTCCCCCTTAGATTCTATATATATATGTGTTAGCATACAGTATTTGTTTTTCTCTTTCTGACTTACCTCACTTTGTATGACAGACTCTAGGTCCATTCACCTCACTCCAAATAACTCAATTTCGTTTCTTTTTATGGTTGAGTAATGTTCCATTGTATATATGTGCCACAACTTCTTTATCCATTCATCTGTTGATGATGGACACTTAGGTTGCTTCCATGTCCTGGCTATTGTAAATAGAGCTGCAATGCACATTTTGGTACATGACTCTTTTTGAATTATGGTTTTCTCAGGGTATATGCCCAATAGTGGGATTACTGGGTCATATGGTAGTTCTATTTTTAGTTTTTTTAAGGAAACTCCATACTGTTCTTCATAGTGGCTGTATCAATTTACATTCCCGCCTACAGTGCAAGAGGGTTCCCTTTTCTCCACACCCTCTCCAGCATTTATTGTTGCTAGATTTTTTGATGATGGCCATTCTGACTGGTGTGAGATGATACCTCATTGTACTTGTGATTTGCATTTCTCAAATGATTAATGATGTTGAGCATCCTTTCATGTGTTTGTTGGCAATCTGTATATCTTCTTTGGAGAAATGTCTATTTAGGTCTTCTGCCCATTTTTGGATTGGGTTGTTTGTTTTTCTGATATTGAGCTGTCAACCACTGCATTATTTAGAAGCCTTTCATGTTTAGTTAATGTATTTGGTTTGGATAAGGCCAAAACAGAACAGACTTAACAGCTATTGAAATCAAATTTATGGTTACCAAAGAGGAGATGGCGGGAAGAGGGATAAATTAAGAGCCTGGGATGAAACATACACACACTACTATATGTAAAACAGATCATCCAACAAGGATCTACTGTATAGCACAGGCATTCTACTCAATATTCTGTAATAACCTATATGGGTATTGAATCTGAAAATGAGTGAATATATGTATATGTATAACTGAATCACTTTGCTTTATATATGAAGCTTACACAACCTTCAAATCAACTGTACTCCAATAAAACTCAAAAAAACCCCAAAAAAAGACCAACTGGCTCTTTGGGAAAAGAGCTTTATTTCTAAAATCTGTTTAGTTTATGCTCCAGAAGTAGCAAAAGAGCCCCAAGAATTCTGGGATCAACTAGAATTCTAGATCATTTCATCATATCAGCCAAAGGTCTTTTGGAAGTTCTTGAACCCTTCTTGATTCATACATTTTTTGAAAATTTCACTAAACAGTAGATAATTTAGACCAATATTTATAGTAAAATTCAAACTTAACTTCTCTTGCTCAGAGAGCCAGTCTTTCACATTTACTATTTGTAAAACACGCCAACAATTGGAATCTAGTGGTGATCTCATGTCTGTCAAGAATGTCACCATTGATTTATCCCTTTCACACGTCTGGAGAGGTTGTGGGTAACATTTCTTAATACCTAAATGGATAATAACAAAGTAATTGTAGTTATAAATAGTGTGTTTTTTTCATTTTGTAGACTCAGGAAAAATGAGACATAGAAAAGGAGGTATTATAAGTGGCTGTCTTAATTTGCTCAGGCTGCCATAACAAAATACCACAGACTGGGCAGCTTAAACAACAGAAATTGATTTTCTCACAGTTCTGCAGGCTAGAAGCCCAAGATGAGGATGCCAGCATGGCTGGGTTCTGGTGAGGGCCCCATTCCTGGCTTGCAGATCACTGCCTTCTCACTGTGTCCTCTCATGGCCCTTCTTCACGTGCATGAGCCTGAAGAGAGGTCATGAGACTTGACCTCATGTCCACATCTGACCCCAATCACTTCCCAAAGGTCCCATATCCAAACACCATCTCATTTGATGTAAGGTCTCAACATATGAATTTGGGGGTGTTTTCTGTTGGTCTCAGACCATAGATAGTGATGCTCTTGGCTAGGAACGCTTGGGGCACTGGCCCAGACCTGAACTACTTGTGGGGACCCTACAGATATTTCCCCAGTGAGAGACAATTTTGTAGCTGGACCAACCTTGTGATTCTTATTATAATTACAGGATACTCTTTGGCAAAAACCATCAGGGAACTTTGAGAAACAAGATTTATTACGCATATGTCCTGGAGGGTAAAGGGCACACACAAAGCCACACAGCGAAGTCATGGGGAAGGAGAAAGAGAGAGAGAGATTTCAGGTCTTGGGCTCTGTCTTTATTGGGGCCAAAGGTGGGGTGCCTAGGGTTCTGTTGGTTCACTCTTTATGGGCAAATTTAAAACATGAGAGCAGCAATTAGGACAAAGGAAAGGAGACGTGGAGCCCCTCAGATGGTCAGTTATCTCATTACCCAGGGCTTTATGGAAGAGGGAGCTTCATGGGTGGAAATAGCCTAATTGCTTATCTGGCCTTTTTGCTAGTAGCTATCTAATACAGCTGGCAATATGCTTATTTGGGAAGGATATCTTTGAAAAGGATACCTCAGCAATCAAAAATCTTAATGTTGGGTCTTACAATACAAGTGGATACAAACTTGGTTCATAATAATGAGCTATGTAACAGACATTACCTTTCAGCCCAGGAAGCAGCATCACATGACCCAGCATCTCACTTTTCAAGGCTCAGCTTCCAAGGCTGGTCCAATGATTGTTCATGTGTTGTGGGTTCCAGACCCTGCAAGTTCTAACCATTGTAAACACCTCAGTGTATTCCTGTTCCTTCTTAAATGGTGGCTTCCAGCATTGAGCAAATTCTAAGTGTGCAGTCACAAAGAAGAAAGTCACTGTCATCTTGATTGTGGCAGGAAGGCACTGCAAGTACACTAAAAAGCTTGTGAAGATCCTTTTTTATTGATAGACATAGTCCTAATTTTCTAGATTAATAAAATATTACATTCAGTGAAATAATTTATTGCAATGTTATTAAAGTAGTGAGATCGACAAAATATTTTTTAAAGGCTTCAAACTGAACCTTTAAATGAGAGGAAATAGACCTTATTGTCCAAGGAGAAGGGTTTCTGCTGCCTCAGGACCAGGTACCTGGTCTCAGTGAGCATCTTGTCACAGGCAGAGCTTCAGGCTTTGGCCACAAAGGCAAGGACATGTGTCCACCTTAGATTTAGGCAGTGGCTGATCCTAGTGCCAACTCTCAGGAACAAATAAAGCGTGCCAATTCTCCCCGAAGAGTGCTTTTCTATATTCACATCTCCAGAAAAAATTACCAGCTACTTGAACCCTCACCTTTTGTAATGGATTGAATCACGTCCTCCCTAAATTCATGTATTAAAGCTTTAACTCCCAATGTGACTGCATTTACAGACAGGGCCTTTAAAGAGGTAATTACAGTTAAATGAGGTCATAAGGAGCGTAATCCAGTATGACTGGTGTCCTTTGGAGGAAGAAACACAAGGAATGTGCATGCACAGAGAAAAGGCCATGAGAGGACACAGCCAGCGAGAAAGTAGCACAGCAAGTCATGGATGGTGGCCTCGGAGAAACCAAACCTGTTGACACCTTGATCTTGGACTTCCAGCCTCCAGAACTGTGGGAACATAATTGTCTGTGTTCAAGGTGTTCAGACTGTGATGCTTTGTTATGGCAGCCTGAGCAGATTACTGTACTGAACCCCTTCTCCACTGAACATTTTTAATGATACTTGAGTGGTGATATCTTGATCTGTTCTACTTGGGTTTGGAGCTGCTTCTTACAGAAGGTGCCCCAGATTGTTTAACCATCAGTGTGATGAAGTCTCTTTCTTGTTCAACTACACACCATACTGGGCTGCCAGTCAGCTACAAGACATTTGCACTGATGTATAAGATATCATCCAGTCCTATACTATAAGAAGAAAATGCAACACAATGTCTGCTTCCAAGGAGCTTACAGTCAGATCTAACAATAGGCAGGGGTGACCTTCTTTGAGACAAGTTGGCCTAGGCAATGGCTTCAGGATCTTTGAATGTCTCTCCAGGCCTCTGTTTCTAGCACAAGGACAATACACTGTTTGGCTTCTTAGGATGGGACACTGGAACAGCATCTCCACACCTGGCTGGCAGGTTGAGCTCTACTCTAAGCTTAGACATCCCTGGTCCCTGTGGTCCTTGCCATAGGTCTGCTGTGACAGGTCTGGAATTAGCCTTCCCATGTGCCTGCACCTGGGAAGGAATAGTGACATTAGTGGTCCCAACCAAGCACTGCAGATCCATTTGAAAAGTGCTGCTTCTGAGGATGTCATCTCTTGGCCGCTGCATGCAGGTGACTTGCATGCAGCCTTTTGGGTTGCCTGGCTGGAGTCCTCCACATTTCAGTTCTAGCTGATGCGACTGGTTCCTCCATCCTTCTGCCACGCGGTGGGCACTGGCCTCACAAATGGTGCTGCTCTTCCACTGATGCTTTGGTTTTCCTAAATTAGGTGAGTCAAGGTGCTTGACATTTGTTATCTGGTAACGGACATGTTGAAATTCTTCTGTAAAATGCACACCACACTGTCACAAGATGTCATGGCTCACTTTGCACTCCTTGGACCTCAACAAGAATATTCTGTTGAATCGCAGGAAGACCGTCACCCTCCAAAAGACGGCTCCTATGCTCCTGCCCCAAGGCTTGTTCTCCACAGACTCTCACAATCTCTTTTCCTGTGGGCTCTTCCCTCCCCTCAATTGTTCAGATACAAAACATGGTTTCACTTAATGTCTTTTTAATAAACTAAAACTTCCTGAAATGTGTCGTCCAAGGATATGGATTCTTAACCAAGTCTGTCTCTCTATTTCTAAAAAGAGGAAAATAAAAATACTGCCTTACACAAGGTGGTGATCAAACAAGAGAGTATGAGAAAAAGCTTTATAATGCACAGGACCCATAAGATGTTTCCCAGGCCTTTTTGCTTTGCGCATCTCAGTGGTTATTTTTGTCCAGAATTCCTGTTCTAGAAAGGGCCACAGGATCTGATCTGTCCACCTAGACACTGTCACTTTGTCCAGGAGTAGGTCTGTGGACCCACCTAGGTCAG
This sequence comes from Phocoena phocoena, assembly GCF_963924675.1. NCBI lineage: Eukaryota > Metazoa > Chordata > Mammalia > Artiodactyla > Phocoenidae > Phocoena > Phocoena phocoena. Next base: position 3,908,221 of record NC_089221.1, on the reverse strand, counting down.
TCGTAATGCCTCAGCCTTCCTCTTCTTCCTCGTCGCTGGCAAATTTTGCTCAGCCAGGTTTGATTCCTAAACAGGAGGCACCGAAGAGGAGCTCCCTGGGATGTTTGGATATAGGGGAGAGGGAGGCCCACCAGTTCATTCTCTCATGAGTTGGCTGAAAGCTGGTGAACTCTCAGACAAATTCCACATTTGTAAAACATAAACCCAAAGGAAGAAAAAAAACAAGACAACTTTCTAATTACAAGTCTGACCCCACCCTCAAGGCCCAATCACATCTTTGCCCTTCTCAATAACCCTGGGATTCTGCAGCCAAAGTACCTTTTGACATAGCTGTTTGAGTTGGATGAGCCCCGCTTGCAAAGCAAACCTAGTGAATACAATAATGGTTAGTAACAAGCCCACCCTGCCTGAGAGGGTGACCAAGTGCCAACTGCATGGATTTATTCTTTCCTAAGAACCAAGACTTTGTAGTAGAGTTAGTTATAGACTTCTGTGATAGTATCACTATTTTCTATTCCCACAACTTAAGGATGACATCAACAACATTTATGGACTTACACTCTTTCTGTGTGATTGCATATATTGCAATTCCGGGCCAACGGAGGTAGGAATTCCAAGCACTGTTCCAGATCCCAATAACAGTCACTCCCTAATTGTTGAAGTCAGTGGGAACTTTCTAAGCCTGAGGATTCTGTGTCAAGGGAGCCTCGATTTTGTTCATTAAGGGAATCCATTCTTCGCATGGGGCTTTTCCCCTCCCTTCCTCTGCTTGGGGCTACCCACCTGGGGTTCCTCAGAGCATCCACTAAGGAGAAGCTAGAGAGGGCGTATAAACCACATAGTCATTGTAATAATAAGAAATTAATAGATAATATATTCCAGAAGAATCAAATAGCAGAGCACTTTGAGTTATGAAGAAAAAGGCAGCTTAGTAATTTATCAGAAGTCTGTATGGAATTTATGACAAGTGACTAAATTGAGTCTTTGACTTACTCCCTGCAAATTAAAGTGTTTTACAAAGCAGCACCTCTTCATGCCAAATACATTATTCTTTGTGACCAAATGTTTATGTTTCCAATAGCAGAACTTGGTGTCACTGTGGATGGGTCTATGGCGCCAACCACTTCGGCACATTCCTGACCATCTCATGAAATTGAAACTTCTGATTGCTCAAACACAACTTGTCATTTCTTCATTAAGTAGACGAAAAATATTTAAGTATGTATTTTGGAATTGAACAGTGTTATTCCTTTCTGGGAACTCTTTGAGATGAGCCTGCCATTTGGGATTTGGGAATGTGATATTAAAAGTATTGCTTTGGCTCTTGGCCTTTCAGAAGTCAGGGTATAAACAGTAATATAGAGAGGATCAAATTGTTCCTCAAGAAAAAAAATATTGGATTTTAAATCAGACTAAGCAGAGCCAAGAGAAATAAATCATGTTGATAGTGAGAAATAAAGGATTCCTGGGATGGAAGTATTGGTCAGGAGGTTGAGGGACTCAAGTTGTGGTTGAGGGCATGGCTCACTGAGATTTCTGCCACGTGGAGATGGGGGACCAACCAGGGTCTTGTGGTAAAGAGGACATATTGTGGGGTGACTCGTATCCTAGGGGAGCGGGCAGAAATCTCTCAGTACAACAAAGCCATAACATCCGAGTCAACATGTGTTATAACATCTGGGGTTAGAAAGAGGGTTACCTTCTCATGTCTTCTATGAAAAATTATCCTTGAAGAAGAGAGACATGCTTTATTTTAGATATTGTATGAAATAAAGAACTGTGTTATGGAAGGAAAGGCCCATTCCTATCTCCCCTCTACCCGAGTCCCTGCTTGCAAAATGGCGTGTGATGTGATATCTGGAAAAGGTGGAGAATTTGTAACTCCTTCTGCCCAGGCAGAAGCTGAGACTTCAAATGTCCAGCTGGAGGAAACCCATCCTCCATGCCCCATCCCAGCCCCCAGGAGACGTCAGGAATGCAGCCTCTGAGGCCAGTTACGGAATCTACTGGGGCAGCTGGACCCTTATCTGTTGGCCCTTCGCTACCAGCCAGAAACCTCAGAGGGATATGGTAACATAGGAAGATCAAGGGGGAGAAGGAAATCCCAACAAAAAAGCAAATTAAAACCCACCAAATAAACACACAAACATGGGCTGATTTAATTTCTCCAGAGACCATCCAAACATGTCCATGAAAAAGTACACAGGTAACACTTTAATTTCTGCACCTACAATTTCACAGGCTAAGGGTCTAGCAGGAAAAACAAAACAAAACAAAGCAAAAACCTCCACAGCATTTGATCTCTATCCCCTTTGAATAATAATAGGTTTGTGACATTGTCCAAATTATTTTCTCAGTATCCTTCCCAGTTGATTGGGAACAATGACGATGCCCCATGCAGCTATAGAAGGCACTGTGCAAGCTGCAAAGTTAATTAACATGTCCATGATACTGCACATTAGAATCTGAGGTTCATTAAACCTACAAATACTTACTGAGCATTTACTATATACAGCATGCACTTTGTTAAACTTGTAAATTTATTTACTCGATTATTCCTTACAAAAGCTTCATGGAGGAGGTTATATCATCATCTCTATTTTACAGAAGATGAAACAGGCACAGAGAAGTGGAGTACCTTAACTGAAGTCACACAGTATGTGAAAAAGCTAAGATGTTTAACATCTCAACAAAAATAAAATTATACTCATTTTAGAGATTAAAAATCCTAGAAATAATTTTTTTTTTCACGGGCCCAGCCGCTCCGCGGCATGTGGGATCTTCCCGGACCGGGGCACAAACCCGTGTCCCCTGCATCGGCAGGCGGACTCCCAACCACTGCGCCACCAGGGAAGCCCTAGAAATAATTTTTGAAAGAGTATAAACAGCTTATATTTTTATTAAATAATTTGTATAAAACTAGTCAATTAACAACATGGCTACTATTTTGAAATAGATAAAGATACGAATGAGACAGGGAAACCTCAGAGGTCCACTTATATCTCAGCAACTGTATGTGAACAAGATACAATCCGGGTAAATGTGAAAAGAATAGACTGCTAAATAACCAGTTGGAGAACAATCTGGAAGAAATAACTCGATTTAGATGCCTGCTTTACACCATACAGAGAAACACATTCTACATGGTTTAAAGATCTAAATACAAGAAAACAAAATTACAAATTAGAAAATGTTGTTCTTAGTTGATAATCTTAGAGTAAAGATGGCTTTTCTCGGGAACAAATAAAACAAAGAAGCTATCAAGAAGACAACTAAAATACAGATTAAAAATTTAAAGCAGTAGCCTATACAAAATCATTTGCCATGATATCCATAAAGTAAAAAGAGAGCTTGCAAACCAGTAAGGGAAATATCAAAGCACAGTGGAAAAATAAGTGAAAGCCTGAAACAGCAAGTCACAAAGAAATGAAAGGGACTGAACCAGCTCACAGATAAAAAGATGCTCCTTCCTTGATATTTAGGAAGACATATGAGCAACAAAGAGCTGCCATTACCCATATGGTGAACTTTTACAAGTTTGCATGTTGAAAATATCCAGAGATACAAGAAACTGTGAAACTTTTGTATACGGTTCTTGACCTGAGTAGAAGTGATCACGGTCTCTGGGAAGATTATTTGTTATTAACTATCAAATTTTAAATGCACCCATGCTTTTGCTAACAGTTCCATTTCAAGGACTGTTTCTGAAGAGTCTCATACATATAATCAATCATCTGTATAAATGTATTGCAGCAGGATTTGTAATCATGAATGAAGGGAAGTAATCCAATTCCCACTAAAAGGAAAATGTAGAGTAGAGGAGGGTTGCTTTGTCCATCCTCTGAAACATTGAAATGAGGGAAAACCCAGGGAGCCTGATCCTTGGAGAGGGGCTGGGGTCACCGCCAGTCTGACTCTTTGTAAAACTGTTTCCAGAGTCTATTGTATGTGTGTGCTCGTGCAGATTTGGAATAAGAAATAAATATCATCATGTGAAATGGTTAGCAATGCTTTCCATGTTTGTTGCTATCAGGGAAAATGAGACAGAGACACAAATTCCAACCACTGTTGCTCTTGTTTATCTTGTATTGATCCATCTCATATCGACGGCTGGATCATAAACCCAATAGAGGTGGGAATAAATAATCTTCCTTCTTCTTTTATATCTCCCTGCCCCTAGCGCCTGGACTACTGTTAGACACTGTGTAACCCCAGAACCAACCTAACCTAGCCCCATCATATTTCTAACAAGATGCAGAGCTGTTTTTCAGAGACCACAAGACATAACTGCAAGTCTTGGAACTGAAGCATGTGGAGGAGTAAATTTTTAACCTCAACACCAGCAACAAAGTTTCCTGCCACCTCACAGAACCAAAGGACATCGACTTGATCTGAAGCAAAGGGTCCTTGTCCAGAAAGATCTGGTGCTGAAATCCACTGTTCCATACCTTACCATAAATGGTCAAGTTTCAGTCCCTTCAATTGAAAGCTGCCCCACCAGGGCTTCTGCGTACCAGCCCATCCTCCCTAAGTCATAAAAGTTTGACCAAACCCTGGACTGGGGAGACAGATCTGAGCCTTGCCTCCTGTCTCCTTGCCAGTCAACCTCACAATAAAGCTTTTTCTTTTCTCAAGTCGGTGTCGGTGTCATAGTATTGGCTTCTATGTGTCGGGCAACAAGCCCTTGCTTGGTAACAATGTACAGTATTTAGAGATATTTTTTGATGGATTCCTTTATTCATGGTAACTCTTATTTTGGGGTGCACTTCCTGTTGTGCTGGTAAGTGAGCCCCATTCCCCTCTCTTAGCTCTGAAATTCTGAAAGGACACAGTGATCCTTTCCTCCCAGGGGCTTAGCTGTGTCCTTCAGTTGTCCTCAGAACCTGGAAGCCCAGCCTTTGTTACTTGGAAAGAGACTCCATGAATGCCTGCTGCCCAGGGCTGGGTCATGGGGACCATGGTGATGTGAGGCTGGCAGCCGGGCACCAGTCAGGGTTTCTGACCATGGCCTCCATGTAGCCTTAGTCTTTTATTTTCTGAATTCTGAAGCTTTGACATCTTGGGGTCTCAATGATCCTGGAGGAATTTCCCCTCCCAGAGTTATCTCTAGAAAGAGATAGTAAACGACTAGCCTGGAACAAGGCTTTCATATGCAAACCAACCAATCCTGAGCCCATAAGCCCATCTGTTTCCTTTATCAGACCCTCACACTCCAGACCATGGTCGTCTCCCTGTCTTGGCATCTTATGGTACCTGATTAAAACAGTTCCTGGGTACCATTACAAAACCTATGGCTTAGATGTGCTTTCATCTATGCCTCAAGCCCCAGGGACAATCCACCTCCTGCTGGTCCTTTGGAGGCTTTTCCTGGCATTTATTTCCAGAGCTTCCCATCTGCTTCTCCTTCACAGGAGCCTGGTGCCCCGGGCAGTCTGTGGAGCCTCTGTCCCTGTGGTCATGGCTGGTTCATCTAGCCACTCCCCAAGCACCCCTGCTACCACCACTCTGTCTGGACGCTGGACCTGCTCCACAGGACAATCTCAAGAACACCTGTGTGGTCTGTGTGAGGGATCCCAGGGACAGCCATTAACCCAGCCGAGGTCATGGGCCAGAGACCGAAAGGCTGGCTAGGACAGACCCCAGGGCACAGCGGTCCCCACTCCCAATGCAGATGCTCCCAGATCTCCCGTAACCCTCAGTGCTGCCGGAGCAGGTGGCACCTGCAAGAGAAAAATGTGTGACAGACATGTAGTGTCCTCCAATAGAGTTGGCTTGAGCGCCAGCTTTTAATTTGACAGGCAAATAGCATTTGGGGACTTGTGGGTAAGGTGGACCTGCAGTGTGCAGAGAGGTCCCCTAGGTGGCAGCATAGCACCAATTGGCCAGATGGACAAAAGCCATCCTTCCAGCCTGGAGTGCCCATCATGGTCATGGCAGGAAGGTCAACAAGGCATCCTCAGGTCCTTCAGGCAGGGCAGCCACTCAGGCAGTGCCTCCAGAGGGGAAGGGAGCCAAAGTTCCAGGGAAAAGAAAAAACTCTTCCTGAGAAGAATTCCTAGTCAAGGAGTAGGGGCCCTGTGGTGGCATTGCAGATGTATGTTGGCCCGGATGAGAGGAATTCAAAGAGGCCATCCCACACTGCCAGAGGCCATCCCACACTGCCAGAAGCCAGTGAGGGAGGGGAGATGTCAGGCAAGGGGTCAGGGCATTCTGATGTGGGAGTCTGGGCTCAGTCGGAGATGAGTGAGGCTGAGGTCAGAGGCCAGACAACCGGCCAGATCAGGGATTGGTGAGAGGTCAGGAGAGGTCAGGGTGTCACCAAATAGCTCTGCCTGTTGCGTAGTGCCTGAATCTTCCCGGATAAGATGTCCAGACAGGCCCTGGGAAGCCACTGCTCACAAAACACGAGTCAGGAGAAGGTTTTTGAGAAACTTGGGTTTGACTCAAACTGTTATCTTGCTTGAGAAATGCAACTCAGTTTTTAAAGGGGTCTCAGTTTATTTGCTCCCAAAAGGAAACATTATTAGTTATGTTAACATATCAACCCCACTGTGTAAGGTGTATGTCTGATAACATTACTTATAAGGTCATTACAAAGCACGGACTGGGTTTTAAAGAGAAGTGAGAGAGACCACATTACTGCCATCCCGTGCCAACTCAATAAGACCTTGGAGCCTTTATTCCATTAGTGATGTCGCTCGGAGAATGACTTGTCATTGTAATTTGTTTTGTAGGGCCTGTCCCAGAACTCACAGCACTTACCCATAAAATGAAGTCTATATATGCTTCTTAAATTGAGTTCAAACCAACTATAGAAATCAACTACCTTTCAAATACTCTTTGTAACTATTAATCCAAAATCTTATTTCTGAGCTTCACTTGCTGTCGCCAGCTCTGTCTTCAGCCGTTGAACAGAGGCAATTGTTGGGAGGATAGGGAGTGAAGGGAAGGCTGAAGGAGGTGAAAGAGGATGAGAGTTATCCAGGGAAGGAGGGCTGTGTGGTGACGTCACAAGACCAGCAGACACAGAAGCCATGGTTTGGCAGAAGCTCAGGGGAAATAGACATTACATGCCTGTCACGTCTACCAGCTTCAGTTTCTGCTTTTGCAAAACGCATATTCTGTTCAAACTGCTGGAAAATTCTGCGCAAGGGGGACCATGCTTCTCTCCCGTGATTTACGTATAACAATATTCTTCCTTCCTCAAATTATACCATCCATCCTTGAACTGAAGTGATACCATGCACAAAGACGTTAGGGAAATTCCACTGCTCAGTCCTAGGAAACCGTGTATAGGATCCACGTATTGTACATTCACAGTTCTCTTTGTGGGTGAGCCTGTTTGTGATGAGTTTTGGAAGAGTGGAAAGAGGATTCAAGACTTAAGTCTATCAGATTCCTAACTTTTAAATTATTATTCTTTTAGTCCTGCTGTCAGCTTTTCACTGATTGAAAGACTGTTTTCTATTGTAGACTGGGTAATTCTACTGTGACAGAAAGTTTAGGCTGATTTCTTTCCATAAATATTAGAAAACACAATAGAAACAGTGATGTAAAACTTAGAAAAAGAAAGTTACAATGTAGCCCTTGTAGGTACATATTCAAGGAATGTACTAGATATGTTGATTATGTCATACTAAATTTCTATAATGTGTATGATCATAGCATAATTTAGACATGTTCTATAAATACGTTGAAGTTCCAGCTTGGTTTGTCAACATGTTTCACCTCACCAACATGTCTGGAGTGACATAAAAAGATTAATAATCTTCATCGTCAAGAAACATAAACAGGAATTAATGCTTGTGGCTAGATTTCACTTGGAATTAATGTTTGTGGGAGGTTTCACTTGGATGAAATGTTTAGCTATCAAAGAATGTGATTTGCCTGCTACTTTGCACCAAAGGAAGACTTTCTCTTTGTTATGCTGGGCAGTAGGAAGTCCTGCCTTCTGCTCAGAGGGAGACTAGTCCTCTACTTCTTAAGGCTGTTCACTGTGCAAACATCCTTGAAATTCTGGTCTGGAGCAAAAGCAGTCAGTGCCTCTGCTCACAAGATGTGGGAAGCACGAGAGACCCACAGAGAGCAACACTTGGAGAGTGCCTGTGCACGAATGCCTGCAGTATTTTTAGCCACAGCTTGTGGCATCACTTCAGCCCCCAGGCAATGCCAGCTGCAGAGGGTTTTGCCACTTTGGTCCTAAATCACATGCTTTAATTATCAGCCCTTGATTGTAAGAAATGCTAGGTTAGACCCTCAGGAAAAAGGAAGAGTTGGTGTGTGTGCTTTGGAAGGAGAAGAGATCGTTTCAAGCATGTCCCATCATTGGCATGTTCCTTTCTCTTGCTTTAAGTAGTGAAGGCTGAGATAGAAGTTCCTCCCCATGGTGATTTTCACAACAGTGGAGTGCCCCTGAGTGAAGGTCTCCAGAGCTGCCAGATTTGTATTGCTGTTGCCTTGGCAACCTGTCATTATGCAGAGAAAGGAAGCCTTGGTCTTCCAGGGTCCAGTGTGACCTCATGGGGCTGGGCCATCCTGTACATAAAGGGACAAATGATAAGCAGTTTGTGCCATCTTTTATTTTATTATTATTATTATTTTATTTATTTTTTTTTTGCGTTACGCGGGCCTCTCACTGTTGTGGCCTCTCCCATTGCGGAGCACAGGTCCCGGACGCACAGGCCCAGCGGCCACGGCCCACGGGCCCAGCTGCTCCGCGGCACGCGGGATCCTCCCGGACCCGGGCACGAACCCGCGCCCCCTGCATTGGCAGCCAGATTCTCAGCCACTGCGCCACCAGGGAAGCCCTGTGCCATGTTTTAAATGACAAAGATCACTTGTCCATACTTTTATGCTTGGGATGGTACCAATGACCAGGACAGCCTCTCCAGGAGGTGACATTCTTGAATCTTTGAAGAACACTCTTAAAGTGGGTTTTTGAGAAAATGTCCTCTATTCTGCTCTGAAATCCCAACCAGGAACTTTTTTATGCGGGAAGTTAGGTGCTAAGATATAGAAGATTTGGCCATTGGTCTTTACATTTACATATGTAATGTTCTGAAAACAAGGACTTCACTTGCTTCTAGCAAGTGACTTCTAGCACATACATGGATGAGCAACTGTAGTTTGAACAAAGTAAGAGCAAGAAACCTAGCTAGAAGAGTCTTTTTGGACTTTCAAGAGCTGTAATTTCACAGAAAACTTGTAACATGGATTAATATAGAAATAGCACACTTTATGCCTACAGGAAAAAACAGTAAAGTCTTCTGCTACTCCTAAGCAGTTCTAACACCTTTAGCATTGTGGCTAAAATAGCTCAGACTCATGATGTAGACAATTTAGGAAGGCTGAGTACAACGAGTTGCATGTTAGAAGATTACATGGCATATGCCCATGAAGCAATTGTGGAGATACACCAAATGTCACTTTTTTCATTCACTCAACCCTTCTTGTACTTTTCCTAGATGGTGGGCACTGCGGCAAGGTGGTGATGTTGGCAGATAGGATTCTTACCTGAGGGTAAAACCAGTGGCAATAGTCATAAAAGCTAAAGGGTGATTACAATACAGGGTGATAAGTAAAACCAAGGGAAAGATCAGACCGCTGTCAGAGCAGATGGAGTGCTGCTAATTAATAACTCACAGTCCAAGGACTGTAATGTTCAAACTGAGATTTGAAGACACAGGAAAGAGAACAAGAGAGCCAGTCATGAGGAAGGAGATGTGTGTGTGTTTGTGTGTGTGTGTGTGTGTGTGTGTGTTGCAGCTCTGATGTGTTCCTAAATTATGACAAATGGTTAAAATATAAGAGCTGCACTGTTGACATTCTCGGTCTTGATTTCAGGAAATAAACTTTCCCTGGCATTGGAAGTAAAAGACAATAGAAGAAGAAGAAGAAAGATATATTGTGTACCTACTAAATAAACAGCATTATGAGAAGAACTTCGTATGAATCATCACAATGAATGCTTGTGACATATCTCCAGCAATAATAATCAGTACCATCACAATTGTACTGAAGGTCAGAGCTTAAACTCCCTTCCCGGGACCCACACCTGGTTAGCTGTCATGTCCAGATCCAAACACATACTTGCCTGATGCCAAAGTTGGGGGATTTCCACTCTTCTATGCAGTTTTTCTGAAGCTTTTCCAACCAAAACTAGACCTTATTTCTAAAGAGTATGCATGTTAATGTAATGATAGTGATGAAGTTACATTAAGAAAATTCTAACATCTCCCTGGCTTCTAAATGATCGAGTTTATTTCTCACCCTCTCCCTTTGTGTGTAGGATGCTGGGTTGAAGGGCAGTGTCCTAACTGCAGTGAAGCAGGGACTTGTGCTCCTGCATCTTGAGGGTCAACCATCTTCAGATGTCAAGGGCTTCCAAGTTCATCACAGAAGGGGACTGTTTGCAAAGGCCATGAAAGAGATTTTCACACATTTGCCCTGTCTGCAGAGAGAACACCTAACATCCATTGCTAGAGCTCAGCCAGTGACTGGGCCACACCTAACCAAGTGGGGCTCCGCACACAGTCTCTGTGCGTGAGGAGCTGACGTACCAGGATTGTCACACATGCTTTTACACACAGGTCACAGAAATAGAGGCTTTTTTCTTTTTACAATAGCACCATAAAAGTCAACTAAAACAAAGCAAGGCTATTACATATATTCATAAAAACTCAAAGACCTGTTGTCTGAATTCTATAAGCAAAGAAAAATGTCTACAAGCTGGTTAATTGTTTTAAGCTTGCATTCTATTTTGACTGCCAATCAGTCACCTGCCTGAAATGTGAGTTAGAGAATTCAGGCAGCTATTAGGGAAAATAAGGAGGCCACATGTGGGTTATTTGGACAGAGTATTAAGGCCACACCTTTTATATTGCATTTTTACTAAATAAAAAAATGTGTGAGGAATGATTTTCCAATGTTCCTAAGAGTGTTTGTTTGCAAAGAGAGCTTGGGTTGAGGCTGGTACTCCTGGCAACATGTCCTTCTCAGCAAGAGCACAGCCAAAGTGTTCCTAGAGGCATGGGCTTTGCTGGTGTGGATGACTCTGTACTCCTGGAAAGGCTCAAGGGCAGGGCCAGGGACATGCACTCTGGTCTCACATGGATGCTGCACAACTCAAAAGAGGCCTCCAAATGCTTAGGGGTTGCTTTTAAGAGAAAGATATTAAATCAAATACCCAAGAGGTGAGGGAGGGGAGGGGTCCACTGGGTTGCAGTGGATTCAGATCTAGTCTGCAACTAGTCTAGCCACAGGGCTAGAGGTTCTTAGAGGATGTCTTCTTCTCCCCGGAGCCCCATGAAGGCCTTGAAGGCATTCCTGGGTGGTCCATGGTCTTCACAGCCCACAAAAACTCCCTGGAGCACTTTCCCAGACCCAGAATTGCACGGCACATTTGCTTCCTCAGCACCTGAGTCTCTCCTGATCACCAACCCTTAATTTCCCACCAACATGGATCTGAGCCAATGTGAAGACAGAGAGCCATCCCCTGCACCATTCTCCTAGTTTGTTCTTGCTTCCGGACGCTGACCCCTTCCTGCAGTGAGAAGACACACACACTCACACACACAGCACCCCAATTCTTTCTCAAGTGTGACTTTCTGAGTTACACAGTGCCATGACAACGTAACGCTGCAATCAAGAGGCCACGTGTCAGTTTTGTCAGCTTCTATCCATTGATTCTGAAGGAGAGAGGTGCACCTCTGTTGTGCAGAAAGCCAAGTGCACAGTACGCATAGAGTGACTCAACTTCGCTCGGAACCATCACCCTGAATTGAGCTAAACTTTGTCTTTATTTTTAAAATAGGTAGTGTTTCAGGGAGATCAGCTCGGTGCTTGTGACCACCTAGAGGTGTGGGATAGGGAGGGTGGAGGGAGGGAAACACAAAAGGGAGGAGATATGGGGATATATGTATATGGATAGCTGATTAAAAAATAAAGCAATAGTATCTATGCTGAAAACTTGATAAAAAGAAGACATCACATTGATATATATTTTGCAAAATAAAGTGCTAATAACTTTTAAAAAAATGTAGTGTTTACAAAAAAAAACTAGTGTTTGCCACTGCTCTGCCAGGCAGAATTCCAAGAGTTTCCCTTACATGTCTCATTGAATTCTCAAAACAAATCCATGAGACAGATATAATGGCTTCTATTTTATGGATATGAATATAGGAGCATCTGGATGTGCAAAGATTTTAGTCAAGGACTAAAATACTTATTTGCAAAGGCATGAAACCCAAGGGATTCCTTAAAACTTCCCTGCAAAACACATCTAGTAAATATTATGGTATTATATACAATACATACAGCGTATACGCATATACCCTATAAATTACTTTATATGTGTGTGTCTGTATATGTGTATTTATTTTAGATGTGATCATATCCTGGTTATGTTTTTAAAAAAGACTCCATCTTTCAGAGATACACTCTGAAATTCTTGCTTCAAATTAATACAGGGATGGTCAAGTGCATGAAGGTCCCCCATGGTGTCATAGTTGTTGAAGCTGGATGACGGTATATTGAAGTTTATACTAGTCTGCCTACTTTTGTGTATGTTTGAAATACTCCATAATAACATATAAACACATATAAACTAACATATCAGATGTTATGTATCTAATACCTAATACTACAAACTATTGTGTAATGTATATTACATGTGTGTGTATATAATATACATTATATAATAGTTTATATACATTATATAGTGGTATTGTATATATATTATATATACTATATATATATGTATTTATGTGTATATATATGTATAAATCATTATATATATATATATATATATATATATGCACATTTTCCTTCCTTCTGCTCCGAAGTCATCCATCCGGGAAATGGCCTCCTTTGCTTTCCATGGATCTCTGTGAATGTCCCTCTGATTAGGGTCACAGCTGTGTATTGGAACGATTTGGGCTTGGAGATGGGCATTGCTTGTTCCTGGCGTAGGAGCCGAGTGAGATCAGAGCACATTTACATGGCTGGTGCTGGAGTCAAGTGCCTCACTCCAGGAACAATTAGGGCCTGGTCAGAGAAGACTCACCCCAAGTCCCTGGTTTCCTTTTACTGCTGGGCTGACCCTTGATTACAGTCAATGCTTCCCAGATGTTCCTGCTTGCAAGAGTACCTCTCCCTTCTCAGCATCATGCCCCATCCCTGCTCAGAGGAAAGGATGGCTCTCAGTGCAGAGATGTTCTCCCACCTGGCAAGTGGGAGCGTGTCCTGAGGGGACCCAGCTGCATGTGATGGTAAATCGGGGATTTTATCCTCAGATCCATACAGGAACTACTGGTGTGGAGTCCCATGGTTGCTGTGCTCCAAGGAGAGACAGGCAATCAAGGAGGAAAATGCTGTGAGCTACTGGATCCCTTGTGGGCAGGAAGAGACAGGAGCATCTGGGACTGAGAAGGGCAGTGACTCCCCAGATGATGCTCTATTAGCACTTTAGTAACAGAGGCAGGAAGAGCCCTACAGCCATGAGCAACAGGAGAGTAACAGGGCTTCTGCCTCAGGAAGGACATTGCCTTTGCTTACAAAGTAAGTTAAACTCTAGACACAGTTTTAACTATAGGACGCAAACTGCATCTTCTAACAGATTTTACTACTTAAAAATTTCTATTTTATGACATCTGTGAAGCGCCTGCCATATTCCCAGCATCATGTGTGACACCACGTGTGTGTGTGTGTGTGTAATGTGTGTAGTGTAGTATGATCTGTGTAAAATAGTGATGCTATCTTTGGATTCTGCCCTCAGTTTACCTAAGAAAGTTAACTTCTCTTTGCCTGTGTGAAGTAGGAAGAGTAATGGCACCAACTGGTATGATCTTCTTTTTTAATATATAAATTTTATTTATTTATTTACTTACTTATTTTTGGCTGTGTGGGGTCTTTGTTACTGCATGCGGGCTTTCTTTAGTTGCAACAAAGGGGGGATACTCTTCGTTGTGGTATGTGGGCTTCTTATTGCAGTGGCTTCTCCTGTTGCGGAGCACAGGCTCTAGGTGCATGGACTTCAGTAGTTTCAGCAAGTGGACTCAGTAATTGTGGCTCAGGGACTCTAGAGCACAGACAGAGTAGTTGTGGTGCATGGGCTTAGTTGCTCCCCTGCATGTGAGATCTTCCCGGACCAGGAATAGAACCCATGTCCCCTTCATTGGCAGGTGGACTCTTAACCACTGTGCCACCAGGAAAGTCCCTGAGTTGTTTTAATGATTAAATATAATAACAATGCATTTGAAGCCAAATACCTAGTGAATTATAATTATCATCATTGACCTATTTTTCATCATATTGTTGTTTTGGAACAGTGGTTCCCATCTGGGAGCAATTTGCCATCCAGGAGACATTTGGCAATCGCTGGAGATATTTTTGGTTTTCATAATTGGTGAAGGTGCTTCTGGCATCTCTTGGGGGGAGGGACAGGAATCCTGCCATGTCCTACTATGCAGAGGAAACTCCTCCCTTCTCCTCTTCCCCCAAAGAGCCAGTTATTCAGCTCAGAATGTTAGTAGTACCGAGGTCAAGAAACCTGCTCCAGAGGGAGAAAGGAGGGACGAGAAAATACACAAAGGTGAGAAACCAGCAGTCTTGGAGAGTTTGGTTTCTAGAATATTCTTTCATCTCTCCCATAAGTAGAAGTGTATCCTGTCTTCTTGATCTCTGAGATCTGGAGTTCTGATTTTCTACTTACCCATCAATGAAGTTCGCAGAGCTCGACTGTTAGGGAAGCATCTGTCTTTCTTCATGGCCCAACAGAGAACACGGGCATCAAGGGACAGGAAGGAGTACAAAATAGTTTCTGGAAGCCTCTCCACCATGTCAGTAAATGCCGCCTCCCTGGGTCCATCCTAATAACTAGAACCACTTAATCTTCCCAGTTTATGCCTCTGAGCTGTGAGCAGCACAGAGTAGGTTTGGAACTTATATTTCTCAGGCAATACACTAAAGTTGTACACAGAGAAGCATGAGAAAAACACGGAGCTCTCCACTTAAAAAATAGCCTGTGAAATTCATAGATACATCATAAGTGTCATCTTTACAATTGTAGTTGATTTTGTCACTCCAGGTTAATGGTTGGGAATATCTGAGATGACAGGATTGGTCGTTGTTCTTCTGGGCTATTGCCACAGGCAAAGCCTATTGTTGAAGTATTTCTATATCCCCAGTGGTCTAGTTCCAAGAATAACTAGATGTTTTAAGCAGCAAGATCCATAAAACTGTGCTGGAAAGAATTACTCCTGGTAATACCGTAGCAAATAGTGAGTTGCTTCAGAAATGGAAGCTCATACACCATCACTACCCATTGGCACCCAAGTAGTTCTCATATGGAGCAGAAGCAGTGCATGGAGCACAACAGAAACTCTGGCTCCTGGGCTGCTTGCTTAGGGGGAGATGTTACATCATGTTAAAATACGACCCCACCAGTCTGTAAAATTGACACCTCAGCACCAGCTGCCATGACATCACAGAGGGAGGGGAGCAAAGCAGGGCACCAGAAGCCTTGCTGCAGTTACAGGTCTACTCAAGGTGATGTTTGCAACTTAGCCCTGTTTGTCCCTTCATGTTCCACATGTCCATCATCACCTAAGCATCAGCCACCAGCACACAGCAGCAGGTGCCCCATCCATGGAGTGTTCTTCTCCAGGGCTGTCCTGTGTGGTCCTCTCTACTCCTGGCACCCTGCCCAGGCTGGAATTCACTTCTGGAGCTCCCTTACAAGGGGTGGTAAAGCAGCTGTTTCAATGCTGAGAGCTGCACTCCAACTGTAAGGCTGCTAGCAGGAATGTTTAAACGCAGGAGGCATGGTGGTCTTGAATAGTATGAATCTTTGATTCAAGCCAGGACTTCAGAAAGATAAAAATGCAATAGTCCTTCCTAGCAGCTTTGGAAATTAGCTTCCAGAGAATTCGAGAACTCTCTAATTTCTTCTTTTCTATTGTACAGTATCTCAAGAAGGATTTGTATGCTAAGCACATTTAATTATAACAAGAGAAATGTAGGTGGAAAAACATGAAGTTTTGTTTGTTGTTGCATATTCATGTACATATCTATAGCATTTGACTATAAATGATGCCTTATTGGCTCACAAAGATTTCTCATTCTGTGGAGGGCAATCTGCCTTCCTGCAGTTTGAATCAGCATAAGCTTTCTGCCTAAGGATATCTTCATGGGTCTTTAACATTGTATTTACTCCACCCCCATGTCTCTTCTCAATTGTGGGGGACGACAGACCCAGACCAGGAAGTGCACAGTGGACAGCAGCCGCCACACATGTTCCTCAGTTGCAAGCTGGCTTAAAAATACATATGAAGATGCCAGAGGGAAGAGATATGGGGATATATGTATACGTATAACTGATTCACTTTGTTATAAAGCAGAAACTGACACACCATTGTAAAGCAATTATACTCTAATAAAGATGTTTAAAAAAAAAACAGTAAATGCAAGGATTTATTTCTGAACTCTCAGTTCCTTTCCATTGATCCATATGTCTAGCCTTATGCTAGTACTCCACTACATTGATTACCATAGCTTTTTAATAAGTTTTAAAATTGGGAAGTGTAAGTCTTCCAACTTTTTTCTTTTCTGAGATTGTTTTGGCTATTCAGTATACTTTGCATTTACATATGGATTTCAGGATCAGCTCTTAAAATTTGGCAAAAATGCCAGCTGAGATTTTGATAAGAATTTTCTTGAATTTCTAGATCAATTCAGCAGGTGGGAAAGGGTAGGGGATAGTCAGGAAGAGCATTACCATCCTCTCAATATTAAGTATTCTGATCCATGATCATGGGATATCTTTCCATTTATTTAGGTCTTAATTGATTTCTTTCAACAATTTTTTATAGTGTTTGAAGTACGAGTTTTGTACGTTTTTTGCAAAATTTATTACTAGTGATTTATTCTTTTGATACTATTATAGATGGAACTGTTTTCTTAATATTATTTTGGATTGTTTATTGTCATTACTTTTAAATTTATTGATATTTGGCTTTATAATCCAGTATATGATCATTTGTGTAAATACTCCCTATGTGAAAAAAAATATGCATTCTGAAATTATTGGATACAGTGTTGTCTATATGTCCATTAAATCAAGTTTGTTAAAAATAAATAAATAAATATGAAATTCAACAGTCACCAGTTGATCTCAGTTGATTTCTCTGATCGGGTTGTCATGGTTTGCAGCACTAAATAACAACCCTGTCTCACTAAACAGAATGTAAGTTCTAGCATCACCCCAAAGGCAGCTTAACCGTTACCTGGCTCCCTGAGTTGTGATGACCGTGTCACCCCTGTCTCAGAATATTTATGGAAAAAGGATGGTTAGTGACAACATTCATCCTAAGACACAGTTATGGATTTGGAGGTCTTAACCACATACTATTCATCATGACAGACAGAATCGTTGCAGCCCCAAAACACAGGGATTTTTTGATAATTTCCATTAGAACTGCAGATAAAACGCTCGGCACATATATTGCCACTACCAGGTAGTCATGGTCAAGTGTCCCTACTCTTACTCCTTGGATGCAAGTGGTCTCAGTTGACATAAAGACCAGCTGACACATTCCCTCAGTACACACACTGCTCCCTAAGCTCCAGAACTCTCTTCTCCTGCTTTTTCCATAAAGGTGCCTGGAGACTTGTACTGGTGATGCCCGGAGTGGTGAAGCTGACATCATGCCCCTGCACAGGTGTGAGTTAAGGGGTGGATGGTCTCAATCATCTGTCCTGTGGGGATGACTCAGATTTGTGACTTCTCTCTGGAGCCTTCATTTCCTCTTTTCCCACCTGGGCGTCTCAGTCCCTGGCAATGAGGAACACTGGGGACAGAACTTGGCTCTCCATCCTCCTTCACCTTCTGTCTTGTCTCTCACTCTGCTAACCTCCTTTCCAGCACTGCAGAGACCTGGTCCTCGCCATGCTGCACGTCCAGGCAGTGAATTTGGAGGCCTCTGCCCTGACCACACAGTCTGGAGGTCAAGACCACCAACTCCCGCTTCTGTCTGCCATTCAGTGTCGGCGTCTGCTGTCCCACGATGGGGTGCTATTTGCTGAACTACCGTCATTCTCCACCCAGGTGATTTTTCTCTCTTCTCCTCTAGTTGAGAAAGACTTTGTCACTCGGAGCCATTTCTGCCTCCCTGTAAATCTGTTCTCCTTTCCTCTCCACACAGACTAGATGCTCAGGCCGACAGGTAAGGGATGATTCTCTCTGAACCCAGCCATAGGGATCCTTTTAATCCCTGTACCCTGCCTGTCACTCTGTTGCTCTGAAGGCTCCAGAGGTCTCTCTTTGCTTGCTGTGGCACCCCAAGCCTAAAGAGAGGAGGACCCACACTCCAGGAACAGCACACAGATCTGTTTCTGCATCAAGCTAGGCTCCTCCTCACAGCAGGGCCTTTTTGCCCCGCCTGCTCCAGTCTGGAAGGCTCTGCCATGTGCCCTTGCTTGTCTGGCTGGTTCCAGCACATCAACTGCACCTAAGCTCCACTGGCTACTCCCTAGGAGGTGGTACCTATAACAATTTCACATAAAAAAATCTTCTGCACCACCTGCAGTGCTTTTCAACATTTGTGGTATTGTTGTGTTTATGTACCCATTTATGTGCTAGCTCACTCCCAAAGGAATGTGAGTTCACTGAGAGCAGGCACCTCCCCTATCAGTCTTGTTCATAGTGCATCCTGGTGCCTGGTCCATGGTGCTACTGATGAAAAAGTCTGAATAAATGCCAGACTTCTGGGTCTGTTGGTATAGCTGCAGGTCCCTGCTCAGCCAGGAGCTGATGTGCACACAGTGATGGGCACTTAGAGTCACATGCCCTGGGAGTCGATGCAGAGTTCCTGGACTATCTTAGTTTCTGTGACAGGACATACAGTTTTTAGAGATAAATAAAAGGCATTCCATTGTTAACATTTCAGGTGTTATGTTGATTATATTTGTACAGTATAGAACAGTAATCCAGTTACCAGGCAGAGAAAAGGCTAAGAGTATTTTCATGTTTCTCAAGATTTCTAACTTGTGTGCTTGTGTAAGTTAATTCTTTGTTTGTTCCTTCTGTTAACCAAGTATTTTGTCCATAAAACAAAATGTGCTTAACCACAAAGCTAGTCTCTTCCATGGTGTCTGAGGGGGTGGCTGTATGTTGGGGATAGGGGAGTCTGTCACCACTAGAGATGGGTCTGTTCAGGTCTGAGCATAAACAGAGAGGCAGAAAGAGAATGTGAAGTCGCACCTTTTCTAACTGCACAGAAATCATCCTATTCATGTAAAAGCACGAAAGCCACTCTTACGTTACTAATTCTTGTTGGCTTTATAGAGAAAAAATGCAAAATTAGTCAGCCATTATTATCAAAGCTAAGCTGAACTTTCTGATGATGGATGCATCTGCTTATCTAATAACTTGGAGGTTTCTCAGAGATCCTGGCACGGTTTTAACAGAATGAATCACGGACGACATGGTCAATTTATGGTGTTATCCTGTTTCCAACAGTTTTGAATACATTACTGGACGCTTCAAGGGGAGGCTGGGCATCTTGGTTTCAGAGCTCAGGATGCTATCACTCTGTAGGGAATATTCCAGTGTCTCAGCTGTGCAGTGATTTAGACACAGATTGGGCTAGTTAACGGGCCTTGAGATTTTACCGTATTTAGAGCATCTATAGATGCTATTCTGATTCCTGGGATGCTTATGCAATCCATTAATTCTGTTTCTGAGGCATATGGGTTAATATGTGATTGTGCTATAAATAGCTACAGCAGTGATATATTTTATACTTTAAGCAACCCCGGAAGGGGGAGCACCTTTTTTTTTTTTACCCTCTCTGATCTCTTAAACAAGTTTTTTTTTTAAAGTTGAAGGGAGAATTCTTAACCCTACCTGGCAGGTTTATCTCCCCACTGGCTGACAATTTCATAGTTGTCCATCATTTTTAAGAAGTTCAAGGAAATCGGCTGTCCTCTCCTTCAGAGAATGTGTATATGGGTTAAAGATCCAGAATTTAGTGATGATGTGTAATTGTTCATTCACAGCCCACATTCTGTAATATATTCAAATCATGTGTTCATGTTTAAGTCCTGTTCTTGGAGCTTGGGAGACTTTCCTAACTAAGGATACAACCAGTAAGTTTCTTCTTAGTTCATCTCGACTTGCTCTGCAATTTCTTATCAGTTACAATCAGTGCCATTTCCAAACCTTAAGAATCTAAATAGGCACCCGTAGCTTCCAAGATACTTTTAGGATAATTTGGGATTTTACATGTATAAATAAAATATCCTTCCTTTTTGCATTTCTCCACCTGAAGGGAATACTTTCTTCTTTTATTTTATTTTATTTTTTAAAAAAAATTTAACATCTTTATTGGAGTATAATTGCTTTACAATGGTGTGTTAGTTTCTGCTTTATAACAAAGTGAATCAGTTATACATATACATATGTCCCCATATCTCTTCCCTTTTGCGTCTCCCTCCCTCCCATCTTCCCTATCCCACCCCTCTAGGTGGACACAAAGCACCAAGCTGATCTCCCTATGCTATGTGGCTGCTTCCCACTAGCTATCTATTTTACGTTTGGTAGTGTAAATATGTCCATGCCACTCTCTCACATTGTCCCAGCTTACCCTTCCCCCTCCCCGTATCCTCAAGTCCATGATCTAGCAGGTCTGCGTCTTTATGCCCATCTTGCCCCTAGGTAGTTCATGACCATTTTTTTTTTTTTTTTTTTAGATTCCATATATATGTGTTAGCATCCAGTATTTGTTTTTCTCTTTCTGACTTACTTCACTCTGTATGACAGACTCTAGGTCCATCCACCTCAATACAAAAAACTCAATTTCGTTTATTTTTATGGCTGAGGAATATTCCATTGTATATATGTGCCACATCTTTATCCATTCATCTGTCCATGGACACTTTGGTTGCTTCCATGTCCTGGCTATTGAGCTGCAATGAACATTTTGGTACATGACTCTGTTTGAATTATGGTTTTCTCAGGGTATATGCCCAGTAGTGGGTTTGCTGGGTCGTATGGTAGCTCTATTTTTAGATTTTTAAGGACCCCCCAAACTGTTCCTCATAGTGGCTGTATCAATTTACATTCCCACCAACAGTGCAAGAGTGTTCCCTTTCCTCCACACCCTCTCCAGCATTTATTGTTTGTAGATGTTTTGATGATGGCCATTCTGACTGGTGTGAGATGATACCTCGTTGTAGTTTTGATTTGCATTTCTCTAATGATTAATGATGTTGAGCATTCTTTCATGTGTTTGTTGGCAATCCGTATATCTTCTTTGGAGAAATGCCTATTTAGATCTTCTGCCCATTTTTGAATTGGGTTGGGTTTTTTTGTTTTGTTTTTTTGTTACTGAGCTGCATGAGCTGCTTGTAAATTTGGAGAATAATCCTTTGTCAGTTGCTTCATTTGCAAATGTTTTCTCCCATTCTGAGGGCTGTCTTTTTGTCTTGTTTATGGTTTCCTTTGCTGTGCAAAAGATTTGAAGTTTCATTAGGTCCCATTTGTTTATTTTTCTTTTTATTTCCATTTCTCTAGGAGGTGGGTCAAAAAGGATCTTGCTGTGATTTATGTCATAGAGTGTTCTGCCTATGTTTTCCTCTAAGAATTTGATAGTGTCTGGGCTTACATTTCGGGCTTTAATTCATTTTGAGTTTATTTTTGTGTATTGTGTTAGGGAGTGTTCCAATTTCATTCTTCTACATGTAGCTACCCAGTTTTCCCAGCACAACTTATTGAAGAGGCTGTCTTTTCTCCACTGTATATTCTTGCCTCCTTTATCAAAGATAAGGTGACCATATGTGCATGGGCTTATCTCTGGGCTTTCTATACTGTTCCATTGATCCATAGTTCTGTTTTTGTGCCAGTACCATACTGTCTTGATGACTGTAGCTTTGTAGTACAGTCTGAAGCCAGGGAGCCTGATTCCTCCAGCTCCGTTTTTCTTTCTCAAGATTACTTTGGCTATTTAGGGTCTTTTGTATTTCCACACAAATTGTGAAGTTTTTTGTTCTAGTTCTGTGAAAAATGCCATTGGTAGTTTGATAGGGATTCCATTGAATCTGCAGATTGCTTTGGGTAGAAGAGTCATTTTCACAATGTTGATTCTTCCAATTCAAGAACATGGTATATCTCTCCATCTGTTGGTATCATCTTTAACTTCTTTCATTAGTGTCATAATTTTCTGTGTACAGGTCTTTTTACTCCTTAGGTAGGTTTATTCCCAGAAATTTTATTATTTTTGTTGCAATGGTAAATGGGAGTGTTTTCTTAATTTCACTTTCAGATTTTTCATCATTAGTGTATAGGAATGCAAGAGATCTCTATGCATTAATTTTGTATCCTGTTACTTTACCCAATTCATGGATTAGGTCTAGTAGTTTTCTGGAAGCATGTTTAGGATTCTCTATGTATAGTATCATGTCATCTGCAAACAGTGACAACTTTACTTCTTCTTTTACGATTTGGATTCATTTTATTTCTCTTTCTTCTCTGATTGCTGTGGCTAAAACTTCCAAAACTATGTTGAATAATAGTGCTGAGAGTGGAAAACCTTGTCTTGTTCCTGATCTTAATGGAAATGGTTTCAGTTTCTCACCATTGAGAACAATTTTGGCTGTGCGTTTGTCATATATGGCCTTTATTATGTTGAGGAAAGTTCCCTCTATGACTACTTTCTGGACGGTTTTTATAAATGGGTGTTGAATTTTGTCAAAAGCTTTCTCTGCATCTATTGAGATGATCATATCGTTTTTCTCCTTCATTTTGTTTATGTGACATATCACATTGATTGATTTGCATATATTGAAGAATACTTGCATTCCTGAGATAAACTCCACTTGATCATGGTGTATGATCCTTTTAACATGTGGTTGGATTCTGTTTGCCAGTATTTTCTTGAGGAATTTTGCACCTATGTTCATCAGTGATATTGGCCTATAGTTTTCTTTCTTTGTGACATCTTTGTCCGGTTTTGGCATCAGGGTGATGGTGGCTTCGTAGAATGAGTTTAGGAATGTTCCTCCCGCTGCTATATTTTGGAAGAGTTTGAGAAAGATAGGTGCTAGCTCTTCTCAATGTTTGATAGAACTCACCTGTGAAGCCATCTGGTCCTGGGATTCTGTTTGTTGGAAGTTTTTGTTTTGTTTTGTTTTGTTGCAGTATACAGGCCTCTCACTGTGGTGGCTTCTCCCGTTGCGGAGCACAGGCTCTGGATGTGCAGGCACAGTGGCCGTGGTTCATGGGCCCAGCCACTCTGCAGCATGTGGGATCTTCCCGGACTGGGGCACGAACCCGTGTCCCCTGCATCGGCAGATGGACTCTCAACCACTGCACCACCAGGGTAGCCCTGTTGGAAGATTTTTAATCAGTTTCAATTTCAGTGTTTGTGATTGGTCTGTTCATATTTTCCATTTCTTCCTAGTTCAGTCTTGGAAGGTTGTCCATTTCTTCCAGGTTGTCCATTTTATGGGTATAGAGTTGCCTGTAGTAATCTCATGATGCTTTGTATTTCTGCAGTATCAGTTGTTACTTCTCCTTTTTCATTTGTAATTCTATTGATTTGAGTCTTCTCCATTTTCTTCTTGATAAGTCTGGCTAAT
The DNA here is from genome assembly GCF_963924675.1 of Phocoena phocoena. Taxonomy (NCBI): domain Eukaryota; kingdom Metazoa; phylum Chordata; class Mammalia; order Artiodactyla; family Phocoenidae; genus Phocoena; species Phocoena phocoena. The sequence goes on along the minus strand of NC_089221.1, from coordinate 3,884,587 downwards.
GGTTTATCAATTTTGTTTATCTTCTCAAAGAACCAGCTTTTAGTTTTGTTGATCTTTGCTATTGTTTCCTTCATTTGCTTTTCATTTATTTCTGATCTGATCTTTATGATTTCTTTCCTTCTGCTAACTTTGTTTTTTTTGTTGTTGTTATTGTTCTTCTTTCTCTAATTGCCTTAGGTGTAAGGCTAGGTTCTTTATTTGAGATGTTTCTTGTTTCTTGAGGTAGTATTGCATTCCTATACACTTACCTCTTAGAACTGCTTTTGTTGCATCCCATAAATTTTGGGTCATTGTGTATTCATTTTCATTTGTTGTTTCATTCCTCTAATTGATATCTAGTCTCATAGCATTGTGGTCAGAAAAGATACTTGACACAATTTCAATTTCCTTAAATTTACCAAGGCTTTATTTGGGACCCAAGATATGATCTATCCTGGAGGATGTTCCATGAGCACTTGAGAAGATTGTGTATTCTGTTGTTTATAGATGGGATGTTCTATAAATATCAATCAAGTCCATCTTGTCTAATGTATCATTTAAAGCTTGTGTTTCCTTGTTGATTTTTATTTTGGATGATCTGTCCATTGGTGAAAGTGGGGTGTTAAAATCCCCTACTATGATTGTTTTACTGTTGATTTCCCCTTTTATGGCTGTTAGTATTTGCCTTATGTATTATGGTGATCCTATGTTGGGTGCATAAATATTTACAATTGTTATATCTTCTTCTTTGATTGCTCCCTTGATCATTACTTTGTGTCCTCCTTTGTCTCTTGTAATAGTTTTTATTTTAAAGTCTATTTTGCCTGATATGATAATTGCTACTCCAGCATTCTTTTGATTTCCATTTGTGTGGGTTATCTATTTCCATCCCCTCACTTTCAGTCTGTATGTGTCCCTAGGTCTGAAGTGGGTCTCTTGTAGACAGCATATATATGGGTCTTGTTTTTGTATCCATTCAGCCAGTCTATGTCTTTTGGTTGGAACTTTAATCCATTTACATTTAAGGTAATTATCCATATGTATGTTCCTTTTACCATTTTCTTAGTTACTTTGGGTTTGTTATTGTAGGTCTTTTCCTTCTCTTGTTTTTCCGGCCTAGAGAAGTTCCTTTAGCATTTGTTGTAAAGCTGGTTTTGTGGTGCTGAATTCTCTTTGCATTTCTTGTCTGTAAAGGTTTTAATTTCTCCTTTGAATCTGAATGAGATCCTTGCTTGGTAAAGTAATCTTGGTTGTAGGTTTTTCTCCTTCATCACTTTAAATATGTCCTGCCACTCCCTTCTGGCTTGCAGAGTTTCTGCTGAAAGATCAGCTGTTAACCTTATGGGGATTCCTTAGTGTGTTATTTGTTGTCTTTCCCTTGCTTCTTTTAATATGTTTTCTTTGTATTTAATTTTTATAGTTTGATTAATATGTGTCTGGTGTGTTTCTCCTTGGATTTATCCTGTATGGGACTCTGCTTCCTGGACTTGAGTCACTATTTCCTTTCCCATACTAGGGAAGTTTCCAACTCTAATCTCTTCAAATATTTTCTCAGTCCCTTTCTTTTTCTCTTCTTCTTCTGGGACTGCTATAATTCAAATGTTGTTGCTTTTAATGTTGTCCCAGAGGTCTCTGAGAGTGTCCTCTATTCTTTTCATCCTTTATTCTTTATTCTGCTCTGCAGTAGTTATTTCCACTATTTTATCTTCCAGGTCACTTATCCCTTCTTCTGACTCAGTTATTCTGTTATTGATCCCTTCTAGAGAAATTTTAATTTCATTTATTGTGTTGTTCATCACTATTTGTTTGCTCTTTAGTTCTTCTAGGTCCTTGTTAAACATTTCTTTTATTTTCTCCATTGTATTTCCAAGATAGTGGATCATCTTTACTATCATTATTCTGAATTATTTTTCAGGTAGACTGCCTATTTCCTTTTCATTTGTTAGGTTTGGTGGGTTTTTTCCTTACTCCTTCATCTGCTGTGTTTTTCCTCTGTCTTCTCATTTTGCCTAACTTACTGTGTTTGGGATCTCCTTTTCACAGGCTGCAGGTTCACAGTTCCAATTGTTTCTTATGCCTGTCCCCAGTGGCTAAGGTTGGTTCAGTGGGTTGTGTAGGCTTTCTGGTGGAGGGGACTAGTGCCTGTGTTCTGGTGGATGAGGCTGGATCTTGTCTTTCTGGTGGGCAGTTCCATGTCTGGTGGTGTGTTTTGGTGTGTCTGTGGCCTTACTATGATTTTAGGCAGCCTCTGTGCTAATGGGTGGGGTTGTTTTCCTGTCTTGCTAGTTGTTTGGAATCGGGTGTCCAGCACTGTAGCTTGCTGGTCTTTGAGTGGAGCTGGGTGTTCGCATTGAGATGGAGATTTCTGGGAGATTTTTGCTGTTTGATATTACGTGGAGATGGGAGGTCTCTTGTGGACCAGTGTCCTGAACTTGACTCTCCCACCTTATAGGCTTAGCCCTGATGCCTGGCTGAAGCACCAAGAGCCTGCCATTCACAAGGCTCAGAATAAAAAGGAGAAAAAAAGAAAGAAAGAAAGAAGAAGATAAAATAAAATAGTTATTAAAATAAAAAAAAATATTAAGAAAAAATATCCTTTTTCTGTAAAAAATGTTTTTATGGTAAAAAGAAACAAACAACAATGGAAGAGAGAACCCTAGGACAAATGGTAAAAGCAGAGCTATACAGACAAAATCACACACTGAATCATACCCATACACACTCACAAAAAAGGATAAGGGGAAAATATATATATATATATATATATATATCATTGCTCCCAAAGTCCACCTCCCCAATTTGGGATGATTTGTTGTCTATTCAGGTATTCCACAGATGCAGGGTACACCAAGTTGACTGTGGAGATTTAATCTGCTGCTCCTGAGGCTGCTGGGAGAGATTTCCCTTTCTCTTCTTTGTTCGCACAGCTCCCGGGGTTCGCCTTTTGGTTTGGACCCGCCTCTGCGTGTAGGTCACCTGAGGGTGTCTGTTCGCTCAGACAGGATGGGGTTAAAGGAGCAGCTGATTTGGGGGCTCTGGCTCTCTCAGGCTGGGGAGAGGGAGGGGTACAGAGTGTGGGGTGAGCCTGTGGCAGAAGAGACTGGCATGACGTTGCACTAGCCCGAGGTACACCGTGAATTCTCCCGGGGAAGTTGTCCCTGGATCACGGGACCCTGGCAGTGGCAGGATGCACAGGCTCCCGGGAGGGGCAGTGTGGATAGTGACCCGTGCTCGCACACAGGCTTCTTGGTGGTGGCAGCAGCAGCCTTAGCGTCTCATGCCCGTCTCTGTGGTCCTCGCTGATAGCGGAGGCTCGCGCCCGTCTCTGGAGCTCATTTAAGCAGCACTCTTAATCACCTCTCCTCACGCACCAGGAAACAAAGAGGGAAGAAAAAGTCTATTGCCTCTTCGGCAGGTCCAGACTTTTCCCCGGACTCCCTCCCAGCTAGCCGTGGCGCACTAACCCCTTCAGGCTATGTTCATGCCACCAACCCCAGTCCTCTCCCTGCGCTCCGACTGAAGCCCGAACCTCAGCTCCCAGCCCCGCCCACCCCGGCAGGTGAACAGACAAGCCTCTCGGGCTGGTGAGTGCTGGTCGGCACCGATCCTCTGTGAGAGAATCTCTCCGCTTTTCCCTCCACGTCCCAGTGGCTGTGCTCTCCTCTGCGGCTCCGAAGCTTCCCCCCTCCACCCCCTGCAGTCTCCGCCCGTGAAGGGGCTTCTAGTGTGTGGAGATCTTTCCTCCTTCACAGCTCCCTCCCACTGGTGCAGGTCCCATCCCTATTCTTTTGTCTCTGTTTTTTCTTGTTCTTTTTTGTCCTACCCAGGTTCGTGGGGAGTTTCTTGCCTTTTGTGAAGTCTGAGGTCTTCTGCCAGCGTTCAGTAGGTGTTCTGTAGGAGTTGTTCTACATGTAGATGTATTTCTGATGTATTTGTGGGGAGGAAAGTGATCTCCACGTCTTACTCTTCTGCCATCTTGAAGCTCCTCCTCTTCTTTTAAAGTTGGGTTGCTAGCAGGAAAATCGAACATTTACAAATTTCCTACCACTATCTTTCACCACCACCTCTGACCCCAGAAACCAATCACCTGCTTTCTATCACTATAAATTAGTTTGTTTTCCCTAGAATTTTACATAAGTGGAATAATACATTGTATATTGTTTTTTGTCTAGCTTCTTTCACTCAGCTTGATTATTTTGAGACCCATCAACATCGTTGCATGTATCAATATTTCATTCCTTCTTTCTGCTGGGTAGTATCACATGGTACAAGTGTACAACAGTTTATCCTAAATTGGTTGATGGACAATTGGGTTGTTTCCACTTCTTGGCTGTTACAAATAAAGAAACCATGAACATCTGTGTACAAGTGTTTGTATGGATGTATACTTTTTTTTTACTTTGGGGTAAATGCCTATGGCTAGGTCATAAGGTAGATGTAGGCTTAACTTTTTAAGAAAAACATTTTTTTTTCCAGAGTGGTTGTAGCATTTTATATTTCAATCAGCTGTGCCTGGCAACCACATCTTGTTTCTGATCTTAATAGGGAAGCACTGATTTTTCACCTCAGGTACGTTATTACCTGTACTGTGGCTTTTTCACACACACCCAGCTTTGGGTTTAGGATGTAGCCTTCTATACCTAGTTTGCTGAATGCTTTTATGAATATCAGATGTTGAGTTTTGTGAAATGCCTTTTTATTCAGATGTTCCTGTGCATTCTCACTTTTAGTTTGTTAATATGATAAATCACATTGATTGTTTTTTTTTTAACATTTTTATTGGAGTATAATTGCTTTACAATGGTGTGTTAGTTTCTGCTTTATAACAAAGTGAATCAGTTATGCATATACATATGTTCCCATATTTCTTCCCTCTTGCATCTCCCTCCCTCCCTCCCTCCCTATCCCATCCCTCTAGGTGGTCACAAAGCACCCAGCTGATCTCCCTGTGCTATGCGGCTGCTTCCCACTAGCTGTCTATTTTACCTTTGGTAGTGGATATATGTCCATGCTACTCTCTCACTTTGTCCCAGCTTAACCTTCCCCTCCCTGTGTCCTCAAGCACATTCTCTACATCTACATCTTTATTCCTGTCCTACCCCTAGATTCTTCAGAAACTTTTTTTTTTTTAGATTCCATATATATGTGTTAGCATATGGTATTTGTTTTTCACATTTTTACTTACTTCACTCTGTGTGACAGACTCTAGTTCCATCCACCTCAATACAAAAAAACTCAGTTTTGTTTCATTTTATGGCTGAGTAATATTCCATTGTATGTATGTGCCACATTTTCTTTAGCCATTCATCTGTCGATGGACACTTCGGTTGCTTCCATGTTTTGGCTATTGTAAATAGAGCTGCAATGAATATTGTGGTACATGACTCTTTTTGAATTATGGTTTTCTCAGGGTATATGCCCAGTAGTGGGATTGCTGGGTTGTATGGTAGTTCTATTTGTAGTTTTTTAAGGAACCTCCATACTGTTCTCCATAGTGGCTGTATCAATTTACATTCCCACCAGCAGTGCAAGAGGGTTCCATTTTCTCCACACCCTCTCCAGCATTTATTGTTTGTAGATTTTTTGATGATGGCCATTCTGACTGGGGTGAGGTGATACCTCATTTTAGTTTTGATTTGCATTTGTCTAATAATTAGTGATGTTGAGCATCCTTTCATGTGTTTATTGGCAACATTGTTTGATTTTTGAATGTTAAACTTACTTTGCATTCTGGGATAAATCACCTCCTCATGACATATTTTATATATTGTTGAATTTGATTTACTAACATTTTTGGTCTATAACTTTCACTCTTTCATATTCATAAAGTCTACTTTCTTTCCTTGTAATATCTTTGACTTTTTAAAAAACTGGTGGCCTCATAAATGAGTTGGGAATGACTGCTTCCTTTTCAATTTTATAGGTGAGTTTCTGTAGAATTATATCTTTCTTCAGTGTTTGTGGAATTTAGTAGTGAAGCCATCTTTTCCTGATATTTCTTCGAGGGAATGTGTTTAACTATACATTCAGCTACTTTAATAGACATTGGGCTGATTCAGGTTATCTCCTTCTACACTGTGTTTTCATAGTTTCTATTTTTCAGGGGGGTTGTCCATTTCATGAAGCATTCAAATTTACTGACATAAAATTTTTCATAATAATTCCTTATTATCTTTAAAAATTTTTAATTGTGGTAAAATACACATAACCTAAAATTTACCATCTTAACCCTCTTTAAGTGTGTAATTCAATAGTTAAATATATTTACATTGTTGTGTAACCAATCTCCAGAATCCTTTTCATCTTGCAAAACTGTACCCATTAAAGAACTCTTCGGCCTTCCCTGGTGGCGCAGTGGTTGGGAGTCCGCCTGCCGATGCAGGGGATGCGGGTTCTTGCCCCGCTCCGGGGGGATCCCGCGTGCCGCGGAGCGGCTGGGCCCGTGGGTCATGGCCGCTGGGCCTGCGCGTCCGGAGCCTGTGCTCCGCAGCGGGAGAGGCCACAGCAGAGAGAGGCCCGCGTACGGCAAAAAAAAAAAAAAAAAAAGAACTTTTCATTTCCACCTTGCCCCGAACTCCCAGCACCCACCATTCTACTTTCTTTCTTTAGATAACTCATAGAAGTGGAATCATACAGTATTTGTCTTTTTGTGACTGGCTTATTTCACTTATAATAACATCCTTAAGTTTCATTCATGTTTGTAGCATGTCAGAATTTCCTCCTTTTTAAAAGGCTGAATAATATCCAGTTGTAGGTATGCACCACATTTTGTTTGTCCATTCCTCCACTGATGGACACTTAGGCTGCTTCCTCCTTTTGGCTACTATGAGTAACACTGCTATGAACACTGGGGTACAGGTATCTCTTTGAGATCCTGCTGTTATTTCTTTGGATATATACCCAGACTTGGAATTGCTGGATCATACCATAGTTCTATATTTAATTTTCTGAGGAACCACCATACTGTTCTCCATACTGTGATGCACAATTTTACATTTCCACCAACAGTGCACAAGGGTTTCATTTACTCCGCATTCTCACCAAAGCTTGTTATTTTAATTTATTTTTAAATTTTTTTTGAAAGTAGCCATCCCAGGGTGTATGAGGTGATAGCTCATTGTGGTTTGACTTACATTTCCCTAATGGTTACTGATGTTGAATATTTTTTTTTTCATATGCTTATTGCCCACTTTTAGATTGTCTTTGGAAAAATGTCAAATCCTTTGCCCATTCCTTATTATGTTTTAATATCTGTAAAATCTCTAATTATGCCATCTCTCTCAGTCCTATCTTTGGTAATTTGTTTTCTCTCCTTTTTTTTTTTTTTCTGAACAGCCTGGCTAGAGGCTTACTAATTCCATTAACCTTCCAAAAAGGCAGCTTTAGTTACATTTTCTAAATTTTATTTTCTTTATTGTTTTTTCTCTTCTATTTCATTGATTTCTGTTTTGACCTTTATATATTTTTTTATTCTACTTAATTTGTGTTACATTTCCTCTAGTTGGACACTGAGGTCATTGATTTGAGTTCATTATTCTTTTCTAACATAGGAATTTAATGCTGTAAATTTCCCACCAGTTTCAGTGGTATTCAACAAGTTGGTAGTTTGTATTTGCAGTCAGTTCAAAATAAATTCTTATTTCCTTTTTAATTTTCCTTTGACCCATGGTTTTTTACAAGTGTATTACTTAGTTTTTAAGCATTTAAGATTTTTCTGGAGATATTAGTGTAATTGATTTTTAATTTAATTATAGAGTAGTCAGAGAAAAGCCCGAATACAATACTTTTAAGTTCATTGGGACTTGTTTAGTGGCCCTGAATATGTTCTAATCTTGGTAAATTATTTTGTGCCCCCTTTAAAAAAATGTGCATTGTGATATTTTTTGATGGAGTGTACTATAAATACAAACTACTTCAAGTTGTTGATAACTTTGTTCAAATTTACACCCCTACCGATTTTCTGTCTACATGTTCTCTCAATTGTTGAGTGAAGGTATTGAAATCTTCAAGTATAGCTATTCCTTTTTGCAGCTCCATTTGGTTTTTCTTTGTGTGTTTTGAAGGTCTTGTTGCCTCAATACAAGCTTTGGATTCTGTATTTACTTAAATAATTGACCCCTTTATCATTATAAAATGGCCTTTTTTATAATCCCTGCTAATATTCTTTGCATGGAAATATATTCTGTCTGAAATTAATACAGACTTGACATTTTTGGATTAGTGTTAAAATGATATATCTTCTTATTCTTTTACTTTTAATTGATTTGTATCCTTAAAAGCAAAGCATGTTTCTTGTAGTCATTGTCTATTTAGGTCTAGCTTTTTGAAATTATGACAACCACTGCTTTCCAATGAGGCTATTCAGGCCATTATGTCAACTGTGATTATTGAAATAACTAAGTATATATCTATTATCTTACCATCTATATTTCATTTGTCCCATCTGTTCTTTGTCCCTCCTTTCCTATTTTTCGGCTACCCTTGGATTAACTCAGTATTTTTATGATTCCATTTTATCTTTGTTCTTGTCTTATTTTCTATAATTTTTGCTTAATTATTTTAGTGTAGGGATTATAATATTAAAGTTCATCCCAGTCTACTTTCAAGTGATATTATACAACTTCTGATATAGTATAAGAAACTTACAGTAGCGTACTTCCATCTTATTGGATTTTTATGTTGTTTTTTGCCATACATTAAAATTTAATATTTCTATAAATTACACACTACATTCTTACATTTCTATGTTACTTGTTAAATTCTCTTTAAAAGGAAATTTAATGATCATAATAATTTCATATATTTACCTATGTAGTTACAATTCCTGGTGCTCTACATTCTCTTGTTATAGATCCAACTTCCATGTGGTCATTTTGCTTCACTCTGAAGAATTTCCCTTAATATTTCTGGTAGTGCCATTCTATTTGTGATCATTTCTTTCAGCTTTTTAAGTCTGAAAAAGTCTTTATTTCACTTTTACATTTTTTTTGTTTTGGTCTCTTGAAAAAAATCTCTTTTTAAGCATGCATGTATATGTACATGTACACATACAGTTGATTATTTTTTTTTTATTGGAGTGTAACTGATTTACAGTGGTATGTTAGGTTCCACTTTATAACAAAGTGAATCAGTTATACATATACATATATCCCCATATCTCTTCCTTCTTGAGTCTCTCTCCCTCCCACCCTCCTATCCCACCCCTCTAGGTGGTCACAAGCATAGAGCTGATTTCCCTGTGCTGTGTGGCTGCTTCCCACTAGCTACTAGTTTTATATTTGGTAGTCTATATATGTCCATGCCACTCTCTCACTTTATCCCAGCTTATCTTTCCTCCACCCTGTGTCCTCATGTCCATTCTCTAGTACGTGTGAATCATTATTCCTGTCCTGCCCCTAGGTTCTTCATGACCACTTTTTTTTTTTTTTTTTTTTTTTTTTTAGAATCCATATATATGTGTTAGCATATGGTATTTTTTTTTTTCTCTCTTTCTGACTTACTTCACTCTGTATGAAAGACTCTGGTCCATCCAACTCACTACAAATAACTTAATTTCATTTCATTTTATGGCTGAGTATCATTGCATTGTGTATATGTGCCACATCTTCTTTATCCATTTACCTGTCAATGGACACTTAGGTTGCTTCCATGTTCTGGCTATTATAAATAGAGGTGCAATGAATATTGTGGCACATGACACTTTTTGAATTATGGTTTTCTCAGGGTATATGCCCAGTAGTGGGATTGCTGGGTCATATGGTAACTCTATTTTTATTTTTTTAAGGAACCTCCATACTGTTCCCCATAGTGGCTGCATCAATTTATATTCCCATCATCAGTGCAGGAGGGTTCCCTTTCCTCCACACCCTCTCCAGCATTTATTGTTTGTAGATTGTCTCATGATGGCCATTCTGACTGGCGTGAGGTGATACCTCATTGTAGTTTTGATTTGCATTTCTCTAATGATTAGTAATGTTGAGCATCCTTTCATGTGTTTGTTGGCAATCTGTATATCTTCTTTGGAGAAATGTCTATTTAGTCTTTGACCCATGTTTTGACTGGGTTGTTTCTTTTTTTGATATTGAAATGCATGAGCTAGTTGCAAATTTTGGAGATTAATCCTTTGTCAGTTGCTTCATTTGCTAATATTTACTCCCATTCTGAGGCTTATCTTTTGGTCTTGTTTATGGTTGCCTTTGCTGTGCAAAAGCTTTTAAGTTTCATTAGGTCCCATTTGTATATTTTTCTTTTCATTTCCATTTCTCTAGGAGGTGTGTCAAAAAGGATCTTGCTGTGATTTATGTCATAGAGTTTTCTGCCTATGTTTTCCTCTGAGAGTTTGATAGTGTCTGGCCTTACATTTAGATCTTTAATCCATATTGAGTTTATTTTGTGTATGGTGTTACGGAGTGTTCTAATTTCATTCTTTTACATGTAGCTGTCCATGGTCCCCAGCATCACACTGAAGAGGGTGTCTTTTCTCCACTGTATACTCTTGCCTCCTTTATCAAAAATAAGGTGACGGTAGGTGTGTGGGTTTATCTCTGGGCTTTCTATTCAGTTCCATTGATCTATATTTCTGTTTTTTGCCAGTACTATACTGTCTTCATTACTGTAGCTTTATAGTGTAGTCTGAGTCTGGGAGCCTGATTCCTCCAGCTCTGTTTTTATTTCTCAAGATTGCTTTGGCTGTTTGGGGTCTTTCATGTTTGCATACAAATTGTGAAAATTTTTGTTCTATTTCTGTGAAAATTGCCAGTGGTAGTTTGATAGGGATTGCATTGAATCTGTAGATTGGTTTGTGTAATATAGTCGTTTTCACAATGTTGATTCTTCCAGTCCAAGAACATGGTATATCTCTCCATCTATTTGTATCATCTTTAATTTATTTCATCAGTGTCTTCTAGTTTTCTGTATAAAAGTCTTTTGTCTCCTTAAGTAGGTTTATTGCTAGGTATTTTATTCTTTTTGTTACAGTGGTAAATGGGAGTGTTTCCTTAATTTCACTTTCAGATTTTTCATCATTAGTGGATAGGAATGCAAGGGATTTCTGTGCATTAATTTTGTATCCTGCTACTTTACCAAATTCACTGATTAGCTCTAATAGTTTTCTGGTAGTATCTTTAGGATTCTCTATGTATAGCATCATGTCATCTGCAAACAGTGACAGGTTTACTTCTTCTTTTCCAATTTGCATTCCTTTTATTTCTTTTTCTTCTCTGATTGCTGTGGCTAAAACTTCCAAAACTATGTTGAATAATAAGGCTGAGATTGGGAAACCTTGTCTTGTTCCTGACCTTAGTGGAAATGGTTTCATTTTTTCACCATTGAGGATGATGATGGCTGTGGGTTTTTCATATATGGCCTTTATTATGTTGAGGTAATTTCTCTCTATGCCTACTTTCTGGAGGGTTTTTATCATAAATGGGTGTTGAATTTTGTCAAAATCTTTTCCTGCATCTATTGAGATGATCATTTGCTTTTTCTCCTTCAATTTGTTAAAATGGTTTATCATGTTGATCGATTTGCATATATTGAGGAATCCTTGCATTCCTGGGATAAACCCCACTTTGTCATGGTGTATGATCCTTTTAATGTGCTCTTGGATTCTGTTTGCTAGTATTTTGTTGAGGATTTTTGCATCTACGTTTATCAGTGATATTGGCCTGCAGTTTTCTTTCTTGGTGACATCTTTGGCTTGTTTTGTTATCATGGTGATGGTGGCCTCATAGAATAAGTTTGGGAGTGTTCCTCCCTCTGTTATATTTTGGAAGAGTTAGAGAAGGATATGTGTTAGCTCTTCTCTAAATGTTTGATAGATTTCTCCTGTGAAGCCATCTGGTCCTGGGCTTTTGTTTGTTGGAAGATTTTTTTTTTTTTTAAACATCTTTATTGGGGTATAATTGCTTTACAATGGTGTGTTAGTTTCTGCTTTACAACAAAGTGAATCAGCTATACATATACATATGTTCCCATATGTCTTCCCTCTTGCGTCTCCCTCCCTCCCACTCTCCCCAACCCACCCTTCCAGGCTGTCACAAAGCACCGAGCTAATATCCCTGTGCCTTGCGGCTGCTTCCCCCCAGCTATCTACCTTACTACGTTTGTTAGTGTGTATATGTCCATGACTCTCTCTCGCCCTGTCAAAACTCACCCTTCCCCCTCCCCATATCCTTAAGTCCGTTCTCCAGTAGGTCTGCGTCTTTATTCCTATCTTACCCCTAGGTTCTTCATGACATTTTTTTCCCTTAAATTCCATATATATGTGTTAGCATACGGTATTTGTCTTTTTCTTTCTGACTTACTTCACTCTGTATGACAGATTCTAGGTCTATCCATCTCATTACAAATAGCTCAATTTCATTTCTTTTTAAGGCTGAGTAATATTCCATTGTGTATATGTGCCACATCTTCTTTATCCATTCATCCGATGATGGGCGCTTAGGTTGTTTCCATGTCCTGGCTATTGTAAATAGAGCTGCAATGAACATTTTGGTACATGACTCTCTTTGAATTTTGGTTTTCTCAGGGTATATGCCAAGTAGTGGGATTGCTGGGTCATATGGTAATTCTATTTGTAGTTTTTTAAGGAACCTCCATACTGTTCTCCACAGTGGCTGAACCAATTCACATTCCCACCAGCAGTGCAAGAGTGTCCCCTTTTCTCCACACTCTCTCAGCATTTATTGTTTCTAGATTTTTTGATGATGGCCATTCTGACTGGTGTGAGATGATATCTCATTGTAGTTTTGATTTGCATTTCTCTAATGATTAATGATGTTGAGCATTCTTTCATGTGTTTGTTGGCATTCTGTGGAGAAATGTCTATTTAGGTCTTCTGCCCATTTTTGGATGGGGTTGTTTGTTTTTTTGTTATTGAGCTGCATGAGCTGCTTGTAAATTTTGGAGATTAATCCTTTGTCAGTTGCTTCATTTGCAAATGTTTTCTCCCATTCTGAGGGTTGTCTTTTGGTCTTGGTTATGGTTTCCTTTGCTGTGCAAAAGCTTTGAAGTTTCATTAGGTCCCATTTGTTTATTTTTGTTTTTATTTCCATTACTCTAGGAGGTGGGTCAGAAAGGATCTTGCTGTGATTTATGTCATAGAGTGTTCTTCCTATGTTTTCTTCTAAGAGTTTGATAGTTTCTGGCCTTACATTTAGGTCTTTAATCCATTTTGAGCTTATTTCTGTGTATGGTGTTAGGGAGTGATCTAATCTCATACTTTTACATGTACCTGTCCAGTTTTCCCAGCACCATTTATTGAAGAGGCTGTCCTTTCTCCACTGTACATTCCTGCCTCCTTTATCAAAGATAAGGTGTCCATATGTGCGTGGGTTTATCTCTGGGCTTTCTATCCTGTTCCACTGATCTATCTTTCTGTTTTTGTGCCAGTACCATACTGTCTTGATGACTGTTGCTTTGTAATATAGTCTGAAGTCAGGGAGCCTGATTCCTCCAGCTCCTTTTTTCGTTCTAAAGATTGCTTTGGCTATTCGGGGTCTTTTGTGTTTCCATACAAATTGCGAAATTTTGTGTTCTAGTTCTGTGAAAAATGCCAGTGGTAGTTTGATAGGGATTGCATTGAATCTGTAGATTGCTTTGGGTAGTAGAGTCATTTTCACAATGTTGATTCTTCCCATCCAAGAACATGGTATATCTCTCCATCTATTTGTATCATCTTTAATTTCTTTCATCAGTGTCTTATAATTTTCTGCATACAGGTCTTTCGTATCCTTAGGTAGGTTTATTCCTAGATATTTTATTCTTTTTGTTGCAATGGTAAATGGGAGTGTTTTCTTGATTTCACTTTCAGATTTTTCATCATTAGTATATAGGAATGCCAGAGATTTCTGTGCATTAATTTTGTATCCTGCTACTTTACCAAATTCATTGATTAGCTCTAGTAGTTTTCTGGTAGCATCTTTAGGATTCTCTATGTATAGTATCATGTCATCTGCAAACAGTGACAGCTTTACTTCTTCTTTTCCAATTTGGATTCCTTTTATTTCCTTTTCTTCTCTGATTGCTGTGGCTAAAACTTCCAAAACTATGTTGAATAAGAGTGGTGAGAGTGGGCAACCTTGTCTTGTTCCTGATCTTAGTGAAAATGCTTTCAGTTTTTCACCATTGAGGATGATGTTTGCTGTGGGCTTGTCATATATGGCTTTTATTATGTTTAGGAAAGTTCCCTCTATGCCTACTTTCTGGAGGGTTTTTATCATAAATGGGTGTTGAATTTTGTCGAAAGCTTTCTCTGCATCTATTGAGATGATCATATGGTTTTTCTCCTTCAATTTGTTAATATGGTTTATCACATTGATAGATTTGCGTATATTGAAGAATCCTTGCATTCCTGGAATAAACCCCACTTGGTCATGGTGTATGATCCTTTTAATGTGCTGTTGGATTCTGTTTGCTAGTATTTTGTTGAGGATTTTTGCATCTATGTTCATCAGTGATATTGGCCTGTAGTTTTCTTTCTTTGTGACATCCTTGTCTGGTTTTGGTATCAAGGTGATGGTGGCTTCGTAGAAGGAATTTGGGAGTGTTCCTCCCTCTGCTATATTTTGGAAGAGTTTGAGAAGGATAGGTGTTAGCTCTTCTCTAAACGTTTGATAGAATTCACCTGTGAAGCCATCTGGTCCTGGGCTTTTGTTTGTTGGAAGGTTTTTAATCACAGTTTCAATTTCAGTGCTTGTGATTGGTCTGTTCATATTTTCTATTTCTTCCTGATTCAGTCTTGGCAGGTTGTGCATTTCTAAGAATTTGTCCATTTCTTCCAGATTGTCCATTTTATTGGCATAGAGTTGCTTGTAGTAATCTCTCATGATTTTTTTTATTTCTGCAGTGTCAGTTGTTACTTCTCCTTTTTCATTTCTAATTCTATTGATTTGAGTCTTCTCCCTTTTTTTCTTGATGAGTCTGGCTAGTGGTTTATCTATTTTGTTTATCTTCTCAAAGAACCAGCTTTTAGTTTTATTGATCTTTGCTATTGTTTCCTTCATTTCTTTTTCATTTATTTCTGATCTGATTTTTATGATTTCTTTCCTTCTGCTAGCTTTGGGGTTTTTTTGTTCTTCTTTCTCTAATTGCTTGAGGTGCAAGGTTAGGTTGTGTATTCGAGATGTTTCCTGCTTCTTAAGGTGGGCTTGTATTGCTATAAACTTCCCCCTTAGAACTGCTTTTGCTGCATCCCATAGGTTTTGGGTCGTTGTGTCTCCATTGTCATTTGTTTCTAGGTATTTTTTTATTTCCTCTTTGAATTCTTCAGTGATCACTTCATTATTAAGTAGTGTATTGTTTAGCCTCCATGTGTTTGTATTTTTTACAGATCTTTTCCTGTAATTGATATCTAGTCTCATGGCGTTGTGGTCGGAAAAGATACTTGATACAATTTCAGTTTTCTTAAATTTACCAAGGCTTGATTTGTGACCCAAGATATGATCTATCCTGGAGAATGTTCCATGAGCACTTGAGAAAAATGTGTATTCTGTTGTTTTTGGATGGAGTGTCCTATAAATATCAATTAAGTCCATCTTGTTTAATGTATCATTTAAAGCTTGTGTTTCCTTATTTATTTTCATTTTGGATGATCTGTCCATGGGTGAAAGTGGGGTGTTAAAGTCCCCTACTATGAATGTGTTACTGTTGATCTCCCCTTTTATGGTTGTTAGTATTTGCCTTATGTATTGAGGTGCTCCTATGTTGGGTGCATAAATATTTACAATTGTTATATCTTCTTCTTGGATCGATCCCTTGATCATTATGTAGTGTCCTTCTTTGTCCCTTTTAATAGTCCTTATTTTAAAGTCTATTTTGTCTGATATGAGAATTGCTACTCCAGCTTTCTTTTGGTTTCCATTTGCATGGAATATCTTTTTCCATCCCCTTACTTTCAGGCCGTATGTGTCTCTAGTTCTGAAGTGGGTCTCTTGTAGACAGCATATATAAGGGTCTTGTTTTTGTATCCATTCAGCCAATCTGTGTCTTTTGGTGGGAGCATTTAGTCCATTTACATTTAAGGTAATTATTGATATGTATGTTCCTATTTCCATTTTATATATTGTTTTGGGTTCGCTACTATAGGTCATTTCCTTCTCTTGTGTTTCGTGTCTAGAGAAGTTCCTTTAGCATTTGTTGTAAAGCTGGTTTGGTGGTGCTGAACTCTCTCAGCTTTTGCTTGTCTGTAAAGATTTTAATTTCTCCATCAAATGTGAATGAGATCCTTGCTGGGTAGAGTAGTCTTGGTTTCAGGCTATTCTCCTTCATCACTTTCAGTATGTCCTGCCACTCCCTTCTGGCTTGTAGGGTTTCTGCTGAGAGATCAGCTGTTAACCTTATGGGGATTCCCTTGTGTGTTATTTGTTGTTTTTCCCTTGCTGCTTTTAATATGCTTTCTTTGTATTTAATTTTTGACAGTTTGATTAATATGTGTCTTGGCGTGTTTCTCCTTGTATTTATCCTGTATGGGACCCTCTGTGCTTCCTGGACTTGATTAACTATTTCCTTTCCCATATTAGGGAAGTTTTCAACTATAATCTCTTCAAATATTTTCTCAGTCCCTTTCTTTCTTTCTTCTTCTTCTGGAACCCCTATAATTCGAATGTTGGTGCGTTTCATGTTGTCCCAGAGGTCTCTGAGACTGTCCTCAGTTCTTTTCATTCTTTTTTCTTTATTCTGCTCTGCAGTAGTTATTTCCACTACTTTATCTTCCAGGTCACTTATCCGTTCTTCTGCCTGAGTTATTCTGCTATTGATCCTATCTAGAGTGATTTTAATTTCATTTATTGCATTGTTCATCGTTGCTTGTTTCATCTTTAGTTCTTCTAGGTCCTTGTTAACTGTTTCTTGCATTTTGTCCATTCTACTTCCAAGATTTCGGATCATCCTTACTATCATTATTCTGAATTCTTTTTCAGGTAGATTGCCTATTTCCTCTTCATTTGTTAGGTCTGGTGGGTTTTTATCTTGCTCCTTCATCTGCTGTGTGTTTTTCTGTCTTCTCATTTTGCTTATCTTACTGTGTTTGGGGTCTCCTTTTTGCAGGCTGCAGGTTCGTAGTTCCCGTTGTTTTTGATGTCTGTCTCCAGTGGCTAAGGTTGTTTCAGTGGGTTGTGTAGGCTTCCTGGTGGAGGGGACTAGTGCCTGTGTTGTGCTGGATGAGGCTGGATCTTGTCTCTCTAGTGGGCAGGTTCACGTCTGGTGGTGTGTTTTGGGGTGTCTGTGGCCTTATTATGATTTTAGGCAGCCTCTCTGCTAATGGGTGGGGTTGTGTTCCTGTTTTGCTAGTTGTTTGGCATAGGTTGTCCAGCACTGTGGCTTGCTGGTCGTTGAGTGAAGCGGGTGCTGGTGTTAAGATGGAGGTCTCTGGGATATTTCCACCGTTTAATATTATGTGGAGCTGGGAGGTCTCTTGTTGACCAGTGTCCTGAAGTTGGCTCTCCTACCTCAGAGGCAGAGCCCTGACTCCTGGCTGGAGCACCAAGAGCCTTTCATCCACACAGCTCAGAATAAAAGGGAGAAAAAGTAGGGAGAATTAGTAGAAGTATGAGTAAAGAAAGAGGGAAAGGAGGAAAGGAAGGAAGGAAGAAAGAAGCAAAGAAAGAAAGAAAGGAGGGAGGGAGGGAGGGAGCGAGGAAGGAAGGAAGGAGGGAAAGAAGGAAAAAAAGACAGAAAGAAAGATGATACAGTAAAAATAAAATAAAGTATAATATAGTTATTGAATTAAAAAATATTTAGGAAAAAAAAAGGGATGGATAGAACCTTAGGACAAATGTTGGAAGCAAAGCTATACAGAGAAAATCTTACACAGAAGCATACACATACACCTTCACAAAAAGAGGTAAAGGGGGAAAAATCATAAATCCTGCTCCCTGAGACCACCTCCTCAATTTGGGGTGATTCGTTGTCTAAAGGAGGGAGGGAAGGAAGGAAAGAAAGAAAGAACGAAGGTAAAGTATAATAAAGTTATTACAATTAAACTTAATTATTAAGAAAAAGAATTTTTAAAAAAAAGTCATGGACGGATAGAGCCCTAGGACAAATGGTGGAAGCTAGAGTATACAGACTAGATGTCACACAGAAGCATACACGTACACATTCACAAAAAGAGGAAAAGGGAAAAAAATCATAGATCTCGCTCCTAAATTCCACCTCTTCAATTTGGGATCATTCCTTGTCTATTCAGGTATTCCACAGATGCAGGGTATATCAAGTTGATTGTGGAGCTTTAATCCGCTGCTTCTGTGGCTGCTGGGAGAGATTTCCCTTTCTCTTCTTTGTTCTCACAGCTCACAGGAGCTCAGCTTTGGATTTGGCCCTGCCTCTGCGTGTAGGTCGCTGGAGGGCGTCTGTTTTTTCGCTCAGACAGGACGGGGTTAAAGGAGCCGCTGATTCGGGGCCTCCGGCTCACTCAGGCCGGGGGTTGGGGGATGGGGGAAGGAGGGGCACTACGTGCGGGGCGGGCCTGCGGCGGCAGAGGCAGCGTGACGTTGCGGCAGAGGCCGGCGTGACGTTGCACCAGCCTGAGGCCCGCCGTGCGCTGTCCCGGGGAAGTTGTCCCTGGATCCCGGGAACCTGGCAGTGGCGGGCTGCACAGACTCCGCGGAAGAGGGGTGTGGAGAGTGACCTGTGCTCGCACACAGGCCCCTTGGTGGCGGCAGCAGCAGCCTTAGCGTCTCCCGCCCGTCTCTGGGGTCCGCGGTTTTAGCCGCGGCTCGCGCCCGTCTCTGGGGTTTGCGCTTTCAGCCGCGGCTCGCGCCCGTCTCGGGGGCTCACGCCCTCAGCCGCGGCTCGCGCCCGTCTCTGGAGTTCCTTTAAGCAGCGCTCTTAAACCCCTCTCCTCGCGCACCAGGAAACAAAGAGGGAAGAAAAAGTCTCTTGCCTCTTCGGCCGGTGCGGGCTTTTCCCCGAACTCCCTCCCGGCTAGTCGTGGTGCACTAACCCCTTCAGGCTATGTTCAAGCCGCCAACCCCAGTCCTCTCCCTGAGCTCCGTCCAAAACCAAAACCCGAGCCTCAGCTCGCAGCCCCGCCCGCCCCTGTGGGTGAGCAGCAAGCCTCTCGGGTTGGTGAGTGCTGGTCGGCACCGATTGTCCGTGCAGGAATCTCCCCGCTTTGCCCTCCGCACCCGTCGCTGTGCACTACTCCGCGGTCCCGAAACTCCCCCCTCTGCCTCCCGCAGTCTCCGCCCGCGGAGGGGCTTCCTAGTGTGTGGAAACTTTTCCTCCTTCACAGCTCCCTCCCACTGGTGCAGGTGCCGTCCTTATTCTTTTGTCTCTGTTTTTTCTTTTGCCCTACCCAGTTACGTGGGGAGTTTCTTGCCTTTTGGGAGGTCTGAGGTCTTCTGCCAGCCTTCAGTAGGAGTTCTGTAGGAGTTGTTCCACGTGTGGATGTATTTCTGGTGTATCCGTGGGGAGGAAGGCGATCTCCGCGTCTTTCTCTTCCGCCATCTTCAAGGTCCCCTGTTGGAAGATTTTTAATCACAGTTTCAATTTCAGTGCTTGTGATTGGTTTGTTTATATTTTCTATTCCTTCCTGGTTCAGTCTTAGAAGGTTGTGCATTTCTAAGAATTTGTCCATTTCTTTCAGGTTGTCTATTTTACTGGCACATTGTTGCTTGTAGTAAACTCTCTTGATCCTTTGTATTTCTGTGGTATTAGTTGTTACTTCTCCTTTTTCATTTCTAATTCTATTGATTTCAGTCTTCTCCCTTTTCTTCTTGATAAGTCTCCTAATGGTTAATCTATTTTGTTTATGTTCTCAAAGAAACAGCATTTAGTTTTATTGATCTTTGCTATTGTTTCTTCCTTTCTTTTTCATTTATTTCTGATCTGATTCTTATGATTTCTTTCCTTCTGCTAACTTTGTTTTTTTTTGTTCTTCTTTCTCTAATTGCTTTATGTGTAAGGTTAGGTTGTTTATTTGAGATGCTTCTTGGTTCTTGAGGTAGGTTTGTATTGCTCTAAAATTCCCTCTTAGAACTGCTTTTGCTGCATCCCATATGTTTTGGGCCATCGTGTTTTCATTGGCATTTGTTTCTAGGTATTTTTTGATTTCCTCTTTGATTTCTTCTGTGATCTCTTCGTTATTAAGTAGTGTGTTGTTTAGCCTCCATGTGTTTGTAATTTTTACAGGTTTATTCCTCTAATTGATATCTAGTCTCATAACATTGTGGTCGGAAAAGATACCTGATACAATTTCAATTTTCTTAAATTTACCAAGGCTTGATTTGAGACCCAAGATATGATCTGTCCTGGAGAATGTTCCATGAGCACATGAGAAGAATGTGCAGTCTGTTGCTTTTAGATGAAATGTCCTATAAATATCAAACAAGTCCATCTTGTCTAATGTATCATTTAAAGCTTGTGTTTCCTTGTTGATTTTCATTTTGGATGATCTGTCCATTGGTGAAAGTGGGTTGTTAAAATCCCCTACTATGATTGTGTTACTGTCAATTTCCCCTTTTATGGCTGTTAGCATTTTCCTTATGTACTGAGGTGCTCCTATATTGGGTGCAAAGATATTTACAATTGTTATATCTCCTTTTTGGATTGATCCCTTGATCATTATGTAGTTTCCTTCTTTGTCTCTTGTAACAGTCTTTATTTTAAAGTCTATGATATGAGAATTTCTACTCCAGCTTTATTTTGATTTCTATTTGCATGGAATGTCTTTTTCCATCTCCTCACTTTCAGTCTGTATGTGTCCCTAGGTCTGAAGTTGGTCTCTTGTAGACAGCATTTATACATGTCTTGTTGTTGTATCCATTCAACCAGTCTATGTCTTTTGGTTAGAGCATTTAATCTATTTATATTTAAAGTATTTTGATATGTATGTTCCTATTACCATTTTCTGGGTTTTGTTATTGTATGCCTTTTCCTTCTTTTGTGTTTCCTGCTTAGAGAAGTTCCTTTCCCCTTTGTTGTAAAGCTGGTTTGGTGATGCTGAATTCTCTTAGCTTTTGCTCGTCTATAAAATTTTAATTTTTCCTTCGAATCTGAATGAGATTCTTGCTGGGTTGAGTAATCTTGGTTGTAGATTTTTCCCTTACATTACTTAAATATATCCTGCCACTCACTTCAGGCTTGCAGAGTTTCTGATGAAAGATCAGCAGTTAACATTATGGGGATTCCCTTGTATGTTATTTGTTGTTTTTCCCTTGCTGCTTTTAATATTTTTCTTTGTATTTAATTTTTGATAGTTTGATTAATATGTGTCTTGGTATAGTTCTCCTTGGATTTTTCCTGTACGGGACTCTCTGTGCTTCCTGGGCTTGATTCACTATTTCCTTTCCCATATTAGGGAAGTTTTCAACTATAATCTCTTCAAATATTTTCTCAGTCCCTCTCTTTTTCTCTCCTTCTTCTGGGACCCCTATAAGTTGAATGTTGGTGCATTTAAAGTTATCCCAGAAGTATTTGAGATTGTCCTCAATTCTTTTCATTCTTTTTTTCTTTATTCTGCTCTGCAGTAGTTATTTCCACTATTTTATTTTCCAGGTCACTTATCACTTCTTCTGACTGAGTTATTCTGCTATTAATGCCTTCTAGAGATTTTTTAAGTCCTTTTTATTTGTGTTTTTCATCATTGCTTGTTTGCTCTTTAGTTATTCCAGGTCCTTGTGAAGCATTTCTTGTATTTTCTCCATTACATTTCAAAGATTTTAGATCATCTTTATTATCACTATTCTGAATTCTTTTTAAGGTAGACTGCCTATTTCCTCCTCATTTATTTGGTCTGATGGGTTTTTACCTTGCTCCTTAATCTTCTGTTTGTTTCTCTGCCTTCTCTGTTTGTTTAACTTACTGTGTTTGGGATGTCCTTTTCACAGGCTGCAGGTTAATAGTTCCCATTGTTTTTGGTGTCTGCCCCCAGTGGCTAAGGTTGGTTCAGTCGCTTTTGTAGGCTTCCTGGTGCAGGGGACTTGTGCCTGTGTTCTGGTGGATGAGGCTGGATCTTGTCTTTCTGATGTGCAGGTCCGCATCTGGTGGTGTGTTTTGGAGTGTCTGTGACCTTATTATGATTTTAGGCAGCCTCTTTGCTAATGCGTGGGGTCGTGTTCCTGTGTTGCTAGTTGTTTGGCATAGGATGTCCAGCACTGTAACTTGCTGCTTATGGAGTAGAGCTGGATCTTGGCATTGACATGTTGATCTCTGGGAGATTTTCACTTTTTGATATTACGTGGAGCTAGGAGGTCTCTGGCGGATGGACCAATGTACTGAACTTGGCTCTCCCACCTCAGAGGCACAGGCCTGCTCCCTGGCCAGAGCACCAATACCCTGTCATCCACACAGCTCAGAATAAAAGAGAGAAAAGAAAGAAAGGATAATTATTAAAATAAAACATATATATATATATAAAAAATTAAAAAGTAATAAAAAAGAAGGAAATAAAAAGAAAGAAGAGAACCACCAACCTCCCCCCAAAAAATCCACCAATGATAACAAGTGCTAAAAAGTATAAAAAAAACCAAACAGACAGAACCCTAGGACAAATGGTAAAAGCAAAGCTATACAGACAAAATCACACACACAAGCATACACATACACACTCACAAGAAGAGATAAAGAAAAAAAAAAATATATATATATAGTTACTCCCACATTCCACTGCCTCAGTTTGGGATGATTCGTTGTCTATTCAGGTATTCCACAGATGCATGGTACATCAAGTTGATTGTGGAGATTTAATCTACTGCTCCTGAGGCTGGTGAGAGAGAGTCCCCTAACTCCTCTTTGTTTGAACAGCTCCTGCATTCAGCTTTGGATTGGCCTCGCCTCTGTGTGTAGGTCACCTGAGGGCATCTGTTCCCCGCCCTGACAAGACGGGGTTAAAGTGTCAGCTGATTAAGGGGCTCTGGCTCACTCAGACCCGGGGAGAGGGAGGCATACGGTATGTGGGGCGAACCTGTAGTGACAGAGGCTGGAGTGATGATGCACCAGCCTGAGGTGTGCCATGTGTTCTCCCAGGGAAGTTGTCCCTGGATCATGAGACCCTGGCAGTGGCGGGCTGCACAGCCTCCCAGGAGGGGAGGTGTCAATAGTGACCTGTGCTTGCACACAGGCTTCTTGATGGCTGCAACAGCAACCTTAGTGTTTCATGCCCTTCTCTGGTGTCCGTGCTGATAGCGATGGCTCACATCCTTCTCTGGATCTCGTATAGGAAGTGCTCTGACTGCCCCCTCCTCGCGCACCCTGAAACAATGGTCTCTTACATCTTAGGCAGGTCCAGACTTTTCCCGGATTCCCTCCCAGCTAGCTGTGTCACACTAACACCCTTCAGGCTGTGTTCACGCAGCCCCAGTCGTCTCCCTGGGATCTGACCTCCGAAGCTGGAGTCTCAGCTCCCTGTCCCCACCTTCCCCAGTGGGTAAGCATACAAGCCTCTCGGGTTGGTGAGTGCTGATCAGCACCGATCCTCTGTGGGGGAATCTCTCCACTTTGCGCTCTGCACTCCTGTTGCTGGGCTCTCCTCCATGGCCCTGAAGCTTCCCCCCTCTGCCACCTTCAGTCTCCACCCGGAAAGATCCCGTCCCTATTCTTTTTTTTTTTTGCGGTACGCGGGCTTCTCACTGTTGTGGCCTCTCCCGTTGTGGAGCACAGGCTCTGGACACGCAGGCTCAGTGACCATGGCTCACGGGCCCAGCTGCTCAGCGGCATGTGGGATCTTCCCGGACTGGGGCACGAACCTATGTCCCCTGCATCAGCAGGTGGACTCTCAACCACTGCGACACCAGGGAAGCCCCAGGCCCTATTCTTTTGTATCTGTTTTTTTCTATTTTCTTTAGCCCTACCCATGTATGTGGGGAGTTTCTTGCCTTTTGGGAGGTCTGAGTTCTTCTGCCAGCGTTCAGTAGGTGTTCTGTAGGGGTTGTTCCACATGTAGATGTATTTCGGTTGTGTTTGTGGAGAGGAAGGTGATCTCCATGTCTTACTCTTCTGCCATCTTGAAGCTCCTCCCCCCACTTTTACTTTTGAATGATTATTTCTCTGGGTATATAATCATAGGCTGACCATTTCTTTGTTCAGTACCTTAGAGAAATTGTACTCTGTCTTCTTTCCTGTGTTGTTTCTAATAAGAAATCTGCAGTTATCATAATTGTGTCTCTCTGGTTGCTCTTAAGATTTTATCTTTATCATTAGTTTTTAGTAGTTTGATTATAAGGTATCTTGGTATGGTTTTCTTTATGCATTTTGTGTCTCATGGTGTTTCTTTCTTTCTTTTTTGGGGGGCGAGGGGGTACACAGGCCTCTCACTGTTGTGGCCTCTCCCATTGTGGAGCACAGGCTCCAGACACGCAGGCTCAGTGGCCATGGCTCACAGGCCCAGCCACTCCATGGCATGTGGGATCTTCCTGGACTGGCATGAATCTGTGTCCCTTGCATCGGCAGGTGGACTCTCAACCACTGCACCACCAGGGAAGCCCTCATGGTGTTTCTTGAATTTGTGGGTTTGTAGTTTTTACCAAATTAGGAAAAATTTTTATCATTATATCTTCTTTCTTGCTTGCTTGCTTGCTTGCTTCCTTCCTTCCTTCCTTTATTTCTTTCATTTTTTCTTTCTTCCTCCTTCCCTCCTCTTTCTTTGTTTTCTCCCTTTTCCTTCCTTCCTCTTCAATCTTCTTTCAAGAACTTTAATTACTTGCATATTATTCTGCTTGCATTTGTCCTAGAGCTCACAGATAAATTCTTTTTAATTCTGTTTTCCCTGTTTCATTCACAAGTTACAGTGTTACGTTTTCAAGTTCATTTGTGTTTTCCTCTGTAATGTCTTATCTGTCATTTTTCTTATCCAGTGTATTTTAAAATCTAACACTTAGTATTTTTCATCTCTATAAAATTGATTTGGGTGTTTTTTTTAAATATTCCATGTCTTTACTTAGCACTTTGAACATGTGAGGTACAGCTATAATAATTGTTTCAAGATATTATCTGCTTAAATATAATACCTGTGCTAGTACTGGGTAAATTTCAGTTGATTGATTTTTCTCCTTATGTGGTATGTTTTCTCATTTTTTTGAAAGCTTGGTAAATTTTATATGATGTAAGGTACGGTTATTTTATCTTATGTATTGGGTAATTTTGTTTTCTTATAAATATCTTGAACTTTGTCCTAAGATGCCATTAATTTACATGTAAATATTTTGATACTCTCATGTCTTGCTTAGAAGACTTGTTATGCAGGACTGGAAAAGTCAGTCTAAGATGGGTTAATGTAAGACTTGTCAGTCTAAGACAGTGGTTTTCAACAAGGGATGATTTTGTCTTCAAGGAACATTTAGCAATGTCTGTGCGGTTTATGGTATTGACATCTAATGGGCTAACATCAGGGGTGCTCTTATACATCCTACCATGCACAGGACAAAAACTCCATAACAAATAATTATTCAGACCAAAATGCCAAGACTGTAAGACTGAAAAACTTTGGTCTGGGCCTTAGACAAAACTCATACAAGACCCTTTTGTGAACTTTGTCCAGTAGCCCATAAATCGTGAGTTTTCCTGTCTGGCTGGTGGGAACAGGCACTGTTCTTAGCCCTACGGGAGTTGCTGACACTGTTTCCTCCATGCTTTCTTGTGGTTCTTGCCCTGGACTTGAATACTTTTCCCACACATGTGTGTTTCCATTGGTACTGAGCCCACTTCTCCCCAGCAACCCTCTGCAGGTCTCTGGAGGTCTCTGTCTCTCAGCGCTAACTCCTCTCTGGTATTCTTTGCAGGGAAGTCTACCTGCCTATGCCCACCTGAACTCCCAGCTTCTCAACCCAGACAGGCTGCAGGTGTCTAATAGTTCCCCCCCACCCCTTGCCTGGGCCTGGAAACTCAAGGCAGAAAGCTGGGGCAATTGTAGGGCTCACATATTTGGGTTTTCATCTCTCAGGGATCATTGCTTGATTGTCCAGCCTTGACACTGTGGGTTTCATATATTTTGTCTATTTTTTTTTTCGGTTGCTTCAGATGAGAGAGTAAATACAGTCCCTTGACAGGAAGTAGAAGTTGCTCTCATATATTTATCTATTATAGCAATCTTATAAAGGAGGTGTATGTATGTGTATATATATGTATGTATTCTATTCCTCATGAAACAATATTATTAGTTTGCTCATATATATGACTTATAAAGAAATGTTACTTTAGTGATCTACCAATTCAACACTACAGGAATTAGACAGAATTCAAAGAGTGATGTTAATATAATATAATACTTTCAAAGTTTCACTTAAAATGCTTTCATTAGATTAATAAATATGTTTCCTTAAGATCTTAGTTGTTCATCTGGGTTGAATTTAAATTTTACTAAATAAAAGGCAATGGATGAGAAAATTTAATCTTTAAGATTCCAAAGCAAAATTACTAAGAAAAGATAAAGTTTGATTTAAAAAAAATATTAATGTAGTACTGAAAATAATAAATTTCCTTGGTATTAGGACACTTCTTGGGTCCCTGGGGCTCGTTGCCTTGTGCCAGCACTTTGGTTTGTAGTTTCTTAGAGAATGACTCATAAGAGATTAATTTTACATTTATGTTCATGGACATAAAGTGCCAGTGACATTGACATAAGTTGGAGGAATCTGTCCCTCTAGTCTTGCCTATGACCCAGCCCTAAATTGTTCTCGTGAAACATATTGCTTGGAAGCTGTCCTTTTAATCTTTTAATTGTCTTTTTGATGTGTGTGTGTATGTGTGTGTGTTGGTCTCACCCTAGGAAATCTGTAGGGAAGGACCAAGATGTCAGACTCCTCCTGAAATTTCATGGGGACATAGAGCCACAGAGAAAAGCTTAGAGAGGAAAGAGTGTGATGGTGGCCAATCACACAACCACGTCCTCAGTGGAAACAGATTTTAAATCTTGCCTTGTTTACATCCTTTCCTCAAGACTAGTCACAGCTTCCTAATTGATTTACACAGAAAAGTCAGTCAAATATTAAAAGCCCCACAAATCATCACATCATGTTTTTTCTTTACTTTGTGTTATGTTTTAAAGAGACTCAAGCAGAGGTATAATTTTTCCTTGCATGCAAACTCACATATATTTACCTATATTTTATATCAAAGTCAAGTCTATATTATTACAAAAGCATTTACCCAACTGATAATTGTTTAGATGGAATAGAAAACAGAAAAGAATATGATTTTAAGAATTTGAAAATTGGAAATGTGACAAGATATCACATTTACAATCCTTGCTTAAATCTTGCTTTCCTTGCTGCCCAGCTGTACCAGGCAAAGGCCAGACATCTCTGTCCCTCACTCCACATTCCCTGTCTTCTCTGGAAGGTTAGAAGGCTCGGTTTCAGTGATTTCAGTGTTATCTGTGCTTTTGCACTTTCTGGCTGTTCACTGAGCTGAAGAACTTAATATGACTCTAATAAAACCACAGATGTTAATTAGTTCTAATTGTTGAACTACTCCTACTTTGATATATTACAAAGACTTGGACAAGATATACTGTAGGAAGTTGGAGAATTTGGTGCTTATTTGTGTGCATTAAAAAAAAAAAGAAAATCTGAGGGAGTCTTCACGTGGAGATAGTAAGGAGAAAGCATTATCATCCAACCTGGTAAGATTTCAAATGTTTTAAAGCCAGCTTGCTTCAGATGCTTCCTTTACCCAATGGAAAGCCTTCCTTGTCCCTGACACAGTACCTAGATGGAGAGGTGAACACTGATGTTGCCACTTTTCTTTTTGGGGTGGGGGATAGTAATATGGATGGTTTTCCGGGCCTAAGGACAACTGCCCAGCAAAGGGGAGCTAATTGCAGGATCAGGGACTCTTGACTCTCTTCTTCTCCCAGCCGCTGAGGACATTTCCCTGGCTGGACCTGACATCCAGGCCCATGGCCCAAAGAAAGGACTGCATTTTTGTGTGGGTGGTTTCATGGAGACAGCCACACAGCATGAAATCTGCGGGGCCTGAGCCCCCGTGATGTGCCCCAGGAGACTGTAGGTCTGTTGGCATGAAGGAGAAGGAGCCCAGAGCAACCAACTGGTGGGGCTGCTGGTCCCACCAGAGAGGGCGTGTCCGAGTGAAGATGGAAACAAATAAGTCCAGAGCTCCTCTCCATGACAAATCCTTAAACACAATCTCCTATTGAGAGGAAAATGCCGAATAATAATTCTGAAACTCCCCACAGAGAAGTGACACAGGGTCTTAAGCCTCTTAAGCCTCTGTAACTGACAACATGGGATTGTGACTTCATGCTATGCTTGGGACTTCATAATGTTAAGTAAAAACAAGATATTGAAAATGACAAGCAGACAGTGCCTGGTCCCCACCGGATACTAATTGCTGTGGTAGGAAGATGTGTCAGGGCCATAAAAACTGTCATCTGTTGGCCTGAATTCCTGTTGCAACCAAGCCGGTTACATTCCTCGTCCACACATGTTTCGAATCAAACAAGGGATATAAATGAAATATCTAGTTCTGACTCTCTCTCAATTTGGCAGAGTGACAGGGACAGCAGTCCAGTACCAGCTCCCTTCATACCGATGGATGTTGTGGAGAAGAAGAAGGCTGAAATTGGTCCAGCTCTACTTCGCCAGAAAATAGGGGAAGAGAGTGGTGACCTTCCAAAGATGTGGCGCTGGCTCATTTGCTCCACACCTGGTCTATGCCTGACTCCTTTCTCTGGTCCATGACTGTAGCCCCACATGAATCCCTGCAAACACTCTTTCCCTCTTCCCCTACAGAAAAGCACGTGAGGACCTCCTGACTCAACCTCCCTTCCACTGTGGAGTCTCTTGGACCATTTTACACTCACTGGAATGAGAGCATCTGCTCAGGGACTGGTTTTTTCTCTCATTTCCTCTGGAAAATGGCCTGTTCTTCCATACCCTAAAGTAGGAAGGAGCAGTCTTCTCAGCATCGATTCAACTTTGAGATGAGGCTGTCATGGCACATCCTGGATCACATGATTGTTTTGTCTCTCACCAAAGAAAATTATTTCAGAGCAAACCCTGTCTGATCTGAATTTTTTTTTTCTTCTTTTGCCACAGTCTTGTTGGCCTTCAGTTTTTATATGTTTGTGGATACAGGTGTCAGGAAGAGGAAGCTTGAGGGTCCCATGCTTCCCCTGTTGCCTGGAAACTATTGACATTGTTCAGAAATAACTCGCTTCAGAGCCCAGGAAGCAAGCAGGCTGGACAGCATATTCTCCTCATGCCAGGCCTCCAAGCAGAGTGAAGCGCACATTCTAGTGAAGTCTGATGGAGAAACAGTTCTGTTCCCAGAGTGCCGTCTGTGATGTGGACCCCAGGCAACCTTCATCTGGGTATAGGTGAGATTCCCAAGCTAGGGGAAACAATTACTCCTACCAGAATATGTGTTCAGTGTAGTATCTCATCACATTCTTAATGAACCTCTACAAGGATGTTTTTGTAATTTTTCGTATTTATTTAATACATATGACCTGCACTTCCATCTCCTGATTTTGGCTATTTGCTCTTATATGAAGGAAGTTTTTTGTTTTTGTTTTTTCACAATGCATTGTCTTGGGAATTTTCTGATTCTAGCTGGGCACCCCTCAATTTCAGCCCCACAGCCCAGCTCTATGTCAGGGGGACATTCTACGTCTTAATATGACATATGTCAAAACTTCTTTGTGGTTTGAGGACTCAAGAAATTCTCATGTTGTGCTTTGCAAGTTTGACATTATCATTGGAAACCATCAAATGTTTGGAACATAAAGAAGCCTTTTCCTTGAGCCAAGGGCACATGCTATAGTATTCTTAGAAACATGAACATATGACAAGTTATTCGACCACTTGGTTTTCTTCCCCTCTCTACGTGGACCTACCTCCTGATGTCCCCAGAGGTGGTCACCCTACCCAGGACAACCCTGACCTTCCACTGGGGACCAGATGCCTCTTAAGAAGCATGAGAGGCCCATCTTCCACTCCTTTGTCTCTGCCACCAGACCAGAGGTCAGCAAAGGTTTTCTGTAAAGGGTTAATTAATATGTTCAGCTTAGTGGGCAATATGGTCTCTGCTGTAGCTGTTCAACTATGCATGTAGTTTAGTGCAAAGCAGCTATGGCCAATAACCCATGAATTAATGGATGTGGCTGTGTTCCAATAAAACTTTATTTACAAACTCTGAAATTTAAATTTCAGATTATTTTCATGTGTCACCAAATAACATTCTTCTTTTATTATGTTTTAAACATTTTAAAATGTAAAATACATTCTTAGCTTGTGGACCAGGCAAAAACAAGCTTTTTTTTCAACTCCTGTAAGAGACTAACATGAGAAGAAAATAGTAGTGTGTGTTGGACCCAACTTCTTAAGCTCTTCTTTCCTGGTTTGGGTTCTCAGGCTCCAGTAAGAGTTCTGTTCACATGCAGAGTCAGAGATACTGAGACACCATCATGTGGTGACTGTAATTTCAATTAATGGAGCTAAATGAGTATATTTAGCCAGAAGAGTGATTTAAACATTTCTATTGAGAATTACCTAGGTCAGATGTGTACACAGTTTTGAAAGCCTTGTTAAACTGCATAGAGGTTTACCAATAAAACTTTTTTAGTTTTTGCTGTTTTTGATGATGAAGTTATTTTAAATTAGGTCAAATTATTATTTTAAATTAATTAACTAACATTTATTTTTGGCTGCATTGGGTCTTCATTGCTGTGTGTAGGCTTTCCCTAGTTGTGGCGAGTGGGGGCTACTCTTTGTCATGGTGCACGGACTTCTCATTGTGGTGGCTTCTCTTGTTGCAGAACATGGGCTCTAGGCACTCAGACTTCAGTAGTTGTGGCTCGTGGGCTTTAGAGCGCAGGCTCAGCAGTTGTAGTGCATGGGATTAGTTGCTCCCCGGCATGTGGGAATCTTCCCAGACCAGGGCTTGAACCTGCGTCCCCTGCATTGGCAGGTGGATTCTTAACCATTGTGCCACCAGGGAAGTCCTAGGTCAAATTATGTTAAGACATGCCATATTGAAGCAGTACCTTAAATTTTAAGGAGTGTATGTGAGAATATCTTTCATTTGGGACCTGTTGTCTTATTTTCCTACCTTTTATATATGATACATCTTACATCTTCTAGTCTGTTGTTTCTAATCTTGTCCTTGGCAGGTCCTTCCTTGTTTGGTGATTTTCCATTGCTTTTACTTGAGAATGCATATTCATAAGATAATTCACTATTTTGAAAATGTTCCAGTGTAAGGAAGGAGAGGAAATATTTCTTCCTTTAATTTTATACCAAGTTTTACTTTAAGTCCCTATAGCATTTGTAGCCATCCACTCCCCACCCCTGAAATTCTGAATTCCTCAGAAATGTTCAAGAAATACCAAGTTTTCAAAAATTTTGCTTGGCATAGACAGTTGAAAGAAGTACACTTTATGGAAGTTCTTGATCAACTTGGTTGGAAGTTTTTATTGAATCTTTTTTTAAATTTTTTTTTGGT
Source organism: Phocoena phocoena (assembly GCF_963924675.1). Classification (NCBI taxonomy): domain Eukaryota; kingdom Metazoa; phylum Chordata; class Mammalia; order Artiodactyla; family Phocoenidae; genus Phocoena; species Phocoena phocoena. The sequence goes on along the minus strand of NC_089221.1, from coordinate 3,853,207 downwards.
TTATCACTGTTATTTCAAGAGGATACAATTCTTATTTTATGGAAATGTTTGGGATAGGATATACTTAAATCAAAGGTTTTGATCTTTTCCTGTTTTCCTACAACACTTTTAGAAAACTATAAGAACAGGATAAGCTTCAGAAAAGAATGTCTAAGACACATTTGAATACCTGCGATACTCAAGGTGATGCTGCAGAGACGTCTGATGTTTCTTGCTCACGGCTGCTGTGATCCTTGTTTCCCTGAGATCTTGGCTTTAGGTAGTCTGTGTAGCAAAGCAGGCCTTTCTGGACACAGCTGTCCTGGTGCCAGGGGTCCCCAGTGAGTCCTCTTTCTCCGACTACAGGCGAGAGTCTGTTTACTTAGTTGGTCAGAACACACTGCGGAGGAGCCAGTGGCTGGGGAGTCATGGCTGTGCTGGCCTTTTTTCTTTTTTGCTCTGTTCCTTCATCATCGATCTCACCCCTGGAAACATCCAGCTCTCTCACAAACACATGCCTTTGGTCACAAGGGGGACTGGGTGGGAGACTGTGGCTGGACCAGTTCAGATCCATCATACCCCCTGGGAAACTACTCAAGCCACATGGCTCAGTGGCCTTGAGCCACCCAAGTCATCCATGTGGACAAAGGCAGCAGGTCAAAATTACTAACATAGTGTGGCTGCCAGAATGTTTCATGTCTAAGTCTAACATGTTTATTCCTTTCCATTGCTCTTGCATTGTTTTCTGCATCATTTTAAGCATCATTAAGAAATGGGCAAAATCCATTTATTATTTTAAATTTCACAATACTGAAACTATCAGTCAGCATTCTGGAGAAGTCAAAATACCATTATTCCAAAAAGGAATCATTCCAATCCATAATGTTTATACACACTTCTTCAACCCATATCCATGAGTGCTCACTTGTAAATAGCTATAGTTTATTATTGTCTAACTTCCCCTCCCCTAGCGAAGGGACTGCATCTTGGGAATATATTATAAACGGATACAGTCCTGTGAATAGAGCAAGACCACATGGTCTTACCATGTATCTAAAGCACCAACCTCACGAGTCTTCTACAATCTTCTTTCCATGGTTTACCTTCTCACTACTTAAAAATTGAGAAAGCGGAGCCTATATCTTCCCATGCCCAATAGGTCTAAATCCTCACTGGGATCAGACTTGATTCTAGAACAATACTCTTGCTCTGCATAGACCCAGCTACTGTATCTTTCCATAGGAAATAGCAATTCCTAAGTTTATGGAGGTTTGCTCTGATTTATGGAAGCACAAACCCCAGACACGAATTAACAGTTGATGCATGCAAATGCAAAACTGGTGACATACGTGTCATTATATAAGACAAGGGGGGCTTCTGAGGTCTGGATGGAGATTGACTTTATCATGCTGTTGTGAGTTGGGACTCCCTGGAAGGGCAGAGTGTTTCTCCTTTGCTGCCTGGGGATGGATTCTAGCTATGCCAGGTGGAATGATTTAGGCCTGTACTGTAGAATTATAAGGGACTACATTTACAGAGACAGGAAATTGAGGAGCCTGGAAGAGCAGATCCCAGGTAGGGATCATGAATGGCCTGGAAGGAGATATAGGATTGGAGCAGAACTGAGCACAAGAAGAATGATAACCAAGATTTGGGGGTATGATTCCAGAGGTACAGGCCAAGTTTGTGCAACAGTGTGGTACACTGACCTACATGAATTCATCCTCTCAGCAATTGTCAGATTTTTGGATAAACATAGCCTCTAGCACTTAGAAGTCAGTGAGGCAGTTATGTCTCCACTCCCTGGCCTTGCCACTGGGTGAGGATACAAGAAAAGACAGTCTTAGTATCAGGTTTGCAAGTCATTCCCTCATTTTTTGGCATGCATGCACAAATCATCTGTTCTAATAGCTGAGTAAACATTCCAATCCCTATCTTCAAGAGCTCCAGCCAACACCTTGTGTGAAAATGTTGCTGGGAGGTGGCTCCAGGGGTTCCATGGAGGCAAGACTAGCCATGCTTGGAGTTGCAGAGGAGGGAAGAGTCCTGATGAGGTGGAGGGACGCGGGGCCAGCCTGGCTTCAGATAATGGTGTGAAGTTATGAGTTTGCCAAACTTGCATATGAAAAATGTCATCAGGGTGCAGGGATTGAACAGGGATGAGGGCCTAAGTGAGTCCTGCCAGGTCCAGAAAGCGGTGCTTAACATAAACCCAACAGAAGTATGGGCTAATCATATAAGATGCTCAGAGACTCTGACCAGGATGCCAGAGAACAAGCCGGTACTTTTCTACTCCTGAGCAATGGGGTGGTGGCCTGAAACCAGATCAAAGAGTGGAGGCAACAGGAGCCAGAATGTACAGACAGAGGGAAGGGGTGAGGACACTTTTTTTAACCCCTGGCATCCATGACGAAGGGTGCATGGATCACGAGGCCAGGACAGAGCAGTGCACTCAAACTGGTACACAAGCAGGGAGCTGCAGGGATTCTGTCTTTCTCACTCAACTTCTGTAAGATCTGAAGCTTGTTTTAAGATTACAACACATGGTACCAATAAGAATACTTGTTTCAAACGAAAAAGTAAATAACAACAAATTATTATTTAAACTGAAACACACTCACAAATGAATGAGTGAACTGCTACAGATCTACTATTTTATTTTCCTGTAATTTGGCAGTGTATAGTACTTTTGATCATCTTTTTAAATGATTGTGATTTTCCGTAGAAACACTAGAAAGGTAATTGAGTCTTTGCCTCACGTTACTTGCTTAAAATGTATTTGTATGGCTGAACATAAAACATGCAGCTTCACATGGGGTAGGTCCTGCCATTTGTAGCACTAAAGTGGGCGTGTGCTCTACAAACACAAGGATACTGATAAATTCTGTTTCAGGAGATTTCCATCAAAAAGGAAAAAAAATTATGAATGTATTTCTAAATATCATTGCTGTTTTACTGAGGATGTGTCTGATGGGGGGAACATCCATTGCGATGAGGAAATCTGCTTACAGTTTTACACATCTGGGGACTGGAAGACGGTCCCATGAATGATCTCCTAAGGCTGTCAGTTTTGAAACTCTTTTCTCCTCCGTTACCACAGGCTCTGGTGCCAACACCTGTGGGAGATTTTCCTATCACAGGACCTCTGCCCTGGGTCTTTGCACGTGTCTCATGAGCTGATGGTAGGGGCAGCTAACAGTAACTTAATTATACAGGGAAGTGACTACAAAGCCATTAAATAGATCAGGTTAAGTTACAGGCTAAATGTATCTTTAAAGCAACTCCATAGACTAGATCGCTAAATTGTCCATGGTCAATCAATGTCCCCAGCCACTAGGGGAATGTGGAAAGGGGTAATTGGGGTGGAATTGACCCCAATTTCAGTTAATTCTGACCTTGGCAAATTTCGTTAAAACATGATTACACCAACACATGTCTGGAGCCCACCCTCGGGCCCACGGGCCAGATGCGCTAGGTGCTGATTCTGAAGCTTCATTAACTTCATCCATAACTGTCAAGGTGCCTTGCACATAGTCTCAATAAGGATTTATTGGACAAATTAACATGCACAAAATAACTCAGATAGCAGGGACTTTAAAGGGAGACAATACCGCTTCAGGCAAAAGACTTTGCCACGGTCCACCCTTTGCTCTGTTCCCGCCTAGAACAGCTGGATGATAGGTCAGGGGGGCTGCTGTCCTGAACTGTTCCTCCTGGGGAAATGCAGTGGGGATGGGGGCTTGTTGCTGGAGAGGATGACACCTCAGGAGAGAACGGGCCCGGGTGTCGACTCCGAGAGCACAGACACCCCCACCCCCGGCATTGTACCTGCGGGTGAGGGAGTGAGAAGTGCCAGAAGGGAGAGGTGGACAGCTCCTTCTAGACCAGCTGTTGTCCTGAAGAGTGGGGCACCTGGGTGTTTATTTATAATAATAAAAAGCTTATGTTGAGAAATACGGATATGATTATGATATATCACTCAAAGTAGAGACACGGAAAGAATCTTCAGTCAAGAAGAATATGATTTTGACCAACAGTGAGCCAAAATAAGCAGCCACACTTATGCATCACGGAGACAGAGCCGAGGGGCGCTGGCCAGAATGAGCTGAATGGCTTAAATGTAGATTAAAATGCATGCATGCACAGTACCACATACTTTGTCAACTTTGATTTCTATTTACGTTTTGCAGGAGAAGTGGCAAACCTCCTGGCTGGCCACACGGGTCCAGGAGTGTGACAGGAGGTCGCTCCATGAGTGGGATCTGAACCACTTTCTGATTCTGTTCAGATCATAGACTCTCTCCAATTCTACTTTGTTAATGCCTAGAGACAATATTCCATATATTTCACCTTTTGTGTTGTGGTGGCTGAAAAATTCCAGCCACGAAGCTGCAGTTAGAAGATGAAATTTCTCGCAGCTGACACTAGGTGCAAACACAAGATCTGCACAAGTTCCTCAGGGACTAACTGTGTAAGCTCCCACCACCAGCAGACAATAAATTTAGCACCAGGAGGCACCGGCATGAGACCCAGTTCACTAACCAAACAGCGCTCAGCATGTGCAGTAGGCCTGGTGCAAGTGAACTGATCTGTGGTCAGCAGTTGCATTTCCCAAATAAACTAATAAACACCTTCACCAGCTCAATACTACATCTCCAGCTCTACAGCAATAGACCTAGGACAGCCATACTCATTTGGGATAAAATAATCCTTTTCTGACAAGGAAACTAAGAGGAATTATTTATAACAGATCTATTAGTCTCATGGGGATGCACAGTATACTTCCAAATGCACTAAAGCACATTTCTTCCAACCTACAAACCACACCCCCCAGACAGTGCAATATTCTAGTGAAACTCTTCTTCATAGGGAAACTGGGGATAAAGAGACAACTTCTGGAAAGATGATAGTAGCAATAAACCTACTATAGGGTAGACAATATTGAGTCAGTGGAAAAATAGCTTGTTGTTATTTCCCTGGAGTAACTTAACTGAGATAATTATATATGTGTGTGTGTGTGTGTGTGTGTGTGTGTACGAGCTATCAGTCTGACAATGGTAAATATCACCTCTGGAAATATTATCATAATCATAATATGATTAACGTAATAATATTTTTAAAGGGGTTGGGAATTTTAGAAAATTCACATGAGAGCAGTGAAAACAATCAAATGGTTAGAAAATAGGTCTAATGAACAAAGGTCAACTGAATTATGATGGCTGAGCTAACAGGGAAAATATCAACCTGAGTGGGCCTGGTGAATAAACATTGACTAGCAAGGAAAAAATGAATGAAAGATTATAATAAAAAAGAAGAAATGCATATTAAAACTAGAAAACACCTCAGAAACCACATTTGGAGGCCCACCTGATCTGCCAATGAGAATCCATGAGGCTAAGGCCCAGAAATCTTTTTTTTTTTAAATCTCCAATTTTTAAAATTTATTGATCACCAAAGTGGAAGCCCATGAATCACTCCATCTCCTTCTGTTATAAACAGAACAGGAGGTAGTTAGAAGGAGAAAAATAGCATTCTAATTTCATGGTTGATTAGAAATTAGGAAGCTCTACTATATAGATTCTGTAAATGAGTTTCCAAACATCTCGAAGACTCCCTTTCCTGTCTTTTGCGTGATGAGGACCAGGGCACCATTTTCGGTCTTTGGGATGGACACAAATCAGAGAAGCTGTGCAATCCCATCTAGTCCTGGTCACGGAAGGTTAGCCAGGCCTAAATGTTTTATTGAAATCAGGAAAACTCTGTACTTTTATTTCCCTCTGGACTTGGATATGTGATTTTATTATTCTCTTTAGATAGTTCTCAACTCAGCAAGAAGAGCCTCCCTTACACAGGACAGATTTAATTTGTCAAAATCTGCACTGTTTTCCTTAACAAAAAGAGCACTTGGGAAGAACCTACTTTTGCATAATGGAGTGCTTGGCACTGAGATCCCGCATACAATTGCCGGACTGGTCAGCGTGTTTGCTGTTCTTCAAGGGGCGCGTGCTGAATTTTGAAATTTCATTCCGAACAGTTTATGCACTCATCATTCTTGTCTTAATACACATCGGTTTCAAATGCTAACATTTTAAAGTTGCTCTAAGCCCGGTTCTGTGGGTTTAAAATGTGGAAAACCATGGGAAACACTTGGAAGCCATCCTGCTCACTCAATAATAATGGGATGAAAAACATGTACAGATTACTCTGTACTCCCAGGGAAATAAGAAAACACAAAAGAAGCAGAGTAAATTGGCTCCACTTTGCGGTTTGATGGTTCTATTAAAGAGAACATGATTATGTCCTCATATTTGTTAGCAAATCACTTTTTTTAACATCTTTATTGGAGTATAATTGCTTTACAAAGGTGTGTTAGTTTCTGCTGTATAACAAAGTCAGCTTTGTTGAATCAGCTATACATATACATATATCCCCATGTCTCCTCCCTCTTGCATCTCACTCCCACCCTCCGTATCCCACCCCTCTAGGTGGACAGAAAGCACCGAGCTGATCTCCCTGTGCTGTGCGACTGCTTCCCACTAGCTATCTATTTTACATTTAGTAGTGGATATATGTCCATGCCACTCTCTCACTTTGTCCCAGCTTACCCTTCCCCCTCACTTTTTACCTACTGACTGTTCTTGCTTTTTGGCCTGTCTAGCTGTGAGTCCCAAATCTGCTTCGGACTTATCTCTGCCACTTGATGCTAAGAAGTCACTCACCTTGCTGGTTCTTGGTTTTCTCACCTTAAAACTAGAATAGGAATACCTATAGCATAGGGTGGATGTAGGAATGAAATAAATCACATGTGAAACTCAACACATGCTAATGTCATAGTTTTTCAAAGAACGAGGTATTTGAATTCATTAGAGGACTGCCCATATAAGGCAGTGATAGGGCCAGCCTTCCTTCATGTGGTGTGGAAATAAACGCACCGTTGCATATTAGTGCTCCGGGCATGTTCTTGCTATCTCCCTCACCCCTTTTTCTTTGTCTGATATTTAAATTCTGGAAAAGAATCAACATGTGATGGCAAATGCAGTGAGAAAAGATTGTTTGAAACTGTTAGAGAGCAAATTCTTTTTCTATAATGACCAAATCTTCTTCTTTTCTTTTTTTTTCTTTTAACATCTTTATCGGAGTATAATTGCTTTACAATGGTGTGTTAGTTCCTGATTTATAACAAAGGGAATCAGCTATACATATACATATATCCCCATATCTCCTCCCTCTTGCATCTCCCTCCCACCCTCTCTATCCCACCCCTCTAGGTGGAATGACCAAATCTTCTAATAGTCACCAGGAAGCAATGGGAGACACAACATTCCTTGAATTCCATAGCTCTTTCATTGCTGTTTGAACCATTTAGACAGGAAGACTTGAGAGAACCCAGAAGAAATAGAGATCATCCGAGGTTCACCTGCCAGGAGCACAGTCCATGGGGCTTGGTGTTTCGGGGTGGATCCCATCCCACTAAGCTCCTTCTTCTTTAGAACCTTTTGGCTGGTTCTTCTATGACCCACCTGTCAACTGTTCTTCTTCCATTAGATTTTTCTCCACTGAAGGAAATGCCAGTTTACCAGTCTTCTAAATTATCCTCGCAGGTCCCTGGATAAGCAGCCTGCTTGGGCTTCTAAAGCATTTGATTCCAGTAAGTATTAGAGAAAGAGACAGGGTCAAAATTGAAACAAAACAAAACCACTAGAATAGGTAGGAGACCTCTCCTAAGCTTCATAAACTAGGTTGTGGATCAAGGTGTTTTTTTGGAATATAAGGAGGTCCAGGACTCAACTGCCTGCCTCTTCCATAAACACAGTTGAAAAAGGGAACTTCTTTTCTTGAAGACTCAAACTATAGCCTTCACCCTCTGCATTGTTTACTTCCTTTAGCTGAATCCAAGCTCCTCCCAGTGCCCTCCTCAGGACTCCTGCCTTTATCCTGCTGTCCCTTCTCTTCCCTCTGGTCACAGGCAGCCTGATGAGACCAAGGTGAAGAGCAGTTTATTTATATTTCAAGTAAAATTCTAAAGAAGTATCTCTGTCACAACCCCATATTTCATAGAGCAAAATACCTTTGTAATATCCAGAAAACATCTTACAGATCAAATCATTAAATGCACCATTAAATGTAAAAATATGCAGGAAAATATACATTTTAGTCGATAAAAAATATCCTTGGTAGATAATTTGAGTAATATTTCGATGATTTCAGCTTATGCTTAGCAGTAAAGATACAGGTCCTTTGTGTGGATTTGTTTTTTAACTTGCAGCCATAACCCAATCTTTTTCTACAAATGCATATACCCTCCCAACTCAATGCCAAACCATAACTTCATGAGATTTTTTGACCCTTGTTTTTTCAGCATTGATCTTTCAAGTATGTATTTTAATTTAGTGTATTTACAAAGAATAAAAAACAAGATGAAACAAAATATGTAGCGTAAATTTAGATATCATTTTATTAGCCTTTAATGGAATTTTTCAAACTTTAAGGAAAATTGGGACCCTGCCATTCAAGTGGAGTATCAGGTATGTGATGAAAAGGTAGAGCTGTAATGTTCAGAGACACTTGCATTGGAGTGGGGGTAAGCAGACTGTTTGCTGGCTCTTAGGGATCCCTGAAACCTCAAGGTTCCGAGGAGCACAGATTGAAAACCTCTGACTGAAAACATAGGGGCTGTGAGGTGGTGACACTCAGCCTCCCCTCTGAGCTACACTAGTGAGAATTCAGTAGGCAACACCCAGAGTCATGCCGCTTCATTTTCACTTGGGATGCCAACAGGAAGTGGCCCTGCTCAACTTAGTGATTAGGAGGTAGCCCCCCTCGATACTACAGCGTGGCAGACATGGGGATCCTGCCCTGGCTATTTCTCTGAATTTCATGTGTGATGCCCATATTGCTGAAACCTAAGGACAGTTTTCATTGCATATCCTAATGGACTTCTTTACAGAGTATAACATTTGGCTTTTGGGACACTCCTCTTTGCTAGCTCTCCTTGGAAGTCACTGTTTTGTCTCATTAAAGAGTTGCTCCTCTTCTGATCCCTCTCTTTAGACAATGGTGACGCTGAGCAATCCATCCTCAGGCCACTGCAGGCCACTGCTGTCTCCTAAGCAAAGTCTCTCCCTGGGGCAGCCCATGCCTTCTTGAGATTTCATTTCATGTGTATACAGCACACACATGTGCATCTTTCATGCCCTGGGATCTCCCTTGTGAACATCGGACACAAGCTTGGAAGGACCTGCTGGGTGCTTCACTTATAGGTTGTAAGAGGTCTGCTGGCAGCAGCACTCACCCTACTCCTGGGTCTGCTGTGGCAGAACTGCCTTTATAACACCACTCCTCACCTCTCTTGCCCTCTTCTCTCACTCCTGATGGGTGAGTTTGGGCAGAAATAATAGACAATGTGGGGCTTCAGCTCTTCTGGGTCCTCCTTTGGGGCTGATGTGTCTACACAGTTTCTGAGTTCTCACCTTTTCTAGGCCATGCAGAACAAAGGGATATACTGATAGGCCCAATGAACCGTCCTCCTAAGCTCCATCTTCCTGTAGAGCACTTTTCAATAATAAATCTCACACTTGCCTCTCCAGTTAACTGACCCTCTGTTTATCTTGAATTGAGCCCTCGAGCAGAGGTATATTATTTATTGGGACCCTAAATCTCCAACAATAACTCAAACTCCAAATAATAAAGACGAAGCAGGTCCACCTTCTCCCACCTTCTGCCACTCACCTACATCAGAGACCCGGGGTCATTCTCCACAATCTTCCTCCACGTTTAATTGGGCTCGAACTTTGGCTGTTCTTTTTCTGAACTTTCTCTCTTCCTGTCCTATGTTAGAGCCTACTCTACTGGGCACATTGCAGTAATCTCCACTCCATGTCCTGAATCCCCCATCCCCTCCCATCATCCCTCATCCTCCAATGGCAGCTAAAGACAGCTCTAAGATGCAGGGGGACCACATCCCTACCCCCATCAAATGCTTCTGTGGCTTCCCGTTTGTGTTAGTTGCAGATCACAGAAGACAACTCAGAATAGCTTTACACCAACAAAGGAAACTACTGTCTCATTAGACTGAAAGGTCCAGGGGTTTCTCACCTGACTGGATGTGCATATACTGTAATCCCACTTTGCCCTCTCTCTCCTGCCACAGACAGAAGCTCAAAGCCCCAGAGGCTGAAGACGGCCTTCTCACAAGCCCCATCTGACTCTCTGTCTTCCACCCCACCAACCCTCACCTCCCATCTTTCCACGGTAGAGAATATTTACTAAACATAAGTGTGCTCTTGTGTTTGTCCATATACGTCTGCTCAGCTGTCCCTTCTGTCTAAAATATGACTTTTATTTTCTTCCTCTGGCCAAGATTACCTATCCCCCAAAACGCAATTCCTTTTATCCAGTTACCCCTCCTTTGTGTGAAACTGGACACACTACTCTCTCACCTTCTTATACCCAGCTCTTGGCATATCAGACACTGTCTGCTGAGACTCCCCGTATAAGAAAGCCAGCCCCCAAGAGGAAGTCCTTAAGCCATCAGATCATAGGCTCTGTCTTCTAGGTGTCTGGGAAATGGTACCTGCATCTTCAGTGAGAGTGCAGTGAACTGATGGTGGACAGGCTGTTCAGGTTGAAGAGAGAGAAAGGCAAGGTCAAGGCATCACAAAATAGCCATTCCTAGTTAAATGGGAACAGCATTTTTAAAAGTCTGTTAATTGAAAGGGGGAAATCAATAAATACTTATGGGTTGTACTGAGAATGTCTTGAGGAATTGAGAAGGTATACATGGAAAACTCTTATAAGACAATAAAAACACTATAAATCAAAGAAACAAAGCAGTGTTTCACAGGCAACATGGAGAAACACAATGTGGGCCCAGAGAGGATTTGGATCTGGAAGACTGGACCTCTAGAGAACTCTGAGAGTCTACACTGGTCTATGGAACTGCATGCATCAGAACTCAATGCCCAGGTCCGTGTTGACGCTAACAAGGGCAGCGCCATCTTGGCTGAGGGTGCCTGTGATAAAGGACATTTAGTTCTCACTGTACGCTGGGCTTGGTTATTGTCAAGAACTTCATTACTTGTTACTTCATTACTAACTTGTTACTTGTTACTAACTTGTTACTACTTACTAACTTGAACTTGTTACTTCATTACTAGCATTACTGAGTTAAAGAACAAAACAAAACCTGCTCAGAAATTGATATCTAGGGACAGTTGAATGGATCCTGCCGAATGTCAATGGTCTGGTATTCAGAAAGTTGACACAGTTTCAACAAATGACTGGTTCTACCAGTGTCTTTCCTTTTAGGTATTCCAGACCTTATAGTGCCATCTCATTCTTTCTTCTCCTTTGACATTTTCATACCCATTTACTTAAGGATACAAATCTTGAAGAGTATTCTGGAAGATATTTTTCCTAATCCTAGCCAAGTGTTTTTCTTTGTTTGACTAGGGAGAAAAAAGAATTTATGTTAAAGTCACTACCTCTTTGTTTTGTGTAAGTCCCCATTGATATTAATTAATTAGAAGACCTAATATTAATTCCTCTTCAATACTCTTCCTTATCTGGGATTAAAAATGACCTATTATTTCTCTTTTACTGTATACTCTTTTGTAAAAGGATTCATAATCAGAAAATTGTCCTTGTCATGCCTAAGTTCATTGTTGTATTTGAGTAATTTTGATATTTAGCCTCAAATTCAGGTAACCTATATATTTGCTTCCTGTATTTTTCCTGTTCTCAGCATTTTTCTTCACTGCATGGGAATGTTCCCAAAGTCACTGAAGGCCATTCTCATAGAGTCTTGAGGGTTACATTTGGGCCATTACAGCTGGCGTGACCTGAGGAGGTATCCCTGTGCCCCATTAGAAAGGCACATGCACACAGCAAATTCAAGCCCAGAAGGTCCCTGTAGATGCTGGAGGGAGGAACCAGCCAGGGAGCTGGACTTTCCAAAGCATGAGGGAGGGGGAGGCTGCAGCTGTAACATATCTGAGTGGCCCCTGACACATGGGCTTATTAAATTAAAATTATTGGCACAGAAACATGGACAAATGTCATGCATTGAATATGAATCAAGGATTCATATCCTGACTCATTCATGAATCAAGTCTTGCCTTTTTTGAGGTGACAGTTATATGATCCCCTTGAACTCTGGCTCTTTTGTTATATTAACAGGATGCCCTTTAGCTTGTACACTTGAGATTCATCCAGCTCGCTGCTCTCAGTGCCTCCTGACAGCGTGCTCCTTGGCTTGCATTTCCATTTGTTTAAAAACCTTTGCCAGATTGCAATCGCCTCACCCTCATCAGGGTAGTGTATATTTCATATGGGTTTTAAAAAGTTACTTCTACAGCTCTGTCAAAAATGTGTCCACACAACCAAAGCCCCAGAGAAGCTACTGCGAATCCAGTGAGTAATACCATCCACTAAAGTACCTGGAGGCAGTAGTTCAGGTAAGTCTTTACCCTGTACCATTTCTTGATTACAGGTAAGGCCAGGGCACCCTACAGCTGGCAACAGGCAGACAGTTCTCCTCCATCAGACTCGGAGCCTCTTTAAACACCTCCTTCCACCTACAGTGACCCCTGCAGCTCCTGTTCAGAAGGTATCCACACTGTGTCCACTGAACAGTAGTGCTGGAGTCTGGATTCAAGAGCTGAGGAGTGAGATGGGGTGTCCTGAGCTCCTTCCTGGTTGTCACAGCCATGCCTATGTTGTCCCGTGACCCAAATGTCCCTCCAGCACTGCATATGCCCAGGGTCCACCTCTTGGTATCTTCTCTAAGCTCTGCTCCAGGGAAAACTGTTTGTTTCTCTGCTTTCCTTAAGCTTTGTACACTTGTCTCTTGTCTCGTGTTTTTCACATTGTGTTGTAGATGTTTCTCCCTGTGGCTCTCTCTCTTCACTCCCTTAGTGAGGGAAGGATTCCTGCCCCAGGGTTATGGGGACAGCCAAGCACTCTACCCCCAACACTGGACAGACGAGATTAGTGTCAGCTTATTAGCCACTTATACTCACAACCCCTAGGGTGGAAGATATCGCATGTCCCAGGCCACCCAGGGCCTCACGGAGGTTGTACTCAGAACAGAGGAAATCGTCAGGGTCAGTGGGGGGCTGGCTTTGTAGTAACAAGAGGGTGAGGTGACCTCTGATTCCTGAGGGAAGATGTGATTGACTTGTTTGATAATTTCACAGTCTGGCAGGGCCTGACACCCACCCTGAAGGGAGATGCAGGCACAGTGTCTGCTCCCTTGGTCAGGGGAAGGGGGAGGTGCTGGCTAAAGCACTTTGTCCAGGGAGCAGAGTGGAGAGGGGGCCTGTGGTGAGGACATCCAAGTCCCTCCCAGTTTCATCAGATGTCAAGGCAGTCCCTAATACTAAGACTTAGTTTTAGGTCTGACACCACAGTGCCTGTGAACTAGGGGTGCTCTGTGGGGCCACATGTGTCACCTAAGTGTGCTGTGAGCACCCCAGCTAGGAGATCGGTGAGGACCTAAATTTCTGCATCATGTGCTTTGTCCTCCCTTGTGCCCCTCAAAATTATAGCCTGGAAGGTTATGAAGATCTCATTTTTGGCACGTTGAGGAATCTAAGATTAGTGAGAACTCCCTCTGGTGTGTGGCAGGCCAAGAATTTTACAGAGGGGGATGGACATCTGGATGTCAACAGCTGGCTTTGTTCTTTTCCCATATTCATTTTCTGGACATTCCAGAATTTTTAAAGTAGTCACAAAAAATAAAATTTCAGTTACTTCTAATTATTCATTAAAGGTGTCTCAGAGTATTTCCCAGCAGAGCTGAGTGTTGGAGAATCATCCCAGACAGGTCATCCCTGGGCAGCTTCACCAGGTGCTCCCAAGGGTCAAATGTCTCATGTCTACTTGGATTCTAGCCCTGGGTTTGCAAACTTTATCTTTGAGACCTCAGATAAATTTCATAAATTGCCTCAGTTTTTCTACATGTAAAATGAGAATGATAATAATAGTACCTCCCACGTTGGGTGGTGTTGAGAATAAAATATGAAAACAAGCAAAGCATGTAACATAGGGACTGCCAGGTCAGCACCCACAGATGCTGTTGTTCTGATGTATGCAGTGCAGTGAACAGCGAGCTCCCAAAATTCACACTCCTTGGAACCTCAGAACATGACCTTATTTGGAAATAGGGTCTTTTCAGATGTAACTAGGGTAAGGATTGAGGTGAGATCATACTGGATCAAAGTGGGATTAATCCAATGACAGTGGCCTTATGAAAGACAGATTTGGACACAGGGAGACATGGGAAAGAAGAGAGTGACCTGTGAAAATGGTAGTAGAGATTGGAGTGATGAGGCCACAAGCCAAGGAGTGCTGAGGATTGCCAGCAACACCAGCAGCTGGAAGAGGCAAGGAGGGACCCTCCCCTAAAACCTTTAGAGAGAGTGTGGCCCTGCCCACACCTTGATTTTGGACTTCTGCCCTCCCAAACTGTGAAGGAATACAGTTCTGTTGTTTAAGCCATGCAGAGTATGGCAAACTGTTACAGCAGCCCTAGGAAACTAAGAAGAGTGTTATATCATTTAAAGTGCTTAAGGAATAAAACAAAGACTAAACCCTCCTTGGGACCCTATTCTCGAGAACCAGTCTGTTAGGATAATTATTCACCCTACAAAGGTTCTTAAGTGCCTACTACGTGGCAGGCACTACTGTGGAAACAGAGTGTGAAATTATAGGAACTCCCAGCCTCTAGAACTTGTGGGATTGATTCCCAGTTTTTAGCTAGTTTGCACTGTTCTCTGCAAGCTCACCTGGAGCAGCTTCCCTGGGCCCAAGGGCTGGCCCTGCAGGTGTGTTCTGTAGGAGCGGTGTCCTCAGAGAGCTGTGTGGGCCCAGAATGACAGAGAAGAAGCCCAGGCCAGACACCCATTCCTGGTACTGCCCTGACCTCAGCTTCTCCCCTGTGACGTGGAGCTGTTGGCACCTGCCTCCCTGCAGGTCTCAGGACAGGAGAAGGGATCTGTGTAAGTGCATAGGACGGTACCAAGACTGCTGTGGCTCCAGCTGAAGACTGGCATCCAGCCCTGGTGGTCACCTCCTGCCTGACAAGACGTCTCCACCCCAGAGAGTGGAGCAGCCTAATCAAATATCATCTGGACTCTCCCAACTGTAAACCATCTGGAGATTCTAAGGCCCTGACTTATTCTCCACATTCCAGATGAAAATATGTCATGTACTTTTATCTCTTCCAAAATCACGGATGTATTTTCCACTAAACTACCAGAAGTCTTCACCCTTCAAATGTAATAAAAACAATTTCAGTGAAGACTTTATTCTGAAAAATATCAGCTTGGACTTTGTGGACATCTCATAGAAATGGACGTGGCATCTTCCTTTGTTTTCCTCAGTATCACAATGTTTATTGATAGATACAAGTATATAAAATCAGGGCATGACCATGACTTTATAAATTAAGTAGACAATTTCATTGCTAGAATGAGAGGGACTAATTCAGATTGTCATCATATGTTTATATCCACAAAACCACCTCAAGGATATTAATGATCTCTCAAAATTGATCAGTGTTGTGCAGGTAAACCATGTTTCTTTCTTTTAGAGATAAATTATTTTAAGTTTTTTTTTAGTTTTCTTATTGATTTATAGTTGCTATACAATATTATATAAGTTACAGGTATACAACATAGTTATTCACAATTTTAAAAGTTATATTCCATTTATAGTTATTGTAAAATATTGGCTATATTCCCCATGTTGTGCAATATATCCTGGTAGCTTAATTTATCCATAATAGTTTGTATCCCTTAATCCCCTACCCCTATCTTTTTTTTTAAACATCTTTATTGGAGTATAATTGCTTTACATTGTTGTGTTAGTTTCTGCTGTATTATAAAGTGAATCAGCTATATGTACACATATATACCCATATCCCTTCCCTCTTGCATCTCCCTCCCACCCTCCGTATCCCACCCCTCTGGGTGGTCACAAAGCACTGAGCTGATCTCCCTGTGCTATGGGGCTGCTTCCTACTAGCTATCTATTTTACATTTGGTAGTGGATATATGTCCATGTCACTCTCTCATTTCGTCCCAGCTTACCCTTCCCCCTCCCCGTGTCCTCAAGTGCATTCTCTATATCTGAGTCTTTGTTCCTGTCCTACCCCTAGGTTCTTCAGAACCATTTTTTTTTTTTTTTTTTAGTTTCCATATATATGTGTTAGCATACGGTATTTCTTTTTCATTTTCTGACTTACTTCACTCTGTACGACAGACTCTAGGTCCATTCACCTCACTACAAAGAACTCAATTTTGTTTCATTTTATATCTGAGTAATATTCCATTGTATATATGTGCCACATCTTTTTTATGTATTCATCTCTTGGACACTTAAGTTGCTTCCATGTCCTGGCTATTGTAAATACAGCTGCAATGAACATTGTGGTACATGACTCTTTTTGAATTATAGTTTTCTCTGGGTATATGCCCAATAGTGGGATCACTGGGTCATGTGGTAGCTCTCTTTTTAGTATTTTAAGGAACATTCATACTGTTCTCCATAGTGTCTATATCAATTTACATTCCCACCAACATTGTATGAGGGTTCCCTTTTCTCCACACCCTCTCCAGCATTTATTGTTTGTAAATAGTTTGATGATGCCCATCCTGACTGGTGTGAGGTGATATGTCATTGCCTTACCCTTATCTTGCCCCTTCCCCTTTCCCTCTCACCACTGGTAAACCACTAGTTTGTTCTCTGTATCTGTGAGTCAGTTTCTTTTTTGTCTTAGTCACTAGTTTGTTTTATTTTTTTAGGTTCCACATATAAATGATATCATACAGTATTTGTCTTTCTCTGTCTGACTTATTTTACTTAGCATAATATGCTGCAAGTCCATCTGTGTTGCTACAAATGACAAATTTTATTCTTTTTTATGGCTGAGTGGTATTCCATGGCAGAGAGATACCATATCTTCTTTATCCATTTATGTGTTGATGGACACTGAGTTTGCTTCCATATCTTGGTAATTGTAAATAATGTTACTATGAACATTGGGGTGCATGTGTCATTTTGAGCTAGTGTTTTCAGTTTTGTTTTGTTTTTTCAGATATATACCCAGAAGTAGAATTGTTGAGTCATATGGTAGTTTTATTTATAGTTTTTTGAGATTCTTCATACTGTTTTTCATAGTGGTTGCACAAATTTACATTTATATATGAGGGTTCCCTTTTCTCCACATCCTTGTCAACATTTGTTATATCTGTTCTTTTTGATGAGGCCATTCTAACAGGTGAGAAGTGATATCTCATTGTAATTTTGATTTGCATCTCCCTGATGATCTGTGATACTGAGCTTCTTCTCATGTGCCTGTTGGCCATCTGGCCTCTTTGAAAAAATGGCTATTTTGTCATTTTGCCCATTTTTAAATCAGGTTGTTTGCTTTTTGATGTTGAGTTATGTGAGCTGTTGATATAGTTTTGGATATTAACCCTTAATTGGCCATATCATTTAAAAATATTTTCTCCCATTCTGTAGGCTGTCTTTTCATTTTGTTGATGCTTTCCTTTGCTGTGCAAAAGCTTTTAAGTTTAATTAGATCTCATTTGTTTGCTTTTTGTTTTTGCTTCCCATGCCTTAGGAGACAGATCCAAAAAAAATATTACTAAGATTTATGTCAAACAGTGTATT
Source organism: Phocoena phocoena (assembly GCF_963924675.1). Classification (NCBI taxonomy): domain Eukaryota; kingdom Metazoa; phylum Chordata; class Mammalia; order Artiodactyla; family Phocoenidae; genus Phocoena; species Phocoena phocoena. The sequence continues at coordinate 3,835,549 of NC_089221.1, read as the reverse complement.
GCCTATGTTTTATATTTTCTGGTCTTACATTTAGGCTTTTAATCCATTTTGAGTTTATTTTTGTATAAGGTGTAAGAAAATGTTCTGATTTCATTCTTTTACATGTTACTGTCCAGTTTTCCCAGCACCACTTATTGAAGAGACTGTCTTTTCTCCATTGCATATTCTTGCTTCCTCTGCTGTAGATTAATTGACCATGGGTGCGTGGGTTTATTTCTGTGCTCTCTATTCTGTTCCATTGATTTATGTGTGTGTTTTTGTGCCACTACCATACTAGTTTGATTACTGTAGCTTTGTAGTATAGTCTGAAGTCAGGCAGTGTGATTCCTCCATCTCTGTTCTTCTTTCTCAAGATTGTTTTGGTTATTTGGGGTCTTTTGTGTTTCCATACAGATTTTTAAATTATTTATTCTAGTTCAGTGGAAAATAGCATTTTTTTTTTTTGTTAGGGACTGCATTAAACCTGTAGATTGCCTTGGGTAATATGGTCATTTTAATAATATTGATTCTTCCACTCCAAGAACATGATATATTTTTCCATCTGTTTGAGTCCTCTTCAATTACTTTCATCAGTGTCTTTCAGTTTTCCAAGTACAGGTCTTTCATCTCCTTATGTAAGTTTATTCCTAGGTACTTTATTCTTTTTGATGCAATGGTAAATGGGATTGTTTCCTTAGCTTCTCTTTCTGATAGTTTGTTGTTAGTGTATAGAAATGCAACAGATTTCTGTATATTAATTTTGTATCCTGCAACTTTACTGAATTCATTGATGAGCTCTAGTAGTTTTCTGGTAGCATCTTTAGGATTTTCTATGCATAGTATCATGTCATCTGCAAACAGTGACATTTTACTTCTTCCTTTCCAATTTGGATTCCTTTTCTTTCTTTTTCTTGTCTGATTGCTATGGCTAGGATTTCCAATACTATGTTGAATAAAAGTGACAAAAGTCAGCAACCTTGTCTTGTTCCTGATCTTAGAGAAAATGCTTTCAACTTTTCACCATTGAGTGTGAGGTTAGCTGTGGGTTTGTCTTATATGGTCTTTACTATGTTGAGGTAGGTTCCCTCTATACCCACCCTGTGGACAGTTTTTATCATAAATGGATGCTGAATTTTGTCAAAAAACCTTTTCTGCATCTATTAAGATGATCATATGGTTTTTATTCTTCAATTTGTTAATGTGGTGTATCACATCGATTGATTTGCCTATACTGAAGAATCTTTGCATCTCTGGGATAAACCCCACTTGATCATGGTGTCTGATCCTTGTAAACCATGTTTCTTTTACAGGCACCCATGTGCTTACCCAGGTTTAAGGCTATTAAGGTCTAGCACATAAAGCCCATCACTAGAGGTAGAAACACATGTAATAGACTATTACAGGAACAACCACTACGTAACAGTTAAGGGTTTTTCTGTAATAACCAAATGGACAGTCAAATTTTGCAACAACTGGACTATTCCTGAGCAAAGTACGTTTCCCCAGTATTCACTGTTGCTATTCAGTTTTCTATCTTATAACAGCCCATAATAACTGCAGCCAAGGATGTCCTTGCAGTGGACCACCTCTGAGAACTTGGGATGTAAATATTGCACGGTGCTAACATACTTCTAAACATTAAACATAGTCCTAAAATATCTGATGATAGACTATGACTAAGACATTACATTACAAAAAATAGTATATAGAAATCCATGATACCACCCAGAAAAGAGGCCTGGACCTGAGAGGTGGGATTTAACCTTGGCACCCCAAGTCCAGGTTACAGCGATGATCCTCCGCTGCCCTCTGGTGGCCGTGTTTGGAACATTAGGATGAGGCTCCTTTATTTGAACCCAAGGGCTTCTGTGGGACTGGCTTTGAGGTACTCTGCATCCAGTGTGGGTGGATCTTAACGTTTCCAAATTAGGGCGACCAACTGACCTAGCTTGGTGGGGACTGGATGGGAGATTTCCAGGAACACAGGACTTTTAAAAAAAAACTTCTGCAAGTCCTAGAGCAGTGGGAACCTGTCATTGCCAGGACCACATGGGGCTGAAGCTGAGGAGTAGGGTTCCTTCTACATGGTGACCACTCACCAGTTTGGTTCCATCTACAATTTAACGACTTGCTTGGCTTACCAGTGAGGTTATGACTAACTGGCAAATGGGAGCCTAATAAGACAGAGAAGCACCTGGAAATGAGCATCAGTGGGTGCACTGTGGAGTCACTGCTGTGTGTGGGCCTGTTGAGTGGGCTCAGTCTCCGCAGAGTCTGTCGGCATTGAAGGCATCCACTGGGGTAATGCCATCACTGGGGTGCCGCCCACGGCCTGGACCCAACTCCTCAGCGTGATGCAGCCCATGCCGGTGTGTGTCTGCTCTGCGTCTGGAACACCTCACGGACCCCCTCTGCAGGCAAAGTCCAGCCCGTCCTCCCTCCGAGCCTGGCCATCTCTCCTTCCAGAGGGCTTACTTCCTCAGCCAGAGCTCTCCCTCCGTCTGAATTCCTTCTTGCTGTCTATGCAAGGCTGCAGAAAGGGGGTTTCCTAGTCATTCCTTCTCAAGTAAAGCAAGAATTGCAAAGCTCCTTTTCCAAATAGAAACTTTTTTTTTTAATAAAAAAGAGAAAAGAGCAAGCAAACATTTACAATTGGGAAGTTAAAGATTAAAAAAAAAAAAATTGTCCTTGCCCGCAAGTGAGTTGCTGCCCTGTGGAAACAGGTCAAGGCTGTGGGCAGTTGCCAGGGAGACTGGCCTCAAGAATTAGCCTCCCTGGCTCCTAACAGGAGGGTGCTCCTGCCTTCAACCCCGCAGCCTACTCACCCACAGAATTCCTAAAAGAAAGCAAGAAAAAAGGGCAAAAAGTTCTGAGTCAGTTGATACAAACAGCAAACATGGCAAACTTTGATTAAGGGCTAAGGACAGGGGTCGGGGGGACTTTGTACAAATATCACTGACTCCTGGCAACAGTCATTTCTGTCTCCAGTCTTCCCAACCAAGTCCTGGCCCAAAGTACAGGCCAAGTATCAAAGCTGCTTTTCGCGGCAACATAAATAATTACAAGGAAACAGTTACAAATGACAAATTTGACTATGCACAAATAGGTCAGTAGTTGCTTACACTTGTAAGTAAACAACCCTAGTGTATAACCCACGTGTGACGTGCTGGGGGACCGAGAGGGTCCCTGAAAATGCATAGGGCAGATGACCGAGGTTTATTTTTGTTTCAGGTGGGTGAAGTTCTTAAAAAACTTTAAGCAAAACATCACAAAGTAAAAAGTAATAAATAATACTGTAGTATTAATGTAGTCAATGAAAAGATCAAATAAACCATAACTTTTGAAAATGAAAGAAAAGCATTTTTATTATTTGTATTTTTATTTGTAAATGTCTGTCGGGCTGCAACCGCAGTCCTGAAAGTCTTGTAGTTGCCCAGCTGGCAGACCTAAGAAAGAGGCTGGAGACAGTGACAGAGACATCCATGGTTTATTGGACAGGGGATCTTACCCGTCTGATGCAAAAGTCCTGGAGTGAGACCCCACCATGTACAGCAAACCGCAGACAGGACATGGCAGTGACCTTCACTACTTGAGGGGGAAGGAGGCTACCATTTATAGGGAAAAATGACATCAGGATGGCTCAACAGTTCCACAGAAAACCAGCGATGATGTAGGGGGCCAGCCCCGAGGTTGTTACTGATTAAGCCCTATGGTTAAGAGGATTGGATAGTCAGGTGAGTGGGTGTAGAAGAAGCAGGGACTGGTCTAGCAGGGGATGGACAGAGAGCAAGAGAACAGCCATCCTGAGTGGCCTGACCGTACGATGCCTTTCATATACTTCCCAGTTTCCTTAAACATCTCATGACAATATTATCTGAAGATGGGGGGTTGTGATTATGGAATAGTAAGTATGCCCTGTGTCATGGAGAGCAGGAAATACCTCCACCGTGAGCAAGCTCCGTGAGCTTTGGTGCACACTTAGCCCAACACCACGCCTCTGGCCTCCCCACCGTGATCCTCCCTGAGTGGCACTTCCTCGCATGGGAAGGGCTCCAGCTCCAGGTTTAGCAGCCCCAGGTGTTATTAATTCCTGCCCCAGGGAGTGCTGCGGGGAGTGGATGGTACCTGGGTCCAGCCCCAGAACGTTAGCTGCATTAACTTTGGGGCTGACTTTGGTAAAAGTTGCCTTTAGTGCCAACCTTGTTCACCACTGTCACTTGTCCCCATAATCCCTTGAGGTTTTGCCCTTGAGGAGGTTGAGTCACAGAGGCTGCAGTGACACGTCCCAGGTCACCTAGAGGCTGGTAGCAGAGCTGGACTTGGTCAACACCTGTGCTCTCTTTTCCCAAACCTCAGCTGTCCACACTGTTATCACAGAGCCTCTGTGATTTGGATGAGCTAGTAACCTCCCCAACATCATATCCACCACCTTTGAAAACAGGTTAGTACTTTTTCTGCACAGAGACACTTCTGGGCAAAACTAGTTAACTGCCAGTGATGGGGAAGGTCTCCATGCTGCTTTTGCTTGGCCCACTGGGATACGGACTTGGAAGCACCCCTTTATTTTACCTGAACCTTTCGTGGCTCCTTCCTGGTATCTCCAGGAGTTCTCACTGCATCAGCAAGCTTCTTGATTTTACTCCCTCATGCCTGGGGACCAGGCTCTGAGTAACCTTGAGAAGTTGACTGGAGGCTGGAGGCTGAGGAGGGGACAGAGGATGCTGTAGTCCCAGAGTTGGGGTGGAATGGAGACAGAATGTCTGATAATGTGGGAACTCCGGGCAATCTACCAGTAGCTCAGGGAAATCTCAAGGTGGTGTGACCTGCCTGCCCTTCTGAAACCATGGTCTCCGTGCCCCTAGAACACTAAGTTCTACCTGTGTCCCCTTCCTCATGCTGGCCACACTGAGTGAATGCTTTTCACAGGGAAAAGTCTTTTTTGAGCAGATAATTCATGGCAGGTCCTAGGGTTGCTCCCTGAGGGTGCAGATCCAAATGCAAGGTGCTGTTGCCACTGGGGAATTTGCAGTCTCTGGGGAGACAGTCCAGTAGCAGGTCATTGTGATAGAATGAAGCATGTCAGTGATTGGCTCAGGTACTGGGGATTGGGGCCATGGCTCTGAGCTAATAAATATACATCACTGGCTTGGCACTGTCATCAGAGCACATCCATCTTCCCCAGAACTTGAGGAGGAAAGAATTGTGAGATATGGGATTTTGGCCAATTATCTTCCTGTTTCAATATGACAGATAATAGACATTGGGGAAAAAAATAAAGAATTAATGTAACTTAGTGAAAGGTTTCTATCCCTTCCTGAGAATTATCATGGTCAAAGCTCAGGGAAACCTTCTGTTCTGACAAGAGGCGGCATTATTGGTAGAGAGACCCTCACCCCCCAAGTCTGTATTGTACCCTGAGTTCGAAGCAGGCACACACCCTGGATGCACCAGGCTGAATAGAGGAGACCATTCATCACCATCCTAGTGGGCAGGCACTTTGATAAACTGCTCAGATGACAGAGGGACTGCTTTCATCTTTGGTCTTCTCTGGGGTCTACATTCCTCCCTCCGGAACCTGAGTGACCCTCTGGCTCCTTCCACCAAGAGAGTGTGGAAGAATTTCTGAGATGAGATCTTTAAAAGGCCATGGCTCCTCTGAGGAATGTCTCAGGGCACTCAGAGAAGGCGGGTCCCAAGGACAGGCCACAGAGGCTGAAAGTGCCGATGAGCCCAGCATCTGAGTCTGGCTAGCCGTGTAAGGGCGGGAACCTGCAGAGGACTCCAGACATTCCCATCTTCCCATCTGAGGCCCCAGACATGGGGGATCAGAGATGAGCCAGTCCTCCGTGCTGTGTCCAAATTCTTGGCCCATAGAATCCATGAGCTTAATAACATGGGTTTTGCTTAATGCCACCAAGTGTGGGGATGTTTGTTACGCAGTCATAGAAACCGGAAGTGCTCATACGCCAAAGGATACTGTGAGACACAGCCAGTGACCAGATGCTACAGAGTGCGGCTGAGACTTATACCTTCAAACCAGAGTCTAGGCTGCAGGTGCCCTAAGCTGTTAATCCTTTCGGATTCTTGCAGACGTTTACAGAACACGAGGGTACAAAGGAGATGGTATGACATAAAAAACCTCATGAATGATATTCTCTTTCCAATTTCCCCTAAACAAGGCCACCCTGACAGGACAGGAGAAAGAGAAAGTGACACCACTGGGGAGACTCTGGAGTACATAGGGGTGCCCAGTGCTGATTCTAGGAGGGAGAACACACGTGCTCTAGAGGGACCCACACCAGCTTCCGTCTCTCGGGGCACCTGGACGACAGAGCTGTAGGGAACTTTAGTGATGGCAACATGCCATACGGAGGACCACGCAGTTTGACATCTAGATGAGAAAGTTTGCCAAGGTTGAATATTTATTTATTCTCATTAAACAAATGTTTACATAATGTTAATCTCTGCCTTCCAGTTGTCACGGCTTTGTCATAAGAGTCCTGTTAGCAGAAGTCTCCTCTATCCACATCCCCCACCTGTGTGCATCCAGACATGTCTCCCTTTTCACACCAGGGACGCAGGCTTAGCTAATGCTTTGCTGAAATGATTTCTTTAGCACGTGCAGTGCCTGAAACGTGGCTTTGCTTTCCAGTAATTGTAAGGCTTACAGTACTGTCTCACTGTGACACCGAGGTGATCGTTTCAGCTCCATCACGCGTCTGACTGTGTGGATTAGATACAGAGCCGAGAAAGTCACACCCAACTCCAGGGCAGACTTACTCAAGGTGGGTGCCCGTTTGGGACTGAAATTCTGCTATGGAAGCGAGACTTGCTGGATTCTGAATGAGACCCCCTCTTACTCCTGTTGACTTAATGATTCAGAGGCACATAGGGCCTTTGCCACCCCTGTGTACAAGGCATGACACAAATGTTCCCCTTCACTGTTAGTCTGAATGGACCTGTTCCTCCTCAGCTGCATCCGTTCCCATTTGAAGTCAATTTCAGGGCCCTTCTCTGCGTTGAGTAACTGGGCTCAGAATGCAGTAACGTCCTCTGGCTCTTCCTCTAGAGCCTGTGCGCTGGGGGCTAGAAGACCCTTTAATACTCCAGGGAGCCCTGAGCCAAATTTCAAACTCATCTAATATTACATTAGGCAGCGAGGGTTTTTAATAGTTATATTTTTGGGGGGTCTTTTTTGTTGTTGTTAGTTTCTGCTTTGTAACAAAGTGAAACAGCTTTAGATATACATATGTCCCCATATCTCCTTCCCCTTGTGTCTCCCTCCCACCCTTCCTATCCCACCCCTCTAGGTGGACACAAAGCACCAAGCTGATCTCCCTGTGCTATGTGGCTGCTTGCGGCTGCTTCCTGCTAGCTACCTATTTTACATTTGGTAGTGTATATATGTGCATGCCACTCTCTCACTTAGTCCTAGCTTACCCTTCCCCCTCCCCTTGTCCTCAAGTCCATTCTTTATGTCTGCATCTCTATTCCTGTCCTACCCCTAGGTTCTTCAGAACCATTTTTTTTTTTTTTTTTTTTTAGGTTCCTTATATAAGCGTTAGCATACGGTATTTGTTTTTCTCTTTCTGACTTACTTCACTCTGTATGACAGACTATAGGTCCATCCACCTCACTACAAGTAACTTAATTTTGTTTCTTTTTATGGCTAGGTATATTCCATTATATATATATGTACCATATCTTCTTTATCCATTCATCTGTCGATACACACTTAGGTTGCTTCCAGGTCCTGGCTACAGTAAATAGAGCTGCAATGAATATTGGGGTACATGACTCTTTTTGAATTATGGTTTTCTCAGGGTATATGCCCAGTAGTGGGATTGCTGGATCGTATGGCAGTTCTATTCTTAGTGTTTTAAGGAACCTCCATACTGTTCTGCATAGTGGCTGTAACAATTTGCATTCTCACCAACAGTGCAAGAGGGTTCCCTTTTCTCCACACCCTCCCCAGCATTTGTTTGTAGATTTTATGATGATGGCCATTCTGACTGGTGTGAGGTGATACCTCATTGTAGTTTTGATATCCATTTCTCTAATGATTAGTGATGTTGAGCATCCTTTCATGTGTTTGTTTGCAATCTGTGTACCTTCTTTGGAGAAATGTCTACTTAGGTCTTCTGTCCATTTTTGGATTGGGTTGTTTGTTTTTTTTGATATTGAGCTACATAAGCTGCTTGTAAATTTTGGAGATTAATCTTTTGTCAGTTGCTTAATTTGCAAATATCTCCTCCCATTCTGAGGATTGTCATTTACTCTTGTTTACGGTTTCCTTTGCAGTGCAATAGCTTTTAAGTTTCATTAGGACCCATTTGCTTATTTTTCTTTTTATTTCCATTTCTCAAGGAGGTGTGTCAAAAAGTTCTTGCTGTGGTTTATGTCATAGAGTGTTCTGCCTAAGTTTTCCTCTAAGAGTTTAATAGTGTCTGGTCTTACATTTAGGTCTTTAATCTATTTTGAGTTAATTTTTGTATACGGTGTTAGGGAGTGTTCTAATTTCATTCTTTACTTGTAGATATCCAGTATTCCCAGGATGACTTATTGAAGAGACTGCCTTTTCTCAATTGTATATTCTTGCCACCTTTATTAAAAATAAGGTGACCATATGTGCATGGGTCTGTCTCTGGACTTTCTATCCTATTCCATTGATCTATATTTCTGTTTTTTGCCAGTACCATACTCTCTTGATTACTGTAGCTTTGTAGTATAGTCTGAAGTCAGGGAGCCTGATTCCTCCAGCTCCGTTTTTCTTTCTCAAGATTGCTTTGGCTCTTCAGGGTCTTTTGTGTTTCCAAACAAATTGTGAAAATGTTTGTTCTAGTTCTCTGAAAAATGCTGTTGGTATTTAGTTAGGAGTTGCACTGAATCTGTAGATCGCTTTGGGTAGTAGAGTCATTTTCACAATGTTGATTCTGCCAATCCAAGAACATGGATCTGTTGGATCTAAGAACATGGATCTCCATCTGTTGGTATCATCTTTATTTTCTTTCATCATTGTCTTATAGTTTTCTGCATACAGGTCTTTTGTCTCCTCAGGTAGGTTTATTCCTAGGTATTTTATTCTTTTTATTGCAATGGTAAATGGGAGTGTTTCCTTAATTTCATTTTCAGATTTTTCATCATTAGTGTATAGGAATGCAAGAGAATTCTGTGCATTAATTTTGTATAGTGTTACTTTACCAAATTCATGGATTAGCTCTAGTAGTTTTCTGGAAGCATATTTAGGATTCTCTCTATATAGTATCGTGTCATCTGCAAACAGTTACAGCTTTACTTTTTCTTTTCTGATTTGGATTTCTTTTATTTCTTTTTCTTCTCTGATTGCTGTGGCTAAAACTTCCAAAACTATGTTGAATAGTTGTGATGAGAGTGGGCAACTTTGTCTTGTTCCTGATCTTAGAGGAAATGGTTTCAGTTTTTCACCATTGAGAATGATGTTGGCTGTGGGTTTTGTTATATATGGCCTTTATTATGTTGAGGTAAGTTCACACTATGTCTACTTTCTGGAGGGTTTTTGTCAAAAACAGGTGTTGAACTTTGTCGAAAGCTTCTTCTATATCTATTGAGATGATCATATGTTTTTTATCCTTTAATTCTTAGTATGGTGTATCACATTGATTGATTTACATGTATTGGAGAATCCTTGCAATCCTGGGATAAACCCCACTTGATCATCATGTATGATCCTTTTAATATGCTGTTGGATTCTGTTTGCTAGAATTTTGTTGAGGATTTTTGCATCTATGTTCATCAGTGGCATTGGCCTGTAGTTTTTTCTGTTTTTGTTTGTTTTTTTCTTTTGATATCTTTGTCTGGTTTTGGTATCAACATAATGGTGGCCTCATAGAATGAATTTGAGAGTGTTCTTCCCTCTCCTGTATTTTGGAAGAGTTTTAGAAGTATAGGTGTTAGCTCTTCTCTAAATGTTTGACAGAACTCGTCTGTGAAGTCACCTGGTCCTGGGCTTTTTCTGTTGGAAGATTTTTAATCACAGTCTCAATTTCAGTGCTTGTGATTGGTCTGTTTATATTTTCTATTTCTTCCTGGTTCATTCATGGAAGTTTGTGCTTTCATAAGAATTTGTCCATTTCTTCCAGGTTGTCAGTTTTATGGGCATATAATTGCTTGTAGTAATCTCTCACGATCTTTTGTATTTCTTCAGTTTCAGTTGTTACTTCTTTTTCATCTCTAATTCTATTGATTTGAGTCTTCTCCGTTTTATCCTTGATGAGTCTGGCTAATGGTTTATGAATTTTGTTTATCTTCTCAAAGAACCAGCTTTTAGTTTTATCGATCTTTTCTATTGCTTCCTTCATTTCTTTTTCATTTATTTCTGATCTAATTTTTATGATTTATTTCCTTCTGTTAACTTTGGGTTCTTTTTGTTCTCCTTTCTCTAATTGCTTTAGGTTTAAGGTTAGGTTGTTTATTTGAGATGTTTCTTGTTTCTTGAGGTTGGTTTGTATTGCTCTAAACTTCTCTCTTAGAACTGCTTTCACTGCATCCCATAGATTTTGGGCCATTGTGTTTTCATTGTCATTTATTTCTAGGTATTTTTTCATTTGCTCTTTGATTTCTTCAGTGATCTCTTGGTTATTTAGTAGTGTATTGTATAACCTCCATGTGTTTGTATTTTTTACAGATTTTTCCTGTAATTGATATCTAGTCTCATAGCTTTGTGGTTGTAAAAGACACTTGATATGATTTCAGTTTTCTTAAATTTACCAAGGCTTGATTTGTGACCAAAGATATGATCTATCCTGGAGAATGTCCTATGAGCACTTGAGAAGAAAGTGTGTTCTGTTGTTTTTGGATGGAATGTCCTAAAATATCAATTAAGTCCATGTTGTTTAATGTATCATTTAAAGATTGTGTTTATTTTCATTTAGCATGATCTGTCTGTTGGTGAAAGTGGGGTGTTAACATCCCCTACTAGGATTGTGTTACTGTCAATTTCCCCTTTTATGGCTGTTAGCATTTGCCTTATGTATTGAGGTGTTCCTCTGCTGTTTGCATAAATATTTACAATTTTATATCTTCTCCTTCGATTGATCCCTTGATCATTATGTAGTGTCCTTCTTTGTCTCTTGTAATAGTCTTTATTTTAAAGTCTATTTTGTCTGATATGAGAATTTCTACTCCAGCTTTCTTGTGATTTCCATTTGCATGGAATATCTTTTTCCATCCCCTCACTTTCAGTCTGTATGTGTCCCCAGGTCTGAAGTGGGTCTCTTGTAGACATATATACGGGTCTTGTTTTTGTATCCATTCAACCAGTCTATATCTTTTGGTGGGAGCATTGAATCCATTTACATTTAAGGTAGTTATCGATATGTATGTTCCTATATTACCATTTTCTTAATTGTTTTTGGTTTGTTATTGTAGGTCTTTTCCTTCTCTTGTGTGTCCTGCCTAGAGAAGTTCCTTTAGCATTTGTTGTAAAGCTGGTTTTGTGGTGCTGAATTCTCTTAGCTTTTGCTTGTCTGTAAAGGTTTTAATTTCTCTGTCGAATCTGAACGAGATCCTTGCTGGGTAGAGTAATATTGGTTGTAGTTTCTTCCCTTTCATCACTTTAAATATGTCTTGCCACTCCCTCCTGGCTTGCAGAGTTTCTGCTGAAAGATCAGCTGTTAACCTTACAGGGATTCCATTGCATGTTATTTGTTGCTTTTCCATTGCTGCTTTTAATATTTTTTCTTTGTATTTAATTTTTGATAGTTTGATTAATATGTGTCCTGGCGTGTCTCTCCTTGGAGCTCCTTGGGGCTCTCTGCACTTCCTGGACTTAATTGACAATTTCCTTTCCCATATTAGGGAATTTTTCAAATCTCTTCAAATATTTTCTCACTCCCTTTCTTTTTCTCTTCTTCTTCTGGGACCCCTATAATTCAAATGTTGGTGCATTTAATGTTGTCTCTTTTTTTTTTTTTTTTTATGGTATGCGGGACTCTCACTGTTGTGGCCTCTCCCATTGCGGAGCACAGGCTCCAGATTCACAGGCTCAGCGGCCGTGGCTCACAGTCCCAGCCGTTCCATGCCATGTGGGATCTTCCTGGACTGGGGCACGAACCCACGTTCCCCACATAGGCAGGCGGACTCTCAACCACTGCGTCACCAGGGATGCTCTGTCCTCAATTCTTTTCATTCTTTTTTCATTATTCAGCTCTACGGTAGTTATTTCCACTATTTTATCTTCCAGGTCACTTATCCGTTCTACTGCCTCAGTTATTCTGCTATTGGTTCCTTCTAGAGAATTTTAAATTTCATTTATTGTGTTGTTCACCATTGTTTTTTTGCTCTTTAGTTCTTCTAGGTCCCTATTAAACGTTTCTTGTATTTTCTCCATTCTATTTCCAAGATTTTGGATCATGTTTACTATCATTACCCTGAATTCTTTTTCAGGTAGACTGCCTATTTCCTCTTCATTTGTTTGGTCTGGTGGGTTTTCACCTTGCTCCTTCACCTGCAGTGTGTTTCTCTGTCTTCTCATTTTGCTTAACTTACTGTGTTTGGGGTCTCCTTTTCACAGGCTGCAGTTTTGTAGTTCCCATTGCTTTTGGTGTCTGTCCCCAGTGGCTAAGGTTGTTTCAATGGGTTGTGTAGGCTTCCTGGTGGAGCAGACTGGTGTCTGTGTTCTGGTGGATAAACCTGGATCTTTTCTTTCTTGTAGACAGGACCATGTCTGGTGGTGTGTTTTTGGGTGTCTGTGATCTTATGATTTTAGGTAGGCTCTTTGCTAATGGGTTGTGTTGTGTTCCTGTCTTGCTAGTTGTTTGGCATAGGGTGTCCAGCAGTGTAGCTTGCTGCTTGTTGAGTGGAGCTGGGTCTTAGCATTGAGATTGAGATCTCTGGGAGAGTTTTTGCTGTTTGATGTTGCATGGAGCCAGGAGGTCTCTGGTGGACCAATGTACTGAACTTGGCTCTCCCACCTCAGAGGCACAGGCCTGACACCCGGCCGGAGCACAAAAACCCTGTCAGCCACAGAGCTCAGAAGAAAAGGGAGAAAAAAAGAAAGAACAAAAGAGAAATCAATAAATAAATAAAATAAAAAGTTATTAAAATAAATAAAAAAGTAAAGAAAAAGAAAGAAAGAAAGTATAGAGCAACCAAACCAAAAACAAATCCACCAATGATAACAAGTGCAAAACTATACAAAAAAAAAAAAAGAAATTAAATAAATGGACAGACAGAACCCTAGAACAAGTTGTAAAAACAAAGCTATGCAGACAAAAATCACACAAAGAAGCATACATGCACACACTCACAAAAAGAGAAAAAGGAAAAAAAAGTATATATCTATATATAAAAAAGAGGAAGAGGGCAACCAAATGAATAAACAAGTCTACCAATGATAATAAACTCTAAATACTAAACTAAGATAAACATAAAACCAGAAACAAGTCAGTCGCATACAGCAAACCCCAAGTCTACAGTTCCTCTCAAAGTCCACCTCTTCAATTTGGGATGATTCCTTGTCTATTCAGGTATTCCACAGATGCAGGGTACATCAAGTTGACTGTGGAGATTTAATCCGCTGCTCCTGAGGCTGCTGGGGGAGATTTCTCTTTCTCTTCTTTGTTCACACAGTTCTTGGGGTTCAGCTTTGGATTTGGCCCCACCTCTGCGTGTAGGTCGCCGGAGGGCATCTGTTCTTCGCTCAGACAGGACGGGGTTAAAGGAGCAGCTGATTCAGAGGCTCAGGTTCACTCAAGCAGGGGGGAGGGAGGGGCACAATTGGGGGCGAGGCTGCGGCGGCAGAGGCCAGCATGACATTGCACCAGCCCGAGGCACGCCGTGCGTTCTCCCCGGGAAGTTGTCCCTGGATCACGGGACCCTGGCAGTGGCAGGCTTCACAGGCTCCCTGGAAGGGAGGTGTGGATAGTGACCTGTGCTCGCACACAGGCTTCTTGGTGGTGGCAGCAGCAGCCTTAGTGTTTCATGCACGTCTCTGGGGTCCGCGCTGTTAGCCGCGGCTCGCGCCCGTCTCTGGAGCTCCTTTAAGCGGTGCTCTTAATCCCCTCTCCTCGCGCACCAGGAAACAAAGAGGGAAGAAAAGTGGGAAGAAAAGTCTCTTGCCTCTTCGGCAGGTCCAGACTTTTCCTCGGATTCCCTCCTGGCTATAGCCATGGTGCACTAGCCCCTTCAGGCTATGTTCACGCAGCCAGCCCTCTCCTTGCGCTCTGACCGAAGCCCGAGCCTCAGCTCCCAGCCCCGCCGGCTCTGGCAGGGGAGCAGACAAGCCTCTCAGGCTAGTGAGTGCCAGTCGGCACCTATCCTCTGTGCGGGAATCTCTCTGCTTTGCCCTCCGCACCCCTGTTGCTGTGCTGTCCTCCGCAGCTCCAAAGCTTCCCCCCTCCGCCACCCACAGTCTCCACCCACGAAGGGGCTTCTAGCGTGTGGACCCCTTTCCTCCTTCACAGCTCCCTCCCACTGGTGCAGGTCACATCCCTATTCTTTTGTCTCTGTTTTTTCTTTTCTCTTTTGCCCTACCCAGGTACGTGGGGAGTTTCTTGCCTTTTGGGAGGTCTGAGATCTTCTGCCAGCGTTCAGTAGGTGTTCTGTGTGAGCTGTTCCACACGTAGATGTATTTCTGATGTAGTTGTGGGGAAGAAGGCAATCTCCACATCTTACTCCTCTGCCATCTTGAAGGTCTCCTCTTTAATAGTTATATTTATGCAGAATTATTGAAGACATTTACTTCCATATTCTTTTTCTTTTTTTTCTTTTTAAAGAAATCACTTTATATTTTTGAAACTAGTTCATTCAAATCTCAGAATGTGAGCAGAATCTCAGAATCTAAATCTTTTGAAATGTATTTTGTAGTTACATATTTGAGAGGTTTTTTTTTCCTTTAAAATAGTACATGTTTATTAAGGAAGATATGGAAAATACAGTAATGTGAAAAAGAAATGCATATACCAACCTGAGTCTGTTTACTCAGATATGAGCACATGCATATTTTCGTGCAGATCCTTCGTTTTTTCCCACATTTGAAAATATTTCATTCAATTTCTGAATTGTATTTTTCTCAATCCTTCAATTCTTAAGACATTTTCTTCCCCCTTAAGATACTCATGAACTCATGAACTACAATTTATATTGTAGCAAATATTGAAAAATTTTCCTGCATGATGCTACACAATTCTTACAGAACCTCTTGTAGAAAATTTCATATACTGATTTTCTATTTTTTCAAATTCTTCATTAAGATTTACTTCATGGCTTCTTTCCTTTCTTTTAAAATGATAGGCACTGTACTTGGTGCTCTTAAGGACATAGTCCTTGTTTCAAGAAGGTAACTATCTAGTGGGAAAATTGGCAAAGTCAGTACAGAGGAGCAAATAGTTATAGGAGGAATATTCCAGAACAGGGAACAGAAAGTTAAAGTATGTTTATTTTAGAACACTATACTCTACATTCTGAGAAGTATATTCAATAAACTGCTCTCTCTGAAAGAATAGAGACAGGACATAGGATCCTGGGCACAATCATGTCTTAAGGAGGAATGTTGATGACTCTGTACCCAGTCACTCTATTTATCCACATTCCTTCATGTATCTGAAGATGGCCAATGCACCCTGAGGCTTGTCTCCAGGTTTGAGAGTAGTAAACATACATGATATTTGGTGGCTATGACCCTACATTTTTTTCGGGGGTCCTTGGAAAGATGTGGTGAGAGGCGTGGATGACCCCAGCACCACCGCTGGTAGGGAAGACATTGAGCTGAGACCCGGTCAAAACCTGCCCACCCTCCAAGGCGGACTGGGGGAAGTACTGCCCATGACCAAGGCTTCCCCTTTGGAGCCTCCTGGGAAAATCTAATTGAGGTAGAATTAGAGTACAGTATTATTTAAGTTTCAGGTGTACAACATAGTGAGTCACAATTTTTAAATGTTATACCCCATTTATAGTTATTATAAAATATTGGCTATATTACCAGTGTTGTACAATATGTCTTTGTAGCTTATTTATTTTGTGCATAGCTTTGTGTCTCTTAATCCCTTACCCCTATATTGTCCCTCCTCACTGGTAGCCACAAATTGTTCTCTATATCTGTGAGTCTATTTCTTTTTTTGTAATAGTTACTAGTTTGTTTTATTTTTTAGATTCCACATGTGATACCATACAATACTTGTCTTTCTGTTTCTGACCTATTTCACCAAGCATAAGACCCCCTGGGTCCATCTAAGTTGTTTCTAATGGCAGAATGTCATCCTTTTTTTAATGGCTGAGTAGTATTCCGTTGTATGTGTGTGTGTGTGTGTGTATATATATATATGTATATATATACATATATATATACCACATCTTCTTTATCCATTCATCTGTTGATGAGCACTTAGGTTGCTTCCATACCTTGACAATTGTAAATCATGCTGCTATGAATATTGGGGTGCCTGTATCTTTTTGAATTAGTGTTTTTGGGTTTTTTTAGATGTACACTCAGGAGTGGAATTGCTGGGTCATATGGCAGTTCTATTTTTATCAATTGGGAAATTATGACAATAACTTGTTCTACTTATTTCATAGAGCTTTAAGAAATTCTCACCTGTAAGTTTTGTGAACATGCTTTGAAAACTAGAAACTGCCATTTAAATATGGTTGTAGTAACTTTTTACTGTATAATAAATTTCCCCAAAACTTAGTCACTTAAAGCAACAAAGATTTATTGTCTCAGTGTTTATGCAGGTCAGAAATTTGGGGATCAGCTAGCTGGGCAGCTCTGACTCAGGATCTCTCACTAAGACGCAGTCAGATGTCATCAGGGGCTGGGAGCCACTTCCAAGACGGTGCCCACATCGCTGTTCCCAAGAGGCTTCAACATCTCTTGGGTGTTGATGGGAGGCCTCAGTTCTTCACCACCCTTAAGGCTCCCTGATTGTCCTTATGAAAGATTTTGTAGGGGCACAAAGAAGACTTTCATGTGCTGGTGCAGTTGGATGCATAACACCCCTATGGTATAAATACTAAAATTACCACTACCTCACAGACAAGGAAACTGGGGTGCAGATATGTTGAGCAAGGTGTGTGTGGTTAGTAGCCACTGTAGGGAAAGCTGGTGTGGGGTCCAGGCATCTCACATCTAGAACATGACGTTAACCCTGTAGCCACCCAACCACTACCTTACTTTCATAAAGAGTTTTGTAAAGTTTCCATTTTCTTCCCTTTTCCTTTAAGCATCCTTATTCTTTTTTAATTCTTGTTGTTTTTCCAAAGTAATCCAGATAGGTTTCTCCTTGGGCATATTAGAGAACTGCCCCTGTTCATAAGTTCTTCACTCCACACTTATTGTTGAGGACTAATTATGCCAGTTTAATGGTATAATGACACTAAAAAGAAGTCAGAGACAGAGACACTTCTTTTGGGGATCCAGATTTAGCTGGAAAGCAAATTGTGTGCTTGTTAAATGTAATAAAAGGATACAAAGTAACATCTAAGAGAAGTTTGGTGTGTGGGACTGGGTGCTAGTCTTGGACTTGGATTGACATGCATTCAACTGGCATTTCCTGTTAGTCTCATTGCAGTGGACACAAGAGGGAGAGGGTGGACCATACAGCACAGCCCCCGGCTGGTGAGCTCACAGTCCAATGGAACAGAGCCCGCCACTCAGAGTGAAGCCCACGTGTGTCAGCACCAGCGCTCCTGGGAGCGTGTGAAAAAATGCACTGTCTCAGATCTCAGCCCAGACCTGTGGAATCAGAACCTCCAGGTGACTCATTTGCACACTGAGGTTCAGGAAGCGCTGAGCCTGGTGAGCACTTCCTGGGTGACTGCAGGAAGCACTTCTTCCTGGACTTGGTTTACTAACTGTAAAGTGGGAGTAGAATTAGACTCTTATTCCTGCACCCTGAGGCAGTGGAGGATAATGCAATAGCCACTCTATATGCTTGAAAGCAGGGAAAGCAGGCTCAAGTCTTTTGGGAAGAAAAATGAATGACACCTCCATGACTGCTGGGTGTTCTCTTCATTCTCACAAAGCACAGTGCATGCTGGGGATGCACCTCTGGGGATCATGAACATACGTGACACCACCTGACTCTGTTTCTATATTGAGATGGGAATAAAAACCTTCTGGTTCTAATCCCCGGGCTCAAATCAGAACATGGGCCTGTCTCTAGTCTAAAGCATTACTGTTATCTGACTTGTAAAAAAGGATGAAGTATGCCTCTTCAGAGTCAGCAGCAAGCTGTTTAGGCTAATTAGAAGATGGTTGCTCTTTACTAAGCTACAGCATCTAACCCAGACAAAGCACTGTGGAAGCAGATTTGTGAGACAAAAGTGCTGCCTTGGGATGCAGGTCAAACTTAGTCTTTGTCCACCTGAGTGCAGAGTGATGGGGCAGGACTCTGGAATCTGGCACATCATATTACGGTTAAAAATCATTCATGTTTTCAATAAATATTTCTTAAGTATCTTGAGATTATGTTGGTGAGCAAAACCAGGCAATTTCCAGTCCTACCAGAGTTTATGTTTTGGCTGGGGAGACAGAGATAAACATAAACGCACACACAAAATGTCAAATCACAACTGTAACTGTTGCAAAGGATAAGTGCATGGCATGGTGGTAGGAAATACTAAGAATGTTTTATTAATTCAGAGAATTCCAGGGAGGCTTCTCTGAGAAAAAAGAAAATTAACTTATCTGTGTTCTTAAAGATGAATAGGAGTGAATTTGGCACAGAAAGCATGACCGAGATCTCCAGAAAAAGGAAAAAAAGCATGTGCAAAGGCCCTGTGGCCAGAGGCACTTCATGGTCACTAGATACAGAGGCAGAAATGTCAGCAACCAGCTTGGCAAAGCCAGTGAACCCTTCTCCCTTTGTCAGGCTCCATGTGGCTGGTGTTGGCAAGCCCAGCATCTAGTCTACATGAAGGCTCTGAAGTCTTGCCCACATGAGCTTGCTCCCAAGTGGAAATGGTACAAGTGAAGCAGGTCTCAGCCCAGTTGGGCCGAACATGCATCCATTTACTATTGAGAAGGTATAACATCTCCATACATCTGTCTTCAGTGGAAGCACAACACCCTCGGAACAAGGACCCCCATCCTCCTTCCCCAGGCAGTCTTACCAGAGCCTTGCAGGAGGGGGCCGTACGAAAGCGTCCTAAGTGCAGAGTGCAGGGCCCTTCATGAAGCCAAGGGACACGGGACCAACAGGGTTTCAGAGCTCAAAGGCAAAGCCAGAGACACTGAGTGCCGGTTTCTGGGTTCTCATGCCCTTTGCAGCAAGGGTGCTGGGTTCAAGAAGTTTAGGCTTGTTGTAATGCTAATTTCAGATAACTTGATAGTAATAACAAGGTGTTAAGTTGTGGAGAGAAGGAGGACAGTGAAAGCTGAGGGTTTGGTGGAAGCTGCCTATTCCCAAGACCTGTGTCCACCACCTGCATCCTCCAGGGCCTCTCTCTGCTGCTTCCCCATGGGAGACCTTGGGGACCAGCTTTTCACCTGTTCGTTTTTTAGACTTTGCTCTTCCCGAGTTCCCCGGGCTCACCCCTTCCCTGGCCGGGGTTCCTGGAAGTGTCTTCCTAGACCACAGACAGCAGCTCCCTGGGACCACTTGCTCAGCACCTGGGAATGCACAGTGAGGGAACAACTAAATACGTGTTGTATTTATACGTGGGTGTAACCCTGTATGTTCCAAGTAGGGAGAGTGAAAGAGAATAACTCACTCAGAGACAATTTTGAAAAAGCAAGGAGAAAATCACTATAAGTAAAAACTCTCTAGAAATCTTGTTTAAAAAATTGTTAAACTGGCTTATGAAACGCTTTCCTGCCATCCTCAGTGATCTGGGTAAGACCCTGACAAAAGTCCCTGCCCTCTACTCCCACTTACCACTGAAGCTGTGTGACGTGATGCATTTTAGGACCTTGGTGTCTCAGCTCAGCAGTGCCCCCTGGTGGCATGTAGATCAGAAGCGACATTTAACGCCCCTTAAATGTTTAAATGCAGGTGACAAGATTTTCCCAGAAATCCTACATTTTCCCCCTTGTGATTTAGGTAGACATTTTAGTATACTTTGATGATAGTTTTAACAGTGGATTGTACTGAGTTAACAGTAGTGAGCTCAAAAGAGGCATGGTTAAAAACCAAATCCATCCCTTGGATGGACCTAGAGATTATCATACTAAGTGAAGTAAGACAGAGAAAGACAAATATCACATGATATCACTTATATGTGGAATCTAAAAAAAAAAAAAAATGCAAATGAACTTATTTACAAAACAGAAATAGACTCACATACATAGAAGACAAACTTATAGTTACCAAAGTGGAAAGAAGGGGGGGGATAAATTAAGAGGTTGGGATTAACATATATACACAACTATATATAAAATAGATAGTCAACAAAGACCTACTGTATAGCTCAGGGGACTCTACTCAATATTTTGTAGTGACCTATAAGGGAAACAAATCTGAGAAGGAATATATACATATATATTATCTATACCTATATATTTATAACTGTATATCTATATCTCTATATCTACCTATCTATCTGAATCACTGCTGTACACCTGAAGCTAACACAACACTGAAAATCAACTATACTTCAATAAAATAAAAAAAAACTAAACAAACACACAAAAACACTCAAATGCATTCCCTCCTCTTTCAGTCCCCGGTCCAGTTACCTGACAAGATAATAAAAACGGCACAGTTATTGAGGCCTTAATATATGTTAGAGACTTTACTGGAATTCCTTTTTCCATTTTTATTACATTTGTCTTTGTGTTTGGAGTATACACTTTAAATAAATAGGGAAACAGCCTATTTCTTCATCTGGGCAAGATTCTAAACTTCCCAGGAATGTCTTCAGCATGAAACAAAATCCTGATGGAAGGTGGTTATCATGGTGCCTGGAATGCACTGCAGTGACTGCTCAGAAAGTGGTTGCTATGATTCATTTAGAATGTTCTGGCTTTCCTATTCCTCATCAGAACCCCTGGTTCAGCAGTACTTTCTCTGTGGCAGGAGAAGGAACGAAGTAGGAGACTCTTTCCTGCAGGTGAGAGGCTCAGTCATGACCCTCCTCATCACCATCCTAGGGCTGGGCTCTTGTTGCTACAGCTATTTCAGCTGGTACCCGATGATGCCTGGAACACGTCTGCAGGGATCAGCTGGCTGAGTCACGGGTGGTGCAACCGCCAGCCCTAAGCCGGGGCAGAATTATGAGATTCTTCCTTGGAGCATCTGATGCGTATTCTGTTTTTTTTTTCTTTTTTTTTTCTTTTTTTCTTTACATCTTTATTGGAGTATAATTGCTTGACAATGGTGTGTTAGTTTCTGCTTTATAACAAAGTGAGTCGGTTAGACATACACATATTTTCCCATATCTCTTCCCTCTTGCGTCTCCCTCCCTCCCATGATGCGTATTCTTGATGCAGCTTGAGTGAAAGCCTCCTTGGGCCGTTAGATGTTGACTTAACTTGACATAAGAAATTAAAGGGGAAGCTGGCCACACTGGGAAAGTGTAGGAGGCATGCAGAGCTGACCGAGCTGTGTGGAGGCTGCCACCGTGCCTCCAGCCTCCCTTCCTGTTCTCTGCCTGCACTCTGACTCCACCGTGGATGAACGTCTGACCTCTTGTGCTGCAACAGTAGCAGTAGGCATTGGGGCTTGCTTCTCCAGTGAGGGCTGCATCACCGATCCAGGGAGAGAAAGCCCTTAGGGTGTGGGGTAGACACCCTGCCGCCCCACGTGACAACAGTCCAGGAGAACAGCAGCCCCCTTCCTCCTGCAAAAGCATTTGGCGCTTTGCTAAGTCGTCCACTTGGTTCCTGAAAGCCTCAAATTCTCACCTTTAAGTAAATGGGGTCACGAACACACTTTGTTATCTTCATAAGGAGGTGGAACCTGGCTTTGGCAAAGTCACTATGATGCCTGCCACATCCTCCCCAAGATGACAGGGGCTTTCTCTCCCACATCTTTCCAACACAAGCACTCATGCAGATTCTTTCAGAGCAAAGGAATTTGCTCATTTAGTACATATATTATATGGTTTCCTAGTACATGCCCAGACCCAGGTACAGACTGGGAACTAGAGAGGCCACTAAGGGTAAACGAGCTGATCTCATTGGGGTTGCATTCTATAGGTATTGGGGTGGGAAAGATAGTTCCCAATCGCCTAATCATTATTATTAAGTTATGATTCTAGAGATAGATCCGCATACTTCAGAAAGGACCACAGCTCCATGTGGGGACATGACAAGAATCTAACCTAGGGTGAACTTGGCTGAGACCTCGATGTCAAGGAGAAGGAATCAGAGAAAGGAAGAGTGGACACACATTCCGTCCCTTCTCTCTTTGATGCGGGACATGTGACTTAAGAGGTGCTGATGAGAGAGAAGGCATGTTGCATTTGGGAGAGAGTTCAAAGACCAGCGTGGCAGGATGCAAGAAACAAGGGATCCCAGGGCAACCAGTGGTGGGAAAGCTGGTGGGGACCCACATGCTGGGCTGTGGAAGGGGCCCCCTTTCAGCCTTCACACTTGGGGTGGTGGAGACCTCTCACGTGTTTCATGGTCTTGGCAGCTTGGCCCAGGCTAGTGATGGCAGCAAAGGAGGCATAGAAAAGAGATGAAAGACATTTAGGAGATGAAACCCAGTCCTCGGTGACAAGCAGAGAGAGGCGTGGGCATCAGAGAGGTCACCTGGGGTCTGAGCTGTGGCTTTGAAGACCTGGGGAAAGCAAGAATTGGGTCCTATACATGTTGGGTCTGAGGTGCCTTTAGAATGTCCATGGGTTTCATTTAGGCAGTTGAGGATATTCGTGAGTATTTTAAGTGAGGTCAAGCCTGGATTTACATATATATATATATATATATATATATATATATATATATATATATGTATATCAGAGGCACATGTATACACACATGCAGGCGTTTCATTGTGTTAATGGTGGTTTAAAATGCAAGATTGCCAAGGAGAAGAGAATAGAGAGAGAATAGGAGATAAGAGAAGACGAGGAAAGGAGAGGGGAGATGGGGAGGAGGAGAGAGAATTTAGGGGCATACAGCAGGGGACCCCGGCCGCCCCACATCAAGCATGAGCCAGCAGACCAGCGACAGTGAAACGTCCCAGGGCCCCGCTCAGGCCTTCAGTATATGCCAGCATCGTGTCACCCTTGCTCTCCAGATCTCCTGCAGGATTCTCTGGTGGCCAGACACACAGGGAAGGGAATTCTGGAAACGTAGGTCCAGCTTGGCTGAACCACAGGTCAGCATCATCACCCTGCACTCACACCTGCCTCTTTGAAGTTGACCTAATTTCCAAAGAAAGACAAAGACAACACCATGCAAATGAAAATATGGGGCTCCCTTCACCAGGGGGATACATTTGTGTCGCTCTGGCTGCCTGCGGTGATGCTCATTCCCCCATGATGTCCTTAAATCCTGACACATGGCAAGTCCTTTGCTAGAGGCTTAGAGGATGGTGAGAGGGAGAAGTGAAAGAGTCGACCTGGGCGCGGGACAAAACTCCCAAGGACACCCAGGCCCAGGTCCCCGAAACATGGGTATGATGGGGCATGTGACAAAAGGGCAGTAAGGGGCAGAGAGAATTAAGGAGCCTAAGCAGCTGGCTTCCTCGTGGAGGCATAGTCTCGGGTTACCCAGGTGAGCAGGTGTTACTACAGGGTCATCGCACGTAGGAGAGGGAGGCAGAAGGGTGCAGAGGGAGAAGGACTCAACCCACCATTGCTGGCTGTGCACACAAACGAGGAACGGAATACCTCTGGAAGCCAGAAAAGGGGAGAACAGGAATTCTCTCCTAGAACCTCCAGAAGGATCCAGCCCTGGCAACACCTGAGGCCAGCACACTGAGGTCAGGGTCAGACTCTGGACTTCCAGAACTGTAGGATGATGCACTCATTTTATCTTAAGCCACTCAGTTTGTGACAAATTGTTACAGCAGCCATAGAAAATTAATTCAGTCAATAGCTACAGAAATGTTTTCACATCAGAATAAAGGAACAGCCTCATAACTTACAGTCTTCACTTCTGCAACATAATCTGCTGTATAAAGAGTTCCCTGGTCAGAAGTGATGCCGCACAGAACACTGTGACCAAAAGGAAGAAGACTGCCTTCTCCACTGCTAGAAACTGAAGTGGCTGCAACTGCGAGGTGGAGATTGTTTTTGCAAGAAGTTAAACTCTATCCTTTCTTGCTGTCATTGGGCTGTGTATATATAACTGTGACTGTATGTGTACGTGTGTATGTATTTGTGAGAGTGCGTTCCATGTGTGTGCATGTGTAGAATGTACACGTGTTTATATATGAGCGTGAGCATGGGGCTTAGATGTGCACATGCATGCATGTGTAAGAGATGTGCATGGCATGCGTGCATATGTGTGTCTGTATACGTGCATGCATATGCATGTATGAGTGAATGTGTACACCTGTGTGCATGGGCACGCGTGCATGTTCATATATGCTGGAGCTAGGAGGAAACACAGGTAGTGGAAGGGGCGGAGTTTGAAATCAGGGCAGTCAGGGTGCCCACATATCTGAGTTTGAATTCAAGCTCTGTCCCCCACCACTGCCTGCCCTGGTCTCCAGCATCAGGTTCCTGTGTGAGTGGTGATGATGCTGTGACTACTGCAGGGGCTTCTGGGAGTTTCCCACCAGGCAGCCTCTGCAGAGCTCCAGGTCCACCCCAGACATCAGCACTTGGCTAAATTGTACTTCACTCCACCTTGATGAGCTATGAATTTTGCAGTTCTAACTTTACATCTGTATCATCTCCTTGGGCTGTCCTATCAAAATACCTCAGACTAGGTGGCTTAGAAGAACAGAAAAGTATTCTCTCTGCTAGTTTTGGAGGCTAGAAGTTTGAGGTCAAGGTGTGGGCAGGGTTGGTTCCTTCTGAACTTATTCCAGGCTCTTCCCTGGCTTCTGGGGCATGGCTGGCAATCTTTGGTGTTCCATGGCTTGTAGAAGCATCCCTCCAACCCTTTGCCTTTACACGATATTCTCCCCATGTGTATGTTGATGTGTGTGTGTTTGTGTGTGTGAGTGCATTCAAATATCCCCTTTTTATAAGGACATCATTCATGTTAGATTCAGGGTCTACCCTAAACCAGTATGGCCTAATCTTAGCTAATTACATCTGTAATGTCTGTATCTCCTAATTATGTCACGTTATGAGGTAATGGGAGTTAGTACTTCAACATATGAAGTTGGTGCTGGGGGACACAATTCAACCCGTAACATTATAGATTAATTACCATATTCAACTTGGCATAAGACAATGAAAAAATTATCTTTATATCAAAGACAGAAAATGTGAGCTTGGACTTGCTGAATTTACCATGTGAAGATGATCTATGATCAAGTGATCTATATATCTATCTATTGATATGTATCTATTGTCTATTTGTCAATAAATCTGTTGATCAATCTATCTATCTAGCTATCTCTCTCCATCATCTATCTACCTGCTCACCTATCATCTATCTGAGAACACATTTTATCATTCACTAAGCAATCCCTTTTAAGAGGAGCCTATATAAAACATCTATTCATAATTATATGATTGCAGTTACAAGGGGTATCAGTAATTGGTGTAGCCCAAGTAACTTTAAAACAGAGAAACGAATTCAACCGGTGAGCAGTGAGGTGTATTTGTACTTTTAATTTGTATGACCAGCAGAGGGCACTCCAAGCTAAACTTTGAAATGTATTTTGGTTGGATTTTAAATGTATTCAGTTGAGAACAAGTGCAAATCAGTTAACTCCATCTATGTGTATTAGGTGTATGTATGGTTTCTTCCAAAAGGAAAATAAGAAAGTTTTCCTCTGTTAACACATAAACAAATTAAAGGCTCAGTATGATCCTCTGTTTGAAACAATTTCATATGTAACAACTCTTTCTAAACAGACGTTGCCTGGATTTTTAGGGAGAAACACAGTGTAACATTTCTCATAGATTCTAGCTGAACTTTTTGAAACAGGTTTACTTCCATTCAAAGAACGGACACTTTAGGGGATTGACATTGATTCCAAGTAACCGATTTAATGCATTTATGATTTCATTTGCAGTACTCATAAGTAAATGTCAGAAGAGAGCATATATGTTTCTTCATGTTATTTCTATGAAGTGGACCTCTGTGCTCTCAACTAAGTAAATGAGAATAAAGGTTTAGGTAGAAAACAGCTCCTTTAAATATTTTTTTGTCTGTTTATATATGTCAGCTGCTGTTTCTTAAAGTACTCAAAAGGAAAATATATTATCTCAGGGGCTGCCTGTTTAGACGTTTGTATTGTATTCACAGTGTTCCTGACAAGGAGATCTCCATGGATATTACTATCTAAAAGCATTACTTGGGAATGGACAAGGGGATTTTATTTGCTGGTTATTCTCTCATTTAGGTCAACTACTGAATATGAATTGACCAGTTGACAGCTATCTAGAAAACAGATAAACTTATCTAATACAGTTTTGAATAGATTCATGAATTTAAACTACCTGCCTCCTAGAAGTAGCTAAAATGGTCCAGGAGAGAACACCTTTCTAACCTTGGTAAATCATTCATAAACTGAATTTTACTTAAAAAGTCTGATACCTTCATATTAATACTAAAATTCATTCCTTTCTTCAAACTATTGAATAAAAATCAAACTGTATTTCTGAATAGTATTCTATGGGGTGGGAGGAAGAGGAACTTTTTTTTTTTAGGGAGCAAAGCTAAACTAGGTATAAAATATTTTATCATCAAACTTAGAAGTATCTTTAGCACAGTTCAGATAGAAGCCTGAGCTTGCAACTTCAGAATTATTAAAAAAATAAATGTTCAATTTTATATTTTCAATAAGTAACTGATATTACAGAAAAAGGATATGAACCAGAAAGTGGTTAAATTGTGACAAAATATCTGAGTGGAAAATACTCATCTGTTTTGGACATCTAGTTCAGACAACTAATTTTTTAAGGTTTTAATTTTTTTTTTTATTGAGATATAGTTGATTTACATTATTATATGTTTTAGGTGTACAACATAGTGATTCACAATTTTTAAAGGTTATACTCCATTTACGGTTTTTATAAAATATTGGCTACATTCCCTGTGCTGTACAATATATCCTTGTAGCTTATTTATTTTATACACAGTAGTTTGTGCCTCTTAATCCCCTACCCCTATCTTTCCCCTCCCCACTTCCCTGTCCCCATGGGTAACTGCTAGTTTGTTCTCCATATCTGTCTGTTTCTCTTTGATATATTCACTAGATTGTTTTACATTAAAAATATAAGTGATATCATATAGTATTTGTTTATCTCTGACTTATTTCACCAAGCATAATACCCTTCAAGTACATCCATGCTGTTGCATATGGCAAAATTTCATTCTTTTTTTATCACTGAGTAGTATTCAATTGTATATATACAACTACTTTTTAGTTCTAGAGATGCTGAAATCAAGATGGTGAACTAGTTATAATCTTTACCCATTGCATTTCCCCTCTGGGTCTTCTCTCTCTCACCTTTAAGATAAAGCACACAGGGGCCAGGCCAGTCATGGTGCCCATTTTTCCCACTGCCTTGTTGATGGAAAAGACCTAGACTGCCTTGTTTCATTCTGAGACTACACCTCCAGCTCTTAGTTGATTGGAATAGACATCAGCCAAGGGGAAGCAGCCCACAGGCTGGCCCATGTCCACCATCTGGCCTGGCAAAGGAAGGCAAAGTGGGCCAATAGGTATACCTATTTTGAGACACTGACCTAAGAAATATTCAGAAAAGGCAGAGGATAAAAATATGTATCAGGTGAATCTTGAGATAGCACTGGGCCAAGAGGAGTTGTTAGAAGCCCAATTTGTCACAATGCATGAGATAGTAGAAGGCACAAGTCTTTAAAATGGGTACAAAACATCCCGATCTCAAAGGGTTGTTATTGCAAATAAATTATTCCATGTAAAGACTTGTCACCGTGCCTGGCACATGGTATCTCTGTACACGTGTTTCCTGATGTCTGCAGCGTCAGCAGCGTTTCTGCTACCTTTTCTACCTCTGAGGAACGTGGGATCTTCTGAATCTGGTCCTTGACGCTTGTGACGGAAGGACACAGGGGACACCCTCTTTGTCCACACCTATCTTGTCACCATTTCTCCTTCATTGCCCTTGACCTGGTGGATGTCAGGGCTTCCCAGAGGTTGCTTCCTCCTGGGATCCCAGCAGAACCTGAGGAGTAAATCTTTTCAGTTCTGAGATCCTCAAAATTACCCGAGGTTCTCCATCACTCAGCATCTCCCAAGATTTCCGTGCTGGCTGTGGTGAGTCGGGCCCAGGAGTCCCTAGGTCATTTTCCTAGATCTTTCTGTTTCTTCCCTCCAATTTCTCAGCTTCCTGGAGATGGGACTTGCTCTGTCTTCACATCCTCAGCTCTTGCCCTTATCCGAGTTTAACCTCTAGGCTCCATGCACTAGCCTTTGGGACTCTGGCTGTTGACAAGTCAAGCCAAGGATAACTTGAAATTATTGCTCAAGAGAGAATGCATCTCTCCATCTTTCGAGAATAATCTGTGTATCTACCTATAACATTTTAGGAAATTTTATATGTTCACTTTAAGCATTTTTTATTTAATTAGAAATTGATGTTAAATTTCACTGAATACTACATTAGCATCAATTGTGATCATTTATTTATACATAGACAACCTATGGTTGATCAGGTAAGAAATATGATATTATTAAACTTTCCTTATATCCATGAACTTAATTATTATTATCTAAAGTGTTTTTAATTCCCTGTGTTGATATTTTATGTATGATTTTTACACTAATATTTGAAGTGAGGTTGTTTTGTTGGTTGATGGCATTGTGCACGTGCATGTGTGTGTGTGTGTGTGTGTGTGTGTGCCTTTGATAGGTTTGGGTACACTATTATTTTGGCTTCTTAAAAACAAACAAACAAACAAAAATCTCTTGTTTTGTATCAGAAAATATTCAGGTATTTTCTAAGACCATTTTCTCCAAGGGAAAGAGAGTCAACCCTGAGTTGGGTCAGTGGAAGTTTTATTCAGGTGTGTTGACACAGAACAATTTCTCCTGAACTTGCCATCTCCCTTGCAGACTCCAGGTGGGCACTGATGCCTCCCATGGCAAGAGAGTACACCAGAGTGGACAGAAGGCCATGAGATGAAACACCTCCAAGGATGGTCTGAGCACCTGGGGGTCGGGAAGGTGAGCATGATGTGTCAGAGGTACCAGAGGAAACACAAGTGCCCCAAGGAAGCTGGGCTTTTGCATCAGATTGGGAGGACATGCTCCGGAAGCAGTCCCAGAAATCAGAGATGACACGGACAGGTGACATCTTAGGCCATGACGCCAGGTGTACAGGCCATGGTGCGTCAGCTGGACTCCCATGGTCCCTGGTGAATTGGAGTGCTGGGCTGTGTATTCAGGGTATACAGTTTGAAGCCACCTCAGCCTGGATTTGTCTTTCTTCTGAGGACTCATGTTCTAGATAAGGAAGGCTGTGGTGCCATTCATTGTCTTCCAGAACTGTATCCATGGACTGGGAATGTGGCAGTCTCTGTGCAGATACAGGCATTTTCTTCTCTTCCCTCCTCTAACCAGGGTGTCTGTTTTTTCTTTTCCTTTTAACCTTTTTATTGGAGTATAATTGCTTTACAATGGTGTGTTAGTTTCTGCTTTATAACAAAGTGAATCAGTTATACATATACATATATCCCCATATCCCCTCCCTCTTGCATCTCCCTCTCTCCCGCCCTCCCTAGAGTGTCTGTTTTTTGGAATTTTTTCTATATTATATGGGTTTTAAGTCAGAGATAGAGGAAAAATAAGATTTTTCAAAGAAAAAATCCTAGATCATGATTTAAACTCTTATTATTTCAAACTATCCACCTTCTAAATCTACTCCTTAGACCTTCAGTGTTGGGTATCACTAAAAGAGAAACCAATATATTTAGAATGTGTCACTTAAAACGTCATCACTAGAAAGTAATAAATATCGTTTAAGTTTATAATTGTTGTCTAACTCTTAGATTATATAGAATCCTGAATGTATTGTTTTATTAGAGGGATTTAATTAAAAAAAAAACATATCTTGACTAAGGAATACTTTTATAGTATTATAACCATTCATCTATATTGATTTAAATTACAAAAAGAGAAAATACTAAAATTCTATTTACCAATCCAAAGTACCAATAATCGAATTTCACAATGGAAGTATTAGCATGAATATGATCTGTTTTCTCCATATAGAATTACTCCTTAAGCAGTAATCTGGGCATACTTTTCCTTGACAGAGACCTTGGGGATTTATGTGTGAAGATTACTTGCCTTCTTATTCTCATATTTAATGACAATCCTACCACCGGTTTGAGCTGAGAATTAGGGAGAGAACATTGGCCTTTACCCCCAAGTTCTATAGGAAATTAAGTATGTTTGGTCTAAAGTGTTTCCTTCTTCCTGCTCTTAGGTCACACACACCAACTCATTTCACATGCTCAGGTAGAAGACAAACTGCAGGTACATTTTCTTCATGGGGAAGATATTGAAGTATTTAACTTGAAGTATTTATGAAATCATGCAAATGTCTCTCTCTCCTTACCTACTATAAAGTGGCTCACATTGCTCATCTACCCACCACCCAAGCCTGTTTTTGAAGTTGATGAATCATGTGGTCACATTACCTGTCAAATCAGTTTATGAAGTTGCCCAGTGTAATGAGATGTGACCCCCTGGAGTTCATCAGTTATTAGAAAGGTTTATTGTGGCAGACACTGTAGAATGTGTGGTTTTCCCCTTAGACATCTCTAATTAGTACTGAGAGGGTCAGGCTTCATGGCCACATGGAAAGACTAGAGCTAATGTAATGATAAAATAGGAAAATATAAAGTAAAAATAGACAAATTTGTTTTTAATTTTTAAAATTAAAGCATAGTTGCTTTACAATGTTTCAGGTGTACAGCAAAGTGATTCAGTTGTACATAATACATATATATATATATATATATATATATTCTTTTTCAGATTCTTTTCCATTATAGGTTATTACAAGATATTGAATATAGTTCCCCGTGCTATACATTAGGGCCTTGTTGTTTGTCTATTTTATATATAGTAGTGTATATCTGTTAATCCCACATTCCCAATTTAGCCCTCTCCCCATCCTTTCCCTTTCGGTAATTATAAGTTTGTTTCCTATGTCTATGAGTCTATTTAAGTTTTGTAAATAAGTTCATTCATACCCTTTTTTAGATTCCACATATAAGTGTTATCATACGATATTTGTCTTTCTCTGCCTGGCTTACTTAGTTTGATAATCTCTAGGTCCATCTATGTTGCTGCAAAAGGCATTATTTCATTCTTTTTTATGGCTAACTTTCCATTGCAAATATATACCACACCTTCATTATCCATTCATCTGTCGTTGGACCCTTAGGATGCTTCCATATCTTGGCTATTGTAAACGGTGCTGCTATGAACATTGAGGTGAATGTATCTTTTCAAATTATGGTTTTCATCTTTTCCAGATGTATGTCCTAGAGTGGGATTGCTGGATCATATGTTAAAAATTTAATTATATATAGTATGATGGCAAGTATATATGTGTAGATACACACACACACACACACACACACACTTTTCCATCTCTCTCTGATAGTTATGGTGTAGATAAGTGTGTCACAATAATAAGCTGTCTTTAGCTGTACCCCAGGCAAAGTGGACGATCCCACCTGGGCAGAAATTCACATCTTCCTTACTGACACACTGCCCCCTGCAATGTGCTTCATCTCATCTTCAGACACTCCAAACCTTCCAGGAGACAAATTCCAAAGAGTTAAGCTGCAGGTGGAAGTAGAAACCCCATATGAAATGTTGATGCAACTGGAGTGCAGGCACCTGGAGCATCACAATGGTCATGAGATCCTTGATCTTTCCTGGCTTGGGAGTCTCTGAACCAGCGAGAATATTTAAGGAGGCAGGAAGCTGTTTCCCTGTGTCCCCCAGCTGCCCTCATCCTTTGTAAAACCCAGAGCCTCTTTAGCCACTGACAGAAACTCTCAGAATAACCTAGATGTTTCTAGAAAATCTGTGCTTCATAAATGATAACAAAATGAAAGATGTTGTTTAAAGGGGGAAAGCCTGAGGCTGTCCTTCAGGACGAGCCAGGGAAAAACCCTCTTCAAGCCTGTGTGTAGCCCCCTCCCCATTCAAAATTAGCACCCCCCCATGATGTTTTAGTTTGTCTCTGTGCCTGGAATATGCCCCCATGGAGGGAGGCTCTGGTTATGTAAGATGTCCCCCTCATGGAGCAATGTTGAGGAAGAGTGAGAATGGCAGGGTTTGTGTCCAAATATTAGAGATAAGGTTTGGGCTTCATCTCCGGTTAGCTGTGTGGTCTGGATCAAGTTATTCATCTGGGTCTCATTTTCTTCCTTTGCAAAATAAAGATTATGAAAAATAAAAAAAAAATGAAATACTTAAGCATGAATCTAACAAAATATATGAAGTGTCTGATGCTGACAATTATAAAACACTGATGAATGAAGTAAAAATCTAAATAAATGCAGAAACATACAGTGTTCATGAATTGGAAAACTCAACTTATTAAAGACATTAATTTTTCCTAAATTTATCTAGGTGAAATGCAATGTCTATCAAAGTTCCAGCAAGGTTTTTTGTAGATATAGATAAGCTTATTCTAAAATTTGTTTAAAAGGCAAAAGATCTAGAACAGCTAAGATAATTTTGAAAAAAATAAAGAGGATTTATTCTACCCAATGCTAAGTTTTATTGCACAGCTCTAGTAATAAAGATGGTGTATGGTGTTGATGGAGGGATCAACATAGCTCAGTGGAACAGAATAGAAAGCCTTGAAATAATCCATGCAAACTGCCCACCTGGTTTTTGCAGAGAGGCAAAAGCAATTTAATAGAGGAAGGACAGTCTTCAACAAATAGCACTGGAACAATTGGACATCTGTAGGCAAAAATAAATGAATAAAATAACAAAATAAAAAGAAACTTTGACCTAAACCTTACACCTTCTACAAAATTAATTCAAAACAGATCACAGATTTAGATGTAAAATGTAAAACTATAAAACGTTTAGAAGAAAATTGGAGAAAATCTTTGAGACCCATGGCTTGAAGAAGAATTCTTAGATGTGCTACTAAAAGCATGATCCATAAAAGAAAAATTGATAAATTGGATTTTATCTCAATTATGAACCTTTGCTCTTCACCAGAGAATGAAATGACAGGTTCCAGGCTTGGAGAAAATGCCTGCAAACCACACATTTTACGAAGGACATATATTTTGAACATATTAGGTGCTTGCAAACTCAGCAATAAAAAAAACAAAAAAAACAAAACAACAACAAAAAAAAACCAGAAAATTTGCAACAGATGTGAACAACCATTTCACTAATGGAGAGATATAGATGGAACTTTATGCATGGAAACATGGTCAACCTCATTAGCTACTAAGGAAACACAAATGAAAACTACAATGACACCATCACATATCAACCAGAATAGCTAAAATCACCCAAATAGTGGTGAGGAAGCAGAGACACCAGGTCACTCAGACATTGCTTATGGGATTGGAAAATGGTACAGCCACTCTGGGAAACAGCTTGGCAGTTGTCTTATAAAAAGTTAATCTATTCTTACTGTAGGATCCAGCAATTGCATTTTTGGGTGTCTGTTCTGAGGAAATGAAAAGTAGGTTCACAGAGAAATGTGTACATGAATGTTCATAGCAGCTTTATTCATAATAGCCAAAACCTGGGAACAATCCAGTTGTTTTTCCAATGGGTGAAGGTTAAACAAGTGTGGTATGTCCATACCGTGGACTACTTCCCAGAAATAAGAAGGCACAGGCATTGATACACATAAAAACCTAGACTAATATCCAAGGGATTATGCTGAGTGACAAAGTCAATCTCAAAAGGTTACATACTGCACGATTCTCCTTATATGACCTTGTTGAAATGACAAATATATAGAGATTGGAACACATGGACATTTTCCAGGAAAAGGGATGGAGCTATTATGGGGTACCATGGAACAGTTCTGTATATTGGTAGTGGGGGTTGATATACAATGAGTCAATTTACACAAAACCACACACAAATACATTTACCCAACACATGCACTCACACAAGTGAGTGCATATAAAAACTGCTCTGTAGTCTAGATAACTATATTGTATTAGTGTCAAATTCCTGGTTATAATATTATACAACGTTTATAAGATAACACCATTGGGGAAAACTGGGAAGGAAATTTCAAGGAAATCTATGTACTATTTTTGAAGCTTCCTGTGAGTCTATAAATTATTTTGAAACAAAAGTTTTGAAATAAATATAGCACAAAGAACATTGAGAAGCAACTTTAGAATTTTTATTCTAGTATTAGAATAAAAATTATCTACTTCAGATCCTTCTTCATGAATCCACTGAATTCATAGCCAGGAAAGCAAGAATCAAAGTAAGAACTCAGTCCTCTACTAAACACGGAGATGTCTGGAATCCTGTAGCAAAAGTGCACATGGGTTGCTAGATGTAGAGGAAATGGTCCAGCATGAGGAGGACCCTGGGAGGGTGCACTGCTGTGGCAGCCTCACCACACTTGCCATCCGGATGTCTCTGAAGTAAGAGGTGTGTTCTGAGAGAGAGGTCAGTGTTAGCTGGTTTGGAATGACAAGAACTGTGGGAACCTCCCTGCTCCCTGCTTTTGTGAGAGGCAGAGTGGGAGGCTACACACGGATGTACTGACTTGGACTTTTGGAAACCATGCAGCAGGGAGGAGCAGATCCTGAAAGTGAGCAGCAGTGGCAGAGCTTTGTCACTTGAAGGGGAGGAAAGACTAGGCCACTGACCCCAAGTGATACTCAGAATCGTGTAGGGAGTAGAAGAGTCTTCCTCCAGCATCTACAAAGACCTGCTTTTATTTGAACATTCAACTTACCAACATCAAGTGTTCACTTCATTATAAGATTAAAAAAAAAGAAAAGAAAAGAAAAGAAAAGAAAAATGAAAGAACTTAACACCAAGCAGAGAAGGAGGGAATGCACAGAAAAAAAGGAAAGATATGAAATAAGAAAATCTTTTGCCAAGAGATGCAAAAGTATCATTACTTATGATTTGTCTAAGAAAGAAAATGTCTTAATGAATATTTGGCTTCTATCTGATGAATGCTCAAAGCAAAGACACAAGGGATCAGAAAAGAAATAATGAAGGAAAGGACAATTCAGAAATTAATCCTTCAAAAAACAGGGGGAAAAAAAGGAAGCAATAAGTGAAAAAACTTCAAAAGGAAGCATGCCTTGGAGGCATCCCAGAGGAAAACAGACGCTGATGGAATTAAGTTAGAGCATGGAAAATCGTTCTGAGAAAAGCAAATGAAAAAAATGGGAGTAAAGGTTTTTAAAAGGCTAAAGAGGAAATTACGTACAAGGAAGTCAGAGTAAATGTAACATACATGCAACTGGTATTCTTGATGAAGAAAAGCAGAAGGAAAACAATAAGAAACTTCCAAGGTATGAGTTAAGAATACTTTCCTTAAATAAAATAAGATGTGTGCTTATGAATTTCTAGGACTATACAATCTTGATTAATTAGCATGGATAGAGAGTCTATGAAAATTTGTAGACTAAAAAGATAAAGATAAAAAAAAAAGTTTAGATAATAAGAAAATAATCAAATCACCAATACCACCAATAAGGGTTGGCAAGTCTGATTTCATGCTTCTTCACAATAGCTTTCAGTTGAAAGACACAGGGTATGATACCAAGTAATTCCTCAGGAAAAATTATGTGATTTAAGAATGATACATGTAGCCAAGTGGCTTATTCCAGTACAAAGAGAACAGATACAAAATTTTAACATATAACAACTCAAGGGATATATTTTGCACAAACCCTTTTAAATGAAAGACAACTAATTTCCACCTGCCAATAAATGAATGGAAAAATTGGATCAAAAAAGTAAATTAATTTAAACATAAGACTTAAGGGAAAACAGAATGGAGATGATGGTTACAGAAAAAAAAAGATTATTATTAAATATGACAAGAGAGAAGTAAGAATATACTTAAATAAGGTCAGGAAATGTGGTGTTGGAGAGAGTTCTTGTAATCACAATTAAGAGATTTGAGTTATCTAATATCTGAGTGGAATCAATCATGGATTAATTATAAATAAAATTCATGTCAATCTTTCCAAAGGGTGCTTCTAAACATAGCAAAAATGTAGACATGGTTCAATAATATATGTCTTTTCATATTTTAAAGTAAATATTTCCTGGAACTATTATGCATGCTATATTCCTTCTTTCAGACACTAAGTTTATGAGAGAAGTTAATGGTAGATTATATGATTATCATCTAAGGACTCTTTGAGAACCCTTAAGAAGGATTTGGATCTGACATTTTCTATTTCTCATTTTACTGCTGTCACCTACTACTAATCCTCCCCAAATTTTGCTAAGCTATTTTATCTTTGTGGCTACTTCCAATCAATGGGTTGTACATACTTTGTTTTCTGGAATGGAATTTCGGCTCTGCAAAGTATACTGACATGGAATCCACCACTGACCTGTGGGAGGAACATCTGTGGCCTTGGTGTTGTCTATGTGCCCACTCAGGGCAAGAGAAATTCTTAGACCATCTGAGGGAGGACATCAGCTCCACTCAGCTAAAGAATGGAGAACATGTGCTAGAGTTCAAGCTCTTGACTCCAAGACTAACACTGCCCCAATGTTTTGATGTTGCAGAATATCCTATTTTTGTTGAGTTACTTCAGTGCCATTGAAAATCATATGGTTGACTTTGTAATCATTACCACCATCATCACCATGATCCCCATCATCATCATCTCTGTCGTCATCATCATCACCATTATCCTCATCATCTCTGTCATCACCACCATCATTACCATCACCACTATCATCATCATCATCACCATCCTCACCATCACCATTATCATCATCATCACCATTATCCTCATCATCTCTGTCATTTTCATTATCATCATCATCACCATCCTCATCATCATCACAACCATCCTCACCACCATGATCATCTCGATCATCACCACCATCACCATTATCATTATCATCACCACCATTATCACCATCACCATTATCAACATCATCACCACCATCATCATTGTCATCACCATCATCACTATTATCATCATCACCATCAGTCAACCTTCTCAGAATTATATCTTCCAATGTCTTTTCATTAAAAAATACCACTTCAATATCTTTAGTGACTCTTGCCATAAATGTATTATTTCCCCCAAAATTTCCTTATAAAAATATTCACTCAGGAAAATAAGAAAGGAATAGAAAGGAATTTTCTAATCAACTGAGATGTGTGAAATTCCATATGTTGCATATATCCTGTTTTCATAGTTATGCCCACAAGGAAGATGCTTCAGCAAATTTGGGCAAACCTAGAAATGGAGGCACTTTGAGACAGGTAAAATACTACTCAGTTATTTGCTATCTTGACCCAAAGTTATGGGGGAAAAGATTCCATGATACTTGAAATTTAAATATCATCTATTAAATCTTAGTGGTTCACATGATTTTTTATATTTAAAAATCATTTTTTACTTTTTTCTACGTTTTTGCACGTCTATGTCCTACTGACTGTCTTATAAAAAAGTGAACTTTCATCAGGTTATATTATCTTACTTTACTTTGTCTTCATAGCTGACATTATCATATAGGTGTAGTTTATCATTGCCTGCATTTCCAGTAAAGAGAAGCACTATAATGACAAGGAATCTACTTTACTCACATTATACCTACAACAATGCACATATTAGGTACCATTTACAATCTCATTTTGGGGAGTATTGGTTTCTGTATTTAAATATTCATTCTTAAAAAATAACGACAACAAACCACTATTACCTCAATAACTTCTTTCTACATTCAAGTTTGCCTCTGAGGTAAAAACAAAGCAAAAAGAGACAGAGACCCCAACACACACACCAAATGTTGAACAACTGATCGCTTGTCAACCAGCGATGATTCCTGAAGTTCATTTCCTGGCGTAATTTCTAGCTAACATATTTATGATAATGAAACGGCTTCAGATACAAAACAACATAGCTAATGTGGAATTATATTTGAACGAGTTCATCTGAAAATATTTTTATTCAGTAGTCAGACACATAATCCATTGCTCCACAAGCCCAGCTGGTAGAAAATAAAACTTGAGTTTCTTTGTCATTAATGTGACCTTTGTCTTTCACTCTGTTCTTTCCTGGTTAGTGAGAAAATTACCCAGAGAGATTGACAGCTTTCAGGTTATAATTTTCACAGAAATGTTGAAAATGCAAACTGGCAGAACAGACTATTTGAGAAAAACAAACAAATACACTACTCTTCGTATGAGTAGTTATCTTCACCACAGGTGTTTTGTAACAAAAGAGGAACATTTAAATATTAACTGAACAAGCTATAGAGCTACTCACTGTAGTTGACCTCAAGCAACAATTGGCTCAAATACTCTTTTGTTGCAGGATCTTTCTGGAGGTAGCAACCATGACAGTAAGATGAAATACTTTTCAAGAGACCTTGATGAAAGCTTGTGGAGAACAGCTAGAAGATTGGTCTGTTATTTTAATCTTTAATGTGATATAAATATTTAAACTTTTACATTCACAGCAAACAAAGATCAGTTCTCTAAATAAACTTCTAAAAATCCTTTGTTTTCAAGATTGTTCAAACTGGACTTCAAGAAAACCAAAAAACCTATAATGATGGATGGGGAATTATAAGCAGTTAAAATAAGAACATGAAATTTTAAATGTTTAGGCTATGAGATAATTCCATATTCCCTTTAATAAAATCCAAGATTAAAAATTTTTATTTTATCTTGAGGTTTTATGTTTTAATCTGTCTGAATCAACAGATGAGGTTTCATAAATATTATCCTGGGAATAAAAATGAAATAAATATTGACAACTTCTGCAGAGAGACACATTTTCCCCATGATCTGCTTGGAATGAGGAGCTGGCTTCTGCAGCAGAGAAGAATGTGCCGGTGTGCCACTCTTTAGAAAGACTACATGCTCCTGTGTTCAGTAACAGGTTTTTATCCTTTAAAATTAGGAACAAATCAGAATAAAGGAAGAAACAAAGACAAGGCTTGGGTCACAATGGTGGCTTCATGGAGAGGGTGATAAACTCAAAGGCATGTCAGAGCCCCTCATTTATCAGGTATTATGTCATTTAAATTAAAGTTATGGCTAATTCATTAGATGTCCTCTGAGTCCCCTGGTAGAATGTCATAGTAAACCCACACAAGATTTCTGCCATAAAGTCATTAAAAAGATGCATGGGCCCCTGAGTTCTCTGCTAACTTTCCATGTCGAAGCTCAGTGACTTACGACATTCATTCTTCTGGGTAGCTAGGGTATTTGTCAGCTATTAATACTGGACTTCCAGAGGCACTCAATTTACAGTATCTAGACTGGAGTGAAAATGAATGAACATCTGTACATTTGCTCAGATACTATGTCAGGAGATACGAAATTAGCTGTCATAACAAGTCCATAAAGCCTTAACACACTATTTGTCTTGCTCAGTTTATAAAGTACATAAACTCTGGTAAGCTGATCTAAGCTGGCTCTCTTTGGAGGACAGACTGATCTAGTGGTAATGAGAGTCTCGTATGGATTTGACCCTGCTGAGGAATTTTTCTTCAGTGGTATGTTCTCTCTTATTTGCATGCTGAGCAACAATTCCATCACTTAGCTTTTCTCTTGGTCCTTGTATCTTCTATTACAATTTTATTTTAAGAAAGATTTAGAAATATCCTTCTTTTTCTATTTTTTAACAATGCAAAACTTGGTAATAATAATTTGCAGTTCACATTCACGGATGTTTTAGTGGGAAAATGTGAGGGTAAGTAAAACTTGTTTTCCAAAGTAGTTTGGAGAACAAAATAGTTTATAAAGAAAGAGATGTTGGCAGATCAAGAATTAAAAAGGCCACCTCTTTGATGGGACCATTATAATTTAGGAAACACTTGAGCTGTGAGCCAAGACCTCACTGTGGATTCCTGTTGATTCCAGAATTTTCAGGCCAGAGCTCATGGATGTGAGGACTTTTAACTGTAAGGTTTAAAACTCTAAGACTGTAGGTTTTATATGGAAAGATTTAGACCTGTGGCTCAAAGAGTATCTCCATTTTACAGATGTCGAAAATAGCATCCCTATTCTTACACTACTGAAAATACTTTATAAACTGCATGCAGAATAGTGTTTGTCCATGTGCATAAGTCATCATTTCCTAAAATACTGCTTATGCAACAGAAAACAAGAGATTGTGCATGAACGATGATGGGACACAGGGTCCAGATCTTTAGCTCTTCCAATTTTAATTTACTTATTTTAAGTAGATTCCAACGGTGAAAAAGTACTCTTTGGGTAATAAATCTACAAACAAACAGCCAACAATCACTAAATAATAAATAAATGGTTGATGAACAGATTCCTTTTTTCACTGGGTTTCCTAATTTACTTTGTGTTATTTTAGTGGGATTTAATTTTAAAATAATGGTATCCTATAAATATAGAAACAATTTAAAACAAAGGAAGGTTGAAAACAAGTTAAAACATCCTTAAACTTACTATATGGTTCATCATTTGAACACTTTGTGAGATGAATTCCCAAATGTTTTTTTCCTACACAAATATTTAATATATCTTGAGATCATATTACATGTAATTTTCTTTCATTATGTTTCCCTTGAAACTATAATATCATGATTTTAATTATATTATTTTAATTGTATGGGACCAACATAATAGTTGTCATCTACTTTAATTGTCAACGAAGACTACAAATTCTGCCCTCTTGTAGTTGATGCTTCTGTAAACATCATTGTGCTTACAATTCTGCTTAACTGTTGCTCTTCTGAGAGCAAAAAATACAGACGAAACTAAGATTATGGCTTCAAAGGACCTGGACAATTTTGA
The DNA here is from genome assembly GCF_963924675.1 of Phocoena phocoena. NCBI lineage: Eukaryota > Metazoa > Chordata > Mammalia > Artiodactyla > Phocoenidae > Phocoena > Phocoena phocoena. Next base: position 3,794,572 of record NC_089221.1, on the reverse strand, counting down.
ATGCTTTTGATACACATTAATTAATTGCTTTCTACATGCATGTTGTCATCTTCCCCAGGTAATGCTTTTGTTTTAAACCTTTCTTAACTTTAATAGGAAGTCAGAGACTTTTCATTGGTTTGGTTTCACTTTATTGGAGATCAGAACCTAACACAGCTAGGACCAACCAATATTTAGAGAATTCGGTTTTAAAGAAAAACATGAAAGTAAAATATTTAAGCAAAATTTTCTCACTCTCCCAACCTCAAAGAATAAAATAATAATAATAATAACTGTACCCCAAACTACTGATTGTTTCTAATGGCCTCAGTGGATATGTCAGAATTCTCAAAAATGTGATTTACATCATTTTTTTAAAACAATAAATATTGTATGCGTCTTACCTTGCACAGCTAGAGCAAAATATCATAAACTGGGTGACTTAAACAAGACATTTATATTCTCCCAGTTCTGGAGGTTGAGAAGTCCAAGATCAAGATGCTAATGGACATGGTGCTTGGTAAGGGCTCCCTTCCTGGCTTGCAGATGGCCACTATCTTGCTATGACTAACATGATTTCACCTTGAGTTTACCTGGGGAGAGAGAGCTCTGTCTTTCTCCTTATGGGGACACTAACCCCATCATGGGATGCCCCACCCTCAAGACGTCATCTGAACATAATTATCTCCCAATGGCCCCACCTCCTAATACCATCACAGTGGGGTAGGGGTTAGAACATACACATTTTGAGGGGACAAAAACATTCAGCCCACAACAGTATGTAAGTATTCCTCATTCTTGGAAGCTTGCAATGGTGGTTTCAAAATAAAATAAGATATAAAAAAGTATTCCTTATGCAAAATTACTTAGTATCTGTTGCATCTATAGGTTATAGATTCATAAACATAAAACAATAAAAACTGGGAATACAAACAAAATCAAGCAAAAACACATCTTCAAGAAGTACAACTAAAACTATGTGAGAGAAAAGTTGCAGTTAACAAATATTACTAATACAGTAAAGAAAGGGTTTCATTATTAATGTTAAAGTCAAATTTAAAGCAACAGCATTCACTGTGACACAGTGATCATTCTTAGTTAATTATATATTCTATTAAAAAGTTAGAGGATTGGAAATCTTTGTATACTATGCAAAATAGATTTTTGAAATCATACATTAAAATTTGTATACATCAAGGTGATGATAGAAAGTCTGTGATTATGAGAGATTTTAACACAGTTCTATCAGTTCTTGATAGAAAATATATACAAAAGTTTAAAAGGCTGTGTAATAATTAATGAAGAAAATAATAAAATAAAATTAAGAACAGTGTAAGGGAGGAAATAAAAATTAAAAAAAAAAACTACTCTGGAGGCAGACTGTGAGTTCAAATTTAACTCTGATGAAACTTTCAGTAAGTTGCTTCAAAATACTAAGCTTCAGTTTTCTCAACTATAAAATGAGTTTAGTGAGAATTGATAAAGGTGACATTATAAGTTAATGGGAGCTATATGCCACTGCAACAAAAAGAATAAAATAACTAGGAATAAACCTACCTAAGGAGACAAAAGACCTGTATGCAGAAAACTATAAGACACTGATGAAAGATGATACAAACAGATGGAGAGATATACCATGTTCTTGGATTGGCAGAATCAACATTGTGAAAATGACTATACTACACAAAGCAAACTACAGATTCATTGCAATCTCTATCAAACTACCAATGGCATTTTTCACAGAACTAGAACAAAAAACTTCACAATTTGTATGGAAACACAAAGACACCAAATAGCCAAAGCAGTCTTGAGAAAGAAAAACAGAGCTGGAAGAATCAGGCTCCCTGACTTCAGACTATACTACAAAGCTACAGTAATCAAGACAGTACGATACTGGCACAAAAACAGAAATATAGATCAATGGAACAGTATAGAAAGCCCAGAGATAAACCCACGCACATATGGTCACCTTATCTTTAATAAAGGAGACAAGAATATACAGTGGAGAAAAGACAGCCTCTTCAATGAGTGGGGCTAGGAAAACTGGACAGCTGCAAGTAAAAGAATGAATTTAGAACACTCCCTAACACCATACACACAAATTAGCTCAAAAAAGATTAAAGATGTAAATGTAAGGCCAGACACTATAAAACTCTTAGAGGAAAACATAGGCAGAACACTCTATGACATAAATCATAGCAAAAATCCTTTTTTGACCCATCTCCTAGAGACATGGAAATAAAACCAAAAATAAACAGATGGTACCTAAAGAAACTTAAAAGCTTTTGCACAGCAAAGGAAACCATAAACAAGACTAAAAGAAAACCCTCAGAATGGGGGAAAATATTTGCAAATGAAGCAACTGACAAAGGATTAATCTCCAAAATATACAAGCAGCTCATGCATCTCAATATCAAAAAAAAAAAAAAAAAAAAAACAAACAACCTAATCCAAAAATGGGCAGAAGACCTAAATAGACATTTCTCCAAAGAAAATATACAGATTGCCAACAAACACATGAAAGGATGCTCAACATCACTAATCATTAGAGAAATCCAAATCAAAACTACTATGAGGTATCACCTCACACAATTTAGAATGGCCATCATCAAAATATCTACAAACAATAAAGGCTGGAGAGGGTGTGGACAAAGGGGAACCCTCTTGCACTGTTGGTGGGAATGTAAATTGATACAACCACTATGGAGAAGAGTATGAAGGTTCCTTAAAAAACTAAAAATAGAACTACCATATGACCCAGCAATCCCACTACTGGGCATATACCCTGAGAAAACCATAATTCAAAAAGAGTCATGTACCACAATGTTCATTGCAACTCTATTTACAATAGCCAGGACATGGAAACAAACTAAGTGTCCATTGACAGATGAATAGATAAAGAAGACGTGGCACATATATACAATGGAATATTGCTCAGCCATAAAAAGAAATTAAATTGAGTTATTTGTACTGAGGTGGATGGACCTAGAGTCTGTCACACAGAGTGAAGTAACTCAGAACGAGAAAAACAAATACCATATGCTAACACATATATATGGAATCTAAAAAAAAAAAAAAAGGTGCTGAAGAACCTAGGGGCAGGACAGGAATAAAGATGCAGACGAAGAGAATGGACTTGAGGACACCGGGAAGGGGAAGGGTAAGCTGGGACAAAGTGAGAGAGTGGCATGGACATATGTATATACTACCCAATGTAAAATAGATAGCTAGTGGGAAGTGGCCGTATAGTACATGGAGATCAACAAAGTGCTTTGTGTCCACCTAGAGGGGTGGGATATGGAGGGTGGGAGTGAGATGCAAGAGGGAGGAGACATGGGGATATATGTATATGTATAGTTGATTCACTTTGTTATACAGCAGAAACTAACACACCTTTGTAAAGCAATTATACTCCAGTAAAGATGTTAAAAAAAAAAATAAGTTAATGGGAGAAAATATAATTATTCAGTAAATGTTGTGTTGTCTGAATAGACAAACCTAAAAACTACAGTGGGATTCCTACCTTATCTCCTTCACCAATATTGCATCCAAATATGTAAAACATACATATTTTAAAAATAATCTGAAACCATAGGAATACTAGAACACAGTAGATTTTTAAAATATTGTCTCAGAATAGGAAAAGCTTTTCTAAATGTGAGAAAAAACTCAGAAACCATCAAAGATAAGAAGTGATAAATTTTACTATATTAAATCAAATATAAGTAGTTTAAAAACACCATCAACAAAGTCAGAAGCCAAGTGACAAAAGGGAGAAAATATTCATAACTAATATCAAAAGGGATAAAATAAAAGAAAATTCCATATATCAGTAGTACAAAGGCTAACACAGTGAAAAACATATCAAAGAATGTAGAAAGTTTTAGAAAAAGAAACATGAATATTTAAAAATATGGGAAACATAGTCAAATTATTCATTAAAAATAAATGGAAAATGAAATTAAAATATCTCTTCTCACATGATCAGATCAGCAAAGATTTAAAAGTTTGAAAACATTTTCTTGGTGAATGTGGAGAAACATCCACCCTTACACATTTATTTTAAGTATCAGTTGATATAATATGTAGAAGGTAATTTGTCCACATGTACCCTAACTTCTTTATTTTAAAATGCTTTATTGAAATATAGTGGATTTGCAATGTTGTGTTAGTTTCAATTGTACAGTAAAATGATTCAGTTTTACATATATGTATATATATATATTATTTTTTAACATTCTCTTCCATTATAAGTTATTACAAGATATTGTATATAGTTCCCTGTGCTATACAGTAGGTCCTTGTAGGTTATCTATTTTATATATAGTAGTGTGTATATTTTAACCCCAAACTCCTAATTTATCCCTCCCACACTTTGGTAACCATAAGTTTGTTTACCATGTCTGTGAGTCTATTTCTGTTTTGTAAATAAGGTCATTTGTATCCTTCTTTTAGATTTCACATATAAGTGATATAATATGATATTTCTTTCTCTGTCTGACTTACTTCACTTAGTATGATAATCTCTAAGTCCATCTATGTTGCTGCAAATGACATTATTTCATTATTTTTATGACTAATATTCCATTGTTTATATATTGATATATACCACATTTTCTTTATCCTTTCATCGGGCAATGGACATTTAGGTTGTTTCCATGTCTTGACTATTGTGAATAGTGCTGCTGTGAATATTGGGGTGCATGTATCTAAACACTCGGGCCCTTTTAACCAGCAGTTCCACTTCTAGGAGTCCGCTTTAAAGATATTTTCAGACTTAAGACTAGCAATGGAAGATATACATCTGTAGAGGAAAGCGCTTGGTGGTTCCATGATGTGTGGGCAGGAGATTGCATCTTAACTGCCTAATCTCCAGAGCCATTGGATTTTTTGAAAAATGTTCATATATTACCTATTCAAAAGAAAACACTAACATGAAAAAGACAAGAAGCAAATATTCCACCCTGCTTTTCCAACAACACCTGGTTATGAACTCCCACATAGAAACCACTTGAAGTTTGCAGAGGAATGGGTAGAAAAAGACCAGAGATTTAGGGATTGGAGGTTGTGGAAGAGGCAGGACCACAAATGGGGCTTGGGGTGAGTGAATAAGAGATGCTTTCCTGTGTGGTTGTTCACTAAGAAGAAACCTCTTAGGGAATTCTAGCATGAGTGAGAGGGAAGGGTGGAGCCCTTGGGTTAGAACTCAGAGGGATTAATTAGCTAAACGGTTGGCTGAATGGCCCTTATTCACTTTTCCAGGCAAACCCAGATGATGAGGGAAATGCAATGGCCTGTCACTGTGAGTGACCATGAAGACCAGTTGATAATCACGGTTTAATCACTCAAAACAGTTGTGTGGCACCTATTCATCTGCTGTTATTTCATCTTGTTTAAATAGAGACAATGACTGATACACATTCACGGCTGGAGCTTAGGTGACTTTAAATCATTCACCTGTGTGTCTAAAATTGGTGCACCGACCTTCAATGATTTCTTGCAATTTGAGATATTTTGCATGAATCATTTGTTGAAGAAAATGAAAAACTACCAAAAAAGTGAACATACACATTTACTACTTTAGTAATTAAAAGAGTCTTTTAAAAACCTGGTGTTATTCTAGTCTTGCTGCATGGCTGTCCCAATTTACACACTTTTCAGTGTGGGATTGAGAAAAAGTAGCTCAACCTCGTGAGGGTAACAGTGTTTGTTCTGTGTATCACAACTTTATGTGACCACCCTGTGCCCAGCCTGGATGAAATAACCAGTTTACAGTTATCATAATTCTCTCAATAAACTAACAACCACAAAAGCACCACTGCCATCATTTCCAAGGGATGCAGAAATAGCAGAGGAGCAAAGTGATTTCTGGGATGTGGTGGGTGGTTGGAGGCCCTCAGTGTCCCCATGGCCTGTCTGTTCTCCCTCACTGCCTCTTCCATTTGGCAAATCCTGATTATGAGCATTAGTAAAGTGAAGTTGGGAAGTCTTCTTTTTGCTGGTCACATCACTCACCTTGACTGCGCTGTGCTGTGGCCAGACCCTGAAGGCAGGTCTCCTCTGATGGAAAGTCTTATATTAACTCTCAAGCCGCAGCGACCAGGGTGAAGGGACTGCTTCCTGTTGACGTGTCCCTCGCTGCATGGGGCAGAGCAAGAAAGCTGAAGCCTCTTGTGTTTCCGCCACACCTCCTCAACAGGGATGGCTGTGGTATTTTGATAACCCGTGAATAAACGTAAACACCACTGCTTTAGGATCCTTAAACAGGTCATGTGAGGAGAAGAGGATGAAAGGCAGCAAAGTTTAACTTTTGGTGGAAAATCTACAAGTTTGGTAAATATCTGATACGTTATTGAAAAAATTTCTCACATCTGTCTAGCTTATCAAAGGCTTCCATTTGGCATTCAAGGTCTTTATAGGTCAGGGAGGAGTTTCTTCTTGCCTGAGATCCCTCAGCAAGCACTGGTTCCCAGGGGATTCAGATAAAGGGGAAAAGACTACAGTAGTCAGGATGATCCTAGGTCAAGTCAGAAGATCACCTCCAACCGGTTAAAGCAAGACGCAAGTGCACTTATCATGCAGATAGAGGATCTGGGATGCAGACACCTAAAGGCACAAATAAACGAGTCATCTGCTAATGTTCTTGCTCCCTTCTTCTCCTGGGTCTGTTTGCCTCTAGTTGGCTTACACACAAGTGTGATCTTCACACTTGGAGGCAAAGGAGGATCCCGTTGCTCCAGGCTCACCTTCTGTCATCTTGGCCAGCCCCAATGGAAAGGTGCACCTCTTCCCCGAATAAAATTGCTGGGTTTCAGAGCCATTGACCCAGCCTTGTCACATGGCCCCTCTGACCAGTCACTGTGACCGGGACACGAGGGGATGTCCTTAGCTAAGTCCCAGCCTTGTTCCTCCCTCTTGAGGTGTTGGCTGGATTTACCTTCTCCAAACCACAGACTGAGATGCGAGAGAGTGTGATTCACAAAAGAGCATTAGGTGAAAAAATAAAAGAAAACAAAACTCCACAAATCCCCTACAGGGAGGTGCTAACACCCCACCTATCCTGTTCAGTCCGCAGCTGACCTTCCTTAGGTCCAGGTCTTTTCCTTACAGGCGGAAGCTCTTTGTTCAGACACTGGCCACACAGTGGTACTTTTGTGGTTGTTAGCTTATTGAGAGAATTATGATAACTGTAAACTGGTTATTTCATCCAGGCTGGGCGCAGGCTGGTCACATAGAGTTGTGATACACAGAACAAACACTGTTACCCTCACGATGTTGAACTACTTTTTCTCAATCTCTACCCTGAAAAGTGTGTAAATTGGGACAGCCATGCAGCAAGACTAGAATAGCCATGGGTTTTTAAAAGACCCTTTTAATTACTAAAGTAGTAAATGTGTATGTTCACTTGTGTTTTTTCATTTTTTTTTTCAGTGAGTGATTCATGCAAAATATTTCAAATTGTGAGAAATCATTGAAGGTTGGTGAACCAGTTTTAGACATACAGGTGGATGAGTTAAGGCCACCTAAGCTCCAACCATGAATGTGCATCAATCATTATCTCTATTTAAACAAGATGGAATACCAGCAGATGTAAAGGTGCCACATGACTGTTTTGTGTGATTAAACCATGATTAGCAACCGGCCTTCATAGTCATCCACAGTGGCAGGCCATTGCATTTCCCAAGCACAAAATGGCCAGTGATGTTGAGACAATCTCTAGCCTGGAAAGGAGGGGAGAAAACCAACCTGATAAGTCTGAGCATTAAAGTTACGGGGCTGGGGAGACTCACATAAACCACTTAAGCACACTCATTATTATGGCTGTTGCTACCTCCGGCCACTGCAGACCTGATAATTTAGTCGGCATTATGCAGTTTGAAGTGTTTCATGTTCTGCATGGTGGCAGGCTGCAATTCAAATACCAGTGGCCATGAAAAATATGCACATACGTTTAGTAGGAAAATCTCCAAAGAGACAACAGAGAAGATGGGCATATGTCCTCGCTGTGTGATGCAGGGTTTCCGTGAATTAATCATCCAGACATAGTTTATCACCATTTTTCCTTTTGCCAGAAACATTCCCCCTTCATTTGCTGGAGAAGCTTATTAAACAGGCACATCCTAGAAAGATAATAAGGCCAAGGCCTCTGATGCTTAAATGATACAGGGTTTACAGACCCTGTTCTGACACAGACAACTTTCCTATTGACGGGGTTTCTGATAGCTGGAGTAATTGCTTATTTTATCCAGTTAAGGGAATTGTGCTTCTTTCTACCAGCCACTTTATTACGTCAATTACTGCAAACCATTCTCTTGTATAATTTATGGAGAAGAATACAATTTCATTGAGATCATCTTTAAAATGTAAGAAGACACCCTTTGTTCATGTGTTTCCAAATATTAAAATTTATATCGCATGTTCTCGGGAACTAGGGATGGTTCCTTTTCTTTGAGAATTTAAACATCTGGCTAGACATGTCACCTGTGTGATTTGTTTGTTTAATTCAAGGGTTGGAGTGGGGGATTGTTTTGCCTCCCAGATAAGGTATTTCTGAGTGAAATATCTAATCTTTAAAGTACAGTTAACATAAATGGCATTTTTTAGAAATGAATTCCTAATGCCTTTAAAGCTGAGGGTGAGTGTGTCTGTCAGAATTCTGGCCGCAGTTATGCCACTTGGTTGTTGTTTTGCTTTACAAGTACTGAAATGTGCTTCCATGGTTAGCAGTATAAGTGTAAACCAGAGCAATTGCTTCTGACACTTAAAAAGGATTTTATTGACAGTTGGAAACACGTTGGGGATTTGAAAAGAGTACTTTTTCATCTGTAATACTTGGTGTGATCAAAGATCACTCAGCAGCCCCAGATTAGTGGAAATCAGGCTGCAGTGAGAGTTTGCCACTCCACATGGGATGAGGGCTTGGTTTTGATTCACACTAATCCCCATCACAATCGAAGTGGAATTTACTGTAATGTGGATAGACTTCTCAGGCCTCCTCTAACGTATTTTTAAAGACTCCTAAAGTAGATAATAATATAGCAATATTTAAAATTTCCTTTTATAGTTTAATCTCAATTTTCCACTCTCCATTCATACATCAGTTTAATGTTTCTAAATATTATATTTAACTCTCTGCATTTCCTATATGCATTACACATGTGTGTGTTATAAATGGTGATATTTTAGATAATAGGGGACCAATCTGCTTCAAGTCTCCCTGAGCACTAGCTAGCAAGGTGATGTAGGAAATCACTGGGCTATGGGTACAACTGAACAATGATAGATACTGGTCTCAAATACCTGGTATCATTTATAATTCGATCCTTCCTCCCTCGCTCCCTCCCTCTCTTCCTTCTTTCCTTCCTCTGACTATAATATATATATATATATGTGTAAATATATATTTACTTATAAAATGCCAAGTATGTGCCTTCTACCTTTTCTAATGCCCTAGATTTTCTAAACCTTAATTTCTTCTCTGTTAAAGGGGGAAAATAATCCATCTCACTCACAGTGTTTAATCAAGAATCACATAGTACATGATAGGCAAAAACATGAAGTAAATGTGCTTGTTATCAGAAGTCAAGTAGAAAACACAAAAAGAAAGGGACCATGTTGGGCTACTTCCATGAACACTAGGGGTGGAGGTTACCCAGAGCCAAGGGAAAAGCAGACAGAAGAGACACATGAGCCACCCAACTAGACCAAATGTCTGGCCAAAGGACAGGACCTGGCACTGGACCAGGACTTCCTAGGAGAGAAGCATTTGGAGGAAGGTGGGCAGGAAACAGCACAGCTTTAAAGTAAGCCTGGCCTCCAACCCCTTCAGTTCACTTCTATGTGGCTTCCTTTTGCAAATCAACATCAAATCTAATACCACCCAACCCAATCCTCACACACCTCTGTGGCTTGACACCTACCCTCCAGCCCTGATTGTAGATGGAAAACTTAGCACCAACTTTAGATACAAACTCTAATCGCAAGAGTACCCTGTGTCCTCCCCCAAAGATACCTGCACCAAACATCCTCATTATCCCAAACCTACAGGTATGTCTTGGTTTGGTTAAGAAATACATCCAGGGCTTCCCTGGTGGTGCAGTGGTTGAGAGTCCGCCTGCCGATGCAGGGGTCACGGGTTTGTGCCCTGGTCCGGAAAAATCCCACATGCCGCGTAGCGGCTAGGCCTGTGAGCTGTGGCCGCTGAGCCTGCGCGACCGGAGCCTGTGCTCCGCAACGGGAGAGACCACAACAGTGAGAGGCACGCGTATCGCAAAAAGAAAAAAAAAAAAAGAAATACATCCAAACTAAATATGTGTATTTAAGCATTCATTTCTCATATATATTATGTGTTTTATGGCATTTTTATATGGCAATAGATTTATCTCTATATATATTTATTTTGTTAAATACATTTATTTTATTATATATAGATAGACACCAATCTTTCTCTCTCTGTATAAATATATATACATGGGGGAGAGAGTGGGAAAAGTGATTTAAAAATAAGCAAAAATCCTACATCTCTCCGGTCTCTTTTTTTAGTGTAAATGGTCCTAAAACTTAAGTGTTTCAAGATAGGTAGCTTGCCATAAGGTTTCTGTTTTTAAAAACCAAGTTTTTTTAAAGTTTCTGAACTATTTTCCAATGTAAAGCAAACATAAACAGATACAACTAAACACTTTTGCTTTAAAGAAAAATATGAAAGAATAATGTTTTGAAAAGGTTGAAAATTCTACACTCACATCCTTTTTCTAGAATTCCCTTAGAGAAGGAGGGTACTACCTAGTCTAATAAACTTCCGTCTCTTCCTACCTCTGGCTTTACGATGAGCGGTAGCTTCTCCTGGCCAGATAAATGGTTTCAGAGGGCCAGGACTATACCTATGGGGAGATTTTCCAAATGGAGCCCTGATCATACCAGGTTTCCTACTGTACTTCTTTCAAATGAACTTTCCCGGTGGATCTGGTGCTTCCAAGGGGTAGGAGATCCTGCTTTCCCTCCTGGTCATCTTTCTTTAACTCTCTGACCAAAATGACCAGCAAGATACCAGCAATATTCTTTCATGTTTGGAATTATAATTACAAAACATAATGTCAAGGAATATTTTCTCATGGTCTAAATACACGCAGGCACAGACACACATAAATGTGCACACATGCACACACGTATACCTGAAGCTTCACATTAGTGTATTTCTGCCACCAAACTCTGTCGTAAAGGCGTTTTTCAGAAGGATGAAAAAGAGATCCACACCAGTCCAGTTGTAGCCCTTTTCTTCTGGGTAATGTATTTGAGAAGTTTCTGTTCCAGTAAGGGAATAAAATGATTTTATTTGAGGTGATAAGGGAAGTATGATCAATATTATCTTCTAACTATGATAACATTTTGGAAGTAAGCTTTTGTTTCTTTTTTATTACTTAAAAATTTAGTGAGCTATTTTTTGCTCTATTTTAGTCTTGTTATGGTCCTGTCAGAGAAAATTGATTATTGTAGACAGAAGAGAAGAACAAGGAAGGAAGGAGGCAAGGAGAAAAGGAAGAAAGAATAGGCGGGAGGGGGAGAGGAAGGATATTTTTTCCTGGAGGGAGAGGTTGACAGCCTATGCACAGGGAACTTAAACAAATAAGGATTTATTTGAGATGCAACTTGGTTGAGTGCTATTGTGATTACAATGGTGAGCTAGTGTCCCCAGAACACCTCGCCTAAGATCAACTAACTAGGTAGTTAATAGAGAGCAGCAGGAAGGTAGTGCTGCTTGGGGGTTCCAACATGAGACAGGAAATTAGAAGATTGACTTCAAATTCCAGCACTGATATTACTTATTTTATATGGACAAGCACAGCAACGTTTCTGCAATAGTTTTCTTGAATGTAAAATAAGAATGATGTTAACTTGTAAAACAAATAAACAAGAAAATAGAGACTAAAGAGTACATGATGCCAAGTTCCTCCATCCCATTTATTGTTCAGTAAGAAATTGTACAACTGTGGGTCACCTAATTCTAAATCTCTAAGCAATTGTTTGTAAGACAAGATTTCCACTATCACCCAGAACATACTACCACATCCCCTCTTTCATGGATTTTAAATCAGGACCTGAACTGTTGCCACCATTAGCAAACCTGATGCCTCTGGCTGTTTGTTGTTAACCCAAGTCATGGAAAACATGTAAGGATCTTCAGGAGTAGCAATGCCCTCATTTCTGGTTAGCTGACACTCTTTAACAAAATGGTTTTCAGATAAATCACAGTAGAAGATGGTAACTTTTAAATGTTATGACTTGTTTCAGAACTCATAGAAGTGAAAACATTCATCTTCCCAAAACCTTGACAAGATACAGACCTGCTTCCCTTCAAAAGGTCAAGTACATAAAAGAGACAAATGTTTTAAGCTTTAGGAAGTCATGCATGGGATGTATATTCCATGTGTATAATAATGGTTTCATATGGAAATTTAATCTTTGCTGAGGACATCTCGGAAGCACTGATTTTAGCATCCATTCTCTCCCATGTCCTCAGTCTAACGTCAGGCCCCCTTGTTCAACAAATCAGATCTCCAGGAGACTGCCAGCCACAGCAGGGTTTCTGGAAAACACAGCATAGCTCATGATTCACTAGATCTTTGATGACATTAAGGAGAAGGAAACACAGTTCTCAGATGCTGCTATCATAACCACGGGACCTGGACACACTCAGCTTCCTGGGAAGTCTGTCTCTTTCAGAAGATGAGGAGCTGTGAGATACCCAGAGTGGATGTGATAGTCAATTTACAAAGGATAAGATCCTTTAGCTCTCCCTAGGTCCCTAACAACAGCCTTTGATGGTGTTGCATGATGTCCATAGCTATTTGGCAATCCAAATGTGATATAAAGAAGAAAAAGTGGAAGAAGAGAACTCATCTGGCTATAAGAATAGAGAACCAGCTGCAATTAGGGACTTGTGATTTTACATCACTCTGGGCACATTCCAAGATGACAACTTAAGGCTGTTTTAGATGGCACTACTCATTGGTGAAGACAGGCTCAGTCTAACAGAGATAAACTTTCATGAAATGCTGTGTTGATATTTGGTGGACTCTTATTCCTTTCCAGTGAGCCTTTCTAACATCCGTTAGATGTTTCCAAGAGCACATGGACAGTTCTGGACTAGGGCAAAATGTCCAGCCAGTCATGGGACCCAGGAATTTTCTTCATGGAAGAAACAATTTTTTTAAAGTAATGTCATGGTTTTGGAGGTTGACTTAGAAGAGAATGTCCAGTCGCTAAATGGCGAGAGAAAATGAGAAATGTTTTATTTCTTCAGGTGATAATGCTCCATATTACTACTATGATATAATTGATATTATCATGGTATAAAAACATTATGGCACTTCTAGGGGCTGACACCACATGTGACTACTGCTTTTAGGTTTGAAGAGAAATTCCTAAGTATATTTTGCTGTAGTTCTCTTTCACAAAGTGAACGATTGGGGTTTTCATAAAAGTTTTATCACACCAGTGCTGGAATCACACAAAGCAGTTCTCATGTAAGTCTTTCAAATTCAATTTCTCATTTCAAAAAAGACCTGAAATTGACATTCTGAAATGGCAGTGAGAGAAAGCTGATGGACCCTGTCACCAGCAAAACATTCATTTAACTGCTGATAATTATGAAAAAAAAATTAAACTATCTGGGAATTGTTTTAAGGGCATACAGCAAAATGGAGAAACACTTAAGAATATTTGCATCTCAATAATAACAGTGAGAGTCTATGGCATTTGAGCCGTGACTCTCACCCATCTTCCTTTCCAGCTTGTTGTAGTGGAAGCTACTCTGCAGGTGTTTATGACTAAGAAAACCAGGCTAACTTTCCCCACTGGAGCCCCAGTCTAGAGCTACAGTTTCTTTCTGAAAGGGGGGAACCACTCTCATATCTCATTTTGTGCAGCTTCATGACATAGAAACTGTATTTCAAGAAGGTACAGCCAGTTGTACTGGAGAGTCTTTCCTCTAACCAGACTCAACCTGTAGGACAGAAACTCCAACTTAGATGTAGAATATCAAGAATGCTGGGCTGTAACCCCTTACCTAAGGTTCAGTGCTAGAATAGGAAAACCAAGATATTGGGGCTACCATTCATGCCCAGTCCTCAACTTGTATAGTGGGAAGTTCACTCCGGAAGAGGTGGACAATTTTCTCTGTCCTCAGCCCCACTGCAGTGATGCAATGATTCTGTGGAGGGGGTGAGAAGGCCATAAGCAAAGAAGAGGGATTTATAAGTGCTCCTCAAGTGGAATGACTTCATTTTCATTTGGAACAGACTGTGCAGAAGTTCATGCTTAAGGTTTTATTGAAAATGATGGTGATCTTGGTGGTGAACTAGTAAGACATCAGTAGCAACAGGAAAAAGAGTAAACCAGCTGGAAATTTAACAGAGGGAACAAAGGAAGAGGTAGCCAAGAAAAACCCTCTGAGGATCTGAGAAAGCATCAAGCACCCTGCCTTTCAGTGTGCCTCAGATTTAAGTGCTTTGGGTTGTGGAACAATTTATGTTACAGAGCATTTTTGAAACAGCTAGAAAACTGCTAGCAATTAATGTAGGCTAAGAGCTTAGTGTGATACCAATAGAGGCAGATGAGCCAGAAGCTTAATTAGGAGATCAAGGAAAGAGACACTCAAGAGAGCTCAGCTAAAACCATAGTTATCCTTGGTTTTAAGAAAGACTCACGTATTTCCAAAGATGTATACTCTGAGGAGCAGCATCAGAAGATAGTCTGTGAGAGGAAGACATTACTGAATCAGTCCAGCCAGCCTCCACACAAATAAACAGGAAGAAAACAAACCACAGCAACAACAGCAAGCTCCAGGGAAGAACCTGTGCCCAGTTGCTACAATAGTTTATATAATATATCTAGTTTTCAATAACAACAACAACAAAAAATCATCACAAGCCATGCAAAGAAACAGTAAAATGTAATCTATACATACAGGAAAAAAAAAAAAAAAAGGTCTACAACAGATATTGACTTTGAGAGGGCCCAGATGTTGGACTTAGGAGGCAAATACTTCAATGAAGCTATCATAAATATGTTCAAATAACTAAAGGAAAAACAATTTTTAAATAATTTAAGAATGTTATGTTGATATGTCTCATTAAATAGAGTGGTACAAAATAAAATCACCATGAAATACCACTTCACACTCACTCTGATGGATATGATGAAAAAGACAGATGATAACATATGTTGGTGAGGCTACAGAGAAATATTAACACTTGCAATTTGATTGTAGGAATACAAAATAGTGATGCCACTTAGCAGAACAGTTTGGCAGGTCCTCAAAATCTTAATCATACCCAGGAATTCTACTTCTAGGTATTTATCCAAGAGTGATGACAACATATGGACACAAGAAACTTGTACTTAAATGTACATAGCAGTACAGTTGAAGTATCCAAAAAGTGGAAATAATCCAAGTGTCTATCAACTGATGAGTGGATAAACAGAAATGGCACACGCATACAATGGAATTTCATTTGACAGTGGAAAGAATGAAGCCCTGATACATTATGAATGAAACTTAACAATATAATGTTAAGTGAAAGAAGTCATATTCTGGTGATGGTTACCAATTTTGTGAATATACTAAAAAACATTGAATTTTACACTTTAAAGGAGTAACTTGTATAGTATGTGAATTATATCTCAATATACCTATTTGAAAAATACCTGGGATTTTGTAAGATGTTGAGAGATGTGCTTTATGAATCAGGCCAGTGTACAGCTGCAGTGCCAGAAACCCAGGCTGTGACCTGGAATTGAGCACTTTACAGATGTGGGTCCATATTTATGCTGTATGATTTCAGTCTCCTCTACCTTTTCTAGGAAATTTGTTCCTCTTATATATTCCAGTTGTTCTGAAGTCTATCTCACTGGAACCTTCCTGACATGAAATGTGTCAGAATTGTTCTGGTTCACTTACATTTGTTTACTCATGGTGCTCAAGCTTGGTCTGTTAACAAACTTTCCAAAAGTGGGATTTACCAGCTCTTGACAGCTCCTTTAGCCTGTAAATCATCTCAGCATGAATATAGTGTTCCTTGACCACTTGGTGTTCTATCCAGTTTGTGGATGAATTCAGTGAAACCAATATGCTCTGCTGTCCAAAGAGAAGTTTTTCCCCACCTGGAGATACTAGTCTCTGGCTCTGTGGTTTTATAATAGTGCTTTGTCAACAGTTTGTTCTATTCCCACCTCCTCCACAGGCCACAGCAGAGCTTTGCTCTTTCAATTCACCAGAAGTGGTGCTCCAAGTCACTTTCACATCTCATCTCTGGTAGTTTCTGGTTAAATCCCTTGACTATACAATCTGTGAATCACTGTGTGTATCCTGATTCAAAGATACCTTTCAGGGAAAGTGATCTGGGGCACGAGGTACTGGATCTCCAACACCCCACATTCCAAGAATTCCAGAACAAATATCATTGGATGTACAGGCACATTGTTAGAGATAAAATGTGTGCTGAGTCCTTGCTGAGCATTGTGATGTAAGTAAGAGTCATTGTATCTATTATTCTTGATCAGCTTGGAAATATTGAATAGTAGAGACTTAAATTGTTAAATTTTTGAGATTAGTCTAATACTTTTTCTAGAGTTATGTTATTGTAAGGAGTTATTTTTCTACTTTTTAATTTAAATCCTGAACTGACTTAGACATATATTTTCTGATTTTCTCAGAAATTCTACTGTTCATTTTCTCATTAAAATGATTCCATTTGCAATGGCTGCTGACCACCTGGACTTCATTTCTCTCAATATTATTGTTTAACATAATTTGTATAATAAAAATCACTATTATTATACAAGTAATTTATATAATTATATAATCCATTATTTATGTTATTTTACAAATAACTCACTTAACCTTAATACATTCCTAAAATCTTTCATCAAACCAGTTTCTGCCACACACAGTCTTCAGGACTTCTAGGAATTCACTGCACTGACATATTCTTAAACAGATTTCCCTGTTGCAGACAGAGTTGTAATAACCACTGATGAAATCCTGAAGAATGTTGATGTATTGAAATATGTTTTGAGAACCACATTTTTTATTTCAAATTTTATTGAAGAGCTTTTCAAACTCTGTGTTAACTCTAAAATTGGTGACAACTTGATGGATGTTGTGCCATTATAAAAGTTTCTTTATGGAGTTATTAGAAACCCCTACTCTCGGTATGTCTTGAGCTTTTGTGGTTCTCAGTCTTATGCAAAGAGTGATCTGGGGATGCAGGCAACTTCATGATCAGTCCTGGACTCAGCAAAGATTGAATATGAATCAATAGCCATTAAAATGAAATTTACTCCTGTTATGATTAGAAGGAGCTCAGGTAGTCTAGACCTCCTGCCACTATGAATTTACATCTGGTAGGTTTTACGGGCACTGGAGATACTTTGGGGGAGGACCATAAACATCTTCCATGTTGAATAACTAGTTTCTGTTCACCTTTTCAGCTTCAAGCTTCAATAGAGGAGTGGAGCACTATCACAACTGCCAAAACTCCCCCTGGGATTAGAAATATCCTCTGGGGAGCTCTGTATATCTCCTAAGTCTAGGAGCTTAGGAAAGATGTATAGGAAAAAAACCCCAAAAACCAAAAACAGTAAAGAGGTGTGTTATAAGTTACACATCTTCCACCACCCGGGCCTTCCTGTTGTTCCCCAAACATGCCCAACAGGGTCCTATCTTGCTACCCTTGTATTTAGGGAGCCTTATTTGTATACAGAGTATCCTTTCTCACTTAAATTTTCATGTACATTTCTGCTGAATACCACATTTTTAGAGTCTCCACCTCCATTCTTGAGCAAATTAATCTAAAAACTTATTGACTTAAACTGTCTTGCTAAAACCTACTATCTGATGGCTCTATTGCACACAGAAAGACTCACCATCTGAGCTGTAGTTATGTACACTGCAGAATGACTGATTGATCTGGTCTTTCTCCAGCAAGGATGTGTGGGCCTTTTCCCGAGGAGCCCCCTACCAGCTGGGGTATGCTGCATCCAATCCCTTTTGAAAACACTTACAGAATGTGTCTGTCTGCTCATCAGACAGAATGTAATATCCCAACAGTTTTCATATTGTGCTTCAGAATAGCAGGTTAGCCATCTCCCCGACCACCAAACACACCTGGGATTTTCCTTGAATGAAGAATTATGAAAGTTCAGACCTACATTTGCTGAAGTGTCCCCAGGCCAAGGTATTGGCATTAGATGCCTCCAACATCAGAGGTTTCTATCAGGGTCCTGGTCAAGAGCAAAGGAAGGTCTGTATCTGGGGAGAAGGAAGTTCAATTGCTAGCCAAACACAAAACTTCCCATAGAGGCAAGCAGATTGCTTATATTGGATATAGTCATCAGCCATTCATTTATTAAAAAAACTTTTTTGAAATATAATTGACTTACAATGTTGTGTTAGCTTCATATGTACAGCAAAGTGAATATATATATATATATATATATATATATATATATATATATATATATATATGATTCTTTTCCATTAGAGGTTATTACAAGATATTGAGTATAGGTCCCTTTTCTATACAGTAGGTTCTTGTTGTTTATCTATTTTATATATGGTAGTGAATATATTTTAATCACAGGCTCCTCATTTATCTCTCCCCCCTTTCCCCTTTGGTACCCATAAGTTTGTTTTCTATGTCTGTGAGTCCATTTCTGTTTTGTACATAAGTTCGTTTGTATAAAATGCTAAATTAGAATTGCCATATGCTCCAGCAATCCCACTCCTGGGCATATATCTGGAGAAAACTGTAATTCAAAAAAATAAATGCACCCTAATATTCATAGTAGCACTATTTACTATAGCTATGACATGGAAGCAACATAAATGTCCATCGACAGAGGAATGGATAAAGAAGATGTGGTACATATGTACGATAGGATACTACTCAGCCCTAAAAAAGAATGAAATAATGCCATTTGCAGCAACATGGATGGCCCTAGAGATTATCATACTAAGTGAACTACGTCAGACAGAGAAAGACAAATATCACATGATATCATGGATCCATGTACTCACTAATTCATTTGTTTAATAAATATTTATCCTGAGTCTGTTAAGCTTGGGGCAGGGGACTTAATGCTGGACAGCACACTAGCCCTGATTTCAAGAAGGCTGCAGTCCACTGGGGAGAGATTCCACCATCACACAAATAATTTTTCAACAACTATTACAGTAAGTGCTACGGAAGAATGTACACTGTGTTGTGAAATTGTTAACAAGGTCCCTAAGGAGGACTGGAGGCTCAGGATAACCTGTCTGAGGAAATGTCACTTACAAGGGGATTTGAGAGCTGGGGTAAGTCTGCTTTTCTTTTTGATTATAACTAAGTCTTGGCTTCATACTTTACTATTTGTTCATCTTTTTCACCTGCTGTTTACATGCTGACCACTGGCTGACATGCTATATGTGGGTACTATCCCTGTCCTGACATCAACCAAGGCTACTCTGAAATCTGTGAGACAGCCACACAATTTTCTAGAAATAACTAAAATTTTTGTAATAGTAAGTGGAAACTATTTATGCATGAAATGAAGCAAAAGTTAAAAATAATTGAAGTCACTAGTATAAAGTTGAAGCACTGGCAGCACAAGTGATGAAAATTTAAAATATCTTAGGATTTCCAGAGAGAGAAAGAGAAAAAAATAACAAATGGAAAGAAAATAATAATAATATAAAATGCCTGAGTTGACAAAAATAAACTTTTATTCTCTGATTAAGAAGTCATTCTGATTACAATGATATATTAGTGAAGAAATACACATGCATATTCTAAAGAGATCCCTACACGCCAATGAAAAAGATGAAACCTCAAAGCTTTTCTCATTGTTACTTTTTAAATAAATAATTCATTTTCACAATAAAGAGGATTTAAATATTATCAGACATGTCGTTTGCTATAGTGGAAGTTAGAAAAGTTTAAATTGTATGTAGTTTTTGTTAGAAAATAAATGTTTTTCAGCAGTACACCAAGTGATGCCATCCTTCAGTCTTCTATTGAGAACCAAGAGAATTTTTGATATTTAAGATATGAAAAGATTCAGAAAATAGTATGTTCATGTTCTCTCTCTAAAGAAATTATTTTTAGGAAGTAATTTAACCAGAAATATTGAATCAGGGGAAAGGTTAAGATAGAGCAAGACTGAATGTAAAAGAAATAGTAATGAAAAAACAGACTATGTAAAATACTGATATAACAATTAATAAGAATGCAACTTGGGATTGTAATTCCAGTAATAATATTCTTAAAAATAAGGATACATTCCCAGAATTCTAAATTCCAAACTATCAGAAAGCCAAGGTTGGTATATCTGTGACATTAGAAGAAGAGTAAAGTACAACCACTCCAAAGATTTCATCTAAGAATAAAGAGTAAACAGACAAGAAAAATACCTCAGTGTGAGAATATGGTTATTAGTTTTTATACCTTATGAAAGAAATATCAGTTGAATGGTTACCCTTAGAGGAGTGGATTATCATTATCAGTGATCATTCATTATCATTAGGAGCAAACCATAATTATATTTCCCAATTAATGTGTGGGTTTGTGTGGGAGGGAAATAAAGGATGATGAGAACCCAAAACCTGCCAGAAAAATGGGAAAGAAAAAAATAAGAAAAGATTAAAACTGAAAGAATGAATACATATAAAATAGATGTTAGAAATTAAACTAAATAAACATATAAAATGCAAATATTACATCCATATAAAACTGTATAGTCATTTTTGATCTTAAAAATCCAGCTAAATTAGCAGAAATAAGCATATCATACTCCCAAAGAAAGGTAGAAGGAGGAAAAGGAGGAGGAGGAAGAAAAAGAAAAGGAGACTTGGAACAAGTTGACAAAGAAAATGTCAAACAGAAGAAAGTATTGTGTCAGTATTAATAACTATCAAATCACTTTAAATCAAATTATTTACAGGTGCAAATCTTCAAATGAGAAAAATAATGGTTATACAAAAATAAATATATAATAATAAAGATAATATATCCAGTAATAAAAAAACAAAACTTATATACAGATAATTTAATAATAATAAGACTGTATAAAAAATTAGTAAACACTTTTTAGTTCAAAATGCATAACTAAATAACTCATTGATGGGTAGAGAGTACACCACATTCAGTAAAAGAGAGCTTAGTGTGCTTGGAGATTCTTCAGTAGAGAATATTAAAATTAAATTGTAGAGATTAAAATTTAACTAAAAATTAAGGAACATAAACGAAATGTGGGTAACCAACAACAAACATAGGAAATGTGTATTTAGGTTCTCAGAGAGAAGAAAGAGAATGGAAAACAAGCAACATTTAAAAACAAAGAAACCTAAAATACTTAAAAATTTCTAAGTTATATGAAAGCTATCAACCCACAGAGTCAAGAAATTCAGTGAACCCAAGTTGAATGACAAGAAAGTTAACCTCATATAGGCATATGAAAATTAAACATAAAACTCATAGATAAAGAGATAACTTGAAAGCAAGCAAAACAAATATATGATATATATCCTTCAAGTAAATAATAATAAAAATGACAGCTGACTTCTGAACAGAAGCAATGGAATCCAGAAGACAAGTGAAAAAGATTTTGAAGTAGTGAAGGAAAAGAAATGGAAAATTACCAGACTATTATTCTACATCCAGCAGATTTCCTTCAAAACTAAAAGAGCAATGTAAATGTCTCAGACAAACTCTGCCAGCATACCTGCACTATTAGAAGCTCTAAAGGAAGTTCCTCAGCCTAAATACAAATGATCCAGATTGAAGCACAGAGGTGGCCTGAGTATCACCAGAAAGAATGCGATCATTGGCTCCTTGACTTGGTTTTGACACCAGAACACTTATGACAGGGATGGCATGACAGCAGTGGAAAATTATGGCATTGTTTCCTTTGGTTTACATGCTGCTTCTACTGGCAGAACAAATTTATCTCTTGTTAAAACCAGTGATTTTTTTCTTTTTTATGTGTCACTGCATTTTGTTTTATTATTTTTTTTAACATCTTTATTGGAGTATAATTGTTTTACAATGATGTGTTAGTTTCTGCTTTATAACAAAGTGTCAGTTATACATACACAAATATCCCCATATCTCTTCCCTCTTGCATCTCCCTCTCTCCCACCCTCCCTATCCCACCCCCTAGGTGGTCACAAAGCACTGAGCTGATCTTCCTGTGCTATGCATCTGCTTCCCACTAGCTATCAGTTTTACATTTGGTAGTGTATATATGTCCATACCACTCTCTCACTTTGTCCCAGCTTACCCTTCCCCCTCCCCATGTCCTCAAGTCCATTCTCTAGTAGGTCTGCATCTTTATTCCTGTCTTGCTCCTAGAAAACCAGTGACATTTTTGACATGAAGTATCCTTTAAAAAGTTCCAGCTAAGAGCTTCCCTGGTGGTGCAGTGGTTGAGAGTCTGCCTGCCGATGCAGGGGACATGGGTTCGTGCCCCGGTCCGGGAAGATCCCACATGCCATGGAGCGGCTGGGCCCGTGAGCCATGGCCGCTGAGCCTGCGCATCCGGAGCCTGTTGTTCTGCAACAGGAGAGGCCACAACAGTGAGAGGCCCGTGTACTGCCAAAAAAAAAAAAAGTTCCAGCTAATAAATATGAAAAGAATGACAGAAGTAAAAATTTATTTCATAAGTGCTGTTTAAAATATTGATTGGAGACAGTGAGTATGGATTGTTGATAAAATCTTTGGGTGAATGAATAAGGGGTAACTTTCTGCTATGGACAGAACTGTGCCAACCCCTACCCTCCCTGCAAACACATATGCTGAAACCCTAACCTCTAGCATGTTTGTATTTGGAGATACTTCCTCTAAGGAAGTAATTAAGATTAAGTGAGGGTGTAAGGATGGGGCCCTAATCTGATAGGGTTACTGTCCTTATAAGAAGAAACACCAGAAGCTGTCTGTCTCTCTTTCTGTCTTTCTCTGCACACCAAGGAAAGACTATGTGAGGACACAGTGAGAAGGGTGACATCTGCAAGCCAGGAAGAGAGTTCTCACCAGAAACCAAATCATCCAGAGCCTTGATATTGGACTTCTAGCCTCAGAACTGTGAGAAAAAACAAATTTCTAACACACCGTTGTAAAGCAATTATACCCCAATAAGGATGTTAAAAAAATAAATAAATAAAAAATAAGTGGAAAAAACCCCCAAAAAACAAAAAACAAATTTCTATTGTTTAGGTCACTCAGTATATGTTATTTTGTTGTGCTAGCTTGAACAGACTACTACACTGGGCATTTGTGTAATGCCCCCTCCCTCAAATGAAGACTATACAATGAAGGGACTGAGCTATCATTCTAACTCGGTGGTTAACATTAATATTACATGTCTCTTGATGTGATTCAACATCAATAATTCAATATCACCTATGTTTTGTCCTATAAAAACAACACAACTTTAAGCATTTAGATACAATTTCCAGTTCATGGAAATACAGGGAATGAAGATCAAATTACTGGACTCCAAGAGGAAGCAGAAACAAATTAAAATTGTGGCTCTTTCTGTAGGCACCAAGCTAAGCCTCTTTAATAATCAGTGTTTTTTATTATTTTTTTAAGGGCTCTGCTATATTTTTTTAAAGAAATGACTAATGGGAAATAACAAATGTAAAGCTCGTCCTAGATTCTGACAATTTAGATTGAAAGAGCACTTTTAAGTTCAATTAGGAAAATTTAAACAGAATCTGGGTTTTGAAAGTAAAAGATTAACCCTGAAAAAAGAAAACAAGAACTTTAATGAGAGCATGCACTATAAGGTCTTGTTTTGATTAAAATATGTGTGTGTGCGTGTGTGTGTGCGTGCGTGTGTGTGTGTGTGTGTATGTGTGTGTGTGTACATAGGAAAAGTCCTAGATGGTTAGTTACAAGAAGATTTAAAAGGTTAGTGATGATCTCTGGATGATGAGGGAATGGCTTTTCAATGTGTTTAATTTTGCTTGTCTGTGTTTTCTAGTTTCCTACAATATACATGTACAACACGTATAAAGGTAAATGCTGTTAGAAATCAGCTCCTTGAGGAGCACACTCTATCACTAGCTACAAATCAGTGACCTCCCTTTATTTTACTAAAATATGAAATCCCTAAATTACTGTGTTTCTCTTGACCCTGACTTCTAGCATATTCCTTGATGAATTCAACATTTGTAATAATGGCCCATATACACGGGGCCTCTGAATTTTGTGATCTTCTCTTTTCATCCATCTCACTTTAGCCACTCCCTCTAAGAGTAGTATTTGTGACGTTGTCAATCCCACAAATGCACCACCTCTGAAATTTTGATTCAAATATCCCATTCTGATTTAAGCATCTTCCTATGTAAATCATCACACTGAGGACGTTTCCCCATGAATGAGATCTCCTTTCAGTGACCCAACCTGTTTTTCTTATTTTCACCCCCCATCATATTCTCAACTCTATTCTCGGGGATATATCATTATCACATCCTCTTAAAAAGACCTTTATTTTCCTTGACACTTTCTTTTTTTTGGTCACACTCATCTGTAGAAAGCCGAAATCTCAAAAACCCAACTATTCTCCATGTTCAAAAGCAGCGATACATGTCTAGAGAAAAACGCTTGACCACACTTACTGGTATCACCTTAAATTCATGACCACAGTTCTCAAACTGGCTCTTAGATCTCTTCCAATTTTGATTACACTTTAGTAGGTTTGCTCTCCTGCTCTCCTAAACAACAATTTCCTCCTTCTCAACATTTTAATAAAAGATCTCCCTCTCAGCTGATGACCTTTCCTCACTTGTGCTTGGAAACGTAGGTGCACCCAGACTGACTTCCGCCATTAAACACACCAGCCTACCCACACTGTGTTGCCACTCCGCCCTCCGACTTCCAAGGATGGATGAAGTGTCTCTGGGCCCATCAGTGGTAAATCCCTCCAGTGGCTCATTTTTGCCCTTAGAGTGAAATCCAAACTCCTCAGCATGGCTCCTGCCTGCCTCTTTCTTGTCCTGTTGTATAACTTGTTCAACAGGCTCCACTCACATCACCATCAGCATCAGCATCTTTTTTGTTTTTGTCACGGAGCCCTTGTGTTTGCTGCTTCTCCAGCTGGAAAGCTCTACTACAGGTCCTCGCAAGGTTGTTTCCTTTTCAGACCAGGCAAGACATAGCTCAAGTGTCACCATCTCAGAGAGACCTTCCCAAACAGTTCAAACATGATTAGCTGCCCCTGGGACATTCTCTCATATATTTTTTTTCTCTGCCTATGTTCTCTTTCCTTCCTTCCTTCCTTCCTTCCTCCTTCCTTCCCTCTTTCGTTATGGAGTGCAAGCATAGTCCATTTAGCTTTATCAGAACTAAGAGTAATGGGGATGAGAGGAGAAAGGGAAATTTTAATATATGTCTGCATAATTGATCTCCCGGAAGACAACATACTAAGTGCTGTGTGAGCATCATCATCTCATGCACCTTCACCAGAATGGAAAATCAGTTTTTAACCTCTTTTTATTCATTTTGTTGGGAAAATGTCTTGTTATTAAATTGTCTTTTATTTATTTACTATTAATTTAAAAAAAACATTAAATATGACGTGCAACTTTAATACTAAGTTCTAAGTTCTGTCTCATATTTTTGTGAGTAAATAAAATGTATGCTGATCACATTCATGCACTCTGCTATGTGTCCATAACTCCAAAAGTAATAGGAAGACTTCTAAGAAGTACTTTTATCCACTTCCTCCTTTGAATCAGGATTCTACATTAGGTATACACCTAATTCCATATCTCAGATCCTGCATGGAGTTTTTGAACCAGTGAATGTTGTTAATATGGTGTATGGGAATAACCTGGGAGAGCTTGTCTCCCAGGAGCAGGAGAAAATGGAACACAAGGCTGCTGCAGTGAGTTCAGATCTAGTCTTGTTCTGGTGCTCCCCAGGACACTAAAGCAAGGAGAAAATGGCAACACTAACAGTTTAGGTACAGCACTAGAGATGAGAGCATACACACTTCTGAAGCCTCAGAGGAAAATAGCTCTTTCCTAGAAGTCAAGTTGATAGTTACATTTTCTGACTTTGACCTCAAGTAGGTTACTTAACCTCTTGGTAATAGGAATGTTTCTATAGAGGTAAAGTATTTTCAGTACCTTACTTTATTTGCCTAATCGCTCCTTCCTATTGCAAGATTCTTATTATCAGAGAGTCCATTTTATTGTCTTATTTATTTTTGTAAACTCCTCGGCATTCAACTTGTGACATAGATAGATAGATAGATAGATAGATAGATAGATACATAGATGCTTAAAAATATAGTAGGTGTGGGCTTCCCTGGTGGCTCAGTGGTTGAGAGTCCACCTGCCGATGCAGGGGACACGGGTTTGTACCCCGGTCCGGGAAGATCCCACATGCCGTGGAGCGGCTGGGTCTGTGAGCCATAGCCCCTGAGCCTGCGCATCTGGAGCCTGTGCTCCACAGTGAGAGGGGCCACAGCAGTGAGAGGCCAGCGTACCACAAAAAAAAAAAAAAAAAAATATATATATATATATATATATATATGTGTGTGTGTGTGTGTGTGTGTGTATAGTAGGTCCTCAGAAATAAAAGACAAGAGGAAGGAAGGAAGAAAGAAAGGGGGAACAGATAGGAGGGTGAAAGGGAGGGAGAGAAGAAGGGAGAAAAAGATAAAAATAATGTCTATCCAGTAATTACAAAGAAGGTTTTCTGGAATATCCTTTTTTTCACTTGCTTTTCTTCTTTTATTTAAGTATAATTGCTGTACAATATTTTATGTCATCAGTGTACAATATTATTTTATACAGAGTAGCTTGTACCTCTTAATCCCTTACCCTTCCTTGCCCCTCCCCCCTTCCCTCTCCACACTGGTAACCACTAGTTTGTTCTCTATATCTGTGAGTCTTCTTCTCTTTTGTTATAAAAATATGGAACACATCACAAATTTGCATGTCCTCTTTGCACGGGGGCCATGCTAATCTTCCAATTTTAGTGTATGTACTGCAGAAGCGAGCACTGGAATATTCTTAATACTTATCAAACCTAAAGCTCAATTACTGCTCTTTATTAAATAATTTATTTTAACACATTTAGACACTAGAGAGCTTATGTATAATAAAGCACTTCAAATGTATGAAGAAATTCCAACTGAACTATTACTAAATAAAAATACAAAGATGGGCAATTCATAAGCAATGATTTTTTTCTTTTAGCTAACTTGGTAGAATAAAAGGGCATTTTTATGAAATACCTATATTTATGTTGATGTGCATATCAATCTGTGAGTACTTTTATTGTTACTAGGATTAGGAGTTTATTTTTAGTAGTTCTTATGTCAACTTGGTAGTATAGTTACTATTATTGACCATTTAAAAATTTTCCTCATTTTTATTGTCAGTTCCACATTGGTTAGGAGCAAAAAAAAAAATAGTCTGAAGTGTGATTTGCTCCTAAACCCACAGAAATCCATGATATGGAAGGGTTTTCTTAGATCCAACAGGCGTGGCATTTGATGACGTGAAAGTGCTTAGTAAATTTGGGGACTGCACATCTCTGGGTTCAGGAGTCAAGGAAGCTTCCTGCAGAAGCATGAATTTCAGAGTTCGAGAAGCGAACGCCACCTTGAAAGTGGTTAATAATACACTAACTTATAAGCTGAGTGTAAGAAATGCCTATGTAAAATATAATGGGGTCTTTTTTCTCTCCATTGGTATATATTTAAAAATCTTTAAAAATATTCTAGGAAGAAAGTGGGTGTTACATTCCTTCCTGTGTGCTTTAAAAAAGGACTTTCCACTTGCTCATCTCTAGAAGGTCATCTCAGAGATGTACATGCCGGGCCTTCATTAGGTCTCCTCTTGCATTCATATTTAACTTTCTTTCATTCTGTGGCCTTTATTAGCTGAGCTCCTGGAGCTTGTATCACATTTTAAACAGCAACACTGGGAGGATGTAAATGCAGAATAATGTATCAGGACTCAAATTTGCATGGTCAAATGTCAAAAAAATTAGACCTTCCCCAGAACCATGTCAAGAGGAATAACATAAGTGGGCAAACTCAACAGCAGGCATGCCATTATCATTTAGCGAAAGCTGTCATCACTGCCAGCAAGTGGAAGCAGTGGTCATTAGCTGGAGCTCTGCCGGGGGACGTTGCAATTCTTCCTTTTCCTTTTTTTTTTTAAAGATTTATATTTTTTCCCCATCATCTGACAGTATTTCACAGAACGCCACAGTGCGATGTTGCCTCCCTGACAGGAAAGTCAAGAGGTGGGGGAGGGCTCCTTTGGAGTCGGGGGAGTGGAGGGCTAAGGAGAAAAATCCATAATCGTCCACTGTCAGCTGGAGGGTGCTGGAATTGCATTACCTATTGGATAAATACTCATTAAGAGTAATCACTTTATTTCAGCTCTGTAATGACATTAACAAGCTTGGAATACAGGGAATTACATGAGTCAGAACAAATAATTGAATATTCTACTGTGGAGGGAACACAGCACAAGTCGGCCTTCATGTCATGCCATCTCTGAAGCTAGCACAGCATGCAATTAGATAATAAGCTTAAACAGCATTAAATTGGCACTGCTCATACCACCACTGAGAAAAAAGAAGTATTAATTGTTCAACTCTCACCTGCTTGTAATTTCATGCAATGCAAATACCAGCAAGTCTGCCCTATTTTGATTTAAATGGACTTATACAAAGGATTTAAACAAACCAATAAAAATGGAATATAAAGAGAACCTGAGATAATGAAAAGTGAAAACAGATGCTGATTACAAACCATGTTCAGTGGGGAAGGGTTCCTCTTTGAATGGGAGGTGGACGAAAATTTGGCTACATTTTAAAATGTACAGTTACCATAATAATGTGACAGGTGTCCTAGATATTTTTTTCTCAATATTTCTAGCCGGCGATTTCCTTTCAACATTATTTTACAATCTCCTGAATATGTGCGCTGAGATGGGATTCATACAGTTCAGTGTAATCAGCACAGCTGGGTAGATAGGCATTGATGATGATATAGACACAGATATCGCTATAGAAACAGAGATAAACAGAGATACAGACATGATTAATGTCGGTGCATCATTAATCGAGGAGAATGTTAAAGGTACGTAAAGCTTTCAAACAGAACAGGATGATTTTGTGTTGTGACAAACAAGAAAAGGTGGTCAAAAGCAGGTAAACCACGTGAGACCCTTTCCTAACTGGTTTGACGTATTAGCAAGCTAGGACCCTGAGAGAAGAGAAAGCTGCCTTTTTGACATCCCATCCCAGTGCCACAGGAGTGTCATTTAGTGTGCTGTATCCATAAGCATGAGTTAACCTAATGTGATGCATCAAATTACACAAGCTGTTAGAGAATGCCAAGGAGAACCCAGAATGATGCTGCTTCTTCTGGCTCCACACAGAGGAAGGTGCCTTCCTCTCCCAGGGTGGCTGCCCAGATCAGAGCAGATTGAGATGAGCCGTGAGAGCCTGGATGCTCTGGGGATAGCAATTTGGGAAGTATCAGTTTACAGTCAATTCTACCACCATTCCAAATCTGTGTAGTTATTCAGACGAGCCAATCAGCACCGGATATTTGATAGGCAAACTCAATAATCATTTATAATCTTGACAGGTTAAGGGTCTCTAAGGTAAAGCTTAATATACACAGTGGGTTTGAAAATAAGAGAAAACAAATAAAGGAATCTCTATATTCTTGAGCAAATATCTTTTCTTTCTCTAGTCCTACAATCTTCCAATCAGGGATTTTCTTTATCATTCCCAGCCTCACAGGACACACAAAACCATTTTGAATCTATTTTTCTAAGTAGACCACCATACAGCCTTAACCTCAGTACTTGCCTATAACTCATGTGGGTGTTTGAAAGTTATTCTTTAATAAAGGCAAGGGGGAAAAAGAAACTAGGTCCTACTTTAGGACAATTTAGAATGTGTCAATAAATTCAAGATTGAGAACTAAAATAGAAATTTGAGTACTTATCATGTCTGTCCTATAAAATAAATTGAAACTCTTAGAAGAAAGATTATCCACTAGCCCAATCTTTCTGAGGGAATAACATCTAGCATACTGCATTGTGTAGCAGGTACCCAATTCATCTTAAAAAAATACAGGAAAAGGACATACTGCAAGTAAAAATCTGGAATTAAAGTCAGCATTAGCAGAATGCTGTCTCTCTCTCTCTTCCTCCTTCCTTGTTTTTCTTCTCTCTCCATCCTTTTCCCTCTTTTTCATGCCCTCTATCTCTCTCTCATTATATCAATAAAATGATTCTAGTTTCAGTCTACTTATAATGAGAGGCAGTTATACTGGATCTTAGCTTTCATAAAATATGTACTAGTTATACAAAGAACTATCTTAATTACTCTTTGGTAAAAAATAATGTATATACTGATGATTCTCTATCTATCTTGTCATGTGCTAGGCACTGTAGGGGATATCTTCAAGTATGTACATTTCTATTGGGTCCAAAACCATGTATGAGACAATTAAGAAAGGATACAAACAAAATTAAGAGTTACATTGTATAACAGGATAATCCAAAATTAATTCACAGAAGAGATCTATTTATGTAGTCATTCAATAAATATTGATTGATTATGTGATGTATGCCAGGCACTACGTTGTTTAAAACACGAAGACGTGCCCAGTTTCCTCAAGGAACTGTATTTCCTTGGAGCAGACAAGCATGCACAATGTGATGGAGAATGTGATTCTCACTATAACTTTTTAGTGCAAAGGTATTTATTGGGAAGAAACGTTCTTGTCAAGATGAAATCAAGAGAGACATGGCTTTTGGAAGTGAAGTCCTGTGGGAAGTGTGGCAAACAAAGGACACAAGTGTGACCCCTGCTAGGGAGATGGAAAATGTCAAGTGCCCTCCAAGTGACCCTTCCCCATGACCATCCCATTTAAATTCCAGATCCCAGATCTTTGTAGAGCTGTTAAACTCACTGCAGGCAGACTGGAGAAGAGGATGCTGGAGGAGTTCTGTTATTTTATTTTATTTTTTTCATTGAAACAGACAGGACCATGGTGTTGTGTACATGCAGAAACTTGGGAAAGAAAGGATGACTCATATGGTGGGGACTTTCAGGAAGGGGGGGAAGGCTTTGGTTGATCCTGCAAAGGAATTTTAGCTCTCTCAATCTTGGTTTGATCCTTGCTGAAGAAATTTCATCTGACCTGAGCCTTAGAAAGAGGTAAACTGAGATAGATTGTTTCATGCAGATAGATAGCTTGTGCAAACCAAGAAGGCATAGGAGAACATATCTTCCCCTGCAGTATTGTTACAAGATAAAGTTCATTAGGGTAAGTACCATGAATGAGGCTGATTTTTAGGTCATGAGAATGGGATTATAAATTTTCTTAAAGGTAATGAAGAACTATGGAGAATATACCTAGGAAAGGAATATCTCAAGGCCCACAACAAACAAAAATGAATGCAGTATTCCTATAATACAATGTATAAATGGGCAATGACTGGGAATAGGAAATTTATAAGAAAGGAAACCTGAAATGTCCAAGGTTTTCCACCATTACAATGTCACACAGAAGAGTTTCACAGCTCTAAAAATCCTATGTTTCACCTGTTTATCCCTATCCACAATCCAGACCTGTGGCAACTGCTTATCTTTGTACTGTCTCTACAGTTTTGCTTTTTCTTGTTGCTGAGTAATATTATATGGTATGGATGTATCACACTTTGTTTGAAGGTTATATTGTTTGCTTCCAGTTTCTGAAGATTAAGAATAAATTTGCTACCAAAGTTCTTTTGCTGGATACACACACACACACACACACACACACACACACACACACACACACAATAATTTTCAACTCCATTGGATAAGTACCTAGGAGCACAATTGCTGAATCACATGGTAAGACAACATTTAGCTTAGTAAGAATCTGAGAAACTATCTTCCACGATGGCAATGCCATTTTGTAATACTTGTAGCAGTAAATGTGAGTTCCTATCAGTCTGCATCCTTTCCAGCAGTTGGTATTACAGATTTTGAGTTTATTTTGTTGTTGTTGTTTTGGTTTTATTTTAGCCATTTTAATAGATGTGTAATGACATCTCATCATTGTTTTAATTTTCACTTCTTTAAAAACATATGATGTTGAATGTCTTTTCATCTACTTATTTGCCATGTGTGTATCTTCTTTGGTAAGGTGTCTGCTCAGACCTTTCACACATTTTTAACTGGATTGTCTTCTTATTGTTGAGTTTAAGACTTCTTTGTATATTTTGAATAAAATCCTCTAACAGATATGGATTTTGCAATATCTTCTGCCAGGCTGTGTCTTGTTTTTTATGTTTGTTTGTTTGTTTTTTTGTCTCTTAATAGTAACTTTCACAGAGCATAATTTTTATTTTCATAAAGTCCAACTTTTTCATTTATTTTTTCATAGATCATGCTTTTGGTGTCGTGTCTAAATACTCCTCACCAAACACAGACAGCTTAGATCTTTTCCTATGTTTTCTTTCAGAAGTTTTACAGTTTTTCATTTTACATTTGGTCTATAATGCATTTTGAGTTAGATTTGGTGCAAGGTGTAAATTCTGTGCCTGGACTCATTCCTTCCTCCTTCCCTCCCTCCCTCCTTCCCTCCCTCTCTTTCTTTCTTTCTTTCTTTCTTTCTTTCTTTCTTTCTTTCTTTCTTTCTTTCTTTCTTTCTTTCTTTCTTCACAAATGGTTGTCCAATTTTTCTAAAACCATTTGTGGAAAGATTATCTTTGTTGATTGAATTACCTTTGTTCCTTTCCAAAGGTAGACATTGGTATCTATAATGTCTCAGCTTTCACCAATTCCAAGCTGCTGTGATTACTGTAGATTTTTTGTAAGTCATGAAGTTAGGTAATGCCAATCCCTTAACCGTTCTTTTTCTTAATTATTCTGTTGGCTATTCTGGGTCTTTTGACTTTCTATGTAAACTTTAGAATTAGTTTAGCATGAAATACTGTGAACTAGCTTCCCAGGATTTTATTTGGGATTGTGTTGAACATATATATCAAGTTAAGAAGAACTGACTACAAAAAATGTTGAGTCATCCTACCTGTGAACCTGGATTATTTCTCCACTTATTTAAATCTTTGACTTTCTCTTATTTTTTTCATCCAAACTTCATAGTTTTGTGGATATAGACTCTGTACATATTTCATCAAATTTATATGTATTATATTTTGTGATGATGGTATTATGATTTTGATTTCAACCTACAATTGGTATAATTGATATGTAGAAAAACAATTGTTTTGTTTATTAACATTGTAGAAAACCTGTACCCTGTAGTCCTTTTGATAATCCTTGTGATAATTAGTTTCAAGAGTTTTGCTGTTATTATTTTTGTTGTTGCAGTTGTTAATTCTCGGGGATTTTTTAACTAGACCCACATGGAACAAACCAGCTTTATTCCTTTATTCCCAGTCTGTAAACCTTTCATGTCCTTTCCTTTGATTGCATTAGATAGTGCCTCCAGTGTAAAGTTGAGTAGCGGTAGTGAGAGCAAGCATTCTTGCTTTGATCCTGATCTTAAGAGGAGAGCATCTTGTTTTTCATCATTAAATATCATGTTAACTCTAGGACTTTTGTCTGTTTTTGAATGTTCATTATCAAGTTGAGAAAATTTACCTCTATTTCTAGTTTCCTGAGAGTTATAAATAAATAAGTTTGGATTTTGTCAAGTGCTTTTCCCTCACCTATTAATGTAATCATATAACTTTTCTTTCTTAGGCTCCTGATAGATTACATTAATTGATTTTCAAAGGTTGAACCAGCCTTGCATACCTGGAATAAATCCCTCTTTTCCATGATATATACTTATTTTTATAAATCATTGCATTTAATTTGCTAATATTTTGTTGACGTTTTTATACCTATGTTTATTAGAGATATCAGTCTGTAGTTTTCCTTTTTGTAATTCTTTATAAGGTTTTGACATTAAGATAATGGTGATCTGATGGAAGGAGCTATAAAGTGTCCCCTTTGTTTCTATTTTTGGAAGGAGTTTTAGAGAATTAGTATGATTTCTACATTAAATTTTAGCAGAATTCACAAGTGAAACATTTAGGACATGTTGGTTTCTTTTTTTGGAACATTATTAACTATTGATCACTTCCTTTTATAGATATAGTTCTATTCATATTATCCTTTTATCCTGTATACGTTTTGATGGTTTATGATCTTTCAAGTTATTGGCCCAAATAAAATGTCAAATTTGTGGACATAGAGTTTTTCCTAATTTTCATTTATTATTTTACTATCCATCAGATCAATAGTGATGATCCCTCTTTAGTTTTGATATTAATAAATCATTTCATCTCTTTTTTCATGCTTAGACTGGATACAGTTTCATTAATTTTATTGATCTTTCCAAAGAATCAGTTTGGTTTTCTTGATTTGTTCTATTGGTTTCCTGTTTACAATTTAATTTATTTATGTTTTAATTTTTATTGCTTTTTTTTCTTAATTTAAGTTTAAATTGCTTTTCTTTCTTTGGTTTAGTAAGGTAGAAGTTTAGCCTATCGATTCCACAAATTGTCCCATATATATGCATGCAATGCTGTAAATTTCTCTCTAAACACTGTTTTCGCATCACAAAAATTTTGGTAAGTTTCTTACTTGTTTTCATCTAATTCAAACATCTTACGTGTTTCAAAGGTTGGAAATATTTTTAAAAGTCTCAAGACTTTTCTTTTTCTCGAGTGTTATTTACACATGTTGTATTTAATCTCCAAAACTGTTAGTGGTTGTGCTAGAATTTGCAATACACATTTACCACTAATCTACATCTACTTTCAAGTAACACTTTATTGTTTCACAGATAGTATAGGTAACAGAGAAGTGAGTATTCAAAATTCCTCCCTCCCAATGTTATAAGTAAATAACATTTCTGTCATCCATTACACTCATCCATATGCTATAATCACCCAGTACATTTTTGCTATTATTACTTTAAACAGATCAATTTAGATCAATTAAGAATAAGAGGGCTTCCCTGGTGGCGCAGTGGTTGAGAGTCCGCCTGCCGATGCAGGGGACGCGGGTTTGTGCCCCGGTCCAGGAAGATCCCACATGCCGCGGAGCGGCTGGGCCCGTGAGCCATGGCCGCTGAGCCTGCGCGTCCGGAGCCTGTGCTCCGCAAGGGGAGAGGCCACAACAGTGAGAGGCCCGCGTATGGCAAAAAACTAAAAAAAATTAAAAAAAAAAAAAAGAATAAGAAAAAAGAAAAATATATATTTTGCCTAAATTTATTCCTTTTTTGATGCACTTCCTTTCTTTATGTAGATCTAACTTACTGGCCTAAATAATTTTCCTTCTCTCTGAAGAACTTCTTTAAACATTTCTTGTAAGGCAGCTCTGTTAGCTCCAAAATCCCTTAGGTTTGTTCCTTCCTATGAAAGTGTTTCTTTCTGCTTCAGCTTTGTTTTTCTTTCTTTTTTTTTTTCTTTTTTTTTAACATCTTTATTGGAGTATAATTGCTTTGCAATGGTGTGTTAGTTTCTGTTTTATAACAAAGTGAATCAGCTATATATATATATATATATATATATATATATATATATATATATATCCCCATATCTCCTCCCCCTTGTGTCTCCCTCCCATCCTCCCTATCCCACCCCTCTAGGTAGTCACACTTTGAACAGTAATTTTACTGTGTGCAGAATTATCATTGGTTGAAGCTTTTCATTTACCACTTTAAACATTTTACTCTATGCTTCTTGTTTGCATAATTTCTGATGAGATATCTCATGTAATTCTTACCCTTATTCCACTATAGGTAAGGTGTTTCTTTCTTCTGGCTTATTCTAAGATTTTCTCTTTGCCTTTATTCTTTTGCATTGTGAGTAGTGATAGACATTTTTTTTTTTTTTTTTTTTTTTTTGTATTTACCCTGCTTGGTGTTCTTTGAGCTTCCTAGCTCTGTGACTTTGTGTCTGTCATTAATGTTGGATATCTTTCAGCCATTATTACTTCAAACATTACTTCTGTTCCTTGTTTCTTTTCTTTGTCTGTTATTCCTATTTGGCATGTGTTACA
Source organism: Phocoena phocoena (assembly GCF_963924675.1). Taxonomy (NCBI): domain Eukaryota; kingdom Metazoa; phylum Chordata; class Mammalia; order Artiodactyla; family Phocoenidae; genus Phocoena; species Phocoena phocoena. Next base: position 3,758,495 of record NC_089221.1, on the reverse strand, counting down.
CTTTTTGTAATTGCCCCAAACTTCTTGAATATTATGTTCCATCTTGTTCATTCCCTTTTCTCTTCGTATTTCAGTTTCAGAAGTTCCTGTTGACTTATTTTCAAACTGATTGGTCCTTATTGTCCTTCCTGTCTCTCCTGGGTCACACATTGCTCCTTCTATGTGTCCATTCTGAGACTTCTGTGTACTTTACTTCTAAGGATGTGTATTTGGGATTCTCTTGGGAGGAGAAAACTTGGGTTACTGGGCAAAGTTACCTTCAGGTTCAGGAGGCAAAATGTCTGTCATTTAATGTGGACTTGACCCGGGTGTAGGAGTATAAGAGCACAGGTGCTTTGGCTCAAGAATAGACAAACTCAGAGGTACAATTTACACTTTAGAGCTCCCTGAAGATTGAAACTAAGAATGAAAGGACACTACTGTTTAACTTCTTCCTCTTCCCTCTCTGACTTCCACAGTTTCTCACTGTGTTTTCATGGAGCAATTCCTTAATCAATCACTTGCACATGAATCCTGATTTCAGGGTCTGCTTCTGGGGAGTACAACTTAAGCCATTGGTCCAGCAATCTCTTATTATTTCATTAAAGATTTGATATTTTTAAGAAGGTTTATTTTTTTCTTTATTATGTTGTCTAGCTTCTGATTTACCTTCAGCAGGAAGCTGGGGACAAATTGCCTAGTCCACTCGGAGCAAAGTCGAAGTCTGCGTTCTCAGTTTGGTGCCGTTATCTGAATATCAATGCCTTGAGTGTGGTGAGCAGCTCTCCGTTTGCTCAGGATCATTCTGTCCTGGTTTTACTACTGAAGGTCCTGTGTCCAGAGAAACCCCGCAGTTCTGGGCAAACAGGGTCAGTTGGCTATCTTAACCAACTTGAAAAAATTCCTCTTGGTAGGGCAATTGGGAGCAGTGCCTGTTCTGTGCCATGTCAGACTTTTTCTTTCCTTTACATATTTTAACTCCAACTGTGTTCTTTATCTTGCCTCAGTCTTTGTGGTAAGAATGTCTCCACTGCCTCTTTACTTTCTGTCTCTCCCAATGTCTCTTCTAAGTTATCTCAATGCCATTCCTACTAGTGAAACCTGAAACATCTCTCTTCTATAATAAAATGGATTTTACTTCTTACCCACTCTACTCAACAAAATCTTCTTGACTTGGAATGGAAACAGGGCAGATCTGGAGATCTATGATGCTGGTTTAGTGCCCTGTCACTGGAGCACTAGTTATCATTGTGGCTCTGTTTTAAACAAAGTTGCCTTATCTCTCTCCCTTTTTAATTCTATGTTCCTGGGAGAGAGTAACTGATTGGTCAGCATGTATTGCTTGTTTATCCTAGATGGATGTACTCTGGCAAGGGGGTGGAGCTATATGACACAGACATGAGTGGACAGAGGGCGTTTAATTCAATTATCTAAGAGTGATCCTTAGATAAAGGAGATCATTGTGAGTCAGGAAGTATACGTACAACATCTGTTAGGTCAGTGGTCCTCAAAGCATGGTCCCCAGACCACAGCATCATCAGCACTACCTGGGAATGTATAACAAATGCAAATTATTAAGCCCTATTCTAGAACTACTAGATCAGAAACTCAGAGCTGGGTTCAAATAAGCCCTTCTGGTGATCTTGTTGCATAGTAAATTTGATTTTTTAATTTTCTTTTTATTTTGGCCACTCTGTGTGTCATGTGGGATCTTAGCTCCCAGACCAGGGATTGAACCTGCAGTGGAAGTGCATAGTCTTAACCACTGGACCACCAGGGAAATCTGATGCATGGTTAATTTGAAAGCTCATCTTCCAGAGGACACCCTTGACTTTGTAACCCTGCTTTTATCATACTGTAATTTATTTTTTCATAAAATAAGAAGAGATGATTGAACAATTTTTCTCAATAATGAGGAATAAAAAAGTATAACCCCATTCCTTGTGATGATAGTGATCACCCCTCAGGCAGCAAGTGTCTTCCTGCAGAGTAGTACACAACAACAGCGTGAGCCTAGGAATGACAAACAGCGCCATTCCAGAATTCCATGAGGCTGGCTGCTCCTGGAAGGTTTGGTGTATGAAAAAAAAACAAAAAACTAAATTGGATCCCACGGTCCAGAGCTCCCTTCTACACCTGCGTGTCATGAAGTGTGTTCCCTGATCAGATTCTGTCCTGTGTGGGATTCTATGCTTGCAGAGTGGGGCTGATTGAGGCTTTGCTGGCTGGAAAGACAAACTCACTCCTGTAATAGTTATTTCTGTGAGGACAAACCCTTGGTTGTTGCTGAATGGTCCAGTGGAGTCTCTTTACCAAACCACGTAGTGGCTGGTTGGTCTCCTCAAGGAATAGTGTCATATGGGGGAGGCTTAATATTGGTCCTTTTTACCTTGAATATGAATCTTTGGTAAGTGCTACCCCATGCTGTGTCCATGTGTACCTTCAAGCCGACAATCATTCATTCTGTACACGTACCTATTATGCAAATTCCCTGTTGGCCAATGATGATGGCTACTTAATGTTGACTGGCTATTTTGTCTATTTGGTTGTTCAATGCTTCTTCCTTAATGGTCCCCTTCCAGTGGGCATTAGCATGTAATACAAATATCGTCACACATTGTACTCACTCCTATATATGCATCTAGTTCCTTTAATCAGAGTTATTTGCCTGTAATATTCCAGTCCTTTTTTCTTCAGGTCCTTATCCAACTGGCCAGACCATTGGCAATTGTCTAGAAATACGTGTACATTCTCACATTGGTCCACTTCTCTTTCCCCACAAAGTGGATGGCCAGGTACATCATCATGACCAGTTATGCCCACTGGGGAGATTTTCTTTCTCTGCTGGCTGTTATGGACATCCCAGAATGTCAGTAGTGGAGCTGTCATTCATTTTCAGCTTGCATCCATATCCCAAGCCAGCCTATCCTTCAGCTGATCATATGAGACCACCTCTAGGGTTGTAAGAAGGAGTTGGAGATGGGTGATGCTGCAATCATAGTGGGTGGTAGTTGGTTCTGGGATACCTGGTCATGCAGCTCCCTTGTGCCTTCTGGTCTTGCTTTACTTGATCATGGATATTCAGTTCCCATCTTACAACAGATTGTTACAACATCTATATGGTTTTGTAGCTTGGTGGGGGTGACAGAACGCTGTTCATAAGGTGCAGGCTGGATTTATGGTCTTTCTGCCCCACGTTCAATTGTTCTATCTACCAGAACCCAGGAACATAGTAGGAACTCTTTCTCAAGAGGTGTATCATTCTCCATTGTGATGCTGCAGCTTTGCTCTGGAACCTCATGTCCATTTATTGTGATTCTTCCAGTGGGACTTTCCATAAACTTCGCCTTCATTTTTCCCCACTGCTGATGCCTCTAACTCATAGTATCTGCTGCATCATAGGGTCCAAATGGAAGGACTGCTTGGTCTGAAGCCTGACCTTCTAAAGATGCCATTTCTGATCTGGGCACCACTCAAAGCTGTCAACCTTCTATGTCACCCAGTATAAGGGTTTGCCATTCATCGTTCTTCTTTGTAATAGGGCGTGAAAGATAACATCAATTTCTGTTACTTTGGAGGGGCTATCCTGGCATACCTCTGCACATTGAACCCCTTAAGTTTTATCGAAGTGGCATCTCCCTAAATCTCCAGAGTCTATTTCTCACACTCTGGAATGCATGTGCATTACCAAGGTCTCCAGCATAACAGGCATTTCTTGTTCACTGCCCTTTGTACTATGTCATCCATGCAATGGACCAATGTAAGGTCCTTCAGGTATTCCACTGTTCTGAGGCCCATGAAACTGAGCACCACGTCTATAGTGGTGGTCCTTTCCCTTCCTGACCTTCCTCTGTTCCATCTGCTGTCTGGTCAGAGGCTGACTTTGGAGGCATTTAATAGAATGAGAGAGCTTGGAGTTACACCTGCGCTGAGCCTTGTTGGTCATTCTTATCCAATTGTGCTGGAGATATGAAGTTCCTATTGTCATCTAGTCTCAGGAATCCAGGAGCTTCTGTCTCAGGTAAGCGACCTGTCTCTTAGGGTTGTGCTCCACCTTGACTCAACTAATCAAATTTTCTGACCCCCATGACCACTCCTGACTCCTTCCCTAGAAGTCTCTGTATGTATTTTAACCCCCACCAATTTCCCCATTTTCAATAATATTTTCTTATACTCAGAGAAATCAAAGAAGCTCACAACTGGCTGTGTCCCTCAGTCTCTGAACCTCAGTCTCTGAACCTCAGTTTCTGCTGCTGTGAAATAGGAGTAATAACTGTATTGTTAAAACATGTAAATGAGTTTGAATGCATGTTATAATCTGTAAACTCTAAACTCGGGATTATCGTTATCAGCAGAAGAGAATAAAGACTCTTATTATGAAGCACTATGAACACTGCAAACTAGCCTGTTTGTCTTCCCTTTATTATTCCAGTTTTGTAATGTTTGTGAGAGGGAATGGGAGACCCTACAAATACCTGGGTCTGTTCATGAAGGAGTGTCTACATGGGGCAGTTTGTAAAGTCCCCAGGCATGTAGGCACCTGGTGGATGATGGCTGCCCATCATGACGGTGTTGAGGAGCTGAGCCCAGGCACCTGGACAGCAGGCGTGATCTCTGACTCTAGACCACCTGTCAAAGCACCTGGGTGTGGACATCACTCAGCGTCGGCCACCCCCTTCACTCTCAGAAGCAGGGTCAGAACCCCCTTCTGTGCCTCCCCACAGCTTCTCTGTCCTCCATCCTTCCTGAGTCTCATCCACACTGACCCTTTTCCCACCCTGCTCTGGCTCTGGCCGTGCCCTCTATTCACTTTATCCTGCTCTCCTGAAGCTCATCTCTTCTGCTTCTCAAGAGCCAGTTTGAAAGAAAACAAAAATAAAGCATTTTTACCTGGTAAAACCTCTTCACATTTCTGCCCTAACAGTCTAATTCTTCTCCAGGCCTGAATGAATTGAAGAAGGGTCAGGAATTATGGAAAAGAAAGCTGGAAGATTACTATTGTAAAAGCTTAAGACTTCACAAAATGCACACATGAAGATGATGACTGTGAGAATAAACTGTGTACCAAAATTGAGCTTATCCTGGGTGATTCAGCCATGGCCCTTGTTTGCTAAGGTGTGCTCTCAGAGCCAGCGTCTGTCCCTGACTCTGACATCCAACACATACACTGTGATACATGATAAGCTACTCAGGGGGTTTCTATTTCCCAATTTTTATTGTCATTCCCCCTTTTTATCTTATTTTCCACCTTAATGAAGACCGCAGCCTAGGAACCCATGGTTTTATGAGCAAATGCCTTTATGAGAGAGTAAAGATGGGAGAGATATCTAGCTTTAGTTCCTTCAGCTTCCCCACCTCTGCATAGATCCCTTCACTGCTAATAGACTTGAAGGGGCTAAGAAAGGAACTTCCCTGGCAGTCCAGTGGTTAAGACTCTGCATTCCCAATGCAGGGCACATGGGTTCGATCCCTGGTTGGGGAACTAAGATCCCTCATGCTACACCGCACGGCCAAAAAAAAAAATAAAATAAAAGGATCCAGGAGAGCTGTATATTATAGTCGTTATCAGTCATTGGAGGGTTACTTTTTCTTTGTTCAAGGACACTTACTGGTCACCTAAAGATTGACTTTTTAATACAACCTTGGCTATTTAGTCACATATTATCAGTTTAACCCCTCCATCAACTCCCCCTCTATTTTATAGCTACTTTACATAAAGCACACACATCCTACTCTTTCCATATCTTCAAGTCATGAACAGGCTGCTACCCTCACGGAGAAGCCACAACAGGTCCTGGGTGAGGGTTGGCATTTTCATGTAAATGGCAAGTTTTATATCAATGTCAGATTAGCTATGCAGTTGTTTAAACACTGAAACCTTCTGACCAATTGACAAGACAGGATTCCCATGAAGAAAGTGACATTTCTGAGGTATCCGTACCTCCAAGGTTTTGATGTATTAGTTGAGATTTCCTGATGGCTCGTGATACAGACACTCTTGTAAGTATTTTAAAAATAATAAAAGGCACACTTTTTCTTGCTCTATATTTTTCACTTCAAAATTATTCTGCTACTAAATTACCTATTCAGTATTAGCACTAAAGGTTTAGGCTAAGGGAAGCAGAAGACACTGTGACAACGTGCCGGCAGCAGAGCAGGGGTTGTGCATGTGAAGATGTCTGTGCAGCCAGGACATCCTCGGAGCCAAACCAGGCTCCTGTCTGCAGTGTTGCTCACTAGGAACGCGACTGTATACCTGCAGGGGTGCTGCACCCAGAACACAGTACACCCGCAGAGGTGCTGCACCCAGAGCACAGTACACCCGCAGAGGTGATGCACCCGGTGCACAGTACTCCTGCAGTGCATACAAAGGACACTCCAGGCATTGCAGACAGAGATTTCATAGTCCATCACTATGACTCACTCGCTGGGCGCTAGGAGCAGTCCCTCTCTATTAGTCTCCTCATATCTTTGTTCTTCCTTTTCTCTACCCTATGTTTTAGACATAAAGTGTCTGCTAAAGTGGGTGAAATTATACAATGATTCCTTGTACTTGCAGGAATAGTCAGAGCTCAGGTCAGTGGGGCACAGCCAACTCCTACCCATACCCAGACCCTGCTCCTCTTCGCCAAGTCCTGATGGATATGTGTCCTTGGTTGAGTCATTTTCACGTGTTGTTACTTTCCCCAAACCACTGGAAACACTCATTCCCTGAGTTCTAGCAATAATAATAATGGTAACATTGATAATAGGACTGCTTCCCAAGTTGCCCAAATTCCCCCTTTCCTTCACTTATAACCCAGGGGAATTTTGAGCAATAAAATTTCTAAAAAATGGCTATATTTATATTTTTCTTGCTCAGAAACATTAACAGAAGCTTACTGCCTACCAGATAATTCTAAAGCTCTTATCCTTGTAATCAATGCTCTCCATGGTTATTCCTCCACTAAGTTTTCATAATTGACACCCAGTTCTCCTCTGTATTCATTCAGTTAAAGTCATACGGTATGTGTGTCCCCAAACATGGCCCCAGGTTTCCTTCCCATCTCCATCCCACCTCCAATTCTTTCTGGCTAAATCCTACACATGCTGCAGAACCCAGATCAAACAACATCATCTTCTTGAAGCACTTCCGCTCTTGTCGGAAAGGAGATATTCCCTTCTTCATAAATGTTATAATTTACTCATAAACTGAGCATAGAGATGATGCTTTTCTTTGTCTCTGCATGCTTATGACTCACCACATAGTACTTTGTGCCCAGAAGAAAGAGTCAATGAGAACAATTGGTATTTTTAAGGGATTGAAGGGTAAGAGAGGAAAATACATCCACTGCCTGCCCAAAGGCTTTACTTTTATCACATCTAAACTAATTTACCTGAGGATCAGAGGGCACCATTAGGTTCACGGATTTCTGTTTTGGCTTTTAGGGTTAAGTGAACATGAGTACTTATAGCGTGTGCATTTGAACAGCTCCAATATGGACAGTGGCTGAAAGGCTGCTGGTTGAGGCAGCAAGGTTGTGCATACCAGAGGGGTGAGAATTCTCTTACAAAGTAAAAGTTTAGGTTTTAAATAAGATATGCAATGCATGAAAATCTAGATACACAACTAAGTCATACCAGATACAACGTTAATTAAAATGTATATGAAAATACTAGAATTAAGTCAGGAATCAGTAGAGAAACAATTTAAGCTCCTCTGTATTTTAGCTTGAGTGATCATTCAGGCAAATATTCTGAACCTGCTTTGAAAGTCATTCTGAATAAATTGTGTTCTGATAATTATTTGCCTTGAGTACCAAGTTTCCTCCCTTAAATCGACACAAGGTGAAGACTTCAAACTCAAAGAAGAGGAGAAAATTGATTAACATGGACCTCAATCCCTAAGCCATCTTGTTGTTTATGATATTTTTTCTAGCTTTGTGTCAGTGGAGTGTGAAGAGGAAAAGCCTGCCTAACTTAATGGGGACTCTGTGAAAAGGAAAAAAAATGTCAAATTCAGCTTGTAAAATACTCAGAGATTGGGTAGTCTAATATAAACAAAGGTGCTATTATAGACTACATTAGGATTTTAATCTAAGGAAATTTAAAACATATTTCAGAGTGAGTGTTGCAGTTTCTGTATGACTGCAAGACTTTTACTTCTCAATATAAAATATATTTCAGAATATGTGGTAAGACAAGGAAATGCATCATAATGATTTTTTATCTCATGTGCTAGTTACCAGCCCCTTCTCCATGAGGACCAGTGGAAGTCAGTGGTGCCCAGGAGAAAGCCAACAATGCCTTGACTTAAGTATATTTGCACATACAAAGAGATTATTTAAACATTAGTAGATGGTAAACTATTAAAGTTCCTTCGAAGATCATAATATGAAGTGTCATTTGGAACAAAGTTAAAAATACTTTTTCTTTGGGGAAGGATGGGGAGTTTGGGATTAGCAGATACAAACTATTATATACAGGATGGATAAAAGACAAGGTCCTACTGCATAGCACAGGGAACTATGTTCAATATCCTGTGATAAACCACAATGGAAAATAATATGAAAAAGACTGTATATAGACGTATAACTGAATCACATTGCTGTACAGCAGAAATTAACACAACATTGTAAATCAACTATACTTCAATAAAATAACTTTTTAAAAGAGAGAGATTATATTGTGTAAGACACTGCATTTCTCAGTCATAAACCAGTGTCATTTTGGTGACACCAGGGACAAAAAGAGACCAATGTGAGACAATTAGGTTAGGTTCTAAAATGATTGGTGACCATGGACTGGTTCTTTAATTTCCTTCTTCTCACAAAATTCCAACCCACCTTCCTGGACAGGTGAGCATAGACAGTGTTGGATCCAATTTACTTTGGATTTTCAAATCAGGAGGGATATTTGGTTCTCTCCATCAGATTAAAAAGAGAAGACTCTCCCTGTGGGGATTTGTTTAATTGAAGAGAGAGTCATAACATAAATAATCACAACATTGATTAACTATAATTGTAGTAATTTTATTCAATCTGGGAACATCTGCAAAACATACTTAGTTCCACAGGGCCCATCACCTGTGTCATATTTAGCTAAGTGTAAAGTTGAGTTGCAAGTTTCAATTATTAAACTTGTGGAGGTGCTTGTGCAAAACTCTTGCTAATCAATTGTAATTCATTTTTACTCATTTATTGATCACCGACTACAGTTTAATTCTCTAAACTAATACTCTCTAATCGTTAGCATCTATTACACTAATGGTCTTACCCAGATGCTAGGAGCTGTGGTAACCCAAAGACATGATATATATTAGGTGGCTGACACGCCAAGCCCTGCGCCAATAGAAAACAATGAAGTAGAAAAATATATAACAATAAAGTCAGCTGTAGTAGTTTGGCTAGTGAGGGAACAGCTGAAAAGAATGGCTGAAGTAAATCTATTTTTTTAAATGATGCCATTTTCAGACTGTCTGTAAGGATACCTACTGGACAACTGGTTGAAGGTTCACATGGATGAGATGGCAGGAGTCGCCACATGTGTTGTCTGTATGCATTGTGTACCCTTTAATACATAGCTCTGTGTTCTTGTTGATTTCTATCTTTACCACCATGGTTTGTGTTCAGTTCTGAAATGTCACTGTTTTTCACCTTGCTGACCATATGACAGATACTAGTTAGATGTTCACGAATCTCCTGGACCCACAGGGATGCTTTGTTTCCCAGACATCCTTTCAGTCAGTTTGGGGCCGTGGGTGGCTTCAGCTCACTCTCTGCCCCCTGTTCACAGATTAGAAGAGATACAGCCTGAGAGGACACAGCTGCACCATGGGAGGATTCGCACATGTGGAGCCACTGCTTGGAAGAGATTACCCAGGGTATCCATTCAGTCTGCCCAGGTTCTGAATGAAAAGCAAGCCTGTTAAGTTTGCTCACTAAGTTTTTGCTTCTACCTGACTCACACAGAAATCAGCAAGTCTTATGACAAGGCAGTAAACAACGTGGCCCTGGGTTGTGGGCAGTGAGGCAGCCGCTGGGGTCTGGGAGATAGGGCAGTTCCAGGGATGGCATGAAACGTGGAGCACTGTCAGGTGTGCACTGGGTAGCCTTTGTCCGTTTGCTTGTTTGTTCATTGTTCTGTATGTGTAACTCCTCCATCATTCTGCTCATTAGAATGGGCTTTCCCATATTTCACTCACTTGGTTAGAAAATCTACAATGGAGATGATTAAAAAACACCACTAGAAATATGGTTTCTCTTCCAGCTTCGGCTCCTCAGCTGACCTGTAATGTGTGGTAAGACCCAAGCGGAAGTTTCCTCTGCCCTGGGCCGTATGGTTCATACTGGATGACACAGTAAAAATACAACTTGAGGGTTTAAAATTTGCCAAAGTAAAAAGGAGATTTGATTTAGGGAAAAAGTAATCTATGTGCTCTCTGATGCACTAGACCATCCTCCATCAGAGTTCATGGGCAAAGACCACTGACGTTAAAATGACATTGAAATAGATGGAATTGTTGGGATTGTTTTGTGCAACACAATTGTTTGACATGCCTCACTTGTTTTAAACCTCCCCACCTTATATTACACTGTATTAGGTTGTATTACCACATCTTTTAAAAATTGTATTGGAAAACCTCCTTAGGTAGATACAAAGACACATTACTATGATAAAATATTTCATGCTAAGGAATATTTGGCCAATAATACTGGCTGTGTTTTCATTCTTAGGTTAAGTGGCATTGAAAAATCTTTTCTTACAAACCAATGATTTTAATACTTTTGTTGATATTTTTAGTAAATATCAATTTTAGGGTACATTCTATCTAATAACTTATTGCATGGATAAATGAACCAGAGAGAAACTGAGCTGCTGCAATGAAGCTGTGTAGAGGGCCTGTGGAGACTTCAGTGTGAACACTCCTTAACTAAGGTCACCCATCACCCAATAAACTGTTCAAGGGGTCCTGAGTGCAGGACTGGCAAGTGTGGACCTTCAATCAGCATTTTATTTTAATACTTCTTGATTTCAAATTAATGCGACTGTTTCTATCTAGTGCTAGATCCACACACAGAATTGGTCACTTTTGGTTTTATACCAATCATTGTAATCATGAGTGATGTTCTAATCTGTTGGCACCACATCATCTGGCCAAACAAGCTTCTACTTGCAGAAATGCAATGATGATCTCTCTAGTATCAGAATTTCTCTATCTTCAACTCATGTATAATTCTCTAAATGTGTCTTGCTACCAAAAGTTAAAGATATTATTTTATCAGTCTTTGAGATAAAGCTGAGCTGAAAGCAAACATTTGCGTCTATAAGGGAATACCCAGCCTTCACACATTTCTTAACCAAAACAGTGTAGGCTACACCAGCTAAATGGCGCTGTACGTGGTCCACACTTGCAATATGCATATTGTCCAATAACACTCCTAACTGTATCAACAAAACAACACAGCATCTATCAGCCAGACTTTAAACCATCATGAGGCATTCACACTGCAGCTCCCTGTCAATCTCCTCGTCGGCTTTCCCTCAATTCAGTGTATCTGTATTCCATATGCAAATTCTCCAGTGAATGATTTTCCTGTTTTGTAAGCTAGACTGCACCTGTAACATGTGGGATTGAGTTAAAAATGACAAGCAGACAAGCACAGGCACATTATCTTGACAAACTCAGCCTCCGAAAATTACCTTGGGCCTGAATTATTAAAATAACAAGGAATGTTTCACTCAGCTGTGCAGAAATGATCCTAATTGTCCACTTTAGCTAAATCCTTTCAGTCTCTGAGATCGGTCAATTTACACTGGTGGCTTGCAAATTCCTCAACTCCCATTAGAGGAAAGAAGAACAGCAGTCCAATGCACCCTCATTTATTTTAATAGTCTGCCAAGCAGACATGAAAATGTTAAAGTTGGAAGGCTATAACATGACAGGATCCTGACTTGTCAGAGCCACATTATAATCCAGTTAAAACACTTTCTTTTTCCCTTTCATGTCTTCTCAGGTAAGTGGGGAACTAATTGTCAAATTACTAATTTTGTTGGCATTAATATCAATACTAAGACAAGAGGAGCATGAACTGTTGAGTGAGAGGTTTTTCTTCTACACCCTCTGCTGCTGATGGGGGAATTACCCTGGAATCAAGTAAAGAATTAAATTTGTATGATTCATTTGCTATTTGCTACTAACCCATTCCTGCTAGCCCTGTGTGCTAATCCTGTCAGGTGAACAGGATGCTTTGACATCATCTGGCGTGTGTTTGTGGTTCCTAGTGTGCAGGGCATTGCAATGATGAATCAAATTAAGCATTTACTCTGTGCTACATTTCATACAAGTACACAATGCAGCGTGAATGTGTAGAAGCTAAGAGACTTGCTATTCAAAGTCCTTAAAGGTAAAGAACTTTCAATCTGGTCATAGATTTTGTTATCAACATTTAGAATGTGTATGTTGTCCTGGAAAAACATTAATATCAGCACCATTCACTCTCAAACGTGTCCTGTTTTGATGGTAAATTAGATGATTACCCTAGTTACCAATAATACACTAAAATGTGGGCTAAGTCATATGGCATCGCCTAAAACATACTTTTTGAAGTAGTTGGTGAAGAGTGTTCACACATGCGGGAGACAGTGGGGAGACAGGGTCTGTGCTAAAAGCCAGGTTGTTTGGTAGGAAGGTGAAAAGGAACCAGAAGGAGGAAGTGGCTGGAAGGTCAGGCTGTAACCATTCTGCTTTGACAAGCAAAGCAAAGGAAAATGTTTTCCAAAGCTTGAGGTTTTGGGTGCTGTCTACACATTGGGTTTTGCTCTTGGAAAATGGTGGGTCTTCAGCTGTGGAATCCAGGTCTATTTTATACTCAATTTTTACAATACTTAACAAAGGAAAGAGAAGAAAAACAACACTATAAACAAAATGGGCTTTATTTTATGAATGACAAAACTCAGAACATACCTCTGTTTGAGTCTCCAGTGAAAGCTATTTGTGAACTTCAGTTGCTTTGTGACCATTGATTTTCCAGTATAGCAAATTCTTCAGTTAATAGAGTAAAGCCTTTGTTTTGCACTATTGGCATCAACTGTGGCAGTTAAAGTGTGGGATGCCACAGATTCTGGGATATGGGAAATGTAAAGGAACAACATTGCTAATTCATCAATATTTACATTTCCTATAGTAGACTTAATTTTTCTATTTTTTTCTCAGCAATTTTAAGGTAAAATCCATTCAGAACCATTGTAGATCACAACATCTTTCCTAGTTTTCCCTGGGAGGAATCTGATTATTTGTTTTGATGCCTTTCATTTAAAGAATCAAATAAAATTAACTTTTCCTTTATAAAAAGTTCATTTCTTTCCTACACCTGTTTTTTAAAATTAAACTTCTCAGGAGTTCAGACAACTATGAGTTTGTGTTTAGCCTTAATTTTCACATTCACTGGTGCAATTAGCAGCTAGGTATTTCAGGTGAGCTTAGACACCTATGTCAGATATAAAACAATTATTGCTTCTTTGTTGCACTGTGAATATGCTCAACAGCTCCGTTGCAGAATAAAACAACAACAATAAGAACAACAAAAAAAAAAACCCCGTGGTTTCCTTTCCTGAAATGGAAATATCATTAAGCACAGAACTGTGCTTAGCAAAGAGATTTATTTGTCAAGGTGCCCAGTGGAAACCTGTGACACTGGGAGTCCATGGGTCATGAACGCCATGTGTGGAATGGAAATCCAGAAGGACAGCAGTACCTCGAAGCAGACAGTGTAAACTGATGACCCAAGATCTGATCGCTGAAAACCAGGAGAAAACCAATACTTTAGTTTTGAAAGTGTAACAAACACTGCTTTCTATTACACTTAAAATTCAAACCCCAAGGGGGAGAAGCCAAGGCGACAATACACAGTATCTACTGAGTACATCAAGTGGGGCTGTGGAGCCCAGTCTTCTCGTTAGGGTCAGGGAGTTCAGTATTTCCTTTTTGACTTGTTTCTCAAGCCCATCTGTGTGGTTTGGAGATGAAGGAGACAGTGTGCTGGTCATGGATTTTCAACTAGCTCGAGTATGCCGTCCAGCTCCCATGCAAGCACCATTTTGCAGAAGAGGCATGAAATAAATGAGCCGTTCAGTGGAGTAAGGGTTTCCTTCCTGACTTTCTAACGTCCCAACTTCAGGCTTCACCCCAGACCTCTTCTTGCTCTTCCCTGAGTACCATTCGGACGCACAGGCTGAGCATCCCCCACCAACACGCCCTCCCTTGGCTGGTGTGCAGAGCTGGATTTCCAACTGGGCATCACTGTCCTGGTCATCCATCAGCATCTCATCACCCACCTTTCTAAACCCAACCTGCTCCTCCACATGAGTCCTTATTAATTAATGGTATTTCCATTTCAAGCAAAAATCTGCAGGTTTCAATTGTTTGAGTCAATGTGGCCTCAGAACTGTCTCCCAGCCCCTCTCCTTTCTTTTCCCTTTATCACCATTTTTTCCTGGTTTACTTACCAGTCTCACCCAGACCCTCATTTTTTAACCTGGAAAACATGATCATCTTGTCAATACCTTGTTTAAAATCCCTGATGGGCTCTGTGTTACCTACAGCAGTAACATTCCAAAGGGGTCTGTAAGTTATGCCTCTCAGGCATGGCCTTGGACCTTCTTTGAAGAGAGAATATTCGGGGAGCATCTAGAGCCACATGGAAAGTGTCCTAACCTCAAATCTGCTACATGGTTTCTCATGGAATCTTGTAGTGTTTACTTGAACGAAGGCCCCACTGATGGAGCAAAGATAGTCTTTCAACAAGTGATGCTGGAACAACTGTACATCCAATTGAAAAAAAAAATGAATCTAGAGACACAGACCTTACACCCTTCACAAAAATAAACACAAAATAAATCATAGACTTAGATGTAAAATGCAAAACTATAGCACTCCTAAAAGTTAACATAGGTGACACTTAGATGACCTTGGATATGGTCATGGCTTTCTAGATACAACTCAGTCATGATCCATGAAGGAAATATTTGATAACCTGGACTTTATTAAATTATATTAAAATTACAAACTTCTGCTCTGGGAAAGACAATTCCAAGAGAATGAAGAGATATGCTACAGACTGGGAGAAAATATTTACAAGGACACTTTTGATAAAGGACTATTATATAAAATATACAAAGAAAACTGAAAACTCAACAATAAGAATATAAACAACCTGATTTAAAAATGGGCCAAAGACCTGAACAGACATCTTGTCAAATAAGATACACAGATGGAAATAAGCAGACAAAATTATTCTCCATATTGTATGTCATCTTGGAAATACAAACATTAAAAATTGAACAGTGAGATAGCACTGTATACCTATTAGAATTCCAGAACTGACAACACCAAATTCTGGCAGGGATGTGAAGCAACAGGAACTCTCATTTATTGCTGGAGGGGCTGCAAAATGGTACAGACACTTTGGACGACAGTCTAGCAGTTTCTTATAAAACTAAACTTATTCTTACCATACATTCCATCAATCATGCTCTTTGGTATTTACGCAAAGGAGTTGAAAACTTATGTCCACACAAAAACCTTCACAGAGATGTTACTTTATTTATAACTTTATTCATAACTGCCAAAACTTGGAAGCAACCATGATGTCCTTCAGTAGGTGAATGCATAAACTATGGTACATTCAAACAATGAAATACTATTCAGTGCTAAAAATAAATGAGTTATCAAGCCATGAAAAGTCATGGAGGAAACTTAAATGTGTATTACTAAGAGAAAGAAGCCAATATGAAAAGGATGCATCCTAGATAATTTCAACTGTATGACATTCTTAAAAAGGCAAGACTATGGAGATAGTAAAAAGATCAAGGATTGCCAGGGGTAGAGCAGTGTGGGAGAAATCTATGGGCAGAGCAGAGGATTGTTAGGCAGTGAAAATACCCTATGTGATACTACAATGATAGATATAATACATTTGTCTAAACTCAAATAATGTACAAAGCCAAGAGAGAACAGCATTGTAAGCAGTGGACTTTGGGTGACAATCAAGCGTCCATGTAGGATCATTGATTGTAACAAATGTACTGTTCTAGTGTAGGATGTTGATAATGGGGGACACGGTGCATGTACTGGGACAGGAGGTACATGCAGAATATGTACGTTCCTCTTGATTTGGCTGTGCACCTAAAACCGCTCTAAAAATAAAAACCAAGTCAAAATAAGGGCTCATAGTTTAACAAAGAAGAAAAAAAAAAAGATTGTTTGCAAACCCAATGAACCACTACATAAAATCCAACTTAACATTCACTGGATCTTTGAGTGCTCTCTCCAGACTCTCTTCCATCACTGTTTCAGGCAGAATCTAGGGTGTGATCACATGCCTTTCCAGGAGTTCTCTTTCATATCTCGTGGTGCTGTGCCTGCTGCTTGCTCTGCGTGGAAGACCCTCACTCTCTTATCCAAATGGAGCACCTTTTGAGATCCTGCTCAATCTCTTCTTTGTGAAGCTTTTCCTGACCCTGCCTTCCTCTCTGCTACATAGTGATTAGACCAACAGTTAGTTCATACTGCCAGTTTAGTGTGATTTTTGTCCATCTGTCTCCCTGCACACAAAAATTAATGGCATCAAGGTAAGGGGCATGTTTCAGTCATGCCTGCATCTCAGTAGGAGTAAAATGGAAACATTATCATATTGTTAACTGTAAGGAAAATAATGATATAAACAGAGACACAGAAATTCAAAGAGGGTAGTTTCTCGGCCACCAAGTTTATTAAACCACTTCCAATGCTATGTTATTACCAGATGTCCTAAAACTCTCTCAGTGGAATGATTTATTTAGACCTTAATATGTGCTTTGTTTGCAGTGGAGTTTTCTCTAAAACCCTTCCCACCTCAATCCACACACACAGGGATGGCACTGCCCTGGCTCTCTCTTTCCACTTTCATCACAAAATGGAAGCCCAAGCCTTGGGCCAGTGACCAGTTTCAGGCTGGGGAGGAACACTGTTTACTCCTGTGTTCTCTTCCACAGAAACTGAGATGTTTACTTGTTAATTTGTTTGCTTGTTAGCATTAGGCTTTGTAGGAAAAACACCTTTAGAATTAACATGTGGGAAGGGAAGTTTTCTCAGTCAAGTAAATTAATCAATATTTAATGGCATTTTTAGAAGCAGTATTTGTCTATGATAATGTTGAAAGGTTTGTAACTTGGAAATTAAAACACCATGGCTGTGAGTTTTTGAAGAGCATTTAACCTTACATGTGAGATGGATCTTGGGTAGAGGAAGATGAAGTCAAGGAACTATAGATATTTTTAGAAAACAGAGTGCCAGCAGGAAAATAAGAGATGCATATATCAGGACCTGTTGAAGGCAAATCCATGTTCCCAGGGATAAGAAGGAATGATGGGACAGTCATGATTTGGTGGTTTCAGGGTCACCACTGTCCACAGTGAGGAGGTTCACTACAGAGCAAAGCATCCAGCTGTTCCTAGCCATGCACCACACTTCATGCTTTAAAATTATCTGTGCTACTGGAGATCAAATTGAAAGATGGCTGCTTTATCCAGTCTGCCACTCCTCAGGTTCCAAGACCACACTGTGTATGGTACTGACAAGCATCCTTCTGGAGACAAGCCTAAAGACAGTGCCTCCCTTTACTGTGTTTCCTGTTGAATCAGGAGGACGCCACACAGGGGCCACTCCCAAGAGTGTGGAAATTCACCATTTCTGGTACTCCTTTGAGTAATCAGGCAGAGGACTGCATCCTCCAACAGAATGCAAATTAATTGAGGAACTGGTCTTTTTTACAGCAGAAGCACAATGTACAAGGGTTGTGAAAGTGAGAGTATTGGTTGGTGTGGGCTGCCATAACTAAACGCTGCAGACTGGGCAGCCTATGCAACAGAAATTTACTTTCTCCTGGTTTCAGAGGCTGGAAGTCCGAGATCAGAATGCCAACATAGTTGGATTCTGGTGATAGCTTTCTTCCTGGCTTGCAGATGGCCACCTTCTCACTGTGTCCTCAAGTGGTCAAGAGGAACATCCAAGTCTCTGCTGTCTCGTCTTATGAGGGCACTAATCCCATCATGGGATCCATCCTAACGACCTCATCTAAACTTAATTACTTTCCAAAGGCCCCATATCCAAATACTATCACATAATGGGCTAGAGCTTCAAAGTATTATTTTTGAGGGGATACAATTCATTGCAAAAAACAATTAACATGGAGTCCAACATAAACAGGTACCAGGCAGGCATCTCTGACAGCTGATCACACTTAAGGGTAAGATTCATGAAAAAAACATAAAATATTTGGACATTTCCTTACGTAGAGTTTTATGGATCAGATAATAGTAGAAAGGAAAACTTAAGGAGAATAACACTGAGCATCTGCCTTCCTTAGAAATGTGGCTGAGAGACATGTCCAGAGGGATGACAACTCCTCCTCTCTCACTCTGTGTATGTGTGTGTGTGTGTCTTTCTCTTTCTCAGGCCAACCATAGCATAAGTGCTGAATTCAGGTTGTAAAATTGCTTCTATATAATTATTTAGCTTTACTTTAACTATTTATTTAGTGTAAGTAATCTGCTCACCATCAAGTTAGGATGTATAGAATTGATCACATTTTGCATAATGACCTTAAAGAGTTGTATTGGAACACTGCTAAGCCATCACCAACTTCAAACACTGAATTTATTCAGCAAATCTTTCTTGAGCACCACTGTTTCAATGCTAAGATTCAGGAACAGAACAGACAAAAATTTCTTCTCCCTTAGTATTTATTCTTAAGTTACAAGTAAAGGGGACTTCTATGTAACATCCAAAATTATATCAAAATTCATACAGGTAGGGACTTAAGCGCCACCCAAGATAGAGTAGCAGGGAATGGATTTTACTTCTCCCAAAACAATAAAAAATGGACAAAGTATATAAAACACTGGTTTTCAAGACACAGGACAACAGCTTACTCTTCAGATAGAGAACAAGGGAAGGACGCTCTTTCCCACCACTTCTATGCAAACTTTTTCTGGAAGTCTTAACTACTCTAATAAGATAGAAAAAGAAAAATATGTATATATATATACAGATAAACAAATCTCTATTTATAGGTGACATGATTATCTATGGAGGAAAACCCAAACAATCAACAACAACAACAAAAAACCCCTCCTGGTACTAGTAAGAAAGTAAGGAAAGGCCACAGAATATGACATTATTGTATAAAATGTGATTGCTTTTCTATATACCAGATATGAACAACTTGAATTTGAACTTTGAAAAGCAATGCAACTTACAATATCAATGAAAAGTGAAACAGGTTCAAATCCAACAAAATATGTACAAAGTTCATATATGGAAAACTATAATATACTCATGAAAAATATAAAGGAAATCTAAATAAATGGAGAGTAGTCCATATTCATGGATATCAAAACTCAATGTTGTTAGGGTGTCAATTCTTCCCAAACTGACTATAGAATGAATACAATCAAAATCAAAATCCTAGCAATATATTTTGTAGATATTGACAAACTTATTCTGAAATTTATAGTGAAAGGTAAAATAACTAGAATAGCTAACACAATACTGAAGAAGAACATATTTGAATTTTTTTTAATATCTAATTTCAAGATAAAATAAAAACTACAGTAAGAAGACAACAGTGTGTTGGTGAAAGAAGACATATAGATCAATAGAACAGAAGGCAAAGCCCAGAAATAGACCCCCCCACACACAGTCAATGGATCTTTGCAAAAAGAGAAAAAGCAATGTGATAGAGGAAGGAAAATCTTTTTGACAAATGCCCTGGAACAATTAGATGTCTGATTGCAGAAAAAAATAGAGTGAACAGACAAAGACATTACACTTGAGAAAAAAATAACTCATAACGGAATATAGACCTACACGTAAACTGCAAAACTATAACATTTCCAGAACAAAAAGTCTTAGGAGAAAATCTTTATGACCTCGGTGTGGTAATAAGATTTCAGGTACATCATAAAAAGCATAATGCATGAAAGAAACTGTTAATAAATTGCAATTTATTAAAATTTTATGTTCTTTATGCAAAATACACTGTTAAAATAATGAAACAACAGTCCACAGATGAGTAAACTGTTTGCAAGACACATTTCTGTTAAATAATTTGTATCCAAAATATTCAAAGAATTCTCAAAACTCAAAAGAAAGACCAAAAAATCAATAAATTGTCAAAATATCTGAAGAGATACTCACCAAATAGTCATAGAGATGGAAAGTGTACATGTGAAAAGAGGCTCAACATCATTTGTCATAACAAGGTCAGTGATTCAAAATAGCAGAGGCACCTCCACATGTCTATAAAAATGGCTCAGAATTAAAACAAAAGCAATAAACTGAACCAAAACAAACCAAAATCTCCTAAAACCTGAAAATATCAATTGTTGGCAAAATTGCAGAACAATAGGAACTCTCACTCATTATGGTGAGAGTACAAAATGGTGTAGATGCTTTGGACGATACTTTCTCAGTTTCTAACAAAGCCAGACATAGTCTCCCCATATGATTTGGTAATTACACTCCTAGGTATTTATTCAACTAATTTGGAATCTATATTAACATAATACCTTCCATGTGTATATGTATAGCATCTTTATTCATAACCACCTAAAACTAGAAGCAACCAAGATGACTTTCCATGTGTGCATGGGTAAACAAACTTGGTACATCCCTCCAAGGAAATATTATTCAGCAATGAAAAGAAATGGGATAGTGGTTTCCACCAACAGTGTATGGAGGTTCCTTAGAAAACTAAAAATAGAATTAC
Organism: Phocoena phocoena; assembly: GCF_963924675.1. Taxonomy (NCBI): domain Eukaryota; kingdom Metazoa; phylum Chordata; class Mammalia; order Artiodactyla; family Phocoenidae; genus Phocoena; species Phocoena phocoena. The sequence continues at coordinate 3,737,727 of NC_089221.1, read as the reverse complement.
CATACAATCCAGCAATCACACTCCTGGGCATATATTCTGAAAAAAACTATAATTCAAAAAGATACATGCACCCCTATGTTCATAACAGCACTATTCACAATAGCCAATACATGGAAACAACCTAAATGTCCACCAACAGATGCATGGATAAAGAAGATGTGGTACCTTGAGGACACTGGCAGGGGGAAGGGTAAGCTGGGACGAAGTGAGAGAGTAGCATTGACATATATACACTACCAAATGTAAAATAGCTAGTGGGAAGCAGCTGCATAGCATAGGGAGATCAGCTTGGTGCTTTGTGACCACGTAGAGGGGTGGGATAGGGAGGGATATGCAAGAGGGAGGGGATATAGGGATATATGTATGCATATAGCTGGTTCACTTTGTTATACAGCAGAAACTAACACAACATTTTTAATTACACTCCAATAAAGGTGCTAAAAAAATATATGAGATATCAAACCATGATAATACATGGAGGCCTCTTAACTATGTGAGCTAAATGAAAGAAACCAGTCTGAAAAGATTATATACTGTGATTCCAGTTATATGATGTTCTTGGAAAGAACAATATTTAGGGAGAGAAAAAGATCTATTGTTGTCATGGAGAGAAGGATGAATAGATGAATTACAGGGAATATCTTAGAGCACTGAAACTATTTTGTTTAATAGTGTAATAGTGCATACATGATACTGTGTATATGTTAAAGCGCACAGGTCTTTATAGCACAAGAATGAACCTTAATCTGTGCAAATTTACTTAAAAAAAAATCCTTTAGGAGGTTAAAGGATCCCAGAATAGAATACAGAATCTGACAAAATAGTCTGACTAAGTCACAAATATATGAGAGAGCTTTGCTGAACGAGGTCAGGGAAAATGGTGGTAACTTAGGTAATTTGGAAGTGAGTGGAGTCTATAAGACTAAAAACAAAATAAACTGTACATAAGCACTGCAGTCTGGTTGTTTTCCATGGGTGTGGGTTAGCAATTTTGATACTGCTCTATACATGCTATAATTGAACAATTAGGTAAATGGATGATGGATGATGAGGGCCTAGATTTTCACTGTTGGAGGTGAAGGTTACAGGTGAGCAAGGGAGTTGACTAGAATGAATTAGAGCTGCAGACATCAAAGTGAACTCATATACAGCTGAAAAATATACAACTTGTTACACATATGAATTTTGTAGATATTTGTAAATGCACAAGTTACTATATACATATAAAACATACATCTCCTTGCTCTGTTGGTTGAGGGATATAGAAACAGTATATCCTCTTGTAAGGACACTAGTGATTACATTCAGGGACCATCCAAATAATCAAGAAAATCTCCCCATCACATAATTATTTACTTAATCACATCTACAAAGTTTATTTTGCTCTAAAAGGTAACTTTCACAAGTTCCAGGGATTAGGATGTGGAAATCTTTAGGAGGTGGCCCATGATTTATTCTCCAACAATGACCTTAGAACATCTTGTAGTGAGAGAAAGTAAAGAAATACTCAAAAAAGAATGATGGGGTTTCCCTGATGACACAGTGGTTGAGAGTCCGCTTGCCGATGCGGGGGACATGGGTTCGTGCCCCGGTCTGGGAGGATCCCACATGCCGTGGAGTGGCTGGGCCCATGAGCCATGGCCGCTGAGCCTGCATATCCGGAGCCTGTGCTCTGCAATGGGAGAGACCACAACAGTGAGAGGCCCGCATACCACAAAAAAAAAAAGAAAGAAAGAAAGAAAAGAATGATGAAGATATGTTGTAGGGACACAGAGCAAGGAGCTAGCTGACAGAGCTCCTAATGACCAAATCTAGAACAATTAAGAAAATAAAGCCTTGGATTATAATCCAAAGTACAAAATAAATATCCATGAGTCCATACTGATAAATAATTAAATAAATAAGCAAATGGGAGAGAGTTCCAAATAATTTACGCATTTACTCTCTCCCTACTCTCAAGTGTGGGATGTTATAGTAACTTTACAGTAGAGAAACCTGACAAGCACTGACTCCACTAAATAATCATTATTAATGTCAACAGTTACAAGTCATATTACTACTGCATACCCTTAGAACGATGTTATGAAAATCACACTTTATCTTCCACAAAACACATAACCCTACGCTAAACATGAGAGAAACATCAGGTAGATTATATTTGGGGACATTATGCAAAATACTTGACCTATACTCCTCAAAACTGTCAAGAACATAAAAAACAAGGAAAGTCTGATGAACTGTCACTGTCAAGAGGAACCTATGCAGACATGATGGCATGATGACTAAATGTAATGTAGGATCCTGATTGGGATCCTGGAATAGAAAAAAGACTTTAGGTAAAACCAAGGAAATCTGAATAAAATATAGAATCTAGTTAATTATAAAACATCAATATTTATTCATTAGTTGAAGAAATTACACTATACTAATATAATAAAAGAGGAAACGTGTGGGTATATGGGAATTCACTGTACTATCTTCACAATGTTATTTTTAAAAAAGTTATTATAATCTTATTCAATGGAAGATATAAAAAGGAGCTAAATTAAGCTTCTGAAGATCTAAACTACATTGTATGAGACAAAAATACCCTGAGTAGAGTGAAAAGCAGATTAAAAATTGCAGGATAAAAGATAAGTAAACTTGAAATGACAGCAATTGAAACTATCAAACTTTAAGCACAGAGAGAAAAGAGAATCATGAGAAATGAGAGGAGAACCAGTGGTGTGTGGGATGACACCAGGTAGCTGGATAGAAGTATAGTTCACATACTCAAAAGGGAGGAGAGAAATGGAAGACACTGAAACAATATCAGCTGATTTTTATTTTTTTTCAAATTTGATGCAAACTATAAAACACCAGGTACAAGAAACTCAGTTAAAATCAAGTGTAAGAAACATGAGGAAAATTACATCAAGGCACATAGTGATCTTTTTTTTTTTTTTTCCAAACCAGTGATAAAGAGGAAATCTTAGAAGCAGTGAGAGGAGAAAAACAAAATGTTACACAGGGACACAAAAAGAAGCAGGAGAGCAGATTTTTCTTCAAAATAAATGCCAGTAAGAAGACCGGTTCAATGACTTTAAAGTACTGAAAAAAAAAAAAAAAAAAAAAAAAACTTACAGACAAATTGTGTAAAAAGAGGAAACAAAGACATTACCAGACATGCAAATGATGAAAGAATTTATCACTTGTAAATGTGCACTACAAGACACGTTAAAAGAAATCCTTCAGGCAAAAGACAAGTGATATCTGATGAAACACAAATTCATGCAAAGGAATGAAGAGCACTGGAAATCATAACTACATCAATAAATACATGATACTTTTTCTCTTCATTCAACTTAATTGTTTAAATTAAAATAATAAAAATTTGGGTAGGTCTTATAGCACATGTAAAATTAAATGTGTGACAATATTAACATAAAATCCTGTAGGGGGAAAATGGAAGCATACTACTGTAACATTTTTATATTCTACATGCAGTCATATATTATTACTTGAAAATGGATTGTAATAAATTTAAGATGTACACTATAAAAAAAAATGTCATTGCTGTCAAGAGTGCATGAAGGTAAGTGAAATCACAAAACATGCTCAATAATCCAAAAAATGGCAAAAAAAAAAAAAAATAGAAGAAAAAGGACAAAGAAAATGTGGGAGGAAATATAAACAGTAGAGAGTTGACTAAAACTTAAACATGTCAGTAATCACATTAACTATAAATGGTCTAAACCTCCTACTAAAAGGCACAGATTGGGACTTTTCTGGTGGCACAGTGGTTAAGAATCTGCCTGCCAATGCAGGGGACACGGGCTCCATCCTTGCTCTGGGAAGATTCCACATGTTGTGGAGCAACTAAGCCTGTGTGCCATAAATACTGAGCCTGCACTTTAGAGCCTGTGCACTGCAACTACTGAGCCTGCATGCTGCAACTACTGAAGCCCATGCACCTAGAGCCCACGCTCCACAACAAGAGAAGCCACTGCAATGAGAAGCCCACACACTGCAATAAAAAGTAGACCCTGCTTACCCCAACTAGAGAAAGCCTGCGTGCAGCAATGAAGACCCAATGCAGCCAAATGAATAAATAAATAAATAATAAAAAATAAAATAACTAAAAAAAAAAAGGCCCAGTTGTCATATTTGATAAAAAAGCAAGACACACATATTTTCAGCCTGCAAGAAAAGTACTTTAAATATAAAGTCACATGTAAGCTAAAAGTAAGATGAAAAATATATTATATGTTAACACTAATTTTAAAAAGCTGACTTGACTATATTAACCTGAAACAATGTAGGTTTCAGAGCAAATATATATAACCAGGGAAAAATAAGGACATTTCATAATGGCAAAGGGGTAAATTCATCAAGAAGACATTACAAAGTACAAATGTTTATTCACCTAATAACAGAGCATCCTAAAATATGAAGTGCAAAGGAAGGGTCCCAGAACAACATCATGCCTCACCTGCATTCCCAAGGAAAACATTGTGCTGGGTACAGGATGTGCTGGTAAGCTCACAAATTGCATTGCATGCAAAGAGCTCAGAGCTCAGCCAGTGTATCCCTGTTTCCTCTGCATTGCGAGCATGTAAATGTTTCAGAAACTGCTTAGCTATGTACGTATCAATGGCCCTCAGGCATGCCCCCCAGCTTTTTGCGTCTTGAAGCCCTCTAGGCAGGGGGTGGGGGACCTTCTACTGAAGGACCAAATGCTGTTAAGACATACTGCCAACATCAGCTACAGAATGGATCCAATTGCCATGGGGGCAGATACATTGCCAGGGGCTGGATCCTGAGTACTTTCTTTCCCCTCTTGCTGTGAGTAAACATTGGAGCATTTGATTCTCAGTGCCCTTGAATTATAGTCCCTTCTCTGGGTGGTACTTATCTGCCTTTCGACCTTGCCCACACTCACATTATAGTCTATTCTGTATGCAACCCAGCATGCAGTGAAATATCATAGGTATTTCAAATCCATGAGAAAAGCATATCTTGCATCTAGTTAGGTCTCCTTTAATTTTTCTCACCAGTTTTATAGAGTTTATTATATAGGACTTGCAAATCTTCTGTAATTCTATCCCTAAGTATTTCATATTCGTATAATGTCATAAGTAATATTTAAAAATTGAATTTCCAATGGTTTTTGGCTAGAATATAGAAATACCATGTCTTCTTGTGTATTGTTCTTGTATGCAATTACCTTGATAAACTCAGTTATTAGTTCTCTTATTTTTTTGTAGATCCCATCAGATTTTTATGTTGACAATCATGACATCTGAGAATAAAGATGATTTACTTTTTCTTTTCCGATCTGGATGTCTTTTATTTGTATATTTTTTTGATTTTCTTTCTTATTGCACTAGCTAAAACTTTTAGTACTAGTTTGTATAGAAGTGATGAGAGCAGACAAGATTTTCTTGTTTCTGATCTTAGAAAGAAAGCATAAGTTTTTCCAGCGTTAAGTATGCTGTTAGCTGTAAGTTTTCTGTAGATGTCATTTCAAGTTCAGGATGTCACCCTCTCTTTCTAGTTTGCTAGGATTATTTATCAGTAATGAATATTAAATATTGTCAAATAATTTTTCTATTTCTATTGAGATGATATATGGTTTCTGTCTATTTGTTTCATCAATTGTTGAAAAAGGGTATTGAAGTCTCTGAATATTATTATTTGTCTATCTCTCCTCATTCATACATTAAAGTCCTAACTCCTGGTACCTCAGAATGTGACTGCATTTGGAGATAGGCCCTTTAAATAGGTAATTAAGGTAAGATGAGGTCATTTGGGTGGCCCTGATCTTATGACCAGTGTCATTATAAGAAGAGGAGATTAAGGCACAGACAACACACACCAAAGGGGTCTGTGTGAGCACATAGCAAGAAACACCATCTGAAAGCCAAGGAGAGAAGCCTCAGGAGAAAGCAAACCTTCCACCACCTTAATCGTGGACTTTCCAGCCTCCAGAACTGTGAGAAAATACATTTCTGTTGCTTAAGTCACCCAGTCTGTGGTATTTTGCTATGGCAGCATTAGCAAAATAATATAGATATTAATAGGCAAAAATCAAAATAAAACCAAACAAAAATCTTTCAATTCATACCACATACTACACACAAAATTATTTAGATGTAAAATGTAAAACTATAAAACACACATCAGACAACACAGGAGAAATATTGTGTTATCTTGGTATAACAAAGTTTATTTTTAAGAAGTGACTCTCAAAACTTTCACATAGGATGACATTCTTATACTGCCTTGAAACAATGAATTTAGAGGTAACAGTCTGGGTAGAAAATCAACTGTGTTTTAAAAATTATGAGTTGAAAAAAATTCCAAATGTATAAGCATTTTGCTTGTATATTAATGTCAAGCAATTAAGTAATAGTTTAGCTAGGAGATATTATTAGTTTAAAGTCATTTTACAATTATTCATATAATTGACTTTTTTTAAAAAAATTTTTCAAAAGGAGCATATTACAGGAGCACTGGAACTAGCAAAATGCACTACAAAATTCTAAGTTCTATGGAAGAGATTCTAAGAGAATCTAAGATGTTTCTGAATATTTATTATCTCTCGTGGATTTTAACTTCAAATTTCAATGCTAAATGTATAAATAAATAAACTTTATACTCATATGAGAAAAAATTTATAGACTTATCAAAGACATGGTATTCCAAAATAGGGAATCATTTCAGTAAATTGTCTAATATGAAATATCGCTATGCTATACTATATATAGTATATATATATACATATATATATATATATTTAGCATAATGTAGTACGTTGTGTATGTACTATGGTATACCATATATACACGTTATGTAGCAATAAGTAAGCAATAACATAGTGTTAAAGTATGTGGCTTTTAAATATTTATACTCTAAAAAAACAGGGATGATTTTCATTCATCCCAACATGAAAGAAAAGAATATTGCTACAACCACTTACATTTCAGTTACAGTCTGTTGATAGGTTGTTCTGAATGAAAATAAACATCTCTCCAAACAGCTTGACTGTTTTCCACAGAAAAATTTAAAAGGAAGCATCAAAGTGCTTAGTAGGCTTATAAAATTGGATATGGCAAAATAAATGAACCTTAATCCCTCTCTAACTTGAGTAATAAATACTGCTTTAATTCAGAGACCCTTTGCCTTTAGGTCCCTGCTTTCTGTTAACATCACCTGTCAGCGGTAATACCATGTAAATGAGCAAGGCTGAGTCTCTCTCCAGCATCATTGCTAATCCCCTCCCATTCTTCTAATCATGCTACACAGGAGCCAATATCTATTTTCATCAGGCAGATAGGATCTCTTAAGGAATTAAAGAGGTTTTCCACTTAGTTCTACAGTGGGCAAGGCCATGGCTGTGATCTGGGGCTTTAAGGGTTTCTCATTATGCACAGGAGCTTGCTGGATCGAAGGACTGCGTTCTGGCTACTGGATTTTTAATCCGCTTGCGGTTAGGGTTAGAACTTCCAGTTATTAAGATCTTTGATTACTCAGCACTTGGCTTTTGATTGAGTGAACTTCTGAAGACAGCACAGGACTGTGATTTCAAGTTAGCAGTTTTAAAGTAACTACTGGAAAAAACAGATAGGAAAAGTCCTGTGATTAAGCTACACTATCCCTTTTTAATTGATTTTCTGAAGTTATTTGATGCTTAACTCTTCATATGCCAAAAGAAAAAGGAAATAAACTGAGTGAGTGAATTTAATGTTTTCCCCTACGGGGACAAACGTCAATGAAATTTGCAAGATTCTTGGCAATGGAGGAGCTCAGAGAGACTTGGCTTTAACCAAGGGTAATGATTGACACACAGAGGATGTGATATGAACATGATGAAGCAGATTTCCACCAGTAGGTAGAAATTCCCTCTGTTGATGATTTAAGTCTTAGAGCAAAAGTAGAAACAAGGCCACCAGGTGATGATGTCTAGAGGAGTGTGTATGTATTTTTATTATTACAAAAATATACTATGAATAGAAATACTTTTGTACCGGTTAACATAACTCACACTAAATAATCTTAAATGTCTCTCTGTCTATGTAACATGAGGAAGTAAAGAGCTCTGGTCTCTTTCTCTGTGTCCTAGAAGGAAGTTACTCTTACAGTCTGATTTCCTTCAGACTTTGACATGATAGGAAACCCAGAGGAAGCAGAATCAATGAAAACAACAGCTCTCCACTCCCGGGCACAGATGGTTGAAGATGGATACTAGGAGTCCTACTTAGTCTCAAAGTGAGCCCTCTATGTTTTTTGTTAAAAAAAAAAAAAAAATTCACTCGATGAGTCTTATAGTAGAATAAAGATACTAGAAGAAAATTGTAAAACTGGTTAAATAAATAGAAATTATTCAACCCAAAGAGCATAGAATAAGCAAATTGAAAAAAAAAATCAATTAAGCCTCAGTGCTCCTTGGGGCAATGTCAAAAGAGCTAACACACCGTGCGATAGGAATCTGGGAGAAAGTGAGGGGGTGGAGCAGAAAATATATTTGAAGACGTAATGGTCAAACATTTTCAGTCATGACTAAGTGGAGCAAGGCCCCAAGTTCAGTGGAGTTGCTTTGGAATCAGAAATGAAAGACATGCCATCAGCACTTTATCAGAGATGGGAGTCTATTTCTGTCTTGACTCTTGTTTCTGTGACTCAGAAGCTGAACTGGGCTTTCTAGGCATCCATGGCAGAGGCAGGACTTTCCTGGGCTCCAGAGGCTTGAGCTAGTCTATCAGTGTGTATGTCAGTTGCACACACACGTACACGCGTGTGTGTGTATGTTTGAAGTTCTACAGCTGAGAATGACTATAAAGTCAGGCAAGGATATCAGGTTATAACTTTGGAAAGGTATTTTGGTAACTGGGACCCTGACTATGGGGAAAAGTGTCTCACCAATAGATTTGAGTGTTATCTTCATTGCAGTGATAACTATTGACAAATTTCATGAGGATAATGTACATGAATTTTTAGAAAAACACTTCTGGTGGCATTTTGGAAGATGAATTAAAGTGTGGTTAATTTCTAGATAGGTTATCAGTACAGGAGCATTGGAAGCATCTTGGTAATACATTTGACCCATGAAACTGAAAAGGAGACAGACTTCAAGTAGATTTTGAATAAAGCAAAGTACAAACCTGATTTCTGTGGGGAGTACCAGAAGCGAAGGCATCTAGAAGTCACAGATGAGTGGATGTCAGGTTTGGGCAGAGTAAGAGAAAACATTTATGAGGTAGGAGAGGTGGTAGAAGCTGAGGTCAGTGGAGGACGTTGGGATTTTGAGGTGTCCAGGAAACATTAACTGTGGGTGTGCAATAGACAGTAAGGTGCATATACCTGGAGCTCTGTGTTCCTTAGAGGTAAAGACACTGACTTCTTTTGGGTAGAAGTCAGTGGTGTCTCCACAAGAATAGATGCAATCACTCAAACAGAGTTATTGCCAGGGAAAATCATTGAAGATGGATGTGGGCTTAATGGCATTTGAAGGAAATTGTAAGGTCATCTCAAGGAAAGTCAGAGTAATAGAAACCCTAAAATATCCTGAGAAAGAGATAGGAGGACATTCTGGAGAGAAAGAATGCTCAGCCCATGTAGGCAATGTGGGGAGAAGAAAAGCCAGAGGGACAGGAGTCTTTGGATTCAGCAGTTGGACAGTTGTTAAAAGTCAGGAGACTGTGTCTGCATCACAGTCACAAAAATCCTGCAGAGAATAGTATCCTCCAAAAAAGAAATAGTGGTGGAAGAAACTGGATTTCAGTGGCTTAAGAAGAAATATGAGGAGCATGGTAACTACCGTGAGAGTGGATTTCTCAGTCATCTGTTTGAACTGTTCTATTGAATATTTTAACATGTCTACTGCTGGATAGGGGTCTTTTGTGTCAAGATTCTAGGGTCACAGTGGGTCACTTTTAGTGCATGTCTTTGGAGGAATTTCATCCAGTGTGGTAGCCAACTTACAAGATGACCCCAATAATTCTTACCTCTTAGTGTTTCTAGCTCATTGTAGTTATCCACAATGAATCAGAATGACCTCTGTATTCAGTGATAAATTAAAGATACAACAGAATGTCGCTTCTGAGGATAGGTCATATAAGACATGGTAGCTTTGGCCTTGCTTTCTCTTGACTCAGTTACTTTGGGAGAAGCCAGCTGCCATGTCATGAGGACATGCACGAGGTCTGTGTGGAGAGGATGTAAGGACTCCTGCTCATAGCCAGTAGCAGTCTGTCAGCTGTGTGGGGAGCCATGCTGGACGGGACTCCATAGTCCCATCAAGTCTTCAGGTGACTGGAGCCCTGCCCAACATCTTGACTGACCTGAACCAGAACTACCCAAAATCTTGGTACCCAGAAACTGTGAGATAATTAATGATGACTCTTGTTTTAGGTGCTTACCTGTTGGTGTAATTTCATAGGCAGCAATAAATGACTAATATCTATGTCCCTATATTATCTTCCCATTATTTTGTGTTATTATTTTTATAGAATCTTTTGATTTATGATCATACTCAATGAATCATTTTAACTTTCACAAACTTTCCCTTACTGTATGGACAGGATCTCAGGGTACAAATTATAGAGTTAGAGAAAAGTCAGATTTGTGTCTTCCATTCTCACCATGGAGTCTCTCTTCTGTCTTTAAGTTCCATCTAAACAATAATCCTATACTCAGTGATTTAGATGTCTTCTCGTGAGAATTTCAGGCATGAGCCATGTGGTTCTTTCAGACTCTGGTTTTCAAATGATGAAAACCACACACAGGGAAATGATGAACAGCCTGAGTGGAACATAAACTTGCATAAACTGGCCAAACTCACTTTGTCTTAATCTCCATGTTTACAGGGACCAGTAAAATTGCAATTTTCCTGTGTTTAAAAAGTCATTTCTAACTAAAATTTATTCTAAAAATATTATAATTGTGTCTTTAAATTCACTGTAATATGAAATGTAGTAAAGTTCCCATAATGCAATATTCTTCATGCTAAAAATAGTAATTTTGTTTCTACCAATGTGGAAACCAGGTATATGGGTGGTGTGTGTAACCTGAGTCTCTGGGCTTTCTCTACCCCTGTGAGTAGGTTCTTCTCCCTTTACCAACCTTTTAGAGCTCCCTTCTCTTTTCATTCTTCCACAGTCACCAAGATGTTCTTAATTCCCCAAATGGCTACCTTTTTGTTATTTACTTAACTCTTTTCTGGACATCAACTTCATACCCCAAATTTAATCTCATTTCTCTCTTTTTCAGACATTGTTTCATGAAGCTCACTTGTTTTCATACACACTTTAGTACAAGCCACTTTTACCTGGAGACAACCTTCCTGGTCTATAGATGTTTAGTATTTCCATAGCTACCTGTAGAACTGGAGCTGCTTGGGAAACAAAAATAAAATAAAAATTTAAAAAGGATGAAGCACATAAAACGGAAATGAATATTTATCACACATCTTCCTTAACTAATGGACATTTTCCTCATTGGATGTGTGAAGAGGAAAATATAGAATCAATATCAAATCCATGACTAAAGTTGTAATTTCAATTTCAACTATTCTATAACCCTAACTTCTCTACATGTTGCAATAAATTGTAGAGTTTAATAAATATTTTTCCTTTTTGCATTATATTTATTATAAATTACAAAATTTATTCAGAAAGATTTTGTTTTTTTTCTTTTACTGTAACAAAAATATAAATGAAGTGAACTGTGATGGAGAAGTGATCATATTATTCTACCTGGATACAACAGTAAAGGATCAGTGGTCCTAGATTTGTGCACTCTTTTAAAGCTTTGTAAAAATATCCTCCAGGCCCCTGTGACTGTTGTTGAACTTTTCTTTAGATTCTCCACTTGAAATATTGAACACTTGCCTACCTCACCATCACAGATTTCAAGGGCTTAACTATCATCATGAAACAGCAAAGATCATAAATAAATAATTCCTTCTTTCCTAGGTACTACCTGGTACCCCAGAACTTTTCACCAAAATCATGCAAATAGCTGTGCTAAAGCAAGAACGTGCCCGTTTATCTGCATTAATTTATATTGGGTGGCAAGCCTGGGAAAGTCCATGTTTTATCTCAGTGTGCCAGTTACAGCACAGTGTCCAAGTGCTAATTCAAAACCTTGACTCATTCCTTCCATGTAATGTGTTACTAGAGGAACCCTGTTTCAAAGTTTGTTCTGCTTCAACTCATGATTGGATTCAATCAGTGAGCAGATGTCTTTTTGTGTCTTTTGAGATGTACTGGCATGTTTCCTCTAATCATTTAATCTACCAATGTCTAGGGCCAATTTAGAAATGAAATTGAACATCTTCAACCCAGAGCCGAATCTCCTTTGCACAGGATGACTGTGGAAGATGGATTTCTAGGTAGGTTACCAAGAGAGGAGGTGGTTGGAATCGTCTTGGTGAAACATTATGATCAATGGAAATGAAAAGAGAAAGACTTCATCATTTCAGCTCTCTAAATATCTGGATTGTGATTAAAGGATAAATGGCCAATGAGGCTGGAAGAGAGGGGCAGGAATCTTCCCTCTCTTCATAACTAGAAGTCCACTTCACAAATGAGATTATTTTTTGGAGGAGGAGGGTAGACCATAGAGCAGGATCAAACCAGCCTGTCTTATTTTCATAAATTCCAGGATATTAATGATGTTTTAATGGCTTTGGTAATGTTCATCTATGCTCTGCTCAAAGAATTTGGTTACAGAGAAAGCATTTCAGGACCCTCAGTATTAGGCCTTTTTAAAATAACTTCCTTGGTAGATACCTGGTTCCAAACACCTCACTGTTAGCTGATTAAAAAATAACTTTCTAAATGCATCTGCACTTTTCTTTATTTAAAAAGGATACTGAACGTATAGTTTTTATTTTGGTGCTATTTTTTCCCATAGTAAATGAAAACTCAATATCTCTGTCCTAGAAAAAAATAAGTCACTAATTGGATCACCTTTGATTAACTTGCTTGTACTCTCCATTCTTTGTGTACTGAAAACATTTTTGCAAAGGCTGCTCTATTCTTAGGGACAAATTGATTCACAAATAGAATTTGGTGGAAAATGCAATGGGAGAGAAGGAGCCAAAGGGAAATCAGAGTAAGAGAGAAGAGAGTCAGCAAATTAGGAGAGAGTTAAAAATAACACTGGTATAGATACACCTTAATTAAGGGATCAATATCTTCTAGGTAGATATACTACAGTCCTTCACAATTTTCATTAAAAAAAACAAATGCATCTGGCAAACCAAAGTTTCTATGATATATTTAATAGGGGCTTAGTTATGAATTTTTCATGGAAATGTTAACATTTTTCATTGACCAGTGTATTTTCCTCTCCATCCTATGACCATCTTGTTAGTTATCACTTGCCAGGGCTATTGAATCAGATTTATAACTTCTTTCACTCTCTTCTTCACAGTTATCCACCCAACCCTCAGTCCATGTATTTCTCTACTTTGTTATCAGGGTAATTTCCTTAATTCAGTGAATCAGTTATGGATCTTTCCTAGAGCATCTACCATACACGGTGCTCCTTCCTCGGTAACAGAAATTCAAGTAAAATTGATAATTAATCCTCTGACCTCAAGGAAATCCCCAGCTAATGGAACAACCTCAGGACAATTATGGGGAAGTAAGATTAAGTGCCTGGGAGAGGGGTTCACCTAGATTGTAACGGAGAGGCCCCGCAGATGACACCTGAGCACTTATACTAGGGATAAAGGAAGAATGTCCTGGCCTCAGGGTAGAAAACAGAGAAGGTGGAATGTGCAAGGCAGGGGTGGACCTGAGAGTCAGGACACACCAGGGAACCCCAAAGGGAAGCCTGAATTGTGAGCTGGGGAATAGAGAGGGGTGAGGTTGCAGAGATGGGCAGGATCAGACCATGAATGGCAGTTCAGGCCATATTTAGGATCATTTTGCAGTGGTATAATGTTCTCTTGAATGCTTCAACTGAATTCAATTGTCTCAGGTGAGATTGTAAATGGTTGGCTGAGTAAGATCATCAGGGGATCCTGGCAGCCTCTTGACTCATTTTGCAGAGAGCCTGGACTTGAGTTACTATAACCCACGGAGTCAGCTACTGTGATTTAATCAACCTGTTGTCCCCATTTGAGGATAAATGATTCTTAAGGGGGGTTTCATTAGCTTCCCCCTGCACCAGTCCACAAATCAAGGACAAGCCCCTCCACTCCTCTTCATGTCAACTCTCCACAGCCTCCACCCAACCGTCCCATCCAATCCTGCTTCCCTAGCTAATCAGCTCCATGCAACCCACTTCCTTCCCACTCTGATCCTACAATGTCCATAACAAATGCAGAAAGAGAAGGAGGGTGGAAAATCATTAAATCATATAATGCATATATGAGAAATGCAAGACATATTTGGGTTTAAAATGATATGTTTGCCAACTTGTGAAAAGACCAAGTAATTATGGTTTTTAAAAGTCAGTGACAAAATTTTAAGATCCGTTTAAATTCCGAGAGAATACAATGCCAAGATAAGACAAAACTAATGATTTACTACCTGTCACTTAGAGAGGTTATGAGTTCACAATAGCTTTTATAATGGTTGAGAATACAAATATGTATCAGATAATATACAGGGTAACTAATGGGAATGATTCACTTTTTAGGTAATTTGAGATTTGAGTGTAGACTGACAGATCAGTGTTAGAGGTCATAGAGGTTTTCGTCTGGTATGATTTTCTCATGCCAAATGATCAACTATCCCCCTAAAATAAATGTGATGGGCCTCAAATAGTGCAAATTAACAAATAAGTATAAGCAGCAGTTCTGTAATTTTCTTCCTACTTTATGGTGTGCCCTTTGCTAAAATCCTATATATTTAGGCTTCATTTTCCTCATAAACATTTCATGTAACAAGCAAACAAAAGTACTCATTGCAAAAGGAATGAATTAATAAATACCTGATTTTTTAATTTTGACTTTAATCTGATTAGTGATTAAAACCTTCCAGAAATTAAGTCTCAGATTCGCTGGATTATAAACGTGTTTAAGAGGGTAAAAGGACGTATATCCATCTACCCAGTCTTACCCAGTACATGACCCAAAAATGCCAGATTTAAGGGAACGATCCATTCTACTTTTGATGAGACATTAATGAGGCAATGTCTGTTTTTATTAAATATTATACATTATTCATGAACTTTCCATTCTGGAAACTAAAATATAGACATTTTCATATTATAAGCATCAATACTACATGAGATTAGCCTGGGGGTCACCTAGAGGGACCTCTGGGACCAGCATACATCCCAGAACAATTTCTGAACAGTTGCTCTAAAAGACACCAATTGGTGGATTTGGAATAGTTGCTCTTTGGAAGAAAAATATATCCATTCTAAAAAGTTTATTTTTACCATATTTCTTTATTCTTCTAGCCTATAAAATAGACCTTTTGCTATGATGAATATGTTAAATAAAAATGATGATTTTAAGTTCTCCAAAATAAACATGAGTTTACTCAGAACTCTGCAGTGAAGAGCTGTGCAAGATTACTTTGACACAAGAATAAACCTTATTCCTTCAACTTCCAATGAAAGAGAAATACACTTTAGATATGACTTTATTTCTTGTGTCCACAAATAATGTCACACTAAAAATACATTCACTACCCCATGAATGAAAAGACCAAGCAAAACAACTCTAAAATACTGTAGGCACACTCTGAGGGACAATGACGAATTTAAGTGCTGTTATTCTTTGATAAATCAAAAAAAAAAATTTTAGTTAGGTTATTTTTATAGCCTGTAAGAGAAATAATATGTAAAAGAACATAATTATTTGCGGTTTGAACTACCCTGAGATTTACTTTGTAAGTAACATTTACTTGTTTTAAATGAAGAAAGAACAATTTTATTACCCTAATTCATGGTTACTACATGATTGTAACTACTCTCACTGTTATAGGATGAATTGTTCCCCCTAAAATTCATATGTTGAAGTCCTAACCCCTAGTACATCAAAATGTGACCCTTTCTGGGGATGAGGGGTCTTTACAAAGGTAATTAAGTTAAAATGAGGGCATTGGAGTAAGTCTTAATCCAATATGACTGGCATACTTATAAAAAGGGGGTATTTATGGGACACAGACAAGCACATAAGGAGAATATCATGCAAACATGAAGGCAGAGATTGGGGAGGTGCTTCTAACAGCCAAGGATGGTCCGCAACCACCAGCAGGAGAGGGGCCTGGAGCAGAGTCTCGCCCCAGCCTCAGAAGGACCAACCCTGCCCACACCTGGACCTTGGACTTCTGGCCTCCAGACTGTGAGACAATACATGTATGTTGTTTAATCCACTCAGTCTGTGGTATTTTGCTGAGAATCCCCAGCAGACGAACACACCCACTGTCTCCTGGTCTAACAAATGTCCATATTGCTCCTCTTTTGAGCTCTTTTTACTTTTAAGAATAAAACAAGTAGATGCTCAATTATATGCCAGTCGGCCCTCTCCCTTCCATGTCCCCAAGTCTTCAGGAGAACCACGGTTGGCAACCCCTGGTGAGTTTGGTTTCACCACAAAGAAAGACACTTGATAAAATGTTTCTTGGTTGATAAATGTTTAATAACTTGACCTTGCTTGTTTCCTCTGGGCAGATCCCTCCCCAAAGAGCCCTCAAAGGCAGCCACCCCACTGGACAGCCAGAGCCCTGACCATGTGGGGCACCAGCCTTGGCAGGGGCCTCTGTCCTTCTGACAGTCTTTCCACACCCATTGACTGACCACCTCCTCTCCACACAAAGACAGGGTCACCTGTACTTCAAGAGCCCTGTTCCATGTTCAGCCCTCCAGGACCAGCCAGCAGGACCAAACATGGGCCTAGAGCCAGGGCCTGGGTCCCAACCTCAGCTGCCCATTTAAGGAATGATGGGCCCTCTTTGTGCCTCAGTTTTTACCACTGATGAGAGACCTTGGCTGTGCTGTGCTGTGAACCACCTGTAAAATGTCTAAACCGATTCCTGGGAAATGGAAAGTGCTTAATTATATGTTTTTATCTACTCCCATAGCACCATGTACATCCTTCTGTTTAAAACACCACACCGTGACTAAGACCAAGTGCAGCCAAAATAAATACATAAATAAAAAATATTTTTAAAAATAAATAAAGTAAAATACTTACCACACTGCATTTCAATCTTCTATTTACTTGCCTACCTTGTCCACAATTTACATCTATATTTGTATAAATAAGCAATTGGCTACAGCTAGTTATTGAGTACTCCTTACAAACATTTTATAGCATTTAATCCTTAAGTTTTAATCCTTGCTATTTAAACTCAACACTCTACTTCCCTTTATATAGATGAGAAGATCAGACTTAAACAGGTTAAGAATTACCTGGGTGTAATCACTGTAAATGGAAAGTAACCTTTAAAAATTGTATAAAAATACATTTTTAAAAAATGGAAGAAAATTACCTGGGTGTTTGTAATGCCTCTTCAAAATCTGTGTGCATTTTCTATCTCAGACACACTAAGGAAAGAATTTGGCCAAGCAAAGGCTCTGGTTGGGTGCCCTGAAGTCAGAAAATTGCCATGACAAGGTGACAATATGGTGAGGTTCACAGGCCCACAGGTGAGTAGGCCCTTCCTACTGCCAGGTCCTTGCAACAGCCCCATGAAAGAGGACTAGTAAAGCCCTCTAGTCCAGTTAACTCATCGGTTACTCAAAGGGTCAGTTAAGGCATGGAATCGTCGGTGAGACTCATAGGCTGGGTGGGGAGCCCGTCACTGTGCACCAAGACCGCATTCAGAGCATCAAGTCCTCAGATGCTCCTGTGCAGAATGGCAGCTAGCTGCCGCCTGGTCCATAACACTCACTCAGTGCCTTTCTACTTCCCTCCTGGTGGGTCTCTGGAACGCCCGGATTCCAGAAATTAAAAGATTAACACCAGGCACAACACTGTGATATACCTAACACCTCAAGACCATGCCTGCCCTCCCCAGAGGGCTTTCACACAGAACCGATCTGAATGATTATGGCCACGCCCTACCCACCAGTTATTAAATATTTTAACCACAACCCCTGGGAAACCACATTTCTTAAAATTTAAACTCTAAGTGTACATTTATTTGCCAATCTTTTGAAAAGGGTAGAGACCATTTATTAAAATAAGTTCTGTTGAGGTTGAATTTCCAAATCCTCCTTCTTTAAAAAATGTACACTTAGGCTTAGCCTATGATGTCTGCATTTTTAATAAGGGAATGAAAACTCGCAGATACTTTGTGGAGTAATTGTAATAGTCTATGTACAGTTTTCATACTTTGTCTTCTAAATGTGAGTTGCTTGAATACTTCATTTTATAGGATATTTTAGTCACGTGCCTTAATCACATTTTTTCTTCACATGGTTATCAGGAATGTAAAGGAGGAATAAGGAATAGGGGTTAATTTGGCTAGTTTGTCAAGTCAAAATTGGTTGAGAGCCATTTTATTGCAGTATAACCCTTAGTTTGAAAAATAAAGTGGAGCTCAGAGAGGTTAAGTAGGCTATTTAAAGACCAACAGGTAGTAAACAGCAGACATCTATCCCCATAGCCAGCAGCTACCAGCATCCAGATCTTTGTTGGTGATCTCTTTCATTAAGAGGACCATTTCTCCTTGGAGAAATGGCTGGTTCCAATCTGGATATGAGCCTGGAGCAGCACATAGTTCCAGGGTGCTTTGTGACCACCTAGAGGGGTGGGATAGGGAGGGGTGGAGGGAGGGAGACACACAAGGGAAGAGATATGGGGATATATGTATATTTATAGCTGATTCACTTTGTTATAAAGCAGAAACTAGCACACTATTGTAAAGCAATTATACTCCAATAAAGATGTTAAAAACAAAAATAAAAAGAAAGTGTTCAAAAAAACAATAAAAAGCAGCAATGATGGGAGTATGTCAAAGATACACAGGAGCCAAGTGATACAATCCCCATGGCCAAAACTGGAACCATTTACCAACACAGTAAATAACACAGTATCAGTATGGGAAGATAAAGCAAAGCATAAAGTAAACATCCCTGAGTCCGTAATGATACAATTAAATGATTGAAGAAGGAAATAAATGGAGAGAAGAGATATATCTCCTCTGCAGAATTCTGAAAATGTTACCTATCTCATCTGCCCACAGGAGGTGGTAGAGTCCCCAGCCCTTAAGTGCCAGCTGTGACTGTGCTCCGTGACTCTAATTACTGTATTACACAGTGACAGTGGAGCAGCCTGAAGATCACCACCTGGCCAGGTGATCAGATTAACATCAGTCGTGACAAGTATAGACATGCATCAGTTCCTGGGGCTGCCGTAATGAATTACCTCAAACTGGGTGGGTGGGGGTGGGGTAAAACAACAGAAATTTGGACTTCCATGGTGGTCCAGTGGTTAAGACTCCACACTTCCAATACAGGGGGCACGGGTTCGACCCCTGGTCGGGGAACTAAGATCCCACATACTGCGAGGCCAAAAGAAAAAACAAAAATTGGTAAAACAACAGAAATTTATTCTCCCACAGTTGTGAAGGCTGGAAGTCCTAAACCAAGGTGTCAGCAGGGCCACACTCCCTCTGAAGGATTTAGGACAGGATCCTTCCTCGCCTCCTTCAGCTTCCGGCAGCTCTAGGCTCCTTGGCTGGGGACCACACCATTCCAACATCTGCCCCCATCTTCACATGGCCCTTCCCCTTGTCTCAAATCTCCCTCTCCTCTCCCTAATAAGGACACGAGTTCCTGGGTTAGTGACCACCCTAAACCCAGGATGGTCTCATCTCAAGATCCTTAATGTAATTACACCTGCAGAGAGCCTATATCCGCATAAGGTCACATTCGTAAATCCCAAGGATTAGGATTTGGAGACCACTATTATACCCAGTACGATATTCCTAATTGATGGGATGAAGATGACACTTTACTTCCATGGTTTTCTTCCTAAAAAGAGCTAACCCATGTCTAACTTTGAGAAAAACATCAGATTAATACCAGTTGAAGATCACTCTACAAAACACCTGACCAGCACTCCTCAGAACCACCAAGGTCATCAAAAGTGAAAAGAGTCTCAGAAACTGTCACATGCAAGAGGATCTCATGGAGACATGACAACTAGCCTAATGGGGTGTCTTGTATGGGATCCTGGAGCAGAAAAAAGGACATTAGTAATAACCAGTAATAACCAGGGAAGTCTGAAAGTACGGAATTTAGCTACTAATAATATACCAGTATTGGTTCATTAATTTTAACAAAGGCACCATGCTAATGGAAGATGTTAATACAGGGGAGCTGGGTATGGAAACTTTCTATACTATCTTCATAATTTTTTTCTGCAAATCTAAAACTGTTCTAAAATAGAAAATCTATTCTAAGAAGAAAAATGAGACTTGAATTTTTCATGGTTCAGCTCTTAACCACAAAGCCATGCTCTTTTCACAGCACCATATGTGCCATCTTGAAGTGCTTTGTCTTGGGTTCAGAAAGCAGGTCACATGCATCCATCCTTATCCTGTGCCTCATGAAGAATCACCAGTTCAGAGGTTATTCTGAATGTACAATGGGCTGTTTTCTTTTTGTTGCTATTTAAATAAAAACAGGATGTTTTCTTAAGCATAAATTATAAAGCTATAGGGTACATTCCAAAGAGGAGAGGACTTTCACTTTTACCTGTATATATACTTCAGCAGCATTGGAATTTCCTCTTCTCTTTGCCTCCCCTTCACCTCCAAGATGTTTACTTAGCATTGTTCTGGCTAAGGTGACATTGACCCAATGTTCCCCATAGTGTTCAGAATTTTAATTACTCATAATAGTTTTTAGGTATTAAAGTCAATAGTCTTTCTCCTTTGATTGGTGATTAACACTTGGAAAGTGAAATACAGGTGTCTCTGCCTTATTGTTGGGCAACGTGGAGTGGGGTTGGGGACAAATGAGAAGAGAAAACATATTTGCCTTCTAAATGAGGCTCAGAGTTAGGAGTCCAAAATGAAGTGCTTAAGAACAGCCAATAATCTGGTGATCATGACCACATCTCTCATCCTATTGCTCCCCAAGTCATCCCCACATTTCTTTTATGTGAGTGGGAGGCTAGGGAAAATGCAGCTGCCCCCTCTAAATGTCTCATGTCCTATTCCATCAGCTAAGTTGACCACCTGATGCCAATCAACGTGGCTGGGCTAATTCTGCATTGGTGGGGAGACCAGCCAGTTGAATTCAGCTGTCCCACATAATGAAAGTATCACTGAAATTAATAAACAGAAGGAAGACATCTATTTCTGTCTTCTCTTTGTCCAAACCTGATTTCTCAGAGTGGCAGAGCTCAGACCATACAACCAGCTATACAGAGAATAGTACAACTGCTGGTCATATGGTAACACACTTTTGGTTTGATATTTAAGTCATGACACATATTTAAGGCCATAATTCTCAGTTCCTTCCTTTAATTCTCTGAAGGGAAAAATTCAGTATGAAAATTCAGAAGGCCGTAACTCTAAAATTCATTGGCGTGAAGAAATATTTGACATTCCCAAGAAAGGGGGCGGATTCTAGCGATTATGCGGTTAAGCTACAGCTGGATTGCTATTTGTCTGCAATTTTAAACCCTGGCTGTTAAAATTAATTACATTCAAGGAGAGTTTATCAGAATAAAAGTCTCAGACATGATATTTTTAGTCTCTGGAATTAAAGTGGCACCCGTGAGCCAATAGATCACAGTGAAAACAGCCAGCCTTGCCGTTTTGAATTCTTTAAACAGACTTATTCTGATTGTAACAAAAACACCCATAAATCTATGCACATATATATTGATCTTGGCTTCCTCTTAAAAATGACTCTGTCCTAGTAAGTTGGCATATTTCATAAACAAACCAACAAATTATTGATCTATCATATACTCTAAAAGTCCTATGAAGAATCTAGGTTGCTTTTAAGTTCATACGGCACCTAAGGGAATGAGAAACTCTGAAATGAAAAATAGAGATTTAAAACGAAGCCCAGAAGATATATAGCTGTCTCCTTCTACTTCTTTCCAAGTGCCTATTGTGATTCAATCTGTGTATCCCATATCCCTCTCTGTATCTACTGATATGGCATAGGGTCCATTAATGCCATTCCTTCCAGAGGCTTCTGTAATTAAGTTACTGCATTTAATAATTGCTTTGTGAAAAAGCCTGTCTAGATATTGCTTTGCTTAAACAAAGCATGTGTAAATGAATGTATTTGTAGGGTATGCTCTATTAACAACTCACTGTGGAATTAGATGAAAAAATAGTTTCTATTAATTTAGTCCAAAAAGGATATTACTGAAATATTTTATTAATAAAATTCAAAGGGTAACTGATACATTCATCATTGTACTGAATCAAAGAAGGACCCATATAATGTCATGTCCTCAGATGTTTTTCCCATGAGTAAGGCAGGTTCTGTCATAAGCTCGAGTCACTCAGACAACATCAGTTACATTAATCATCAAGATTGCAGTGAACGTGTGGAGCAGCATTTGGCTTCAGCTAAAGCTGGGGCAGGGCCTAGGCCAGTATTGGGAACGTATGTTTGCACTGATATGTATTTCTGTAAGACCAAATAATGTCCTCATCTTTCAGAAGAAGGAGACAGAAAGTAAACATTAGGCAAGATGACTCAAGAGATCTTAATGCACCTTAGAACGTGCAAAGTGATAGGAAGGAAAAGAAGTTACATAGAGCAGGTCATAATATAATGGAGTATGGTCAGGGCAGGAGTGTCTGCCAGGGAGGCACTTGATCAAAGTCTTTAGGAAGGGGGAGGAGTCAACCATGCAGATAAGGGGAGCGGAGAGGTCCAGGGCCATGGCAAGTCCGTGAGATGGGAGTGTGTGAGTGGGGTCAGAAGGGCAGGCTGGAGTGCCAACTACCCAGCAAAAATGCAGCAGGAGAGAAGCCAGAAGGGCAGGCTGTGTTGAGCGCATCTCAGTAGCATGTTGAGGGTCGTTTGAGGACCTCAACTTCCACTGAGAGACATAGAGAGCTTTGCTGCTGAGGGTAAAGCACAAAAGCAAGCAGACCCCCAGATGCAGGCAACAGGGCGCACACCTGGGAAAGAGCTCAGGGCAGTGAGAAGGGGTCAGATTCTGCAGAGGAGTGGTGGCTGAGTCAACAAGACCCCCTCACCAGCTGGCTCTGGGATGCAAGGAAAAGAGGAGTGGAGCTTGCTCACCAAGTTCTCTGGTCTGACAGCCCCAAAGTCAGAATGGCCACCTACCAAGAAAGGTACCAGAAAGTAAATCTGGCCTGGGGGAAGGCGGGTGAGGGCTCCAGAGTTCATATTTGGACCTGCCAATCTGAAATGCCTGCCAGACATTCAAACAAAACAGGAGTGGGATGTCTGGAGTACAGCAGAGAGACTTCAGCAGCTAGAAGGGGCTTTCCTTGTTGTAGAGATATATTCAAAGCCAAAAGAAAGGCAAGATCAGCAAGGAAATACACGCACAAGACAAGTGTGTGGATATTACGAAATATCTTTGAAATCTAAATTTAGCTTCTGACACAGAATCTGTTATATTTGTATGTAATAAAGAATCTTACCAAGCAATATGGCTTATTCAGGATGATGATTGCTTATCATCCTGCGAAGCCTTAACCACTGGACTGCCAGGGAAGTCCCAAATTTATCTATTTTTAAATGTTTGTTTCTAATTGGGAAGTCCCCATATTTTGACAGGAAAAGCAGTCCATTAAATTTTTTGCTATTACTAATTATATTAGACCAGGTCCTCAGGAGCAGACCCTTGGAGGGAAGGAAGCCAAGTAAGTGTGGGATTAAGTTGGATGGAAGGTAGCTTTAACTCCGTCCTTTCTGAGACATCTGGGAAGAGGAGAGACACAGCCATAGCTCAGAGCTGTCTGACCAGGAGCACAGGAGTTGGTTCATTTCACGTAAACATATTTCACAGCGTAAACATATATTAACACAATATCCAGTCTTTATAACCCATGCAATATAAATATTAATACAATTTAACAACTTAAAGATGAGAGTAGTTAGGTTATTTTAGGCCTGCATATATTTCTTATGATAGGCTCACAAATCCCAGGATATTCAAGAATTAACTTCATTAGGTAAAATGACATATTTGTTGGCATCATCAACTATACAAGTTATTTTGTGTACAGACTTAGCATTAAGAAGAAGTTTCTCAAATCAAAAGATTTGACTTTAATTTCTGGTTTTGGCATTTCCTTATGATATCTTGGGCAAAACACTGAAGCATGTGTCTAATTTTCAGCTTCCTTGGCTATGAAATGGAATAATAATATTTACATCAACTAAGATGTTGAAATCACATTTTTCTAACTTTCAATATTTCATCATCAATTTATCTTTCATACATTATATTTTAGAAAAGTGTTCTTCTAATTATAAGATGTTTGCGTTATCTTTTCAGTATTGATTTGTAATTATTTCAAAGGGTCAAAGTCAGAGAATACGGTAGACACCATAAAGATATCTTTATAATATGTTTGCGATATGTTTTACTGGCTATAGTATGTATAATTTTCATAAATTCTCTGTGTGCTTTAAAAATCATTCTCTAAATATTGAGTATAGGACACACTATATTCCATGATGACATGAATGTTAAGTCTGTTATTCAGAATTTCTATATCTACTATTTTTTCATCTATTTAATCTATCAATTTCTAAGAAAGTTATGTAAAATCCACACAATTGTGATTTTTATCTATTTCTTATTGTAATCTTAATGTTCTGCATTTTATAATTCTTGTTAGGTGCCTACAGATCCAAGAATGCTGTATCTTTTAAGTGAAATGAGTCTTTTATCAGGAGTAAAGATGGTATTCACCTATTGTGACGTCTGTTTTGCTTAATGTCTATTTTATCATCTCTTAATATAGATTCACCAACTTCCTTTCTGTTTATATTTGCCTGATATAAGATCAAGGTTTTGGAAGGGATTTTGGTCTCATTTAATTTATCTATTTTTGATTTTTTAAAGATTTTTTTGATGTGGGCCATTTTTTAAAGTCTTTATTGAATTGTTACAATATTGCTTCTGTTTTATGTTTTGGTTTTTTGGCTGTGAGGCATGTGAGATCTTAGCTCCCTGACCAGAGATTGAACCCACAACCCCTGTACTGGAAGGCGAAGCCTTAACCACTGGACTGCCAGGGAAGTCCCAAATTTATCTATTTTTAAATGTTTGTTTCTAATTGGGAAGTCCCCATATTTTGACAGGAAAAGCAGTCCATTAAATTTTTTGCTATTACTAATTATATTAGACCAGGTCCTCAGGAGCAGACCCTTGGAGGGAAGGAAGCCAAGTAAGTGTGGGATTAAGTTGGATGGAAGGTAGCTTTAACTCCGTCCTTTCTGAGACATCTGGGAAGAGGAGAGACACAGCCATAGCTCAGAGCTGTCTGACCAGGAGCACAGGAGTTGGTTCATTTCACGTTTTTGTGTGTATTTGTCATCAGTTAAGGGTCGACCTTTAGTGAGAGGTGAACAGTGGTGTAAATGGAGAGACAGGGGTGCAGGCTGTCAGGGTGAAAATAATAAAGGGGTCTGAGAGGATGTGGGTAGAAAACTGACATTTTCAGTTATACTGATACATTTTTGTACCATCTTATCTATACTCTACAATTTTTTGCTTCTTTCTTACTTCTTTTTCATATCTGTTGGTTCAATTCATTTATCTATCTATCTATCTATCTATCTATCTATCTATCTATCTATCTACCTATCCCTTATTTTTTCCAAATGTAAGTTTGAAGCCATAAATTATTTATATTTTAGGTAACCTTAAATATTTAACATATTTGTGTGAAAATATCTAAAGTTAATCAGTATAATATATAAATATAACAAATCTCTTCCTAACTGGTAGTTGATATATAGAAAGATAAAACTCCAAACAGCTTCTCTATTTCCCATGCCATGGTTGTAGAGTATTTTATTTTCACCTTTCATAGAATGTTGAGAAATAATGTAATCATTGTGTTTTCACCCAATATAATACTTATTTGGATTTACAGAAAAAAGTCTTAGTTTCTTTCTTTGTCTTTCTTTTTCATATTCTTCTTCTTCTATCTTTGTTCAGTTTTCTCAAAATTCATCCTTTAAATAATTCCTTTGGAAAAATTATATGACTTGGATACATCTTTAGTTTAAGCATGTCTTTATTTTGCCCTGATTCATGGGGTACAAAATTCTTTTCTGAGAGATAGTTTACATCAACTCTTTCAAGATACCACTCGTTGGCTTTCTGACCTCTACAGTCACTGCTACAGCCCAGTGTGTTTTCAGGCAGGGTAGGTTAAATATTTTACTTACATTTTATAAAATTAATATATTTGGATTTTTTTTCAAGTACCTTAATTTGAGTGCTCCAAAATTTGTTCCGATATTTCACTAACTCTTGGAAAATCGGAAGAGATAAACTCACTGTGCAGGCTACACTGTGCTCGCTGTGGGGACAGAGAACAGAACATGGGTCCCCTGTTCCTGCTGAGTTCACCAGCATCCAAACATCCACCGGGTGGGTGCTTTGTTTTCTGTCAAAAGAGAACATTCTACTCTCTCACTTCGTGGCATGGACATATATACACTACCAAATGTAAAATAGATACCTAGTGGGAAACAGCCACATAGCACAGGGAGATCAGCTCGGAGCTTTGTGTCCACCTAGAGGGATGGGATAGGGAGGGTGGGAGGGAGGCACAAGAGGGAGGAGATATGGGGATATATGTATATGTATAGCTGATTTACTTTGTTATAAACCAGAAACTAACACACCATTGTAAAGCAATTATACTCCAATACAGATGCTAAAATTAAAAAATAAAAATTTCCCCTCCCCTTTACCCCCAAGGGAGCTGAGCCTGAGATCACCACGGTATTAAATTATCTTGAGCTCAGAGTGGACTCTGTGATGTGGATTAGAGAATTTTTAAAAACCACTTCAACTGATTATGAAAAATCAGTAAGAACAAACTTTAATCGTACAACCTATAGAGAAAGATAAACAGTCTCCAAGTTACTGGTTTGAGATGCAATTTGTGGTAATAAATAGAAAAATAAAACAACATAAATAAATGCATTAGATAAAAACAGAAAAATCACACACATGATAAGCCTGGGAATGTTAGTGATATGGCTTCTAAGAAGAAAGAAGGTTTTTCCCCCAGTTTAAACATAATTAAAATACACACATCAAAGCCCTTGAAGAATAACTACATGTGACCATTCCTAGATTTGGCTACGCATATAAATGCAAATAGGTAAGGGAGCATAATCTCCAGCATATTAATCTTGTGAAAATGGGTGTGAAAGAATATTTAATTATCTGGATCGCAAATACATTATTTTCTTGCCATTTTTATAAACTGAGTTCAGCTCTCTAAACTCGTGGAACTCCCAGGTATTTTTATGATAGGGCTCTATTAATATTTACTCTTACAAGATATTTGTTTAAAGCCTAAAATGAAAGAAGTTCTCAGACAAGACTTTTCAACTATCAGGACTATTCTAGTCTGCTTAAAAAGCAGTTTATGTTATCAATTTATTTGCTCCTATAACCGTGAATGATATGATCCCAATAGTATGGTCTTGGTTTTTACTCAATTTTATAGAAAAAAAAGAAAAGAAAAGAAAAAAATGACTTGTCTTGCGTTCCAGCCTACTAACTTGTTGAATAATAAGATATTTAAGTGTTCTGGACTTTTCTTTTCCTCCAGGACAACTACAAAATAATCCTGTGTGATCATTTTACATGAGAAATATATGGATTTCAAGCACAGTTATTCTATTATTCAGCTTGTTCACACTTTTGTTGCATTTGGAGAAATATGTTAGCAATTTGACAACCATTTGAGCTTTATTTAGTTTTTGCAGTTTTGAATTAAAGCTCTCAGTCTTGATGGTACAGACCTTACTGTGGTCTGCTTTAACTCAGAGATCTTTGCATCACTTTTTGAGTACATGTCTCAGTACTCATCCTGCCCTGGAGGGACTTGATCATAATTTCCCTCTCCCTTTACTTAGAAATCTCACTATCAGCTAATCACTCACGAGAAAGGGAGATAACATTTACTGAACACCTAATATGTGTCAGGTCCAGTAAATTTGGAGAGCTAGGAAGCAGAAAGAGAGTGGATCATTTCCATCATCTATATCTCTAATATTGACTACTAGAGGAAATCCACAAATAAACACAGGAAGTGGCCAGTTAAGGGACTGGTACATTTGCAAAAGGAAAACGTGCCTTTTTTGGTAGAAGCATGGAGAAATAGAATTCACTTATTTTTCATTTATTAGTTTGAATGAAAATGTCCCCAGCCTCTGCAAGAATTCTTCTCTGCTGGGACAAAGCCCCGAGAATCATGAATATTGTACGTTGTGTGGCAACCGCATATTCGATACGTTGATTCTCATAATTTTGGGGAAACTGAAATGTAGATAATGGCTACAAAACCATAGCAAAAGTTTCCACTGCATTTCCCACTTTGAAAGGTCAATACCAAGACTCACATGAATCTTTTAACAGAAGCACTTACCCATAGAGGTCAAACTACCGAGAAAATTAAGTTGGCTGGGACATTGGAGGGTTCTGATAATGACCTATAAGGCCAGTAGTGTTTGGAATTGTCAATATTTTTTTACCAACCTCAAGCTTGTTATTCTTTCCCTGGACCGTACCAGCCCTGAATTCATCAGACATTACTCTTTTTGGAACGTTCTCTAACACGTGAAAAATTTCACAGTCCTGTGGGCCAGACGTGAATGTTCGTTTCAGTCACTATAATTTATGTTTCCTGATCTCACTCTACTTATTTTCCCCTGTAAGGCATTACTAGGTCTCGCTATATTAGCTTAGGTTTCAGAGCCAAAGAGAAGGCTTAATCTTGCAATTTGTGTGCCATACTCTTCAAGGAGAAAAGTCCTCATAGCAAGAAAGAATAAGACTATCTTTAAGATCTCTCTCTACTTCTGGGGAAGGGTAGATTAATTGAGTATGATGTTGAGTTAGAGGTAGAAATATTAAGCCTGGAACGATCTCAGAGACCCCTCAAGACTGACTTAAATATGTAATTTTTGTTGCCACTGCTGAGTGCAGCCTTAAAAGCAGTTCTTTTTTTTTTTTTTTTTTTTTTTTTGATGATGATGATGAATATCATCCAGTTTCTTTTTCTACTTTCTGACTCATTGTACTTAGAGCCAGGCACCAAATACAAGCAAATAAACAAACAAACATGCATATTCTCTCTCTTCTTTTCTTTAACACATTTTTATCACCAGTATGTTTACCTGTTTTCAACCTAGATGCATTAGGAACTGCTTCCTTGTATATCTTAGAAGTAGTATTAATGTTTGATGGTACAAAGGAAAAAGATTGCTTGTGCCTTGAATCTGTAGCATGGATTTTAAACTGTAAAGAACTAGAAAATGTGAAACTGCCTGTGTGGGAAAAAGACAGTCTTTCACCTGTTTACTCCTCTGCCCATTTTCAGCATGAGAATGGATGGCAATAGTCTGTCCATGGTCTGCTGCAAATGCACAGGGAAAACCCAGCTCACGATGAGAATTTCAGACACAGGTTCTTAAATACTGGGTCTAAAGCAATGCTTAGAACACTAGTTACTTACTGAGTGCATCTGATTCTTTAAGCAGAAGTCCCAAGCTTGACTGTGCCTGGGACAGCACGTGGAAATTAGAACAATGTGCATCACTGCATCTTTCTTCACCATGTCTATCATATGCCATGTCCAGCATGAGGATTATCACTAAACTGAGCATTGGGTTCATCTGGGTCGGATACTCTTCCCTAACAGTATCTAAAGAGGAACTTTTACACTTAATCTGTTGTACAAAGAATAAAACAAATTCCTGAACAGAAATGAGCTCAGGTTTTGCAACAAGCTACAATAAACTTATTATACATACATATGTATAGAAACTAGAGGAAAATACATGATATTTCTATTTTCATCTCACTTGAGCCATATTATTTTGAGTCCTTCAATGAAAAAAAATATAATTATATAAATTAGGTCTCATACCGAATGAGATCATGTGATGCAGTCTTCCTGAATAAAACAAAGGAACCAAATGCACATTGCTCAAAGAAAACAATCAATAAAATTTACTTCTGCAAAAAGTTAGATCCAAATAAATAAAAATAATGTTGATATTTGGATTAGATAAAAAATTTAAATTATGGAGGACTTTAAAAAGAGCTATGAGCATTCTCTTTGCCATCTTATCAATCTCAAATATTCTTATTCTTGGCAACAAATAAGTACAGTCTTAAAGTCATATTTTAGCAAATTATAAACATTATAAGTTTCTTGGCCAGGAAAGGGGAGGCTAATTCAGTAAATATTTAAATTTTCCTAGACTCTGGAGTTAAGTCATGTCATATTATATCCTTTATACTGAACTCAATGACTTCACCTCTGGCAGTGTTTGTGACTTTAGTGCAGATTCAAATCTCAATTGAAAGATCCTTCTACAAGGAAGCAAATTTAAATAATAGTTTCAAAAAGGCTAAGATTTTACCACCAGAAAAATTACCATACCTTTCCTTTTTCAAGCAGAGCTTTTAGCAGGATTTCTCTGAGCCCTGAAGAGTTCATATAGCTATCTGCCATTAAATGTCTTACAAACCACCATCTAAACCAAAAGTTTATAGACATTACAACTGCAGGGTTTCTTTTTTTTGAAATATTTTAAACATAGTTCATTTTATCTTTATCTTGCTCCTTTTATTTTTTAATTGAATTATAGTTGAGTTAAAATGTGCCCATCTCTGCTGTACAGCAAAGTGACTCTGTTATACATATATATATATATATATATATATATATATATATATATATATATATTTATATATTTATATTCTTTTCCATTATGATTTATCCCAGGAAACTGGATATAGTTTCCCATGCTCTACAGTAGGACCTTGTTGCTTATCCATTCTCTATGCAATAGTTTGCATCTACCAATTCCAAACTCCCAGTCCATCCCTCTCCCTCCCCCCTTTCCCTTGGCAACCACAAATCTGATCTCTATGTCAAGACAGCAGGGTCTCTGAATTGAAGTGTTTACTTTATTCATAAAGCCAGAGATACTTCAAGTATACCACTTCATGAATGACCTCTTGTCTGTTCAATAGTTCATAAAATCAGTTTTATCCTGTTCTCCTCATTACTGAGAATTTCAATCAAACACTTGAAATTATCCTCTGGGATGCTCCATTTTCTCAGTAAAATGTCTTCAAAATGTGGTCGTTTATTTTTAGCTTTGTTGCAGTTAACCATGCAACATTAAAATAATTGTTTTGGGGATTTGGGGCAGCGTCCTTGTCAACAACACCTGTGGTTACAGAAGGCAGAGATTTGCTACAAGGTATGCAGCATTTTTTCTAGCCAAGCAGCAAAACTAGGTGTGTATATAGGACATAACTTGTTCTCCATCTGGGCCTCTGGCAGCTTGACTTTTCATTAACTTTATATTTTGCCTGGCAACAGAACTTTTCCAAGTTTATAAGATATTAATATATTTGAACTTCAGAATATAAGCATTTATCTTTGATGTCATTTGAGGGTTTTTTTTAACAAATGAAAAGCAGGAGCTGGTTCTCAAAACTCACTAATCTTTTCCTTCCATCATAAGTTGAGGGGAGGGACATTGCCGTCATTTGTCCTGTGACCTGCTACAAGCAATTAGCACCAATGTCAGTGATACCAGAGCTCATTTCATCATTTGACAGAGGAACTGTTTCTTCGTTCACTAATTTATTTATTTAAGAACTGTTTAGCAAGTGTCTAATAGGTTCTAGATACTGGGAATATAATGATGAAAAAGAAGATGCCTGTTTTGAGTAGCAGCATGGAGCATGTATTCTGATGAGGGAAGAAAGGATGGAAAACCAAAACTTAATATGATACCAGGTGGTGAACAATGCAATGCAGAAGAATTTAGTTGGGTGAAAACGTAGAAAGTGAAGAGGCAGAGCAGGGCTTGTCATTTTTGATATCTTCGTTTCCGTGGTTTGTTCTCAGACTCAAAACAGTTGAACTTTTCCAGAACATATGGCTATACATACAGTTCTTTAATAGTGTTGGCTTGTTTTATTTAGTTATTGGAAAAAAAATTAGGTTTTGGTAGCATATTAATTATTTCAACATAATTTTTCCTCACAAAGCTATACAAAACATCTAATATAGATGTAGGCTGTACAGATATGAAGTATTTTTATAGCTAATTTGGTTTCATGTTTCTGTTGGCAAGAACGTTGTCACAAGAGAGGCACCAATTCTCCTGTACCCATCACAAAAGGAAACGAAAATAACGTGAAAAGCCACATAAACATTACTATATTTTCCTTGATGTCTTAGACGTGGTCTAACCTCAAATAATAGGCTTAATGAATATGCCAATACATGGACATGATGATTATGACATTCGGTAGTGGATGAGGCTCAAATAAAGTGTGGTTCTTCTTCTGGTTCCTTATTGTGGTTCTGCTTTTCTGCTCTTCTCTGAAGCAGGAGTTGGTGGTCATCCTCCCTTACTAGAACCATGAACTTGTGTCAGAGGGACTTATCCATGGGAGGCACTTGCTTCTTGACTTGGTCAATCCTTGTCATATGGAGTTTATTTGGGGGGGTTAAATAATATCTCTGACCCAGTGACATGCATTCTATCAACAATATTTCTATCATTCTTGTTATGGATTTGTCTTTGCTAATTTTAGAAATCTCTACAATTGCAAATATCAGAGTTGTAGTTTTTCCCAAATAAATTTGTCCTAATAATTCCTTCAGTAACAGTAATCTCTACCTTTATGCTTTTATAAGTTCAGTATGAAATTAGGTATTAAAGATGTATTACATCCTGGCACTGTATAAGCAGTGAAAATATAATGAAAAATAAAATTGTTATGTGTAAAATATGACTCTAATTTTACAAAACGGTCAATGGCACAAATGTCATTCTTCATATCTTTATAAACATACATACGTGCATATTTGCATCCATTATATGAGCTTGGAAACAAAGTAAAGAAGAAGAAAAAAAAAATCCACAACGATGAGACGTAAGATTATCAAGATATGCCTGCAGGGGGCGCCGGACACATGACGGTTATGCAGAAAGACTATGAAAACCGTAGCCCCTGTAGTTTTTAAGTTAGAATTGCACTCATATTGTTGTCTTTTGATATTTTGTTTAGCAAAAATGTTAAACTGTAGAATAATATAGTCAGTATAACTTTAGTTAAAGGGAAACAAAAGACCAAACTAAAATAAATAATCTTTCTTTCAAATCATATGAAAAATAGTGACATAAAATATACACTTATTACTCTCATGGATTCACAGATTGAGGAATTCGGACACCGCAGAGCTGGATGGCTTATCTCTGTTCCATGATGTTCAGAGTCTCAGCTGGAGACCTGAAGGCTGGGGTCTAGAATCATCCAAAATCTCGTTCGTTCATATGTCTGGAGGTTCCTGCTGGCTTCTGTCTATTGGCAGAGGGCTGACATTTCCTTTGCGCTGTTTCCTCTATTTTGATTTTGGGTGCGTTCCAAAATCAAAGAGAGAGAGATGTGGAAACCTTAGTGCCTCATGATCTAACCTCAGAAGTCAAATTGCATTTCTTCTGCCACATTCTGTTAATTGACATCATCACAGACACCTGCCAGGTTTAAGGAGCGAATAAAAGAGAAGCCACCTCTTATGGAAGAGGTATTGGACCAGATCTACTTCTGTGGTCACTAGAAGAAAATATATAATCTGCTACAAACAAACACACTAGGTTATTAACCTGATTTACCTTAGAGATGAAGAATAAAATTATTTTTTCTGCTACACTTATTTGCGTTATCTTATCTGTGCCACAAGCATGCATTACTTCTTCCATTTAAAACTTTCAGAAGAAGGAGTTTTTAAGAGAAAGAGACCCAACTGGAAACACCAAGAACTAGAAAAAAAAAACAAAACAAAACAGAATCATTGACTCAATGAATAACTAATAGAAGGCCAAGAGTGAAGCAAGCTAACTGACAAGACTGCAAGGGTCCCAGAGGAACCAGATGAGATGGAAGAGTTTGGAAAGGGATTAACAATGAAATCAAAATAATTTTAGTGTGGTGAAAAGCATACTCCATGTTGTAGAACAATATAGAAAAAGTGTGTGATGCACACTTTAGATTAGTAAAGTGTTGAAAACGATGACAGAAGGGTTTTGGTGTTAGAAGATAGAGAAAGTAGATCCATGGATGAGAAATTGGTTTCTTTATGGAAAATGTTCAAATAAAGCTAAAAATACAAAGTTATACACAGCAGTTTCCTCATTTGAAGATGAACCTAAACTACAGATGAGACGCTCTTAGCAAGTGCCCAGAAAAAAGGGAGAATTTTAAAAAATCAAACATAGATGGATATATTGCTGCAATGTTAGTAGTGGTAGTTTACGTTATTATATGTCATTTCAAGGATAAAGAAATAATCTCAGAAGAATATGTTGGGTTGAGATTGTAGACGAGACAGAAAATCTATTATAGAATAATAAGGAAGGACATGAAGTAAGTTGTGTATCTGATATTGTGGAGTCAGAGACATGGAACCAAAGCAAAGGTGTAGAATGATTTGCATTATTTCAACCTTAGAAACAAGGGGATTCAAAGATTTCAAAGACAGAGTAATCTAAAAGTAAGGGAAATAGTAAAACCGTACTCTCTTTGAATTAAACCGTACTCTTCTTCATTAAATCCTCAGCCTTAGTTAGATGGATGGCAGAAGAACCTTCTGTCTGTCACTTGGGAACATGTGACACTCTTCACTCTCTTTAGGCTTATTAAACACACCACTTACTCCACCTTAAGAAATCAGAAAAAGAAGAGCAAGCTAAAACCAAAACAAGCGAGAGAAAATAATAATAATAATAAAGATGAGAGCTGAATTCAAGAAAACTGAAAACGGAAAAGCAGTAGAAACAAACAATGAAGCAAAAACCCTTTTTTGTTTTGGTTTTGATAACCCTCTAGCTAGACTGATCAGGGAAAACAGAGAAAAGCCACAAATGACCAGTATCAGGAATAAAGGAGGAAAGGTCATTACAAACTCTAGAGACATTAAAATGATAATAAAGAAATATTAACAAATACATATTTATGAATTTGCCAGCTTAGATTAAGTGGACAAATTATTTGAAAGGGATAAACTACCACGTTCATTCAAGAAGATAAATACACAATAGTCAAGGATTTGTTCTAAGAAATTGAATTTGAAATTTAAAAAAAACTTCCAACAGGAGAATTCCAGGGTCAGATGGCTTCACTGGAACATTCCACAATTTAAGAAATAAATAATATTAATGCTACACAAATTCCCCCAGAAAATAGAAAAGGAGAAAACATTTCCTAAGTGATTTATGAGAAAAATATCATCTTAATATGCAAACCAAAGACAAACTACTACCATTGCAAAGAGAAAACCACCACCAATATCTCTCAGGAGCACAGATGAAAAACTCTTCAATATACTACCATTGCAAAGAGAAAACCACCACCAATATCTCTCAGGAACACAGGTGCAAAGCTCTTCAATATACTACCATTGCAAAGAGAAAACCACCACCAATATCTCTCAGGAACACAGGTGCAAAACTCTTCAATATACTACCATTGCAAAGAGAAAACCACCACCAACATCTCTCAGGAACACAGATGCAAAACTCTTCAATATACTACCATTGCAAAGAGAAAACCACCACCAATATCTCTCAGGAACATAGATGCAAAACTCTTCAATAGAATATTGACAAATTAAATCCAGCAGTCTATAAAAAGGATAATACATCATGAACATGTTGGTTTACCCTAAGTATGCAAGATCTGTTCAACATTTGAAAATCAATCACTGTAGTTCACCATAACATCAGACTAAAGAATTCAAACCAAATGATCATCTCAATAGATGCAGATTAAAAAAAAAAAAAAAAAAACCTGAAAAAAGTAAACATCCATTTATAGCAAAATCTCTTAGAAAACTGAGAATATAAAGAAATTTCCTCAAGCTGATAAAAAGCATTTATATCAAACCTACAATTAAAATGTTACTTAAAAGTAAAAGACCAAATATGTTTCCCCTAAGGTCGACACAAAGCAGGAGTGTCCATTCTCACCCCTCCTGTTCAACGGCTAGTAAATGTCCAGGCCAGAACAATAAGGTACTGGAGAAAAAGGCACAGATATTATAAAGGAAGTAATTATCCTGTATGTATTCCCAGATGACATAATCATCTATGAGGACAATCCCAAAGAATATAAAAAATGCTAATGAAATTAATGATTGGGTTTAATATGATCAAAGAACACAAGATCAAAAATATCAATTTGAAATTGAAATTAAAAAGTGACAATTACATCATTTACAAAACACCTCAAATATTTAGATATAAATCTAAGAAATTGTGTGCAAAATCTTTATTTTGAAAGAGAAAATATATTTTTGAAATAAGTCAGAGAAAACATAAATAAATGGAGATGTATATTCACAAATTGAGTAAAAATATTGTTAGGATTTCAGTTCATGTCAAATTGATATATAGGTTCAATAAAATCCCAATCAAAATCCCAGGAGGTTTCTTTTTGCTGAAAATACCAAGCGGATTTTAAAATTTATGTAGAAACGTGAAGGATTAGAAAAGCCAAATTATGTTGTAAAAGAAAGGCAAAGTTGGATGATTCGTACTACTTGATTTTAAGATCTACTATAAAACTACAGTACCTAAGATGGTGTGATACTGGTAAAAGTATAGAAATAAAAATCACCTGAAAAATATTAAGTCCAGATATAGATGTACATATGGTCAATTAATTTTCAACAAAGGCAATTTACCGAAAAAAAGAATAGCTTTTGAAGAAATGGTACTAAAACTATTAGGCATCTATATGCAAAGAAAATGAATCTTAGTGAAATTTACTCAAAATGATAATAGACAATGTTAAACTTAAAACTATAAAAATTATAAAAGAAAGCACAGAAGAACTCTTTGTGAACTTGGGTTAAGCAAAGAGTTGTTAGATATGGTATTCAAAGTTCAATCCATTAAAGAAAATAAATTGTATTCCCTCAAAATTAAAAATATTTGCTCTTCAAAAGTTATTGTTATGGAAATAAGGCAAGCCACTGACTTGATGAAAATACTTGAACAAAATATATATCTGACAAAGGATTTGCAAATAAATACATTGATGTAAAGAGCTCTTATAACTCAATCATACAGATACAAGTAACCCAATTAAATGAAAAACGGGCAAAATATTTCAGCAGACCCATTACCAAAGAGGACACATGGATAGCAAATAAACCCATGCAAAGATGCTCAACCTCATTAGTAATTAGGGAAATGTAATTTAAAGTCATGATAAGATACCACTACACACTGATTAAAATGCTTAGATTAAAAAGAGTGTTTAAGTGTTGGCAAGCATGTGAACAGCTGAAATTACCCTACACACTGCTGCTGGGAATGTAAAATACCGAAACCCTTTTCAAAACTTTTGGCAGTTTCTTAAAAAGTTAACACACACGTACCACATTATGTAGCCATTCAAATCCTAGGTATATTACCAAAAGAAATTAAGATGTATGCCCACTACACGGAGACTTCTGCATGGATATTTGTAACAGCTTTACTTCTTTTACCCCTAACTGGAAACAACCCAAACATCCATCATCAGGTGAAGGGATAAACAAGTTGTGTTTACAAAGGGAGACTATTTTGCAATAGAAAGAATTAACAATAGATACACAGAAGAATGGGGACGAATCTCCAAAAAATTGCGTGGAGTGAAAGAAGTCAGTCTTCCGCTACTTCTAAAAAGAAACAGAGTATATATTGTATAAACCCACGAATATAAATTTTTTTGAAAGTGAAAACTAATCTGCAATGACAAGCAGATGAGTGGGTCTTGGATGAGTGTGAAGAAAGTGTGTACATTGGGATGAAGAGGCATAAGGAAACTTTCGGGGGTTCATATTCCCAGTTTGATGATGGTTTTGTTGTTCTAGTCATACGCCAAAGCTCATCAAATTATGCACTTTAAGTACATGCAGTTTATTATGTGTCAAATATGAGAAAAATATACTGTAATATGAGGAAAACGTAGAAAAAGAGTGTCCCTTAAATATACATGATTGGATTAATAATAATTTGGAATTTTACCTGTCTTATCCTATTTTTCTGCTGAAAGCAGAGCCTAAAAGAAGAGCTGTGTGCTGGGGTATCAAGACAGAAACTGGGAGACAAGGGAAGTTAAATCAAGTGTGTGTTGGGGAGCTGACACCACTGCAGGCAAGCAGAACCTGGCTCCTGCCTGGACACAGAGAACCATGTGAAGTGGGGAAGCGAGACCTCCATCCACTGGCTCCCACCCTGTTTGGGTCCAGGGATGCTGCACGAGGTGCTGACTTCCTGGCTCTTCCAGGTTTGTGCATGAGTCAGGATGGCACAGGAGTCCAACAGAGGGACAGCAGGGATGTGCCTGTGGAAGTGAAAGATTAGCGGGTGCAGCTGGTTGTTATGAGAACAGCTGCAGCAAAGTCTGGGGGAGACCATGTGAGGGGAAGCTTGTCAGGCGTCCAATATGGCGACACAATATCATCCTTGGCCCATGATTCATGACTCTCTTTGAATTTAATTAAGCAATCAATGGATTTAATACTATAATGAGCCCACTGCTCCACTCAACTACTGGAACATCACCAATACCGTACAGCTGCCGAGGGGTTCCTAATCCATCTCACCTGACTGCTGACCCATCATGTTAACTTCTATCCCGATGATCACGTCCATCAGTCCCTTACTTTAAAAAAAAAGTTTAATCTCTATGGTTCATTTCTGGACTTAATAGAAATATATATATATATATATATATATATATATATATATATATTAGATATTATGCTCTGGGACTTGCTTTTCACTCAAATTACATTATTAAGATTCATGCATATTTGGGCATGTTTTTGTAATTCATTCACCTACACTGTTATTTCATTTTTCATCGTGAAGAAACTATTATCCACTCTCCTTAACTGGGCATTGAAGTTGTTTCTAGTTTTGCTATTACATATGTGCTGCTGTGAACATCCATGTGCATGTTTCCTGGTCCTCATGAAAAAGTTTCTCTAGAAACTAGAAGGGATAGCGTAGCATGACAGAGAATGTGGATATACAAGATGGTGCTAAATGGTTTTCCAGATGACTCTAACTCCAGCTAGGGAGCTGAGTCAACTCATGGGATTAACACATGGTATGTAAGCCACCAAGTTTGTTATGCAGCAACAGAGAACCAAAATGCAAATAATATTATTTCTGGGACTCTTTTGTAAAACAAATGTTGGAATCGCCTCAAGCATCCATTTTCTAAAATGTATCGAACATTTTTTTGAAACAGGAGAAAAGTTTATCTACAAAAAATCTGTACAAGTTGTGGTTAACAGGGTATTCAGAGGCAAATTTAAAATCCTTACCAGTTTCATAATAAAACAAAGAAAGAATTAAATGAAATGTACTAAGTTTCTTCTAAAGAATGTACCAAATTACAAGACACATCTAAAGAAAACATACAATGAATTTAGTAATTCCATCTGGAGAATAAGTAAATTAAAATATAAATAATAACATATTTGCAAATATAAATGTCAAATGCCTCACTAAAACACCTATAGGTAAAGCCAACATGCTTAAAAATATACATATATATGTTTTATATATATTTAAACATATATATGTATAGATAAACAAGAATGGTGCAGATGTGGTACCGGCCACACAAGATGGTAAATATTCGAAACCCCTAATGTGGCTCACATATTCATATGTGATCATTTCAATAGAGCTCAAAAGGCAGTTGATCAGATGCAATATTCCTGCAGGATTAAAAAAGCAAACAGACAAGCAAATGAAAATCACTTAGGAAACTGGAAGTGGAAATTTCCTTAACATTAGAAACTACTTTTTTAATGCAAAGAAACAACAGCTTATTTAAGAATATAGTTAGAGTTATTTCTATTAAAATAAAAAATATTAAAGAATGTAGACTATCCCCTTTACCTTTGATATGCTTTCTTTAGTTTTTTAGATAATCACACAAAATGATAAAAACAAATGAAATATAGCTTTCCTAAAGATGAAAATTACATGTCAGTACTTGCAGGTACTCTGAAATTCCAACTGAAAAACTACCAAAAAATTGACTACTCATTTAAAATAATGTAAAATTCAACCAGATAGTCTATTATATAAAAGAAGTACACACAATTAAGAATATTCTTTAATGTTGGATATTACCATTTATACAAATATAATGGTAACAAAATCAAATTCTTAATGGCAAGGAACTAAAGCATAAAATATCTGTAAATACATTTAACGAAAAATACATAGAAGCACCAAAAAGAAAATTTCAAATCTTCTCTGAAGGCTAAATATAGCTTAGATAAAAAGACATGACATGGTATAAAATATTAAAATCTATGCCTCAAAATATTACACAGATAAAACACAATTCTTTAATTTTTAAACTTTAGCACCCTTTTTATCAGTGTCCATTCAAATGGGATTATACAAGGCATCTATTAAATAAACAATAAGAAAACCAACACTTTAAAAATAACAATTAAAACTCCTGGTATTATTGTAGTGATCAGACAGTATGTAATTGATATAAGAAATGGCAATGCATCGAACAGAAGAAATTCATGGAACAAAACAAAAAATATATATTTTCTAACCTATTTAACACTTTTAAATTGATTTTTTATATTTGTTTATTGGTTTTCTAACAAATTGCATTGGAAAAACAGGTTAACTTCTGAGAAAAACTCAATTTAGATGATTTATTTTTTATAATACTCCACAATTAATTTCAGTTAGAACATATATTTAATAAAACTATTAACGAACTACAAAGACCAGATGAATGAATATCCATAGATACCAATGTCAAGAGGAAACTGCTAAAAGCAAAAGCAAAAAAAGAAAAAAAAGGGGAAAATATTTTGATAGATTTGTCTATGCAATTTCTGAACCTCAAAAAGGACACCATAATCAAAAAAGAAAGTCCATGTCAATATTTGCAGAAAAAAATAGATCGAGGATTAACAAGTTCACTATTTATATGAAATGTCATGCAAACTCAAAAGTAAAATAGAAGGAGTCTATTGTTGAAGACACCAGTAAATATTGATTGCAGGAGCCTGAGCCCACCCCTGAACACACACACACACACACACACACACACACACACACACACACAACCCGTTCCCAGAGAAACTCTCTCTTGCTCTTGGGAGGAAAAACTCTGAAATAAAATTTGCAGGTGTAGTTATGGTGAGCTTATCTCATTTACTATTGGAAAAGTAATATGAGCAAGAGAGAGAGACAGAAAGATGCAGGGAAGTATGCAAAAATTGCAATTATGGTTTGCTTGGGTACACTCAGTAACAGAATTATAGATTGCTTTTATTTTATTTTTTACACTTTTAATTATTTTGTCTACTGAAAAAATTCTAATAAACAGATATTGCTATCATCATGAAGAGAAGAATCAATTAATGATTCATCGTAGTGTACACGATTCTGGTTTTCTTGTGGTTACATGTAATTCCTTTTGTGGACACTGTGCTAAACCACTAAGTGCCAGGACTTTGAAATCTATCAGACAGAGACAAGAAATCCATGGGATTTTCAAAGATTTTAGAAAAATATCATTTGTGTGGTGATGAA
This sequence comes from Phocoena phocoena, assembly GCF_963924675.1. Lineage (NCBI taxonomy): Eukaryota > Metazoa > Chordata > Mammalia > Artiodactyla > Phocoenidae > Phocoena > Phocoena phocoena. The sequence goes on along the minus strand of NC_089221.1, from coordinate 3,695,940 downwards.
AACAGAAGGACCAGTATAAAACTAGATTTTATAATCCAAACTCTTTTATTTGCTTTTGACTCCAACGGAGGATCGATTTTCTCCAAAAGGTATTATAAAGTAGGTGTCTTGTTTTTAGTACAAGTTATAATATGCTCATGCATATGACCACATGAATAGTAACATTCAGTGAAGGAGAAAAGACCACTCGACTAAGTTCAAGAGAAATTATCTTCTACTTTAGTTCCATCACTAACCTGCTGTATAATCTGACTGGAGACCACACGTAACTCCTCTGAGATGCAGCTTTCTTAAATACAAATATAGAAACAAGGTTTAGGGTTTTCTAAACTCATATTTTAGGACAAAGCATCCACAGATTATGTTTAAGCTAGAATCTTTCACCAAAGCAGTAATATGAGGCAGCTGAATCAAGGAAAATATTTTTTTCTCCTTCAGTTTGAACTAAACATTATACTAGGATTGTTTCCTTTCAATATTGAAAGTGAATGGAAATGAAACTCTACAGTTAAAACGTAACTTGAAAGAATTTATGTGGTTCAGTGGGTAATAATTGCAACATTTTCCATGGCTTATTAGAGAGCAATTTCTTTGGTTCTACTAGGTGTTTCAGAATATTTCGAAAGGTTTCTTCCTAGTGTATCTTTTCTTTTTAAATTTTCCTTCGAGTGGCATAATATTTCTGTATTTCAATGGAGAAAGTGGAACTAAATAAAATGAAAATTACCAATGCAGGTTCTTTAGTGCTACTTTACCCACTGTAACTGAAGAAGTACTAACCCTCAAATACTCCTGTGATTTGCTGTTTCCTTGAAACAGATTGATTTACCTTTACTTTTCTTGATGCATAGAATTTTTAAAAAATACCTGGTTAGCTCATCACTACTCAGGAGTTTAATTAAAAATCTTCTGAAATGTATCTGATAATAACACATACATAAACACAGAAAACATTTCATTTCCTTATTTTGCCTGTTTTGAAGCTTCGGACCAAAGACTTTAAGAACCAGCAAGTCTTTAAGAGAAATCATTTTTCTCCTCCTCTGTGAGCTCCATGAATTTCACAGTCATCACTGGGGGATGAAAGTAGGAGTGAATCCGGTTGCGATGGCTGGTCTGTAGACGGCTTCCCAGAATCAGCCGGAGGGGGGCAGTATAAGACAACATTTTCATCGTTAGAGGAGGCAGCTGCCCGTGAATCAAATCTTCCTTAACAATTGCAACCGATAAAAATCAGCTTTTCCCCTTAATTACTGCTAAATGAATACCTTCTGATCTAGCAGTCAGATGGTAAGGCTGATGATTGAGCAGGCAACTAACACTTCTGGAGAGCTTGAAATTCCCTGGGTGCCGGATGGACCGTTTCCACAGACACATGAGATCTCACTAAGCAGGCAGCAATCCTGTGGCACAAACAGCCACGCTTTAGACGCGAGGACACTGAACTCGAAAAGTTTAAGCAGCCCCCCTCATGAGCAGTCTGCCATGATGTTCAGCTCCATGGAGCAGTGGTCCGGGGAGGTGAAAACACTCACAGGTGGGATGCTTTCCTTCCCCGTGAGTCTCAGTGCCTGCCCTGTTGAACCAGAACAGGGTCCCTCGGGCCTCACCACAACATCCAGAAACAATGCACAGAAGGAGCCGGCATTTACAAGCAAGAAAGTTCCAGACGCTGCAGTGCTATTGCTGAGTGCCGTCGGCTGGGCTGGAAAGAGGTGAGAAGATTGAATCGTGTGGCAGGCCGTACCTAAGAAGAGGGCACCGAGCTTCTTTCCAAGTTAGAAACACGCATAAAAATATGAAGGAGATTTGATTTTTAAAAGACACTTAAATAATGGAGCAAATACCTTCCAGCAGCATTTTCTGTCTTCTGCATATTTCTAAAGGAGACATGCTTTGTAACCACATATCTACTCTCAGAAATGCTGCCCTAGATTTCCTATGGAGGTTGAAGTCACTGTATCATTGCCTGCATCCTCCCTTTGTTAAGTAATCACACACACACACACACACACACACACACACACACAATTATATATAATCAACACATTACTCCGAGGAGACTTGCCCACATACAATGTGCAGGTGCCCGAGACTCATTCCATCTTCACGTCAGGTATCAGCTGTCACCTGTCACAGTATCTGCTGTGCATATGGAGACACTCCTCCCTGGCAGGTTTCACTGGACCAGCAGAAAATAAAAAGCACAGTCAAGCCCAAAACACTGATTCAGCAGCCTCCTGCAGACATGCATGGTGGAGGGAATTAAAAACACATATATGTTTATATATGGAAGCTGAAATGGACAGTAAGCCCATTGATGTGATGGTCTTAATAGGACTTTTTTGTTGATGTTGTTAGATAGCTTGATTGAGGTATACTTGACGTAAAATTGGCTGCACATAAAGTGTTCAATTTTATGTTTGACATATAAATCCTTACCCGTGAAACCATCACCAGAGTCAAGATAATGCATTAACCGTCGATGCCCAAAGTTTCATCGCAATCCCTTCCTTCCACTCCTTCTTGTCCCTCTGCCTCCGTCAACCACTGACGTGCTTTCTATCTTGTTTGCATTTTATAGAAATTTATGCAATATGAATCATACAATACTTATTTTTTTCTCTGGCTGTTTTCACTCAGAATAATTATTTTGATAACTGGCCATGTTCACTCTATTTCATTGCTGGGTAGTATTCATTGTATGGATATACCACAGTTTACCCATTCACCTCAATGAGTATTTGAGTTGTTTTAGTTGTTGGCTAATACTAAGAAAGCTGTTAGAAACATTAGTGTGTGTGTGTGTGTGTGTGTGTGTGGTGTGTCTGTGCTGGGGGGCACATGCTTTCATTTCTGTAAGGTAAATACCTAGGAATGGGGTGGTTAGATCATACAGGAGGAGTGTGTTTAACTTTTTAAGAAACCTGAACTGTTTTTGAAAGTTATTTTAATGTTTTATGTTCCTACCAGCAGCATATGTATGTTTGTGTTCATCCCAATCTGCACTAAAACTCTGTAAGTTTATAAGGTTTGTTCCAATGGGTGTGTAGTGGTATCCCACTGTGGTTTCATTTTGCATTTCCCTAATGACAACTGATCTTTTAATGTGCTTATTTGCCAGCTGTACATTTTCTTTGGTAATGTGTTTGTTCACATAGTTTTCTCATTTTTAAATTGGGATTTTTGTTTCTCATTATTGAGTTTTGGCATTCATATTTTTTATAAACATTTTTATTAGACATATGATTTACAAGCATTTTACTCAGCCTGTAGTTGTGTTTTCATTCTCTTTAAATGTATTTTTTTGAAGAATGAAAGTTCTTTTAACCTTTATAAAGTTTAACTTGTCATTTTTTTAATTTTATGGATTGGGCTTTTGATGTCATATCTAAAACATCTTTATCTAAGTGAAGGTCACAAGATCTTAAGTCATTTTCGTTTTTCATTATAACAAATGATGCCGCATTAAATATTCTTGTACATGTGGTCTTGTGAGCATATTTCTCTCTATATATATTCTCTGAAAATAATATATGTAAATTATATATATATACATTTATATTTTTTCCAGTTTTGTTGAGATATCATTGTCATATAACATTGTGTAAGTTTAAAGTGTACAACCTGTTGATTTCATACATTTGTATATTGCAGTATGATTAACACTTTAGAATTAGCTACACCTATATCATGTCATATAATTAGCATTTATTTTTTGTGGTGAGAACATTTAAGATGTACTCACTTAGCAACTTTCAAGTATACAGTTATCTATAATCCCATGTGCATTAGATCTCCATAACTTACTCATAACAAGAAGTTTGCATCCTTTGACCAATGTCTCCCCATTTCCCCAAACCCCAGCCCCCTGCAGCCAACACTTTTCTTATGAGTTTTTTTTTTTTTTTTAATTACACATATCAATGACATCATACTGTGTTTGTCTTCCTCTGTCTGACTTAGAATACATATTTGGAATGCATATTTGGGTGTGAGCATCTTCACATATACTAAGTATTGCCCAGTGTTTCAAAGTGGTTGGGTCAATATCTACTCCCACAAATGATGTAGAGTCCCCATTTCCTTCTATTTCTCACAATCCTCTCCCACATATGGCATCATCATACTCCTTAATTTTTGCCAGTGTCATCGCACTGCAGTTTTAATTTACACTTCCCATTTAAGACAAATTTAGCCATGTACCTATAGGTTTATTGGGAACTCATGTTTCTCCTTTTGTGAATTACCTTCTCTCGTCTGCAGTAAAGGGACCTGAGCAAACCCGGAGATCAGTGTTTCCTGGGATATTAAGGCAGAGACAATCGATCACTCATCCTGTTTTCAGTAAACGCATATGAATATACTCTTGTTTATTCTATTTTTGTTTTTGTTTCTCCAAATGCATAAACCCATGAGCCAGTAGAGCTGTAGCCAACTTCTCCAAAGTGTTTAGGGAGAGGCCAATGAGCAGGAAAGCACAAAACTCTCCCTGAGAATGGCAAAGTCAAGTGTCTGAATTCCAGAAGAATCCTTATATAATTCTGGTTAATTATCAGTAGTTGTTTGTCCCTGTGAAGAGCTTTGCCCTTGTAGACCTGGGAACACATTCCTTGGCTGGAAGTACACTACCTGCCCCACTTCTATTCAATGCCAAATGGGAGTTCCTATTCCTTTTCTAATGAGATATTACACCCTCTGTTTCTGATGCATGTTTCCATCAATCACGTGACAAGAAAACTATACCTTTGCCTACTTACTCGTGTTTCAAATTTTTCTTGTTAATTTGTTGGGATTTTAGTATATTCTGGAAACTGTTCTCTTAGTTGATCTACTGTGTGGTGTGTTCTTTATTCATTTAAGTAATAGTTCCAAGTCTTTGTTTCACCATTTGGTATTACTAGCTCTTTGATCTTGAAGAAATTTCATCATCTGCTATGCCTCAATACCACCACTGGAAAATTTATGATAACAACATTATCTACCTAATAGATATTTGGGGGATTAGATGGGTTAATATATACACAGTGATAAGAACAAAACCATACATTTAATAAACACTATATAAATATTTGTTGTCATTATTATTAAAGGGGTCTTCGTAACAGAAAGGTTTTAATGTTACTGTAGTCTCAAAATATACAGTTGATTTGAGAGTACATTTTTGTCTTTTAAGACCTACTTAAGAAGTGCCTCCCTATACTGGTGTTGGATAGATATTTTCCAAGTTGTCTTCTGAAAGTTTTGTACTTTTGCATATTAATTATGTCTTTAATCTATCTGGGACTGATTTATAACTTGGTGTGATCTAAGGATCGATTTTATCTTCACATATAGACAATGCCAAAGTGCTTGTTTTAATATTCCAGTTTTTTCATTCATTTTTATTTCATCTTTTCATACTCTAAAAGTTCACATATTCATGGACTTTTGAGCATCTCCAGTTTGTCACAAAACTATTTCTTTGTCACAAACTTATTTCTATGTCCATACACAAATATCCGATCTTTAATACTATAGTTTTACTTTTGAATTCTGATTGCATTGGAATGTTTCTTCAATTCTCTTGGCTTACCTTGTTGCTTTAATTTTCCATAGGACTATAATGATCAACTTGTCAATTTCCATGTAATTTTATTGAATTGCATAAAATTTATAGATTAGAAATGTATTGCATTTATAGACCAGTTAGGGAATAATTAACAGCCTTCATTTCCATAAATAAGCATGGTAGAGTTTTCATTTTGGGGACCCTTCTTTTATGTCCTTCATTAACATACTTTTTTGGACATTTTCCTAAGTAGCTCAATAGTTTTTATTTCTACTGTAAATGACATCTTGCTTTTTTCTATTACATTTCACAGCTACTATTGTTGCACAATACCATTCACATATATATAATATTACTGTTTATATATGTGTATACTATGCATGTATGTAGTCTTATACATAGACATCTGTATTTCTTCCTTTATAATTCTTATAAAATATTTCTTGGCTTTCTACTTGGCTAGGACATTCAGCACAAAGTAGAATAGGACCAGTTATAACTGGCAATCCTGACATCAAAAGGAATGTTTTTGATATGAGTTTATACTGTTGGCTTTATACTCTAGTTTCATGAAAGAAATACTTAACGATGTTAAGAAAAATCCTTTCTATTCCAAATTTGGTTGAACTATAGCAAATAATATTGTGAATGGACTGAGGCAATATGCTTTTTCTTGCTTAATCTTCATTCAGTAACCTCCATTAATTCTTGCCAATGCCTATTGTACTAATTAGTAATGCTGCATGTTTTTTGTACATTCGCTACTATTTCATTTTGTGCTGTTACCTCTCTGGTGACAAATGAGATTGTTCTAGAATTTTTATTTTATATTTTTCCAGAGTACTCTAGGCTATATTAATTTTATAAATGAGTTATGAAGATCTTCTTTTGTTCTCTGAAAGGGTATATAACACAGAGATAATACACTCCTTAATATTTGAGGAAAACCCATTTGTAAAACAGTCCGTACCTTTTCTTATTTTGAGGAATTGGAGAGAAGTTTACTAATGATTTGATTTATTTAACAGTTTCCAGTTTATTCTGGTTTTCTGACTTTTTTTCTTAATTTTCATAAATTATATTTTTATAGAAATTATATATTTAAGCTTTCAAATTTGTCAGCATAAACTAGTTTGAAGTATCTCATAATTTTTGCACATTGCTTATATCATTTGATATGCCATAATTTTCAGATTTAATGTTGTTTTATTTTTTCTTTCCTATTTTATTGGTACATTTTGGCAAAGTCTCTTTAACTTTAAAATAAATCAGGATTGAGTTTTATTAATTCTTTGATTTTTTACTTTATTTTTTGTGCTGTATTTTCTTTTCTATGTATTTATATATAAATTGGGTTTATTCTTTTTGTTTTTTCTAGATAATATAGTTGTCTTAAGACTATAATTCTAACTATAGTTCCTTTGAGATAGACTCTAGTTTTAGTTTGGATGATTTTAGGCTTCCCTTGTTTATGGAATTCAACTGTTTCACTAAGTCATGTCTAGGAGTGGATTTAATTTGATCCACTCTGTTTATAACAGATTTTACTTATTGTCAATCATCAATTCTGCAAAAAGTTCACCACTACTTTGTGAGTCTTGCCTTTCTCTATTTTCTCTTTTCTCCAAATTCTGAGTTGCAGCTTTTCATACTAGTCTCTGTTATTCTCCTAGTCTCTCATCCTATTTTCCATTTTTTAATCTCTTTAATCTATCCTGGTAATTTCCTTAATTCTATCTTCCACTTTATTAATTCTCTCTTCCTTAAACAAAATATGTTGTTAACTCATCTATTGGATTATACATTTTTTTAAATTTTATTTTTACTTCTAAAATCACATATTTTTTTTATTTTAATGTATTTTTTGTTTTCATGGTATTTTCTTTTTCTTTGATTTCTTAAAACTTTATCTATTTAGAGACTCTACCAGATTATTTTATTCTTTTAAATGATTGTGATCTAAATAGGGAGATGTGTGCATGTATGCATGTGTGTGGATGTGCTTAGGTCTATGCAGAGGCCAGAAAGAAAGTAATTTGGGTTTTATAGTAATATACAATGTACTAATATGCAAATTTCATAACTTTAGCTTCATCTCAATAGTTAAATTCAACTTATAAATCTTAGTGTTTGATTTATTAATCTAGCAATTTTTAAATGAATACTGAATTAATCAAATGCATTTATAAAACTCCCCTTAAAACAATCAGAGCCACTGAATTACTTATTTGAACAAATTATCTTAAGTATTCAAACTTTATTTTGAGTATACTGTGTTAGATAATCTCTTTGAGCACTTCATATTCCTGAGAGGGCAAACATAAAATCCCAGGAATAAAATAATCCCAAACAGTAAGATCTTATAAATCTTAAAAATTAAACTCATGAATTAATCTATCAAGTTCTTGTAAATATGTTAATTTTTATGTTAATTTTGCTATATCCAAAAGGTGTAGCAAAAAATCTTAATACTTTTAGTAAAAACGTATACTGGAAGCTTTTAGACATGACCCTCTAGAGAGAAACACGGAGCTATGTGAGACTGTAATCCTTCGGCCCAACCTACTGCCCATGGAGTCAGAGGAGCCATGCTTGCAGGAGGCCCTTTGCTTCCACTGTTCTGGACTGGTCTACCTGAGAGACTCTGGCTTTCCGGGACCCTGTGGGATGGCTCAGGAAGTCCCCATAAAGCATTTCTGCTTCACACTGAAGCATGGCAAATGTTTCGAGGAAAAGCACCTCTGTGATTGAGCTGGAAGCTGAATTAGCCACATTCTTCACTGAACACCATATTTAGTTGAAACAACTGACAGACAAACTATAATTATTCACACTTTGGTAGACATTTTGTAGACATTTTCTCAAAAACAAATCAAGTGAGCCTGACACCTCATGGAAAACAACTGACAGTATTTGTTGCTGAGAATAAAAAGGGAGTTTTCAAACATGAGCTTGACAACTTTTCAATATTTAGAGACTATTCTGATGAGATTGGTGGTGTTATTAATAAAGGTGACTTTTTTGATATTTTTAACTGAAATGTGTCAACAATGAGAAGATCTGCAAAACTCAGTGAACCAATGTCCAAATCATCAATGAGGGATGTTACATTATCACAAATGGGTAAAAATTCCATCTATTCAAAGTACACAAAAGACCAGTGGGTTTTAACGTAACTGAGCATGAAAATTTGTGGTTTTTTTCTCAGATTCCACATTGCAAGAAGCTAATATGGTATCTGGTACTACTTGTTCTGTTTCAATAGTATCACAGAAGAATATCCTCAGTTCCACAAAGAGGTTATGAAAATAGTTCTGTTTTCCAGGCACATATGTCTGTGAGGCCAGATTTTCTTCATATACTTGAACCAAAACAATTCATCACAGAAGATGCAATGAAAAAGCATATGTGAGGATCCAGCTGTCTTCTAGGAATCTCAGCACTAAGTAGGTTTGCAAAAAGCTAAAAAAAATATGCCACTCTTCTCACTGTCTTGTTTAAAATAAAGATATTTTTCATAAAAAATTACTTTATATATATATATATATATATATATATATATATATATATATATATATATACACAGACATGCGTCGTATCTTGGTCTTCTGGCTTCTGCCAAACTCCACAGATCTTCTAGATTCTGATCCATGGTGCACCTTTCTGGGTCCTGCCCCTGTAGGTCAGGCCCTGGCGATGTTAGCAGTGGGGAGAGTGTTTGCAAGACAAACACTGCATTCGGTTAAATACAGTCTGCACATGCTAACTGAAGGCTTCCCTTTATATGTAGTTTAATCACATGTGTAATACCAAGGACGGGAAACTCAGAGGCACACGGGACTCAGCAGAGTTGTCAGCCAGGTAGCACTTATTGGGCCTGCTTTGTACCCTTCAAATTCTTAGAATCATTCCCAAGTTTTGTCCCATCCTTTAATCACTTTTAACTTTTTGTAGACTTGCTGTAATTCAAATGTTTTCAGAGACTGAATCTTGGCAAAAGTAGTTTTTACCTCTTTAGCCATTATTCCCGTCATTCAGTCTCCTCCTAGAATCCACGTTTGTTAATATTTCTGCTTTTATTTTATCGCTTTCCAGAATCCCACACACAACTATACATACATGCACACGCACGTGTTACTGAACCAGTTGGATCAAGTTCAAAAGAAGTTCAAAATATAATGACACTTCACTGTCGAGAACTTTAGCTTCCTTCACTTAAAAACAAGTACATTATATGGCATAACCAACAGGGCATTATCCCATCTGAAATAGTTATTATGATAACTATAATAATTGTTATTATTCAATAATTCATTAATAGCATCTAATGTCAATTTACTGTCCCAATCATATTACAATTTCCACACTTGCCCATTTGTTTCAATCATAGAGATTTTCTGTTTTGTTTTAAGCCAGAATTTCATGGTGATCATACCATTTAGTTCTTTTTAATCTAAACAGCCCGATATCTTTGCTTTTTTCTTACTGACTTTTATGTATCTGGGTCAATTGTCTTGATGAATACACCACATTTGGGATTTGTATGATTATTTCTCTGTGGATATGTTTTTCTGCTTCTTCTATCTTTCTATATCATGAAAACTAGAATTTGGGTCTAGAGTTTGAGCCAGTTCAGATTAAATTTTTATTGGCAAGTATAGTTCATTGATATTGATGAATGACAAAATTATAACTTCTACTATGGAAAAAATAGTGAGAAAATTCAGAATTTGTCCCACATCATTTAGTTACAGGTACATGCAATTAAATGAAGACAGACAAATTTGTTCTAGTTCTTAATTCTGAGAAAAATTTCTCACTGCCTAGCTGATACTGAATAACACAGGGGTACCATAATTCACAGTAGTTATGTAAAAACAGTGACTATGTTACACATCTGGCAGTTTTATATACTAACCAATGGTTTTCATAAAACGTATAATTTTCAGCTATAATTCTGTAAATGTATTTACACGAGGGAATAAGATAACTTATTTAGCTTGTGAATCTTCTCTTTTAATATGGCAAAATGGAAATTAACTGTAGATCATGTCTTTCTGTCCTCCTGTAAAGACATTAATATAATTTTTATAAATGAATTAAAAGGGGAATCCCTTTATATTCAAGAGCTTAATGTCGCTTCATTAATGAACATATGGCAAAGTGATTTGGGTAAATATCCGGTTTCCCCTGTCATGCTAATCACTGTTAGAGCCAGAAAGATGCTGCCTGTATCAGCTGAGACACCATAAGTGCCTTTGGGTTTAATTCAAGGTGTAATTGCTCATTGAGAGCCACTATGCACAGTATTAGCAATAATACCAAGTTAGATGATGCTGGCTTTGTGCTGAGACTTGTTCTTTTCCCGATTATGGAGTCAATTTGCTGTGGGGCTTAAAGAAGGTCATAGACCACATTCTGTACCTCCTGGGAAGCCCTAGGAACTCTTGGATCCAACAGTCCAGAAGTGTAGATGAAGAAACTTGGACCCAGAAAGGTTGAGGCCAAGGGCTGCAGCGGCCCAGCCACAGCAGAGTCAGGATGTAGCCCAGGGTTGCTGACAGTGGGCAGGACCCAGCGGCATCCGCTACTCCCCTTGCCCTCACCTCCCCACCACTCACCCTGCTTCAGCCATACCAGACTCCAGTGGGTCCCATACTCCCAATGCTCTTTTCCCTGAACACATCTGCATGTGCTGTTCTATGGGCCAGAGTGCTGGCTCCCCACTCCTCAACATCCTGATGGCGTTCCCTGGAGACCCAGGCCAACAGCCCACCTTGCTGGAAGCTCCCCTGGGGAGCTGGTAACCCCACCCCTCCTTACCTCATTCCCATAGCATCTGCTGCTTCTCACAAGGCTCCTGAGCAACACACCACGAAGGTGGCAGCCTCTTGGATGGGTGCCTTTCAGAGTTCCTCTTCCTCAGAGGGTGCGAGGGCCCCAGCCTCTGTGGTCAGCAAGGGTTCCCACACAACGCATCACAGAAAACATTGTCACTGGGGTTATTTTGTTGTTAATCTTGACCTTTAAATACCCTCCTAGTGGACTGTAGTTTTCCTGTGGCCAGCTGTCTCGTTTTCTCTCCAACCCCCTTTTTCTAGATAATAGACACTAATTGCATGCTAGCTGAATAAATGTTTGCAAGGCAGAAATAGAGACACAGATGTAGAGAACAAACATATGGACACCAAGGGGGGAAAGTGGGGGGAATATGGTAGTGTGGTGGTGGGATTAACTGGAAGATTGGGATTGACATGTATACACTTATATGTATAAAATAGATAACTAATAAAAACCTGCTGTATAAAAAAATAAACTAAACTAAAATTCAAAAAAATATGTAAATGGACAAAGCAACACATTTGAGCTCTGATTCTTTTTTACATTTCTTTTATTGATGTATAGTTGATTTATGTTGTGTTAATTTCTGCTGTACAGCAAAGTGATTCAGTTTTATATATATATGTATACATTATTAAATATTTTTTTCCATGATGGTTTATCACAGGATATTGAATATAGTTCCCTGTGCTCTACAGTAGGACCTTTCTGTTGATCCATCTATTTATACTACTTTGCATCTGCTAATCCCAAGATCCCAATCCATTCCTTCCCCCCTCCCTCCTCCCTCTTGGCAATAAGTCTGTTCTCTATATCTGTGAGTCTGTTTCTGTTTTGTAGACAAGTTCATTTGTGTCATATTTTAGATTCCACAAGCTCTGATTCTTTAACTTTAAATTTTCCTGAGAAAAACTCATTTTTTACCTATACCAGCCCACTACCCTTCCAAGAACATATGACCAAGAATTTCTACAAGTCTGATTAAGTCAAGTATTATTGTATTTCACTATGTCGTTAAATATTATCATATTTACCCAATTTCCCTTTTATCCCTCTTTCTTGTCCAACTCTATGAGATATTGACTAGTCAAGAACAGGGCTTTTTGTAAGGGGAATGACCAGTAACAGGCAACTTCATCTTCCAAACCTGAGCAATTGCAATTTCAGAGCTTGTTGGTTTCTTTCTAACTTACCACCTATTTTTTATACTTCTCTCATAATCTTCTTTTGATATTCAAAATCAATTCTAGAATTACTAAAATCAACAAAACTTTTTTGTCTTATTAGTTAATACTTTTTAGTTGACATCTCCATAAACTGATATAACTGGAAAAAAACAAAACAATAAAAAGAAACTAACGCTGTTTACATGCCCTTTATCTACCCAGACTCGTTAGACCGAACCATGTTAATATAGGAATTGAGTCTCTATAACGTGATTGCATTTCAGGCTTGTGATGTTCCTATGATGCACATGTTCTGTCACTGTCCTTGTGGTTTGGTTGTGACCCAGACCATGTCAATGGTCGGGATCCTGACTGGGGTATGTTGCCATCTGCAAGGAAGCACTTTGCTTCAAACTCTGCTTACGTTGATTTAAAGGGCACTGTCTTAATTCAGAGAGGGAGTGGCAGGGGGACACGGTAAGCCTGCAGCCGTTGCTTTGCTGCCTGCATGAAGCTTTCTGTCCAGTTCTCTTTGACTAAAAATTGCGTCCAGACTGAAGGAGTCACATGCTTTGTGAATCTGCAAATATTGTGGACCAGATCGATGGGTGGTGGCACTGATGGTCAGAGTGAAAAACCAGTCAGGAAAGCTGGGGCATCAAGAGTACAGCCGAGAGGTCTCTTAAGGGAAACTATAAATAGCCCTTGCTTTTGTTGGCTTCTGAGCGAAAGAAGGTCACTCTTGGTGGCAGCGAGAGGAGTATTTATTTAGTAACTGTGCATTTAGCATGTAGGCGATTTAAGTGCCAGTATTTATGTGCTGCTGCAGTTGACAAGTATCACATCCAGTGTTTCTTGTCCTCTAAATGTCAAATGCTTCTTTCATACCCCAGAAAGAGAATGACATCATTCACAGTTTCTCCTGGAATTCTTTCTGTTACTTTTCAATAACCTAGGGCTTTTTCTTTTCATCAATATTTAAGTACTGATAAAGTGCAGCTTTTAGGATTGTCGTTTATTGTAGGTCATAATAGTAATCAACACGAGGAATAAATCAGGAAAATTCCATTTTCTAAGGTCTTGTACTTTAAGAGGATTTGACACCATCACTCCCTGTCTCCCAGGCAGTTAGGGAAGTTGGTACGAGGGTGACACCCTGCCTCCTTTTCTCTCCTCTCCCCACCCTCACCTTGTTATATAAGCTTGAACTTGAGTGGCCACCCACCTTACCTACCTCTTCCTTTCTCTGCTGAGTATGACACCTGCCAGAAATGTCAAAGGAAGGGACACAGTCTTGTATCTTGTGTACCTGGCGCTGAGTAGAAACTTTACACAGAGGCTCAACCTGGGTTCCTCTTTTCATCAGATTCCTATCTTCCAAACATTCCAAGGTAACCCTCAGCTATCTTTCTAATAGTCCCACTATTTCAGTCTTATGTGAGGTAGGGTTTCTCAACGTCAGTATGCTGACATTTTGGACCAGGCATTTCCTTTGTGGGGGGTGCCATCCCCTGCATTGCATGATGATGATGTGCATTCCTGGTCTCTACTCACTGGATGCCCAAAGCATGCCTCTTCGCCAGCTGTGAAAACCAAAAATGTCTCTAGACTTTGCCAAATGTCCCTGGGAAAGATTGCCCCAGTTGAGAAATTCTTTTTTTTCTTTTTTCCAGTAGAGAAAGTCTGATGCACAATATCTAAGAACTTTTTACAGATCCAAAAATGGAGGCCTGGTGAGGTTAATTACTCTGGTTTCCAGTGTCACCTGAGTTCTATGGACTTTTACACCGTTACCTTTGTGGCTTTGCATTGGTCTCATAAAGTAGCAATCCATACCAATGATGAATACTTGTATTTACCAATGTCTACATAGATTATTTAAAAGATAAACTTAAAATAAGGTAAAATTTCCTTTTCATAATGTCCCATTAGCACTTGCATATAGAAATGATCTTTCACAATCCTTAAAGAATTTTTTGAAAACAATGAATGATTATGAATGAGCAATTACTGAGTCATATGTTGAGGGAAGACTTTAAGAGTTTCCTTGGACCTACATGATGACAAATGTCTTCTTAGATGTCTAGGGCCAGACTCCCTGACAGAAGTTGTGTCTATGGGGCGGGGAGATAAGGCAAGGTTGGGCATACAGAATCAGAGCATGGATGGGGAGATGAGACCCACAGATGCTTGAGAAACTGAAGGTGAAGAAAGAGCCAGAGAATGCTCAGGTAGATGCCATAGCTCCTACAAGGCAGACAAGAAGCTAGAAGTCCATGAGTATCTACAAAAGTAAAAGAGATATGCCTTTGAGAACACAGCAGGTAGGGCTAAGCTGTGAGTTAGGGAGCATGAAAAAAGGGCAACATCAAAGGACAGACCTGGGACCAGGAAACTCAGAAGAAATGAAAACAAGAACATCTAGGTCCCTGTTTGCCCAGCGTGGGTCTCAGTTATAAGAGTACGGCCATCACAGAGCATTTGCACTTAACACCACATTGCTTGTCCAGTCAGAGAGCTCCTGCTAGACTTTCTGCAGTGCGGGGTCAGAGAAGAAACTGAGAAGCCCAGGGTTCCATGAGAAACACAGTCCATAGGAGGGCAGGGACCATGTCTGTCATTTTTGGTGCCTGTACATCTTTCCTGACAAGTAGAAAGAGCATGATAAAAATGATTGATGAATAAGTGAACTTCAGTGAGTTTGCCACAATAAAATCAAAAGAAAAAAATGAATTCACTCTTAAGATTAAGTTATAGTAACTGCATGTCAGATTTTCAAAACATATAAATAGACGCAAACTCTCAGTATAAGGTATGGGGATAGAAGATGTCTAAGGAAACTGTCTGTGCTGTGCCAGAGCTGAGCACTGGGCCCTAGGCAGGGAGCCACTTTTATGCTCTTAATATATTTTTTTTTTCTGTGTCTGATATGGGAGCGATGGTCCTCTAACATATGGAGCCCAGGACCAACAGAAGTTGACTGCTTCACGTATTTAAAGAGAGAGAATTCCATCTTTTTTTCTCTTCCTGCCTCGAAGTTCAACTCCAGGGTATTTACACTAGAAGAGGGACAGAGGAGAGGAATCTGGGAATCAGACCACATCAGACCCACAGTCCACATGCTAGTGCTAGTCTTCAGGAAGCGAGGCAAGGAGAGCTTTGAGTTGGAAGAGAAGAGAGAGGAATTCTGCCTTGAAAGTCAGTGCAATTTCGAACATTTGAATGAGACTATACTATTAACTCACTATGTTGGAAGATTATGGGATCTGGCCAAGGGAGCTACTGTCTTGCAGGAAAAGAATGGGGGTTGGTTCCCTTAAAAACCCAGAGACAGGGAAACTATGTCTGCCTTCTGTTAAAACCCTGAACATGTTGGACCAGCTTAGTAGAGAGGGAGGCAGCCCTGCCCAGTGGTAAGAGCCCCCAGCTCTGGCCTCCTCAGAGGCCCGGGCCCACTGCTTACTTGTTGTGAGTGCCCAGCCCAGCAGAGTAAGCTCTCTGGACCTCTGTGGGACAGTGATAGTTGCCAACTCGAAGGTTTGTGATGAGAAATGATTATGCTAATGCATGTAAGTAATTTAGACCAGTGCCTGGCACAGGTAAAACGATGTCGGTACACAAGCGAACATATGATCCACAGAAAGAATCTCTTTACAAAGGAGTTTCCTTGGGCTGGTTGAATTCAGACATGGTTTCTCACAGAAAGGAAGCTCTCTCACTATGACTGCCTTTAATCATGGTACAGTATCCATGTTAACTAGTTTGCCGGAAGACTGGGAACCGTTAAATCCTGCCCTGTTCTCATTGAGTATCCTGCCCAACATCCAATTTTGTTGATTTTATCTTCCGTGGATCTCTTTAATCCATCCATTTCACTCTACCATCACTAGCACCAGTACCACGCCCCTTGCCCTTCCCTGGGGTCAGGCAAAGGTGAGCTACTCTCCGGCCCTTCATCTCTCCTCCATCCAGTCTCCATGACTCCATTGGAGCCATCATTTCAAAATATAAACCTGGACATACACAGCCTTTTCCCCATCTTACCCACTTGCTGGCCCCTCTGGAGCTTCCTGCTACTCTGAGCTTCTGGACACCACTGCAGCCTGGCTCTGTCCAGCTCTCTCATCTACTGCCTGGTGCTCGTTGTCACTGCCTATGTCCCCACTGCATGCACATCCTTGCACTCTATAGGATGGCTGTTTCCCGGGACCTTGGCCCAGGTTCTTCCCTCTTCCTGGAACATACTTCCTTCCAAGGTCTGCCTTAGGGACTTACAGAGATAATTCAAAGCTCGGCTGCAGAGCCACTGGTTTGGGAACCCTTTCTCCCATGCTCACATCTCACCCTGAAGATCTCAAACACTGACCCTCCGTTACAGCACTCAAACACCTGCAATTTCCACTTATTGGTGTGATTTGTAAATCACTTCTTTCTCTCCCATGACTGCAGGTACTGAGGCTACTTGAGTCCTCTGAGCTGCCCCAGTGCGTGGCCCAGAACAGGCTTGGGTGCCCAGTGAACACCTGCAGAGTCAGGGATGAAAGAAAGACATCAGGGCACCCAGAGTTAAGGGGTAACGGCCGCTTCTGTCCTGCTTTTTTCTATGCATCCAATGTTCATCACTTATAATTCATTCTAAGGAAAGAAAATATGAACGCACAAGAAAGCAAACTATTGCACGTTCAGTAGTTTTAATTTTACGTAGCCCGTTAAACTGTGTTAATCGTTTGTAAAATCGGATCCAGTTGTGCATGGGTACACATGAAAAATAAATGTTATCACAAAAGAGATAAATATCCATTACTAAGAAATGGTGATATGCTCTATTTCCTCAGTCAAGCAATATTTATCAGGAGCATTGATTTAACTAGAGGCTATTGGCAGATACAAATGGGTGATGACAGGAAACAGAAAACCACCCTCAGTTGCCATCAGGGGCTTTTTATTTTAATGTAATGCCTTTTGGAATTACTGATGCTCCAGCTACACCTCAAAGATGAATGAAGGACTCCTGCCAAGTTCAATACATCACACTTCTGAGTTTACTTAGCCTGTGTACAGGAGTCATTGCTTCTCTGAGTTTAAAAACACCTGGAGCATTTACTGGAAGTGGCAGAAAAAAAAAAAATCTAAAGCTGAAAAGGGAAGCAAATACAATTCCACTTAGTATAAGTTTTTAAATAATTCCTCATTTTAAAGGTTGCAAATATAAAGAATTCTTATTTCCCATTTAAGAGAGGAAAAAAACCACAACGTTGTTGAGGAATTTCACAGAAGGACTGCTGACAAGATACTGTGGGTTGAGCGGCTGGAACCAGCACAGAACTTTCTGTTCCGCTCGGCTTAACAGACATCTTAAGAACCGTAATGAGAACATTTCTAGAATGGGACAAGAGATTAGATCACAGGATAAGGCGGACACTTAAGGTTTTTTTTTCTTTTTTTCCTCTAAGATGGAAGTAATAAAATTTGCACTGTATAAAGGCATGAATCCCAGCACGCGGAGCCACAGCTGCCTCTGCTTGGGGCTTGAGGTGGGGTAAAGGGACATCAAGGGGGCAGGCATCCTGGAATCCTGAATGTGAACCATATCAGGTGAGCTCCTGGGTAAGCCAGCCCCTGCTTCCACTCTCATCAATCATGTCCCAGTGCCTGTCTCTGTTGCACACATTTGGGATTCTTCAGTAGAAAACCACCATGAGATTAAGAAGCAGACAAGGCTAATCAAGTTGTCCCATGAAGCATGTGACCCGATTCAGCCACAGAGGCCCTCCTGGGGCTCTCGGAGGGTCCTGGGAGCCCCTGTGTCAGGTGGGACGGGTACCCTCGGCTGGTACAGGTGTGCTCAGGGATGAGGAGGCTGGACTCAGCTGGCAGAGTCTGGTTCCCTTGTCCATCCTGGGCTTTTACATTAAAAATCCACGAAGGTGTCATTCCACCAGGCTTGCTGGAATTAATCATGAGCTTCAACCGAGAGACAGAAGCTTGTTCAAGCTTGTATTATTCCAGCCCTCAACAGCAACAGGATCACTTTGTCTGACTCTGTGGGCCACGTGTTCATAAAGAATGGAAGGGCCTCCGTATTGAGTGGCTAACATCCCAGACTTGGGCAGATAGGGGCACTGGGTTCAAAATCCGGGTTCATCGTTCACTAGTCATGTTTTTACAAGGAGGTTACTTATCTTCTTTGAGTTTCCACTTTCTCTCTGTAAAAAGGAATCAGTAGTAACATCTACCCTATGGGATATTTGAGAGCATCGAATGTGATCATTCATTCAAAAAATACTTAGCCCAAACTAGCACACAGGAAGATCTCAGTAAGCGTCACCTGGTAAGACTGTCATCATTATTGTCAACATTGTTATAACAAGACAATGAGGATAATAATGATATTATCGCTGGAAACGCAGGGAGAAGCAGAAACATGGCTTTATCTAAAATGAGACAAGGTCAAGATTGGGAAAATAATAATTTTTACTCGCTCTTTGTCTTGAAATAACACAAGACAACAGTTCTCACACTGCATTTAACCTTCCTGAAGGCCAAGGCAGCAATATTCCTAACTGCCATCGCTTAATGCCTGTGGGTAAAAGCTCCCCGAGGGTTCATTCTGCTTCCTGAGTAAAGTATGGGGCCTTTTGAGTGGAATTAATATTACCCGCTTTCGAGGTCTGGGATGATAGTTTTTCATTCTACCTCATGGATTTCTCTAGGATATTGATCAGAATGCCATAATACTTGATAGCTGAAGAAGCCAACATATGCTACATTAAATAAGCACTTAAAACTACCAACAAGCCCTATGCTAGGAGAAAATACTGACGGAAACTCAACTTGTAAAAATAAATGACTTTCCCAAGTGTCAATGATGCAACCATTTTTAACCTCCTTAAGCAAAATTATGCTACATTTCAAATGGAAATAACCTTTTGCTGCTTTGCCCTAATTCCCCACCCCCACTCTTTGTTTATCGTTCCTTCCTACTTTCATTGTTTTCACCAGCTGAGCGGATGCGTTTGCTTTGGTCCCAGCAGGATTGCGCCCACTTCATTCCTAAGCTGCATAAAGCGTCTCTTGAAGGAACACACATCCTCCTGCATTGTAGCTAAATTTCCATTTATGTGTCCCGGATGCAAATGTTCTTCCCTCTCATATCTTATTAATAACCACTTGAAAGATAACTTCAAGTCACCTGGAAGTTTGCAGTTAAATCTGGATTTCTATTCACCAGTCTCCATTCCCTTTTATCCATTGCTCAAATGCAAACATTAATTATTTTCCCCCTATTCCCCCGAAAGGACTTGTGTATATTCTTTCTAAAGAAGACTATTTGGATGGATGTGTTTGAGCTAATCTCAAATCTATAAATAAATGACAAGACCTATCATTCACCTCACAGAATCTAAGACTTCATCTGTGGAGAGCCAGCAAGAGATCCCTAGAAGCAGGGCCTTCTGAGATGGGCTGTAACAGCAAGAGCCGTGGCATTTTGGGGGACCAGGTCCCTCCCCAAAGAAAATTGCAGTGTGGGGCCAAAGACATCATCTCCTGCCCTATCCCACTGGGCAGCAGAAGCTTTAAGATTAAGAAAAGCAAACTTTTAAGGGAGAAGGTGCCTCTCTTTTGAACATATTTTCCAAATTGCTTTATTTTTTTCCAATTGTATTTGTGTTTCTATAAATTTTTTATAAGCCTATAGAAGCTAAGATAATTTTGCATTATTTTTTGTTTGTTTGTTTTGCTTTTGGTTTTTTTGTGGTACGCGGGCCTCTCACTGCTGTGGTCTCTCCCGTTGCGGAGCACAGGCTCCGGACACGCAGGCTCAGCGGCCATGGCTCACGGGCCCAGCCGCTCCGCGGCATGTGGGATCTTCCCGGGGGACACGAACCCGTGTCCCCTGCATTGGCAGGCGGACTCTCAACCACTGTGCCACCAGGGAAGCCCGATAAGATAATTTTGGACCTCTGTTATTCACAGGCTTGCAAGCGAGCCAATACACACACACACAAACACACACACACACACACACACACCACACACACCACACACACACCACACACACACACCACACACATACCACACACATACCACACACACCACACACACACCACACACACACCACACACCACACACACACACACACACACACACACACACACACACACCAGTGTCCTCTGAGCTTTGCTGCCTACACTCTGAAGAACAAAGAGTCCTGTGGTCCTAAAAGTCCCTTTCTCACTTTTCCCATTCCATTCTGTTCTTTTCCTTTTTTTTAAATTGTTTAAAAATTAAACAATTTATTCTTCCTCGATAAAGGATCTAGGAGGACTGGGAGGATGGGCTGCTCAACCGAAGGCACACCAGCTACAGGCACATGGGAGGCTGAGTCAGTGATTCAGATTCAAAGCAGCCTTGCATTCACCTTGGTAGAGACAGCTCACTGGTGTGAGGCGTTCACAAAGCCATGTGTGGCACAATTGAATATTTTGCTCTCCAGGACACAGTCCCCCACTGAGCACAGCCTCGTGACTACCTCCCTTGGACGTGCTCAGAAGTACTGTCGTGATCCTCACTCATTTCTGTTAATCCTCCCAGGGCGTAATGAGCACCATGTTTCCAAAGATCAAGCTACTGCAATTTCCCCATCTGCTCCTTGATGCTTAAACCCCCTTTACAGAGCACAAAACTTTTCATTCAGTAAGCAGAAATACTGTTTAAAACGAAATTATCCTCGGAAGAAGCAATACAATGACTTGAAACTATTACTGAAGCATAATTTACTAACAGCCCATTTCTCTGCTCTTCAGGTTTTGTGTCAGAAGATGAGCAAAGATGACCCTGAGCATTCAGTCTGAGGATGAAATGCGTTAATATGTATAAAGGGCTTAGTACAGTGCCTTGTGCCCAGGGTCGACTAAGTGAAGAGTTTGCTATTATCTCCATTTTACAAATGAAGAAAAGGCCCAGGCAGGCTGGTGTCTGTGTTTATAGCCAGCTGACTCCAGGCCCATGCTTTCTGCTGCAACCAGCTGGGATAAAGGGCACCTCTGGTGGAAGGAAGCCTAATTTAGTCCTTTCAACACGGTTACAGGAGGAACCACCAGGTGTGTTGTCTGGTTAGCTGCCTGGGCTTCCTGATGTCCTGGGCAGCCAGGTTTCAGCATGGGGCAGGCCACAGGAACCCACCCAATGTCTGGATCAGCCTCATGGGGGTAAGTCCCCTCTGCAGCTGAGGTGCCGGAGCTGCCTTACAAGCTGGTGTCCTGGTACCCAGCAGGCTTTGGGAGCCACCCAACCTCCTAAATGCCATGAAACCATTCTTGTGTTTTGTTCTGTTCTTTCTCTGTGAAGCCCAACATGAGTGGCTGTGATAATGATTTTGTCCGATCCTGAAAAACTAGTCAAGGTCCCTCCACCTTATAAAGAGGTCCCCAACGACATGTATATGTGGTCCTCAGAAGTTCCTTTTACAATGTTTTACCTCCTTTGAAGGGATGGAACGGGGACACTCTGCCCGCAGTTACGCACATCCTGTGGGTTAGTCTGTAAAGCAGTCCCATGCATTCATGAAATGGCCTTCCCAGGTTCACTCAACATGTTATCCATCCAAGCAGAACAGATGGATGTGCTTAAAAAAAAAAAAAAAAAAAGCTACTTAGAAATTAAATCTCTCCTGAAATATAACACCACATAATTGAGTTTCTGTATATGTTGTTTGGAGACAGTAACAAAGAAATGTAAAACAGGATCCCTGAAGCTGGAACAGCTTGTAAAATCTGGTTAAGCCATGTTGAAAAATACTGGAATGCCCCCATTAGAAAACACAGACTATTTATTACTTCCTTTTCTTTAGCCCTATGAGGCATAAACTCCCTCTTTAATATTCCTTTCTCCCCCTTTTCAAAGTGCACTCATTGAACTCTTGGCAATTAGTGTAATTGAAATTTATTGGCAATGTGGCCAACGTGGCGGCCCATTGTCCCTGAGCGTGTGGGGCTGTGAGCGGTTCCACGGCAGCATCAGGCAGCCTGGGCCTCGCTCAATCACATCAATGGGCCACCGGCTGCCAAGGGTTCCTTTGGGGGTATGAATGTTACTTAGTGATAAGAGCCTTTCGAAACAAGATCCCCAGACCCCATCTCTTGTGGGAGATGGAAATGAAATATGTATTCGACGGCTGTGGAAAATTAATGTAATTGGCTCCCACATAAAGCTTTGACAAGTTGACCCGTTTGAAATCGAAGGAGGGCTTCTAGCCCCATATCACATTATCTTCAGCTAACCCCACCACTCAGAGCCCCCCACCCCCAAACCCAGCGGAGGTGAAATGAAGTGGAATTTGGGTACCAATGTTGAACAACACTTCTGTTGCACACGGCTATTATTTTTGCATGTGTAGCTTCAAGCTGCGGGGGTTAAGATGATTGGATTTTCACATGCATGTGGCTGTGTCGATAGCTCTTGGTTTGGGTTTTCTTTTCACTGGCAAGGCAAGGGTTGAACTGTTTGGAAATGTACGTGGGCGCATCTATCTTGAGACCTGTTTTCTCCCTCACACATTCAGTATGATTCTAAAGCGTAGATGTGTAGTTCGATTAAATTTAATTGGACTCATTTAGAGGGTAGTGAGGACTTCCAGTTTTCTCTTCTGAGAGGACAGATATATTTTTATTTTAATGCACAGGGATTTAGGCATGTAAAGCTAATAGAAGAGATATATTTAAATCTCTGCCCATGGAAATGGGCATATAATGTTTTCCCTCAGGGGAATTTCTTAGGAGGAGATTACTAGGGTGAATTAATTTTAGCTGCTGTCCTGTCTGGTTCCTAATTTCAGATAATATGCTCTTTGGATTTATCTAATAGGACCCTAAAATGCAACACCCTAGAGTTTAAGAGAATACAATGATAAATTGGAGAGCCTATGAGAAAGCACGTGTATATGGTTCTTCCTTTGAGAAAATCTTCATGCTGCTGTTAGATCTTGAATTATTTGCATGTGTTAAGGTACACAGACCTTTCCCTCAGCACCATTTTAAAGGTAACCTGGAAACAATGTTAGTAGGTTGTATCGATTCCACATTTAAAAATGGATTGGTAAGCACCTTATTATTTTTTTCTCTTTTCAATGGTAGAATGTGCTTCTCTGAGGAAGGTTTATAGCAACTATGAGAGATTTGAAGTTAGTCTTTCTCAATGACTTTTAAAACTTCAAAGCACTTCATGGGTAGGACAAGTGGTCAAGCATTAGGGCATCATCGTGAAACTCTTGGATGGCACAAGAAACAGGGGTGGAGTAGTAGCCAGGGGACAGAGGGAGTGGACCCCACGTAGGTGCCTGATGTGACAGGTAAGAGCTGATGAGGATGCTAGGGTGAAGCTAGGGTGGACATGGCTGGAACCCATGGCTTTCCAATCACTAGTCGTGTGACACAGGAACCTGAGAGACACAGGAAGTTGTGATGAACAAGAAGGAAATAGGCATATTCGTCAGATGTATACATGTAGAGACATTTCAAAGCTAGCAAGTGGAGATAAGACTCAGATAGCCATTTTCTCCTTAGTTTTCCTGCAGATTTTTTATTAAAATGTTGATTCATTAATGATCATAAGTTAAGCATGAAGGTGAACAGACCTGGTAAAGGACACCTTTTCACCTGTCCGGCCAGTGGCAACTAGACCCCTACTGGGTAGGAACCGGAACGCAGCAAGTGTGGCTCATGCAGGAAGATTCTCTACTCGGGAATCCCTTTCCACTACTCAGCAGCTTGAGCCTCTGCACTGTGAGTGGGAAGCTGCATTGTTCTCACCTGACACAGGCAGGCATAACATGAATTTAGGTAATTTTTAACTTTAAAAAGGATATTTTAGTCAAAGTTCTCCAGAAAAGGAGAACCGATAGCATGTGTTTGGAATGTACATAGATATTGTGGAATTGGATTGCAGGACGATGGAGTCTGAGAAGTTGGGATTCAGACAGTGGTAGAGCTCCAGTCCAAGCCTGAGTCTGAAGGCTGGGGAAGACCAGTGATCAGCTCGAAGACAGCCAGGCAGAGATAGGAGATATCTTTCTTACTCAGTGTTCTGTTCCGCTCAGGCAGGTGAGATGAGACCCAGCCATCTTGGGGAGGCCCACCTGCTTCTTTGGTCTACTGACTCAGTGCTAATCGCATCCAGAAACACCATCACGGACACCCCCGGAATTATGTGCATCTGGACAGCTGGGGCCCATGGCCGCGGCAAGATGACCCATGAAATTAGTCGCTACAGAGGGGTTCTCATCCTCTTCAGGCTTTAGGAGCGTCAGTGACCACCCGAGGGTTTTGTCAGCATTTTTAAGGGGTTTCTCCTGGGGGGACAGTGTCTAGCTCCCACCTGAGGGTCCAGAGGTACTTCTTCTTGCTGGTCTCTACTCTATTCTCAGCCCTGTGCCTTTCAGTGACCCTCCTGGGGTCCCCAGGTTGTTCCCCCTCAGATCCCACCCCGGTGCGGCTTCATGGTTACCTTCACCCTTGTGAGGAGAAAACGGCTGTTTTGAGTTGCTGCCTGAGCTTTCACGGTAGGACAACCCAGCTCACACTCAGCGTGCGGACACTCAGATAAGGACCTGGGCCTAGGATTCCTGTTACACATTCCCGCTTTGCTTTTCCTGAGTCACTTTTTAAAACAACTACTTAGAATTGAGCCGTCAAAAAGTTAGTGACCTCTACCCCAATGCACAGATCATTCCATTCTGGCATCTGTAAAGGAATAAATCTTCTGACTTTACTTCCTTCGTGTGAGTGTACTGAAACTACAATCAAATGACCTGGGGTTTTCACTTCCTCGAAGTGGGGGCTCCCATGCTGAGGGAGCTGCCTGCCAACACCACACGGGTGGCTTGTGCTCCCTCGTTCAGCAGGCCATTGTCAGCGTATTCCCAGTTTCATCCACCAGCTACAGGCCCTCAACACAACCCTTAGTGGATCAGGGATCTCAGACTCTATGTGCCCAAACCAGATTCCACCTTGCCCTGATACTACTTGGCTTATAAAAACGCAGACACTCAAGGCCAAGACAACCAGATAGGTGCATAGGGAAGTGGACCCTATATCATCAAGTGGGAACTGTGATGCTGAATGGGAAATACTCACTAAACCCAGGAGAGGCCGTGAAACCCTTTGGTGACTAGAACACCTTGAACTCACCACGAACCATTAACTTAGGAAATGGGTCATTCAATCAAGAGGCAAACTACCTTTTATTTCAAACAAGTCTGAGATGGCAGGGACTAATTTTCGTCACTGGAGACGGTGAGAGGGCTAGGATCCAGAGCCGTGTGTGTGTGTGTGTGTGTGTGTGTGTGTGTGTGTGTGACTCCTCTGAGGTGTGCCCCATCTGCATGAAGCAAGTTTGAGAAGCCGAACCTTTAGCACCGGGGCCTGTTGAAACCACAGAAAACAGCGCCTTCTGGGGCCCTGGGCGGCATTCTCACAGAACATCAATAGACACCTCCTGATAAATCAATCATGCTGTCAGTGGTTTCATAAGTGTCAAAGTGACAAAGCAGGTCCTAACTGAAGTTTTAAGTCAGAGGTCAAAGCTGGGGAAGAGTTTGCCTAATTAGAATGAGCGAAAAACTGGAAAAAAATAGAGCATTCTCTAAGCTGTTACTGGAAGCCATTTGGTAATCCTGAAACATGCATTTTTATCAAATAATTTGCACGACAATATCTGAAAAAGTCATTAAGCTATCTGAAAATTGCATTGCTTATAATTAAAAATGTTATGTGACAGGTTTGGATTGTTATCAAATCACCCCTGAGTTTCTTGTGCCGTGTACTTGGGGTAACAGAGACCCCATAGATTTCTACCTTCTGTGTAGAGAGACGGTGTGTCCAGTAGCCAGTGAAGAAACTCAGGGATGTCACCTGTGAAGAGCTGGAGGAGTGAGACGGACAGTTGTGGACATGGCCCTTAGGCACTCTGGGACACTCAGAGAAGCTTCCTTTTGCAGAATTGTTTACCTTCTGCAAGACAGAAAGGGGCCGGGGCTGGCTCAGGGGGATTTAAAGCAGCACTTTCATCCTGAGGGACTAACTCAGGTGGTCACTACCTCCTGCAGGTCGCTTCTTTCTTGGAAACAGGGGAGAGATGCACCTAACCTCTTTAGGTGCATCCTAAAAGTGCTTCACGAGCTGCACCTCCTTCAAGCCCTGGACAAACTGACAGGCAACACTTCACAAAACCTGGGGGAGCTCTTCCCTTCTGGGGTTTCCTGCAATGCCCCCAGAGCTGAGTTTGGGAGACATCTCTGAGAAGCCAATTAGGTGAGCATCTCTGTCTAGGGTCTGGGAACTGGCGAGTTAGCCAAGGAAGGAAGGGACAGCAGATAGAGAGAGTCCGTGTGAAGACTCCTTGTCCAACACAAAATAATTTATCTGTGGGCTTACTTGTCCCGTGTCATCCAGGTCTGATTTGACAAGGGGGTAATAGCACAGCTTGAACTTCTCAGCACAGTCTACCAGTTCTGCTACTAGACTTCAAGTGGAAAAGTTCCCCCCGGGGAGTGGTGATGTGGATGCAAGCGAGACTTTATTTATTCTTGCTCAGATTCAGGGAAGGGAGAGTGGGTGATTGCTTCTATTATGAGATGGATGATTGACATTTAGAAAAGGACAGAATTTACCCGGACTTGCCTTCATTTCACAGACATGAAAACTGAGAAGCCACCAAACAGGCAAACAAGAGCCCACAACAGGCAGTGACAGCAAACCCCAAGGAGGTGGGGGAGTCTGACTTCTGGAATTGCTACATTATAATATGCCAAACTATCCAGTTTCCAACCAAAAAAGCTATGAAACATGCAAAAAGACACAGAAAATATGGCCCAATCACAAGAAAACAGTGAAGAGAAACCGTCCATGAGGAAGCCCTATGGACATGAAATCGCCTACAGGTGCTCCCAAAGCTGGAGGACACCACAGACAGAGAATTCAGTGGTCAGGGGAGCACGGAGATTGCCCCAGGCCCGTGAACTCACCTCGATGACCTGCAGCCCTGCTCTCCCTGCTGGGGTGGTGACTCATTGTTTCTCCCTGAGTCACTAGAAAAGTCTCAGTTCCCATCGGGATGCAAGCATGCACATTCACGCTCTTACAACCCAGACTCTGCAAGGCCTGGGGCCTCAGGAAGTTGTGCTAATCTCTGTGTCATACTTATTGAATAAGGAGCACTGCTCATGAGAGTCTGCCATGAAAAAACCACCAATGGAGTCGAGTTGAAACTCAACCCTCCTTAGATAATTCCTCTGTTCCTCAATGTAAGCCAAGAAAGAGGAAAGGATGAAACTTTCTAAGACAAGAGAGGTATCCTTCCAGCCAGGAGTTCAGGGGAATTCCAGCACCTTGAAACTTTCCCATAAGTAATTAAAAGGGATGAAGTTTCTAATATTGTAAGAGGCATTAAGGAATCCAGTCTTTTGACAGCTATTGAGTGCCAACTTGTGTCAGCCATGGTGCCAAGGAACAGAGAAGAAAAGTGAAAGAATCCAGTCTCCACCTGGGAAGTCATTCTTTATGCTCCCATGGATGAACAGAGCTAAAGTGTGCCATTTTGGCTTCATAAACGTATTGTTAAAAGAATTTCAAAGCTGGGTTACACTTTTTTAATGCCCAGTTTCTTAGATATAGAATTTTCACTTTGGTTCAGAGACTCAGGGATTGCCACTGTAATAAAATAGCAATGGAAATAACAATCATAGAATTTAAGAAACAGAAATAGTAATGATCATTATAAATGGAGCATGTATCTCGAGATAGTTGGTCGTCTTTGTGCTTTGAGAAATTTTTTTTTTCTCTTGAAGTAGTCATCTTATGAGGAGGGTGTGCCATATTTATAGATAATGAAACTTAGGTCAAAATGATTGTCACTTACTCAAGTCCATGCAGCTGGTGAGTAGTGGAGGGTACTTCTCAGTACAGGATCTAAGGAAGCTATACTGCTTCAAAGGCTCTATCTTTCCATCTTCCTTTTCCTTCTACAGGCCATGAAGTGATTTGCAGCAAGGAAGTAATTTGTGTAAGGTCCAATGAGGCTAACTTGTAGTCTCTGCTGGATGAAATCCATGTACCATTGTCATGAATATGGTGTAGCACCCTACACCAGTGAGAGAAAGAGTATCCCACTGGGCCGATGCTTCGAATTATATCATAAAATATGACTTTTTCCTATTATTGGAAAGTAGGAAATGTTCTCCTAAGAAAAAAGCTGATATATACCCAGTATCCTATTCCACTATAGTATTATTGTGATGAGGAACTGTTGGAAATAAAAATTACGAAGGAATTACTGATTTTCTTTCAAGTACAGATGTTCATATTGGACAGAAAATAGCAATGTAATTATGTGAAGGAGCTTGGGGGCTCTGACTACACATGTGGAGACCTTAAGTCCCCTTTAGATCATCTCTACAGCAACATGTGGGCAAAGTAAGGCAGCTTACCTACGATGTATTTTGAACTGTAAAGTATGTCCTTTAATATATAAAAGGAAATGTATGAGAGACATGTTTTCTGTATGTAAATATCTCCAGCACAAGTACTGTGTCTAGTATATAGGGCTATTAGTTTTGTATTTATTAGAAGAAAAGCAGACATGTCATTTCTCATGCCATTTAAAATGTTTTTTAAGTTTATTTTTTTAATTGAAGTATAGTTGATTTACTATAGTTCAGGTGTACAGCAAAGTGATTCAATTGTTTGTGTGTGTGTGTGTGTGTGTGTGTGTGTGTGTGTGTGTGTGTGTATATATATATATATATATTCTTTTTCAGATTCTTTTCCATTATAGGTTATTACAATATAGTGACTATAGTTCCCGGTGCTATACAGTAGGTCCTTATTGGTTATCTATTTTATCTATAATAGTTTGTATCTGTTAATCTCAACCTCCTAATTTTTCTCTCTCCCTCTTCCCCCTTTGGTAACCACAGGTTTGTTTTCTATGTCTGTGAGTCTACTGTCTTGTAAATAAGTTCATTTGTATGATTTTTTTAAAAAATTCACATATAAGTGATGTAATTAATATTTGTCTTTTTCTGTCTGACTTACTTCACTTAGTATGATAATCTGTAGGTCCATCCATGTTGCTGCAAATGACAGTGTTTCATTCTTTTTTATGGCTGAGTACTATTCCATCATGTATATGTACCACTTTTTCTTCATCTATTCATCTGTCGATGGACATTTAGGTTTCTTCCATGTCTTGGCTATCATAAATAGTGCTGCTACCAACATTGGGGTCCATGTGTCTTTTTGAGTTTAAATTTTCTCTGGATATATGCCCAGGACTGTGATTGCTGGATCATATGGTAAATCTCTTTTTAGTTTTTTAAGGAACTTCCTTCCATACTGTTATCCATAGTGGCTATAAGATCTTTACACATTGGAAGACAGGACACAGCTACAAAAATAACATTCCCACCAAGGGTGTATAAGCGTTCCCCTTTCTCCACACCCTCTCCAGCATTTATTATTTGTAGACTTTTTAACAATGGCCATTCTGACCCATGTGAGGTTGTACCTCACCGTGGTTTTGATTTGCATTTCTCTAATAATTAGTGATGGTGAGCATCTTTTCATGTGCTTGTTGGCCATCGGTATGTTTTTTTCTTTTAAATAAATATCTATTTGGTCTTCTGCTCATTTCTTGATTGCTTTTTATTTTATTGAGCTGTATGAGCTGTTTGTATATTTTGTAAATTAATCTCTTGGTCCCATCATTTGCAAATATCTTCTCTCATTCCGTAAGTTGTCATTTCATTTTGTTTATGGTTTCCTTTACTGTGCAAACATCTTTGAATTTAATTAGGTCTCACTTGTTTATTTTTGCTTTTGTTTCTTGTGCCATTCTTTAACTGTATTTAATATAGCAGAGTATTGGAAGGGGAGAGGGACAGAACAGCAGACTGCTACAGTTTCCCAACTTCCAAGTGACCCAGCAGGTCTATCTCCACTTTCAAAATTAAGAAGTCATCTCTGCACAGTGCATCTAAACTTCCATGATCTACTGAGACTGCATGAAGAGTAAATATACTGATGAATGTCAAATACCCACATTTAATCAGTTAGGACTTCATGAGTCTATTCTTTTACACACAAGTCCACAGAGGCCTCTCACCTCTTCTTCAATGTCTTCCTCACTTTCTTGTCATTTCTTGGAAAATCAGTGTATACTGAACACAGGTGCTTTATTACTTATTGCCCCATAACAAATTACATGTAAAAGTTAATGATTTAGAACAATGTATTGTCTTTTTTCCAAGTTTCTGTGGGTCAGGAGTGTGGGTGAAGCTTCTTTGGGTGCCACCAGTTTATCTGGGGACTCAGGGTCTCTTGTGAAGTTGCAGTATTTGCTTCCAGCAGGGCTTTGGTGTCATCTGGAATCTCAAGTGGGGAGGGTGTGCCTCCAATCTCACCCCTCTGTTTGTTGGCAGGATTGGATTACTGGCAGGCTCTTGGCCTGAGGCCTCAGCTCCTTGCTGGATCTTGGCTGGAGGCCACCCTCAACTCCTTGCCTCAGGGACCTTTATAAGAGCAGCTCATGACGCAGTGGCTGGGTGTTCATCAGAGTGAACAAGTGAGGGAGACAGTACCCAACACCGAAGCTGCCGTCTCTAACCTAACCTCCAAGTTAACACCCAGCACCTCTGCTGCAATCTAGCAACTGGAAGTGACTCCCAAGGTCCAGCCCACAGTCAAGGGCAGGGGTCACCCCAGGAAGCAGAAATCCTTGCAGTCCATCGTGGAAGCTGCCCATCACACTGTTTATGCTCAAATCTCGATTGACCATTTGTGATGTATGTTAGTCTGCATTCATCTTTTGCATTATGCAAACTTGCATCCACCTTTATCTTACAGGAACACAGATTAAAGATGGGCCTGCTGATACCTCGGACAGTGAGTCATGTCATTGGTGAACCCCTTTGAGCTTTATCACCATGACATTTCTCTTGATGTGTGAAGTCTCACTTCAGATATTCCTCATCCTAGATTTGATATTTCTCCTTTCTTTTTGCAAGTATATAGGAGGATGTGCTTTAAAACACATTTTCCAGTCTTGCTTCATCGTCTCCTAAATCTTAACTGGGTCAGTAACTTATTTTACTGGGTCGATAGGTTCTCTAGCTTAGGTGAGTTGTTTTATTTAACAGGGCCAAGAATTATTATTAGAAATTCAGAATTCTATAAGATCTTTACACAAAACTATTCCTTTCAATTGAATATTTTGTAAAAAGTCATTATTTTCTGAAACTTAGAAAAAAACTCTATTGTAAAGGCAGCAGAGCCGAGTAGATATGGGCTCAGATTCTGGAGAACTATACAACCTTGGGTAGAAGATTCTGTGCCTCAGTTTCCTCATTTATAAAACAGGAATAATAATGGCACCTTCCTCATTAGGGACATTGTAGGTATTAAATGACTTTATATTTGGAGAACACTTAGAACAATGCCTGCCTTTTAGTAAGTGCTGTATAAGTGTTTGTTAAATAAAATAAATGGCTTTGCAGAAAGGATTTAACATTTTCTTGGAAGATGTGCTTGGCATACTTAATATTATTTCAGACATTCTTATGAATCTTAACTAATTCTGGTATTCCCCAGGAGTAGCCTTTTAGAATAAATAATTTGTCCTTCCTTTGTATCTCCACCAACACTGGTCTATGTTCCCCCTGGAAAACGGACGGTATCTTACCTCACCCTTTGTGTCCCGGGTTTTGTATTGTGCCTGGCACGTGGAAGGCATTCAATAAACAGTTGTTTAATTAATTTCATATTGTTTGGGGGTGACAATTTGCAAAGAAAAAAGGAAGGAGAGATTGTCCTTTAATAGAGTCTGTTTTGGCCACATTTGCCTGCTGTTTAGAAAAGCTAGGTATCTTCTTGTTCCATTACATCACCCAGCCAATTAATCAACCCTTGAATGAATCCCAAGGTAGACCCTTCATTTTGTCTACTTATTAACTTTCATTATGTGCAATAGCTAAAGTGTAATTGTGAACAGGATGGATTATGCCGTAAACTTTTTTCCTATTACAACATTCCTTCACAAATCCCCTTATTAAAGTGTACCAAGGGTGATATATTATGTTAAGAAGGTTTAAAACATAAGGTGACAATGACCTTCCCTTTAATTAACTATGATGGAAACAAAGGTGAGAATAATGATGATGACGCTCGGCTGAAAACCATAAATCACCCTCCACACTGGAAGACAGGACACAGCTACAAAAATAACCTTGCGATTCACAGGTTAAGTGAGTGTTCCGATGAGCTGCTCCCACCATTATTTATTTACACATAACTCTGTGGTGTCACCGGCAGAAGAGAACACTCAAGAAGCCTGAAAATGAAAGTCGCTCCTGCCTGCTAGGATCAGGTTTCAGAAGGACTTTTGTTTAAAAGTATCCACATGGCCAAGTAGGAGTCTAATAATAAAGTAGATAAAGAAAGCATGGTATCATCATCATCGTCATCATCAAGGCATAATTTACCTAGAGTAAAATGCACAGATCTTAGATGTTCAGGTCAGTGACTTTTGACAATGGCACACATTCTACTAATCACCACCAAAATAAGACATATGACAGTTTCATCACCCAGAAAGTTCCCTGGTGCCTTTTCCAATCAATCCTCCTCTGTAGGTACTAGCATTCTGACTTTTACTAGCATAGATTAGTTTTGTCCATTTTGGGATATCATATAGATAGAGTCACAGTATGTATTTTTGTTACCATATACAAAATTTTCTTTATGTAGATGCCACCAATTTTTATTTCTAAATGTGTTTCTTTCTCCTCCTCCTCATTTTTCCTGGAGAGACAGTGCAGCCTGGGGTCCAGATCCTGGGCTCATTCCTTTCCCCAGCCTTCTCCCTATGTTCCCCTTGGTGTTGAGGATTGCTGGTCTTCAGGACCTGTTGTTCCAGTCCTAGTTGTCTGCCCAGCTGTGTGTTTGGACCCTGCCCAGTTTATCAGAGGACACTATCCTCAGCATAACTTCCTGGGTGTTTCATTTTGCTGCCCCTCCCCCCATCCTCCACTCCCAGGTCAGCTCCATTTTTCTCTGCATGCCTAGTGACAGCAACTATGTCTTCACAGAGTATGTATTTCTGGCCTCAGACTAACAGATTTGGTTCATTCACGTGTTGGGAATGAGTCCTTTCATGATGGGTTAGAAATTTACAGAAGACTCTTAGAGGCTGAGAGAAAAACAAAGCCAGGGGCTCATCCCAAACATGGTCCCAAAGGGCCTTGCTCCTCATGGTAATTCTATAGGGAGAGAAACGAGACCCGGGCCCTGGATGTGGTTGCACTGCTCCAGCACCATATTTAGCTGCCACAGGCTGGGAAGCTAGAAGACACTCATTAGGTTGACATAGCCTGGCCCCAACTGCTCCTGGTCTGCAAGGAGATCAGGGCAGAATTTGGGGAAGAACATGAAGTTGTGATAATTAAGGTTCCTACATTAAATACTTTGTATTTCATGGTGCTCTTTCATTTTCACACCAATTAATTGATGAACACCGATCCAACCAGGACATTGTTTTTGAATTGATGCATATTTAAGCAAATGTCCTTTGTTAGCAGCTCACTTATGTTGGAGCTTCCGTGTCCAGATCACATGTCTCTAACCAGGGGTCACAATGGGCATCCTCACAATCCCTCCAGCCACACAGAGAAGCGCTGGGGATAGAAGCTCCTGGACCAAACTTGCCACTTAGACCAGCAGCGTGGCCCTTCACCTGCAGGTAAAGTTCCCCTTTCTAGGCAAAGACCCACCTTCATGTATTGTTATTTTCTTTTAATGTGTTCAGTTTTAAGACATTTTAATATGATAACGGGGCAATGGGAACATTTTCTCTCCACTAACCTGGAGGTTGACATGCCTGTGTCACTTTCCATGTCTCTGGGGACACCTGAGCTACAGCATCCCCAGAGGTCTCTGTCTTTCCCTTCCTCTGCCTCCCTGAGGTATGTATACAGGACTGGAGGGTGTCATGGGGCCTTTTAAGCTCAGTCTGGTTTGGTTTGGTTAAGTGTGATTCAGGGTTTTTTTTTTTCCCCTTTATTAGGAGACTTTCAAAACTAAATGGCAGAATTTTGATACAGTCTATGATTCTAGGAGAGATAAACTTCAGGGATATTAGTCTAAAAACATTACAGTACTTATTGTGAGATGAATATTTGTGTTCTCCCAAAATCCATGTTGAGACCCTAGCTCCCACTGTGATGGTATTTGGAGGTGGGGCCTTTGGGAGGTGATTATGTTTACATGAGGTCATGCGGCTGGGGCCCCAGCATGGGATTAGTGCCCTTATAAGGAGCACTCCACAAGGAAACGTCATGAGAGGGCAGGGAGAGGGGGCAGCTATCTACAAGCTGGGAGGCAGGCCCTCACTTAACACCAAATCTTCTGGCATCTTGATTTTGGATCTTGGACTTTCCAAGCTCCAGACTGTGAAAAATAAATGTCTGCAGTTGAAGCCACCCAGTCTATAGTATTTTGTTATAGCAGCCACAGCTGACTGACAGCATGGGTTCAGAGACTGGAAGGCTTAGGATTGGGCAAGAGGATAGCTTGCCTTTTGCCTCTCAGCAGGGTTTATCTGGTGTGAAATGCTGGATCTCATATAACTAGTAACTTATAAGACCCCTTCACCATCAGCTCTTGGTTCATGAATGCTCTCCGTACATGGTACACTGGTAATGGACATGATGAGAATTTCTGGTGTCATGATGGGGATGAAGCTATTCAACATTCTGTCTCTATTTGCCAGGATTTGGGCATGGACACCTCTTGTAGATTAAAAAAAAAAAAAAAAAAGATTTCAGCCTGAAAGACTATTGTCTTCATGAGCACAAACAATGCACTGCATCAGTCTTGCAGAGCCAGCAACAATTTATGCTGAGTGAGTAGTAAAAATTGCTGATTTAATTATATTTTCTATCACTGTACATTCAGAGGATGGAGTGCTAATAAACTCCTGTTTTTTACAAGGCTGTTTCTTTGTTAGTACTGTATGTATGCTAAATAATTTGTTTATGTTTTAATTTGATAAATGATTGTATCACATTGAGTGTGCATGTGTGTATGTGTACAGTGAAGAGAAAATGAGAG
Source organism: Phocoena phocoena (assembly GCF_963924675.1). NCBI lineage: Eukaryota > Metazoa > Chordata > Mammalia > Artiodactyla > Phocoenidae > Phocoena > Phocoena phocoena. Next base: position 3,660,223 of record NC_089221.1, on the reverse strand, counting down.
GAAAGTATTATTGTAGAGAGCATTTCTTTTGCCTTGGAATAATATTTTTGTGTCTTGTATGCAAAAGCTAATACTCCTTAAATATGCACATGAAGACATTAGCCTGCTAATATATATGATGTTTTTATTCAAGGTCATGGCTGGCTTGTACAGGGGAATAAAGTGGCAGTTCTGGGATTGTGTCTCTATTATAATATATAATATTAATAGAATAATATATAATATCTATCGTGCCTTCCCATCTTTCCCTTGCAGTGCTAACTCTGGCCAGCTGTCTCCTCCCCTGTGTAAGCCCTGGACAAAGAGGCACGCTTAAACTCTTTGCTCCCAGGCCTGTGGCCCAGGGCTCAGACAGAACACAGTAAAGTCCCCAGTAATGTTAAATAAATTATGGGTGAATGAGTGAATACCCCATTTGTACCAGGAAAATGACTGACAGTAAATGTTAAACACATCAAGGTGGATTAGTAGCATGGTATAGCATAGGCAAAGGATTTCAAATGATAAGTATGGTTTAACTAGTAAAGATCATATTTATTCCTTTTTCCTGAAGAAACATGATATGAATATCTAAATTAGGCTGCATGTAGTGCATTAGCATAAACTTTTTTTGGGGAGGTAAACGTGACATATAAAATTATACATAAGGTAATTAAATAAATTTATTAATTAAGATATACATATGTGTGTGGTGTGTATGTGTGTGTATGTGTGTCTCTGTGTGTATGTATGTATATGAGGATGTGTGTGTGTGTGTATGTATGTGTGTGTGTATGTATATGTGTATGTATGTGTGTGTGTTTGTGTGTGTGTGTATTCTGTTGCTTTAATAAGCAAAATGCAAGCTCCTTTGTGAACAGGAACACCTACCCACAGGTAAAGCCCTTCTGCTTTAATCACACAAGGCCTTGTGTCTCAATCCACATCCCTGGGATTTAAAACTGCAAGGCATTTCCATGTCAGTACCTTAGGCTAGGTGCATTCCTTAGGAATAAATATTGGGAATTCAAGAAGGCATGCAGAACATTAAGATTTGGAACATTAAGATTTGGAACAACAGTGCCATAAAGTAAGCCTGCTTCTTCCTGGCCCGGGCCGGCAAATCCTCCCTCAGCTCCATCTCTTTCCAACAGGAAGGCACTGGTATGGAGTGGAGCCTGGGAAAGTCAAGTCCATTTGGCAGCATTCTGGGGGGAGGTTGAGTTTATTGGGATTTTAATATTTTCCCATGCTTTTGCCAATAAGGCATGACAAATGGAGTCACAGTTAATACTCTTTGCACTAATAACGCCATAAAATAACCCCCTTTAATTGTGACCTCCGGCCAGTCATCAAGTCAGCTAATGAAGAGAAACTTATGACAGGCTTCACCTGGGAAGCCTTTATGGGAGGTTTTCACTGGTTTCTGCCCGCTCTGTACTTACAGGGCTGCTTTGGAACAAGGAAACAGGCTGATGTCTTTCAAAACCCGGCTCCCGCAGGCATGGATGCTGGCTGATGTGATGGATATTTCCCCCTTGGAGGGAGCAGAGGGAGTGTTGTTGGACCACTCCAGCGGGCTGTTTCAAGAAAGGGACCTTTTCTAAATTTTACACCTGCAATCAGGATTCCAAATTACCATTTCTACTAAAAGTTTTTCTCTTTTTCTTATTATTTTCTTGGGCATGTTTTATACATTTCAGTTGGAAGTTTGGCACAAGTATAAACAAGTAGTTCCCCAATTAATATTTTGGGATGGAGCAAAGAAACACAGTGACAGTCATCACAGAATTTAAAGAAAATGAAGGAAAATACAGCATCAACTTAGGAGAAACAATTTGGTCAAATCACTAATATGCCATTGTTCCGATGTATGAATCCCTCATTCAGTATATGCTTGAATTTCCAAACGGATTTCAATAACGTCAGATGCCGAGATAATTCAAATAATAGTTTAGGAGCTACCTAATGTAAAATAGTAAATCTTCCTTCAGAATCAGTATCTCATAAAAAATTGTATGAAGTTAGCCTTTCTATCTTTTGTTCTCAGATTCTGGAAGACAATAAACTCTTTGACTATCTAATTTCAGTAGCTATTTAATGCTAATGATTAACCTTTTTCTTCATTAACATTTAATGAAACAATGAAGAAATGAATACACTCATTAGACTTCAGAGGAGAACATAAAACTCTCAAACGCACGTGTATATTCGCACATTTATTATGGTCTCAGGCAGCAGCTTTTGTGTTTCTTTCTTTTTTTTTTTTTTTAATTTATTTTTTTTTTGCAGTACGCGGGCCTTTCAATGCTGTGTCCTCTCCCTCTGCCGGGCACAGGCTCCGGACGCGCAGGCTCAGCAGCCATGACTCACAGGCCCAGCCGCTCCGCGGCATGTGGGATCTTCCCGGACCGGGGCACGAACCCGTGTCCCCTGCATCGGCAGGCGGACTCTCAACCACTGCGCCACCAGGGAAGCCCCAGGCAGCAGCTTTTGGAAGCCATGTCGCCATCCAACCAGACATCACAACCTCATCAGCTCTGCATCTTTTCTACTCGTGGAGTGTAAACCCAAGGAACCTCAGTCAAGATGAGTAGTTAGTGATTTCCATAAAGAAAACGAAAAGTGTAGAGCAAACAAAAATAGCAATGGTCAACTCTCATCTACCTATAGTCTATCATGTGTGATTATCTTCACACATGTGAAAATACAGATATTGGAAGGTAAATTTAAACCCAAAAGTGGGAAATCCCAAATTGGTCTGTTGCTGGTACAGAATCTCTTGCATCTTGGGGCTGAGTCTGTAGGATTTCCCTGGTCTGCTTCTAATTAGCAGTTTTGGCCTTTTCTTAGGTGTATTAATTATTTTAGTTCACTAGGATTCCCATTGGGTACGCTGTGGTAGTTATTAATATTCACTACCTGGAAGTGACTTAAATATGGTCTTTAAAAAAAAGGTTGATGGTAATAATTACAGCGTTAAGATACCTCAAAGTGGAAAACAATCACTTCATGAGACAAAGAGGTCATTTTAAAATCATGCAGCTAATTTACAGATTCTTAGACTTTCAAAGTTTTTCAACTAATATTTAAAAATTAGATGAGTTAGTTTGAAAAATTAAAATGAGATTTAACTCAGAAAAAAAAAATTCTCCTATGAGTCCCCTTTTCTTTTGCAGTTAATATGAAAAATATTGTATAACTAAACAAAGGTGGGGTGGGGGTGATTTTAAGCTACTTTTAAATTTTGAAACAAGAGAAAGCTACAGTATGTCCCTTTTCCAGAATTATTTAGTTATTGCACTTTTGTGTTATTTTATGATATGTTATAGTGAAGTCTAAAGTTACCCACGTGAAAGAACAGGGAGTATGAGATTATAAGCCATATATTACACACTATTTGTTTTTCTAAACTTAGGAAAGTTAAAGAAAAAAGTAGACTGTTTTCAGATACTAAAGTTATTTTTGGTTTCAATAGAAATGTGCTTGCTTTACCCTACATTCAGAGGAAACTAACCTGTGAAAATAATTTCTTTAATATCTTGAGAAGTAGGAGATTGTTCATATGTTACATGTATACCATTACCTCTTTAAGATTAAATCAGTTCAGTCTGAATACATTTCTGGCCGTGAAACCATTTTTCATTTATCAAAGGCTGAGGCTTAAACACTGAGCGCTTAATGATGAATATTATTTCATTATATTAGTTTAGACAATTTTAGTTGTGTTTAAGATCAGACATAAATACAGGACTGCTTTTTAGTCTTTAGAGACTGTGTTAATTGCAGGTGGTAGTGACTGAAATAAAAATCATCAGACAGAATGACATTGTAATAAACGTGCTGAATCATTTTCTCACGTTAGCAGTTACTATTTTACTTGCGTGAAATTGAAACAATAGATGCCCTGGTGTGCTTTGCATCCCTTCCCCCGACATGATGAAGTACCAGGAGCATCCTTAACACAGTAGTTTGTGGATGCAGGGATGGTGACAGTGGGGCTGCACAGCAGAATTTCTTGCTAGGATTTTTCTCAAAATCTGTCTTAAAGGAACTGCAATGGATGCAGTTCTGCCTGGTCGAAACAGCGGCATTTCTTACCCTGAATTTAGAGAATGCAAGCATAAAGGGAACACATGCGTAGATGACGCCTTTGCTTAATAGCATGTTTCATTTTTAATTGCTGAATATATTTTCCAGTGAGAGTGCAAAGAACATCATTTGCCATGCTTACATAAAATTGACAGTTCCTTATGCCCAAGGATAAATTGCACTATAGAGAAATAAAGAAGTTAATAGGTCATTATCTTTATTAACTTTTCAGAGAGTGAAATTTGTAAGACTGTATTTGGGGTTGCTTAAATTACACAGCAGCTTCTGTCGTTTCCTCAAGAGGACACAGGAGAAAATATTAAAGATGTGAAGAATATGGGAGAAATGGTTCTAATGGCAGAGATAACATTTTACCCCCCTCTTTATTTTTTATGTGGAGGTGAGGGGTTTGTGAGTGAAAGAGCTGTTCTTTCAGCTGGAATGATGAACAAGAGGGACCCACACTCTGCATGCATGTGTGTCTCTGTGTCTCTGCATGTGTATATTGCATACATGTAAGTACATGTATACCGTTTACTCATATGGAAACGTAGGACTTTATGTGTAATGTATCATTCACTTGCCTCACTAGCAGTAATGGGGGAGGATTTTATAGTGCAGTCTCTTATTAGACTTATTCATTTGAAAATGAAGGTGTGATAAAAGGCTAATTAAGAACTGTATTGCTTTGTCCACAATGAGATAATGAATTCCTATTATAAGGACATATAATTGAAAGATAGTAAACCGTCCTACTCTTCTGGCACCTTCTATGAATGCAAGGTGCTTTGAAATGTCTAACAGATTTTTGTGTGCATGTGCTGTGTGTGTGTGTGTGAGCCATCAACTAAATTTTTCTTAATTTTAAAGTAATTCTTTGACTTTTTTCCCATGCTGCGGCAGGTGAAATAAATCTGAAATGTGGGAAGATATTATAATGAGACACTAATGAGGGCCCAGAGTCCAAAGAAAGAATGTCACCTGGAAATTGTGATTGGGGGAGCGAGCTAATGAGAAATCAGGGCAGTACAGAGCCCTGCTGCTCCCCTCTACGCCCGCCTGTCCTCTGTCCCTCCCTGAGCTCATTCCCACAGGGCTGCTTTGGGGAAGGAAGAAGGAGGTGTCCCGTGGACCCGCTGTGTGCTTTAGGGTGTTCCTACTGCAGGCTGGAGCATGCCCTCCCTGCGCTAAAACGACATCACCCACCCTGGAAGGAGCAGCACAGGAGAGACAGGAAGATAAAGGACAGCCCTCCTTTTCACTGGATACAGAGGCACAGACACTTTTACAAATTAGCATCTCAAACCTTTGTGGTTCTCAATTTAAACGCTAAGGTCCTATTCTCTTTTCCTTAAAACTAGTGCAGACTTTTTAGCTTTCAAAATCACAGTATACACTTGCCTGTTGGGTAGATTAGAATTCCTTAGTGGGTCTAAAATATCTATCAGCCCCAAACATTTTCCTTTATTTTAACTTATTTTAGTAGACCATTTAAAACCATGTTTAATTTCTCCTGTTAAAAATACAGCATTTTTCTAAGCAACCGTTAAGACAAAAATAATTTTATTCTATATACAACGACCTGTTTGTACTCATTCCAAGCTCTGCTGTTCATTTGAAAGTAATCGCCCCTTTATTTAAAGGATTACATTGCATCAGCTGGTAACTTAAAAGATTATACCCTTGGAGGAAGAAAACATGAAATGCCAAACACATTGAGAAAACTCATTTACTCTCTCATATCTTCTTTTACTGTTTCCTTCAAGTGTCACCAACATTACACTGTGTCAATGAACATATGCTTCTGGTAGTTAAAACAAGATTGTGTTTTGTGACATTGGTTAGCTTGGCTAGTGCTACCATTTGAATCCTCCTGAGTGGCTGCCCCCCTTCCAGGGAGCACAAAAAAGGGCAGGCCTGCTTCACCCTGTATTCAATGAGCCTCTCCCTGAGTCGTTCCCAGTTGAGAGGCTCAGGTCCCATCCATTGTTCTCCTGACAAATGGCGAATGTCCTCCATTTGCAGTGTCTGACCTTGACTAATTATGTACAATTGATGCAGCTGTCCCCGGCTTTACCAAGTGCTGTAACCTCAGAGCGTGCAAGCAACTTCTCCCGCCACCACGGAACTTCAATTTGAGAACTTCATCACCTTGAACAACGCCTGCTCTTTGTGGAGACTTTGAGTTTGGTCTGGCCATGCCCTCTGTCACCATATGTTGACAAATAATTTATATTCATACTGTGCTGTCCTACATTTTTTAACCAACTATTTTTAAACAGGTTGAAAAAGTTTCCTGAAAATAATCTATCAAAATAGCCTTACTAAAATGTAAAAGAAACAATTATTAATATTGAAAATACTCAGAAACACACTTGACATCATTAGTATTTGTTTTTCCAGTCACATGTTTTGATTCACTGTGAATAACTGCATGAATGACTTTTAAATAGGTATTTTTAACAGTAAGCTAGATGATCACAAAGATAGGTAGCCTCTGTAATCAATTGAATCAATGGTCTTTGCAAAAACAGCATCAAGATGCCACGCGCTTAATTATATTATTATATAAAAGTGAACGCAAAATAGTTTTTTTCAAAAGTTAAAATAGAATAAATCCTTCAATTCTGAAAGTATATTTCTAAAAAAAAGGTCATTTGGGGGATACTTCATTATGGCATATGTTTTCTTTTACATTGTTATCTTCTGAGATTTTCTCTACGTTAAGCATGTTATAGTAGTCAGTTTGGAAACAAGACTTTTGTTGTTGTTGTTGTTGCGGTACGCGGGCCTCTCACTGTTGTGGCCTCTCCCGCTGCGGAAAACAGGCTCTGGACGCGCAGGCTCAGCGGCCAGGGTTCACGGGCACAGCCGCTCCGCGGCAGGTGGGATCTTCCCGGACCGGGGCACGAACCCGCGTCCCCTGCATCGGCAGGCGGACTCTCAACCACTGCGCCACCAGGGAAGCCCAAGACATTTTTAGACATGAAAGAAGTTTTATTTTTCTTCTTGTAAAAAGAAACTAATGGAGAAAGTTGGTGTCTAAAAAATTGGAAATTTAAACAATTAAAAATTGCAATATCAAAAATTATAGAATATAAAAATATACAATGACCTAATCTAATATTTTAAATCTCTTCTAGGACTGAGACGGATCCTATATCGTGATCAAGACACCGTTTCCAGACCACTTTCTGTTTTGAAGGTCTACCTTACGCCTCTATAGGAAGCACGTATGGCTATGTTTGTATTTGCACATTTATATATGCAGGTGGAGCTGTAGGTATTTGTGATAGAAAATGTTTGTTCTCTGCATCCCTGGATGACACTTGTGCCAAAAGTGAGCTTCCCCTGCAGACAGGGTAGAAGCAATTTTAATCCTTCTGTTTTTTTCCTGAAAAAGCATAGAAGGGAAATTTTCTTCTAAAAGAATTATATATTTTAAAAACAGAGAAACTTTTAAAATGGAAATATTTTCAACGGAATTACACCCTCAAATTCAAATGAGACTGAAACACAATAAGAAGTCTGGAATTCTGAAAAAAAAGTAGGAGCCAAACTTTTCATTTCTTATATTTTTAAATATTACTGATGGTAACCAGTTTCATATACCATAGACCCATGAAGTAAAGTGAACTCCTTCACGATATATCTGCATGTGATATTAAGGAAAAGATATTTGTCACTGCCAAAAAATAAGAAGACTGTCTAGGGAGGAAACTAACCAACTTTATTGAAAGATAATGTATTTTTAAGACTTCTATCACCAAACCACACAAACTTTGAATAATAATTGCAAATTAAATATCCTAAAAACTGTCAAAATCTTTAAAAACTAGCATATTAATGGAAATATTAAAATACACTTTTTCTAAACCAGTTTGCATGGAGGCCTTTCACACTTTCTCCGGTGAGACTGTGAATTATTATGTATGCTTGATCAATTAGAAGCCTTTACTTAGGCTCCGGTGTTTGGTTTTGTTTTTTAAAGGAACAAAAGCATTTTTCTTTTTGCTATTCAGAATCGAAATGCCCCATTTCATATTAAATCAGTGCACTAGTCCAATAGCTTTTACGTGTCTTTAGAAAGATTTTGTTTAATTTTGTTGAACATTGAGTTCTTTACATTATGGAGACATCGTGGGAACTGGTTTTACACCTGCAAATGTTCTTGCAGAAGGAATCACCTGATGTGCTCTCTCTCACTCTCTCTCCTTGGAATGATGTTGATTAAAAACAATGCCTGCCCTGCCATCAGCAAAGACAAGGAGTGGTGGAAGTTTCCACCTAGCTGCGTGTATGCACATTGTTTCTTCTCTGCAATGTGAGGCGTATTGGTTAGCTTGAAAATCTCTGCAGCAGCCCTGATGTCATCTGAGAAAAGCACTGTAATGCCTTCTTCTAAAGCGAAATGCAGGTAGAACAAAAACTCATGCTAATATCTTAGATCACATCAACATAATCCCAGGAAAAAAAAAAAAGAGCCCTGAAGGTTTTCTTTAGGATTGGTCAGAGTTTCAATATAGAGTTAGTAGGAAAAACGTAGTTGTACCTTTAAAAGTTCAGTATGTTTTCTTCAATTATAATCTGACATGGCTAATTTTGGTGTATTGTACTGAGTCCCCATTTCAAGCAAATGCAGCATAGGAAATGTTGCACAGCTCCAAGGGTTGTATGAAACTGTAATTAAACCTTTATAGGATCTCAGCTTACTCAGCTCCTTTCCAACGAATAATCTGAAACAACATGAAAGGTGAAAATAGAGAAAACACTCAACTTGTGTGTCAAAACTCCTTTTTGATAGTTGTCCACAACTTGAAGCCTTTGTAGAACTTTAAAATGACAACCATATCCAGTTGTACTTTTAAAATGGAGCCAAAATTTCCGAGAAATTTATAATCCAAGATGTTCTACTTTAAGCTGATAGAAAAACTTCCATGTGAAATAATGTATTTTACACATGGTAGTTACATTTTATGATTCTTACTTTGCCTTTTTCACAATGGAAAAAAAATGGAAAAGAATCCAGAAATAGAAATTAGAGCTGTTGGGTTTGTGGACCTGGGAGGCTACCCAGCAGTGTGAAGAGACCCTGGGAGGCAGGGTGGTGCTAATCATTTAACAAGAGAATTTAAAAGACAAATTAAAAAGACTGTTCTAGTATATGACAAATTCAATAGACTTTAGAGTCTTGTTGAGTCCATTTCCAGTTCAAATGAAAGAAAAAATATATTGCTGACTTGTTCAGTTGAATGATGTCATGAACATTCATTTTTAAAATCTAGAACTTTCTCGGGTCGGAAGACAATATTCTAAGAGGCTGCATTTCGGTTGGAGCCCCACATCAGTGTGCTAGCGGTTTATGAAACATATTCTGCAGGAGCTGGCGGGGCAGGTGGACACTGTCTGCTGAGAAAGGAACTGTCCCCTCCCATAGGGCTGGGAATCCCTCCACCTCAGGTGTGTCTCTGAGACATTCTTGGACTTCAGCTAGAACAGACTCCTCGCCACTTCATGTTCCCCCAGCCCCCCACATGGATTTCCTTCATGTACGTCTAATCCTCCATTGCATCTTTCTTTCTTTCCTTGCCTGTTCCATGAGGTGAAGATCCTTGAAGGAAGCTCATGTTTATCTCTTTCTCTAGATGGTGGCCCAGTGTTTGGGGCCACGCTAACATTAAACGTAAGTAGCCTTAGGATTTCAGCAAATAACTGTCAGCTAAAAGGGGAAACTAAATATGCATGGGTTTGCTTGTGTTTTTACGTAAGTGTTCAAACCCTTTAATTATTAAAATATAGCAAGAATACTAGTCAAAGGTATATCACTAAACAGTTCCCTATTTAAAGTGCAAATCAGCAAACTGACCTCAGTAGTAAAAAATAATCCTTTGGGATGGTTACCTTAAATTTTTGTTTTAACACAGGTATGTTTGAAGTTCTAGAGTTAAGTTCTTGACATTTTTTTTATAGAAAAAAATACAACCATGATGTGTATCATCATCCATTTTTCAGAATTGTGCCTGAGAAGCAAACTATGAAGTGAGCTGTAAACAACAGCAAAGCTTGGTTCATTCACCTGTAAAATGGAAATGATGATGACTTCCTGCTAGGATTGTTTTGAATATTAAATATTTAGTAACCGCTTAGTGTAATACATGTCACAAGGGAAGTGTTTTTAAAACAAACAAAAAACAAAAGAAAGAGAAAAATATAAAACCTCCAAATTGTTCAAGAGTAAATCTCTTTCTCACAGCCTTTGTGGGTCTGGAGGCTGAAGAGTGAAGGGGGCTGTCATCACACTGCCCTCGCACTCATGCCTTTGCAGCTCACCTCTGAGGGTCTCAAAACCTGGGTTGCTCTGGAAGTTGACAGAGTGGCCAACAGTGGTTCACACAGAACTCCCCACCCCAAAGGGCCCCTCCTTCCCGCTCCAGACCTCTGTAACCCCTGCTTCCCAAATTCCAGCCTCCAGGGCTGGTCCACTATTTGGGAACGAAAATTGCCCTTAAGCCAGAAAAATAAATATCACAGAAACCCTGCCCATCACTCAAGGCACAGACAGCCACATTGCTGCCTCCAGAGGACACATGTCCTGATCCTCCAGGAAAAGCAGGTTGTCTTTCTGCTCCAGCACCCTGCCCATGGCCCCGCTGCTGGCATCCCTTAAACCACAGCAAGTCCATGATCCGTTTTTCCACCAGACACTGGCTCCTTCTACAGTAGTGAAGCTGCTGCTTTTGTGTTAATTTGGGTGCAAGCTGTCAGAAATGGGATAGTTAAAGATGTTTTCCTCTGAATTTACTGGAAAGCATATTTTAATTGTTTCCTGTCATTGAAAATGATAAAAAATAAGATCCTAAACCAAACAGCACAGGTAGGAAATAACTGGGACACATTACTTTATGCTCTGCATCTTTCTTCTCAGTCACCGCGTGGAACTAGAATGACTGACTGACTGAATGAACCAATGAATTCTGTATCTTTATTTACAAAGGCATCTCTATTTATTTCTGTAAAAATAGCCACAGGGACTTCCCTGGCGGTCCAGTGGTTAAGACTCTCCACACTTCCAATGCGAAGGACAAAAATACAGTCAGAAGGCACAAGATATGAAGTTCCAGAATATTATACAAGAACATAGAGAAACCCTCAAAAGAGTGAGAACGAATAAAATATAATCTCAGAAAATAGCCACTATTTTTTTTTGCCACATTGAAAACAAGTAGTTGTTAAATTTCCTCCAAGACAAGATTACTGTGAAATGGATTTGGAGGAATGTAGCCCAACGATGTAGCCTGGGGTACAAACATCTCATTTAAAAATGCTGCTGGCTTTCATAAGTGACCCCCTTCTCTGTCTCATTTCCAGGCTTCTAGAGCTCAGTCTGCTGCCTGGTCTGGCCTGTGGGAACCCCACCCAACAAGGAGATGTGGCCTCACAGAGTCCCAGGGGTTCTGTGTTGTCCGATGTTGCTGGAAAGAGGCCAGGAGCGTTTGCCTAACCTGTTCTCCGGCACTGAGGACCGCAGAATCAGGGAACACAGGAGCCCCGTGAGGGAATTCATTTCCTGTGGCCACTCCAAGGGTCAATTGGCATGTGACCGTCCAAAGGACACGTAACAAAGTCACTCTATCAGAACCAAATTCCCAGGCTCTGAAATTCTCCCAATTAGAAATCATCTAGGTCAGAATCATCTATGTGGATGCTTCCCTGGGACCCGTATGTTAATTTAGGAGCTGATGGGGAGGAGAACTTGACCCAGGGCCTTAAAGTCACCTAGAGGTGGGAAGGGTGGAGGTCTGGGGCTGGGAGAAGTTTTCCCAAGAAGCAGGATATGGTCTCTCACAGTAAACTTAATCGAGGCCAGCATCCGGGTTCAAAAAGGATGAGATGACACTAGCCTTCCTTCCCCTGATGCTTCACACATTTTTCAGGTGATGTACCAACTGTCCTATAGTCGTGGGACCCCAACCAGAGCAGATCAAGTCATGAGGTGGTGAGGGCAACACACCCTAAGTAAGTGATGTGCTGGTAAGTGTTTAGCCGCTGGCCAGCTCTCAGCAGGTGGGAGGAAGGCCTTGGTAGGTAGCAGCTGCCAATTCCATGGTGTAAATATTCCCACTACAGTCAATTTCATCCTACCAAAGTGACATCACTGAACACAGCACTGGAAAAAGATGTACAGCAACCATCCTTATGTAGTAGTTCCTTCATACAGTTGCAAGACACCCAAGTAACCTCAAGACCACACGTAATAGTAAAAGGTACCAAAATAATTACAAAGTGTTATTTATAGTTTACTACTTTTTTCTGTGGTAAAATTTAATTGCAAGTCTATATAATTTATTTTTTAAAAGGTCGCTGTGCTTGACAAGCCCCTCAGGTTGGCTGCGGTATATCATGGGGAGCAGACCTCTCTCACATTTTCCATTATTCATAAGGTTGTTTTAATTAACAATACTCTCAATTTTGGCAAATAACTGATACAACAGGATGCAACAGTGAGCTTTTAGCCTGGTGGTGGTGTTTTCCTGCTGTCCTCTGAATGCAGTGTTTCCTGTAACATTTTCCCTGCTGTGCTTATTTTTCCATTGCCTTGTAACATTCTGTACGGTCAGTCATTTAATATCTTTGCCACTTAGTGTTTTTCTTCTCTAAAATCCAAGTGCCAACAGGGCAGAGATCTTTACTCTTGTTCATCGAAGCATCACTAGTAACTGTAACCTGGCACACAGTGGGTCCTTGATAAATACTTGTTGGACAAAAGGGAGTTTGGCCAATTATCAGCACTTTCTACAATAGCAACACTAAGACTGGAAGTAATACAAATAGCAGTGACATCCCAAACAGCAGGTGAAACAAGAGGTCATCTATGGACTTAGGGGTAAAGGATGATGGCCGTGCCTGCTCAGAATATATATTTTAATCCTGTGATCTTCAGATGGAAGAAAGATGAGATCATCTTACCCCAAGCCCTACATGGGTACCTGTTTCCACATCCGTCTGTGCCCTAGATGAACTAACTATAGTTCCCATGGCTTCCTTCAAAGAAGTCTAGTTTCCTTGTTGTTTGTGCTCCATGTTGGAGCAAAGCTCTGCTCTTGGCCTTCTGATAGAGGGACGAGGAGAGACAGGAACTCAGAGCCCCTGGCCAGCGCCAGGCAAGTCCCACACATAGCCTCGGATACCCCAACCGTTGCCTGAGTCTGTGCAATTTGTCAGCATCCCTGCTCACTGAGGGGGCAGCAGAGGAAAGAGAAGCCCATTATCTGAGAGTAACCAATTAAGCTCAGCTGGAATTAGGGAGTTAGTGTCTGAAGCGGGAGAATCATGATGATTTTTGATAAACAACATTCTTCCACTTTAAATCAGCAGGTTGCATTGAAAGGTAGCCAGTGCTTCTTACATTTCAGTTTCAACACAAACTCAGGCAGTACAAAGTTCTCCATCAGACTTTATTTCCTGGTTCTTTTTGCATGGATGCCACGTTTGGTGTCCCTTTCACACAAGTAAGTATGAACATCTGGTGAAGAAACACCGTAAAGGACTGGAGCTGTGTATTAAGTTCTTTGATTTGCATGAAGCATCCATCCTTCCCTGTTCTCGCCTATTATTTTGATAGACTACACCTCTCAAAAATTTTATTTTGACAGCAAAATCTGCATGCATGTGAAGAAGCATTGCATAACTTTGGAAAGCTGAACCACATTTAGTGCTGAGTGACCCTCTTCTGGATGGCAGCCCGAATTAGCTGGCCGTTACATCCTGTACACGGGGGCAGGTTTATGAATTAAAAGCGTGCAGAGAGAGGTGTGTCTATGCCAGATCTAGAAAATGAATCCTGGTGCCTATAAAGCTTCCAAGCCGGGGAAGACACACAAGGGTTAATGCAATTTCCATTCCAGCGAGTTTTGCTTGCCATTATTTTCTTTTTCTTTTCTCCCTTTTAACTGATTCGTAGCATAAAATCTTCCTGGACACCTAATTATCAAGCCAGCTCGCAGTCACAGCTGTCTGCTTGGAGAACCCATTAGATGCAGCAGTTGAAGCCTCCATAATTCCCCAAACTTCCCGGTTGTGAATATTAAGAAAAGATTTTTACATGTCATATGCAATTCGAAGGTGGTGTGAATGGCCTCGGAGATGCAGCACACTGAATGCTTGTCCATCATGCCATTCACTGGTTACAGGTGGCCTCATTTTCCACTCTCAGATATCCGCTGGCTATGACAGCAGGCACTTAATTTGCATGTTCGACAGACAACAAACGGCCCCATGCATGTCAAAATAGGTGGTGATGCGTGACAGTTTCTACACAATACTGTCTCCTCTTTGTGTGACCTTTGACCTCCCTGCATGTCTTTTTTCCACCATCAGAAAAAAAAAATATATGCACTTCTCTGCTTTGGAATAAATTTGATACCAAATTGATTATTTTTCTTTCTTCTTCCTCTTCTTCCTCATCCTCCTTTCTCCCCACCCTTCTTTTAAAGGGTGCCCTGCATCCAGATTTTCATCTTAACTGCTACAAAACTCTGCCAGAAGAACCTCATAAAATTTAAAAATAGGGAGGCTGTGCAGACAGGAAGCTGTCTTGTCGAAACCCATTATCGTTAAATTGCTTGGAACTTTTAAATAAATGTAACCTTTAAGAGAGGAGTCTAATCAGGTTAATTTTTATTTAAGAAGATCATAAAATTAGAATCTTTAAGGCTTTTCTTTAACTTGTGTTAATTAGATTCCTGTCCTTGAAACACTTTTAATATTAATATTTCACCACGGTTTAAAATTACTTTCTTTAATTGCAGGTTTGGCCAGACTGTATTAAATATAACACCCGGTTATTCTAATTTTCCGTAATAAGAAGGGTAGGTCCCAGCCCCTCCCTCTTGCTTCCACAGAAGACTGCTAATGAGAACACGTCTCACAGACGCGCTTAAAAGGTTAAAAGAGTGTGAACCTGAGAATGCCCTGAAGTGCGGCTGGCATCAGAAAGTCCCAGCACCTGTGCTTTTTGGGGGGATCCTCGGCAATTTATGCAGCACTATTTCACAGAGGTGCCTCTCTGCCCCGAGGAGGGGGCCTGACCTGAGCTCTCAGGGACCCCACGCACCCCTTGTCTCACCAGAGTAGAGCATAATCTGCTCCCCAATCCAATTTCAGTGTTAGGTCTTATTTTAATTAAGAATTAAAGCATGACAGCAGATAATCGCGCCTCCCGGGTGTTATAAGATTTGAGCTGCAGCTGTGAACCCAACACCCAGGGGGGTGTTTACCCCATGATCACCACACCCCCAGGGTTGCCCTCCTGAGGCCCCAGGACAGCAGGCAGGGCAGGATGGCTGGCGGAGCGCAGGCTGCCTGGAGCGAACGGGCTGGGCCTGGAGATGGGGTGGAAGCGGCGCCTCCACTCCATGGGATGAGTTCACACAGACAGACATGTCCCATCCAAGAGTCTCAGAACCACGGAAAAGTAGAACTGGGGATAGTATTCCACGTGATCTCGGCCAGGGCACGAAGAGTGCTGGGGCTGGGACTCCAGCCTGCAGGAGGGCTCCCCCTTCCCCATTCCAGCCTCTCACGACTACTCTGGGAACTGTCTTCTCAGGCCTGGGATGCTAGTTAGGGAGGACATGGGTTACTTTCAAACCAAAGTTAAAAACGCACCATCTCCAAGGAGATGATTTAGGGTCCATTTCCCTGCCCCGGATTCCAGGACCACGGACTGTACTGCAGCGCCTCTGCTGGTGCTCACGTGTAATTGCACTCATCACTTAAAAGCGCGGTGCTCAAATGTGGTGTGTTCGGGTCCCCAGAGGGGGTGCGGGAAGTTGTACTTCACTGGCGAGTATCAAAGTCAACTTATTCGTGTCCTCCCCTGCGAGGCAGCCCGGACAAGAGCTCAGGGCAGATAACCTTCTTGTGAGCCTGGAAAAGTGGACAGAGCCCTGGACGTGGTGCCAGACAGACCCTATTCAAATCCCTGCTCTTTCTAGCCGTGTGACTCTAGGCAAGAACTTATACCCTCTGTATCTTGGTTTCCTCGTCTATAAAAGGGAATGATAATATGTATTGACCTCCTGGGCTTATGTGGGAATTAAATGAGTAAATATTTGGAAAGTGTAGTGAGGTAAATAATGTCCCCCAAAATGTGTGTCCACTGAGAGCCTCAGAATGGGATCTTATTTACAAATAGGGTCTCTGTGGATGGAATTAGCTAAGAATCTCAAGACGAAAATAGCTTGGCTTTAGGGCTGGCCCTACATCCAGTGACTGGTGTTCTTTTAAGACACACAGCGGAGAAGATGATGTACAGATGGAAACAGAGGTTGGTGAACTGTATCTACAAGCCAAGGAGCTCATGCTCCCTCAGAAGACACCAACCCTGATGACACCTTGATTTTGGGTTTCTGGCCTCTTGAACTGTTAGAAAATAAATTCCTGTTGTTTTATGCTAACTGGCATGGGCTAATCTTCTATAGAAGCTCTAGGAAATTAATCCGGGAAGCATCTGATATTGGCTGGCACATAATAAGTGCTGTTTGTGACATAAAAATTAATGGAAAATACTTTTAAACAATGCCTACATAATTTTCATCAACTCTTTAATCTGGAGATGGATATGTATAACTTGTTTAGATGGTGAGTGGCCTATATAAGGTATGGAAAAATATGAAAATTGTTTCTCATATTGACTCCAGTGGCAGCCCTGTGACTGAGATGAACTGATACACTGATAACTATAAAGCAACCTGACTATGCCATGTGATGCAGGGAGATGTTTAAGAGCAGGATGAAATCAGGAACTCACTTCCAAAAGGAGGTGGAACCTGAGGAGAATCTCAACAAATGCTGAAAAGTTATTAAGGCCGAGTGGATGGGACAATTAAGGTCAGGCTGTCAACATTCAAGGAACATGTGTCCACCAGACAGTGGTTTATATAGAAATAAAATAGCATCCATAGTGTTGAAGTCTCCAGGAAAGCCTTTCAAACCACGTCAGCCCCTCCCCCCTTGTCCAGAGTTGACCACAATCTCAAATTTAGCTTTCATTATTCCTATGTTTCTTTTCATATTTATCATATGTGACTTTCATCTTGAAACAATATATATTTTCTTTCTAATTTATCTAAATAGTGTTAGAAATATGTGGTAGAAATATCCTTTTTACGAGATTCTTCTATGTTGGTTTTGTCTTCCTAGTTTGTTGATGTTCCAACTGCATTAGAATGTGAGGATATATTGATTGACTCTCCTGTAGAAGTTATTTAGGTCGATCCAAATTGTTATTTGTGCAAATCCTTCTGCTGTGCACATGCATGTACAGGTTTTCTTGTGAACACCTGCCATACAGTGACTATACCCAGGAGAAGGATTGTAGGGGTATGGAGGGTGTGCATGTTCAGCTTTACTAGGGATTTGGTCATTGCCTGTTTCCACTTCCACCAGGGTTCATCAGTGTTCATGTTGGTCCCATTTTAACCAACATGGATCTTTTCAAAATCTATAAATTTTACCTGTCTGGTGAATAGAAGAGAAAATCTTCTGATTACTAAATTGATTGACCATCAATGATGACCAAATGGGGCTTCCCTGGTGGCGCAGTGGTTGAGAGTCCGCCTGCTGATGCAGGGGACACGGGTTCGTGTCCCGGTCCGGGAAGATCCCACATGCGGCGGTGCGGCTGAGCCCGTGAGCCATGGCCGCTGAACCTGCGCGTTTGGAGCCTGTGCTCCGCAATGGGAGAGGCCACAACAGTGAGAGGCCCGCGTACCGCCAAAAAAAAAAAAAAAATGATGACAAAATGGATGACCAAACAATCTACTTGTTTATGAGCCATTCCATTTCTGGAAACCGTCAGCTTATATCTTTTACTCATATTAATATTTTGTCATTTATCTTGTTCTCATTGATTTGTAGTCTTTTCTATGTTCTGAATACTGCTCCTTTGTTGTTTTTAAATCTTGAAAATAACTTCTGGCAGTAGTTTTTATTGTTTTCTTGCTATCTTAATTGTGATGTTTGCTGAACACACTTGTAGATTTAAATAATCAAGTAGAAATTACCAATATTTTCCTTTATAGTTTATTCTTTCCATTTTGTTTAAGGAAATATTCACTGTTCTGACTTCTTAATGCTTTAAAATTTTGCTTTTCACATTTATATGTTTAATCTTTTGGAGTTAATTTATGCAATAATAGTTCTCTCCTTAAATAGGTTGTCATTATATTTTGTTGATGGTTTCCTTCACTGCGTATAAAAAGACTTGATAAAACATAAAGCAAATCCCCTCATCCTGTTCTTTAAAATATCTTTGCTATTTGAGGTTCTTTATTCTTTAAAAATCAGCTGATCAATTTTAAAGGTGAAAATGTTTTGGAATTTTATTTGAAATTATAGGGAATATATAATTTAGTGATAATTGACATTTGTAAATTTCATTTTTCTATCCATTAATTTAGGTCTCCATCAGTATCTTTCAAGCAAGCATCACCATTTTCTTCCTTAAATTCTTGCAAGATTGCTAGAGTTATTTTTAGTTAGCTTAAATTTTGTTGTTATTGTAAATCTTGCTTATAATTAGACATTTTAACTGTGTAAAGTTGGCTAATAGAAATGTTCTTCATTTTTATCTAATATTTTATCTTGTATCTTATTTATCTTTTATTCGGTGATTTGACTTAAGTCTCTTACCAGCTATGATAAATTGCCCATAGATTTTTCATGTAGACAGAATATTGTCTCTATCAGGAATTTTTGTTTTCCTTTCCCATCTTCGTACTTTTATTTGTTTCTCATCTTGCCTCATGGACAAGGAACATGTGTAATGTTGAATTTAGACAGGAAGAGTTGGTGTTACTCATTGCTGATTTTAAAGAGAATACTTCTAATACTCTAACATTAAGCCTATCTGCTGTAGGTTTTTGGTGGATATTTCATATGAGATTGAGGCATTTCCCTTCTACTATTAGGTTGCAATCAATGCGTTGAAATTTATCTAATTTTTGTCTGTATCTGTTGGGAAGAACATATTGGGATGAATAAATGTTTTATTATCTAATATGTGAATTAAAACTTTGATCCACTTGGAATTTATTAGGAGGTAATCTGTCGAGTAGGAAATCCGACTGTATTGTTTTTTAAACATGGCTGCTCATTTGTCTAACATAAAATGTTAAGCGACAAAACACTCTTCTCCCTTTCCCCATTTTGAATGTCACCTTTTTGAAATAGTTAATGCCTGTATTGGTCTATCTCTATACTTGTAGCTATATATATATTTGTTTTTTGCCAAGAGTATCTTTGTTTTCATGTACCAGTACCACCATATTTACAATGTTTGTAGCTGTATAATGCCTTTTAATATCTGGCACGTCAGTTGCTCCTCACTCTTTCCACAAAATTTATGGTTATTTTTGTTTATTTTTTTATAGGAACATTACCAGAATCTAAAAACTAAAAAAGATTAAAAAAAATAATTCTACCTGACATTATTATTGGAACCACAATAAAATAAGACTTTGGTTATTATTTAATAAAAATATTGTGCACACTTTTATATAATTTATTTTGTGAGCATATGTTTATTTCTCTACCAAATCATTTTCAAAAATGTTTTCACCACTTCATACTCTCATCAGCAAAATGTAGGAGAGTTCCAGTTGCTCCACATCCTCATTAACCTTCGTTGTCATCATTTAAAAAATTTTAGCTATTCTAGTGTTTGTGAGTTGTGTCTCCATGTTCTAGAGACAAGATTTTTGTCAGGTCATAAGGGCCCCAAATGATTAGCAACTCAGATGTTCACGAACTGTACAATGGATTAACAAATTGAGGTTTACCCATGCATTTGAATGTTCCTCATCATTAGAAAGAAGGAACTGCTTATGCATACAACAGGGAAAATTATATTAAATATATACTTAACACTACATTGAACAAAGAAACCAGTCACAAAAGAAATACATAGTGTATGATTCCATTTATGTATAGCTCAGAAACAGGCACAACTGAGATATAAAAACAGATATACCAATAGTAGTACTTGCATTTAGCTAGAGGGATGTAATTAAAAGTGTCACAAGGGAACTTTCAGTGATGATAGAAATAGTCCATATTTTGATTTGGAGTGATTGATTCCTAGGTATATAGAACTATCAAAATTCATCCAACTATACATTTAAAATATGTGCATTTCACTGTATGTAAACTATACTACAATTTTGGTGAAGTTTAAAAATATATAGTTCGGTTCAAGGTTAGTTTTTAATCTTCCTATTTCTACCCAGGAAATGTTATATCTTTCATTTTACTTTTTTTAATGTCTCACGCTAGATGTCTAAAATGTTCTTTATGTACTATGTTCCTAGTTATTTTGACATTTTTGTAACTTCTGTAAATGGTGTGTTTCTTCTAGTACGTGTTAGAGTGATACTTAAATATCAATTTTATTTAGTTACTCATCAGAAATCTTCTTTGAGTTGATCTTCTTCATTTTATCCATATTAAAAAAAATCACATAATTTGCAAAATAATATCCCACTTACACTTTCCATTGTTTTTATAAGTTATTTTTTCTAACACTGCCAGAATAATTTTAATAATTGTAATAAAAGAAAACTTCCCTTTTTTTCTTGAGTTTAAGGGAATAATAATCTAAATGGAATAATGTAGTTTTTACCAGATTAAGCATAATGTATTCCTATTGAATTAAGAATTTTTGAAAATAGTGGATAATTAATGAAAAGAAAGTATATATATATACATATATATGTATGTATGTATATATATATATATATATACATACATATATATGTATATATATATGGAGAGAGAGAGAGAGAGACCAAATCAATACCAGGCATAGGATATGTACCAGTGGTGTGCCGGTGAATGATTAACAACCAGCTTCCAAAGGAAAAGCCAAAACAAGCAAACAAACAGAATACCTTGATTTGCAACATGTGCCAGTTTCCATGCTGTAAACCCTCATCAGGACCCATTTCAAGCCACCACTGCATCGTCACTGAACCTAAAGTTGGGAAGAACCATGTTCACTCACTCTCTTGAGCAGTAAAGCCAGCTCCTGCACCGCTGGTTAGTAACTATCTATGTGTAAGCTGCCAGTATCTTTGGTGTAATTTCCTTTGCCCAGTGGCAGCATCCTGCTGGTGGGAGTTCTTTGCCTGCCTTTGGTTTCCTGCCTCACTCCTCCTCTTCTCTTAAAATATCTGGAAGATACTATTAGTGCCTAGTATGATGATTGTTTTTCTTTGATCATGTTTGAATTAGGCTAGTTTTCCTGCACTAGGGTTTGCTGGAGAATCATCTCTGGGAGAGGTCAGGACCATGACCTTGAGCCGTTCTCCTAATGATGAGGAGGTCTGTGTGGGAGGGGGCTCTGTTAGCCTTTCTCCTCCCTGAAGCCTGTACGACATGGCAGCTTTTCATCCCTCAGGGATGCTCATTCATTCTCTCATCCATGGCAGATGGCTCCCTGCAAAGATGATCAAGCTCTGTGCTTACATGTTTATTCTCATTTTCCCTGTTTCCTGAAACCACACCAAGCTGCATCCACTGATTCTCCTTCTACCACCTGTGTACACTCTCCTATTTAAACAAAAGGAATTGTGGTTTTCCCCACAGAGTGACCAC
Organism: Phocoena phocoena; assembly: GCF_963924675.1. Classification (NCBI taxonomy): domain Eukaryota; kingdom Metazoa; phylum Chordata; class Mammalia; order Artiodactyla; family Phocoenidae; genus Phocoena; species Phocoena phocoena. The sequence continues at coordinate 3,638,497 of NC_089221.1, read as the reverse complement.
TTACTTGGAATCACAGTGTTCTAGCAGCCTGAGCTTTGCTGTCTCAGGTCCTACCCTCAGCATCTTCTGTGTCCTTTCCTGCTCTGCACTTGGCATCCCTTCCTCACATTCTGCGGTTCAGGCTTGCAGATGTCTCCTAAATTCATCAAATATGGAGTTTGCATATGTGCTTCCTACGATCCTGTTGCTTTTGGGTGTTTTCCCAGAAGAGAAGGAGAAACTGCTCTCTTTATTCTAAAGTAAGAATCTGAAGTTGGAAAGGAACTTGCCTTTCTGTCTCATCCTCCCGTCTCATCCTTCCATCTCAGACTTTCTCTGGACAAAGCCCCTTGGGTACCTCCTGTCTCTCTGGCTTCTTCATTCCCCCTCTTTCTTTCCTTTGGTTCTTTCCATTGTGATGATTAAATATGTATGTATCTTAGCTACCAAAAGGAAAGAAAAAGGACAAAGAGCAGAAGGCAGAGAAAGAGGCAGAAAAAGAATGAAAACCTCACTGGAACTCACGGCTCACCAGCCACTCTCTCTCAGTGTGTGAGTTTGTTGGGACTGCTTTTATCATGATTGTTTTACTGTGAAGTATTTCTAAGATACTGGGAAGCATAGAGAATAATGTACACAAGTGAACAACTATGTACTTTTCACCCAGTTTTAACAAAACTTAACATTTTTACATATTTGCTCCAAGTATTTTTTAAGAAAAAAGTCCATCCACAAGGAATCAAAGGCCCTGTGCATCCTCTTCTCACTCCCACTCCTGTTTTTCCCTCCCAAATAGAAGTCTTCCCCTTACTTTTGTGTTTATGGTACCCATACCTGTTTTCATATAAATAAATTATATATTTTTGAAATTGAATGAATGGCATTATATATATATATATATATAATTTCTCCAACTTCTGTATTTTGCCCAACATCATTTTTTTTGTTTGTTTTTTGTTTGTGTTGGTTTTGTTTGTTTGTTTTTTGCAGTGTATCCGTGTTGACACATCCAGTGCTAGCTCATGAGTTTGAACTGTGTATTGCATTTGAATGTGCTACCATGTATATATTCATTCTCCTATTAAGAGACATACATTGTTTCTGTATTTTTCTTTAATGCAATATAACACCAGTGCTACAATGGACATTGTTTTCTGACACTTCCTACACACTTATCTCTTTAAATGATGCTCATTTTCAGCTTTGCTAGTGCAGTGGCAGGGCAAGGTGTGGAAGCTGGAGTACCATGTTTATGTCCCTCCAAAATTCATATGTGGAAACCTAACCCCTAAAGTGATGGAATCAGGAAGTGGGATTCCATCACAATCAGGAAGTGGGACCTTTCAAAGGCGATTGTGTCATGAGAGTGAAGCCCCCAGGATTGGGATTAGTGCCCTTATAAACAAGACCCCAGAGAGCTTCTTTTCTCCTTCTACCACAACAAGAAGACATCTGTATGTGAATCAGGATGGCTTTCACCAGACGTCTAATCTGGAGACCTGATCTTGGATGTCCCGGCCTCTGGAATTGTGAGAAGTAAGTTTCTGCTGTTTGTACACCACCCTACCTGTGGTACTTTGGTATAGCAGTCTGAACACACTAGGCACAGAGTGCTCTCTGCTTGTTTCCAGCCTCTGTTTTCTATCCTTGTAATCCTGGATTCTTTGTTGCTCCAATTCCACCAAGCAGATGTTCCAAGGATGCACTGGTCACCAGGAGAAATAAAGATTGAAATGTGCACCCACAAAGCCTGTTTTTCCTTACTGAGGAAAGAGAAAAGGGAAGGCTAAAAGGTGATATGAAGTGGAGAAGATGTGCAGCCTGAAGAGACAAGCGCCTGGAGGGTCTTCTCTTGCGAGGACAAGGAAGGAATGGGTGGTGAGATATCACCTGAGGACAGCCCTTTACTGTCCCAGGAACATGGGGAGGGGGATGCAAACAGGTGTTCAGGGGAGAAAGGAGACCCACCCAGGCCAAGATGGGCCCACCTAGAACCAGAAGGAGGAGCCTTAATGGTAATCACTTCAGAGCAGCTAAATTGCTCTCAACATCTTACATTAATGTAGATTCCCTGACAGGTGTGTAATTCCCTGTTTCTTCATTATCCTTGATAATGTTTGCAATTGTTAGATATTTATAATTTTCCCTAATCTACAGCCTGTGCCAGTATCTCACTGTGGCTTTTACTCACAGTGCCTTGATTACTAGTAAGTTTGAGCTTCTTTCTCTTGTATTTTGTTTATTTGTGTTTATTGCCTATGAACTTCATATCTATATATTGATACTTTGCTTTTTTTCTTTTAGATGGGGAGATTATAATTTATTAGGCTATAAAGTTATATTTTATTTCTAATTTGCTAATTGTTTGTATCATAAATGGGCAATGACTTTTAGTAAATATTTTATGCATCTTTAATATGATCAAAAGTAATTTTTCTTTGAATTGCTAATTTAGTATATTATATAAATAGCTTTTCTGGTGCTTTGCTGTATCTGCATTTCTTAGATATAGCTAACTTTGCTTTCATTTTAATTACTTTCTGCAACTATATTCATAAGCAAGATTAGTTTTCAAAGATTCTTATATTGTTAAATAACATTTTAGATCAAGTTATAATAGCCTTAGATGGGTAGTTCTCACTTTTATTTGAGATTTTAAATATTTGGAAAAAAGTAAAATAGAGATGATTGGTTTCTTTGGATGAATTGAACATTTTTTAGTGTAAAATTATCTGGGCCAGATATCTTTCTGTGGTGAGATTTAGTGGGGTGAGAGGAAGTAGAAAATTTTTATTATTGATTCAATTTCTTTAATGGTTGTGGTACACTGTATAATGACCCTGCAAGGTGTTCCTATCTTAGTCCCCAGAATCTGTGTCTATTACCTGATATGGCAAAGGGGACACTGCAGGTGTGGTGTAGTTAAGGACCTTGTGATGGGACGTTTACCCCGGATTATGCAGGTTCCCCCTTTATGTAACCACACGTGTCCTTACAAAAGGAGGCAAAGGGGGATTGGACTAGAGTAGAGAAGATGATGCTATGATGGAAGCAAGAGGTTGGAGTGATGCAGGGAATGCTCATAAACTTGGGAATTCAGGCAGCCCCTAGAAGCTAGAAAAGGCACGGAAGCAATTCTTTAAAGCCTCCGGAAGGAGCCAGTCTTGCGGACACCTTGACTGTAGCCCAGTGAAACTGAGTGCAGACTTCTGGTCTCCAGAAATGTAAGAGATTAACTTTGTGCTCTTTTAAGTCACCGAATTTCTGTTGATTTGTTAAATAGGAATAGAAAGCAGATACAATAGCTCTTGGGTTACTTTTTTAATCTGAGTGTTCTATTTCTAATGTATTCACCAACAAGCAGCGAGTCACATTCTGACGATGGGTAAGTCACTCTGTTTTTTCTCTGTTGCTCACACTTTTCTTTCTGAACAAACTTCCTCATCGTCCTACTGTGGATCAGACTCATCAAAACCCTCTTGAGTGGACGTTTCTGCTTCTCTGAGAACATTTCCCAAACCACTCACTCTACCCTTATCCCTGCCTTTAGGCTCTGGGAGCCCTGGGCTTGGGTTCTCCTAAGAGTTCATGCACTGATGTGCATCAAAGTAAAATATCCATCTGTATATTCCATAATGAGTATGAAAGTCAGTATTCATGTGTACCATGTTTGACTAGGAGTATGAATTCCAAGGATCTCCTCTACTTTTGCCTTCATCTGCCATGTCCTCCTACAGCCCTTCCCTCTATTTTTATAAAATGGAGAAAAAAAAAAACTCCCTTTCATATACTGTTTAACATATTTCACTGCTTCAGCAACCTTCCAATCCAATATTCCCCAATCCAAACAGTCACTTATGAAGGAAGGAGGGACTTGACTGATCTGTTTATTAAAGAAAAGGAGAAGCAGGGAAATAGAGATTAAGCCAACCCTCCCCAAACAGAGAATCTTTCCCTTTAACTGGATGCCACTTTGCACTGTAGAGTCACTTTTATTAAAAAAAAAAAAAAAATCCTGTTCTAGAATTAAGCCAATTATACCAGTCTCTCGGGTTATATTTATAATATCATGCTATACTATAATATAATGCCATAAATAATTCTATTATAAAATTATAATGTAATATTCTATAATACTACAGTATGGAAAATAGATACTAGAGTGACTCACACATATTTGCACACACATTTGCCAATCTGTCAGGCTTCTTTTTTAAAATAATTAATTTAATTTGTATGGAAATATAGTTGATTTACAATGTTGTGTTAGTTTCTGGTGTACAGCAAACTGATTCAGTTATACATACATATATATCTATTATACATATATATGTATAATACATATATATTATTTTTCAGATTCTTTCCCCATGTAGGTTATTATAAAATACTGAGTATAGTTCCCTGTGCTATACAATAGATCTTTGTTGTTTATCTATTTTATGTATAGTAGTTTGTGTGTGTTATTCCCAAGTTCCTAATTTATCCCTCCCCCCACCTTTCACCTTTGGTAACCAACCATAATTTTGTTTTCTATGTCTGTGAATCTGTTTCTGCTCTGTGAATAAGTTCATTTGTATCATTTTTTAAAATGAAGAACCCATTTTCATTTTTGTTTAGTTCTAGATCATTCAATTGATCTTATATCTTTATCATTAAAAATAAAGTTAATGCCATGTCAAAATGAAGGTACTCTTTTCAGTGTGCTTCTGCAATGTGAATTTCCACTTGAGAGCTTCACATAACATTTGTTTGAATTTTAGCTTAGATGCTATCTTGGAATCCAAGGAGCTTGCACAGACCAGTTACTCACAGGCTCTGTATTATGAGCTGATTGTACCATGGCTGTGTTCTGTATGCTGAAATTTTCAGCTCATTTTAAAATTTCTGAATGAACAGTTTCAAGACAGTTTTGCAGACAAGAAAAATCTTATTCTTGTGTATTTTTAATCCTCAAATTCTAAATGAGTCTTATGTCTTCTAAACAGTAGTACAGAGTTACCAGTTAATGAAAAATCTATTAATAATTTTATTATTTTGTTTGAGTGCTATACATTTAAATTCATCATGAATCCATGAATGCCAATGGCTGGTTACTTTTTCACTTTATTCCACACGCCATAAATACTTTTACATATTAATCACCCATTGCTGCAACACTGCAATTAGCAACACTTTGAATAGTCATTAAAATGGAATACTAACTTTTAAATAGCCTTTTCTGAATATAAAAATAGTATGTGAAAAATTAAAAATCACAAAAATGAAGAACTGGGAAATCACAGAAAATTATCAAGAAAAAAATGAGATGGCATCTATGATCCCTCAACCCTTCAACTTAGCAACTTATATTTAGTCTCCCTTCTCTCATAAAGAGATAGATATAGATATAAAGATATCAGTATAAATATAACTTAAGTGTATATTTAAATCTGTCTATTGACATATGACATACATTCAGAATACTTCCGTATAACAATTGGAAAAACACCCCTATGGGGGGGGAAAAAAAAAAAGCTTTATTCTGGAATTCACTAAGGTATTTCTGAGTTATTTAATTGCAATTGCACATTTAAAATAAATTCACTCAGAAGTTATTTTTCTTCTGCTATACTTAAATATTTTCTGATCTTTATCGGTTACCCCTTTCCTTTTATTTTAAAACCTCACCATCCATTCTATTTTCAGACTTCAAAATAATATAGACTTCCACAGAAGTAAAGAAAAAAATATTCTTGTGCATTTTTAATAATCACCAAATTCTAAATTAGCCAATGCCTTCTAAACAGTAGCACAGGATTTTAAGTGGATGAATCATTAATTATCAATTCCATTACATCTTATGAGTGCTATACATTTAAATCCATCATGATGTAACTATACACAGCAAGTTTACCATATTGCTTATAAGAATATTCCAGAGTGGCTTATCCTGTGATTATTAAAATCATTATATGAAATATGAAATATTTCTTACGATGCATAAAAGCAAAATCCTAAATTGTTTACAGCTCCTCTGTTTGAGTAATAGACATTAGTGTTTATAAAAGTCAATTCACCTTTAGAGCAACAGAGTGGCTTCTTTCAGGACTAGACTTTCTTACTCTCATTTTGACTCATTGAAATGCAGAAATGGGAGTTGGAGACCATGGAATCAACTTTGTAGAGCCTGGGAAGAAAACGTGTGGGGCCTTCAGGGACTTGAATGGAGTTTACCAAGGCTGGAGCCACACGTGTTGGGGGAGCCAGAGTCGTGAGCTTGACTTTGTCAGTGGAGGTGTTACCTGTGTGTCTGTTATCTGTTCAACACCTCTGTACCTCCCTCTACAGTCATAAGATGTCATCTCCACAAGCTTGGGGATTATTTGTTCCTAAATATGAATCTGCTCATGATTGGCAACACTCACTCAAGTCATCTGGCTTGATGTGGTGACACATCTGCCTTCCTGAAATGTCCTGTGCATTTTCAACAAATATCTCCTTGGGCAAGGAGTGTCGGGCATGGAAAGGTGCTTTGGGACTGTGATTAAAGAATGGAAACTGGAAGGCATCCTCAGTTCTGAAAAGAGGAGGTTCACAGGCAGGGATAAGGGAAGTGGGGACCTTTCTTAGAAAGAGATGAGCTTTATGAACATTACCCCAGAAAAAATGCAACACATAGATACACATAGAATTTGCTTTGAAATTTAGAAGAAGCTTATTCTCCCAAAAGGTCAAGATCTATGTTCTCTCCAAAGACCAGGTTCTAGATCCCTACACCAGATAAAAATATCTTCAAGTTCTACAATTACATTTCTCATCTTTCATACCAAATCTGAAAAACAGAGAGAAAAAAGTCTGAAAAAAAAATGGAGCCTTGAGGAATGGTTTGTCTATAACAAAGGACATGACATTTGATTCATCAGGGTCCTGGAATAAGCTGAGCAAGAAAGACTTAAAGAAAATCTTAAAAAAATAATGACAGAAAACCTCCCACATTTGAAAAGAGACACAAACTTACAGATTTAAGAAGCCAAATGAAGTGCAAATAGGAAAAACCTAAAAATATTCATGCCAAAATACATCACAAACACTAGAAAACTAAAGGTAAAGAAAAAAATCTTGAAAACAGTACGGGAGATATGGCGCCTTACCTACAGGGACATACACAACAACCTGGTTGGATCTCCAGAGAATTCTGCTGAATATAAAATGATGATCCCAAAAGGTTACATTCTGTATGATTCCATTTTTATCACATTCTTGAGCTGAGAAAATTGTAGACAAGGAGAACGAATTAGCTGTTGCTAATGGTTAAGGAGAGAATGGGTATTGGGAGGAAATTGGCTGTGGCTGTAAGGAGACAGAATGAGGGATCATCACGGTGATTGAAATGTTCTGCATTTTAGCTATCAGTGTCAATATTCCAGTTGTGATACTTACTATAGTTTTACAAGATGCTACCATAGGGGGAATCTGGGTTAGGAATACACAGAATTTCTCTGTGTTATTTCTTACAACTGCATGTGAATATACATTTATCTCAGAATAAAATGACGAATTTAAAAATAATTTTTGACATTTTCAAACGGACTAGATTAAATAGATTTTACTCTTTAAAGAGTTTCTTTGTTAAAGTCAGTTTTGCTGTTTTACTTTCTTTTCTTTCATTAAATACTGTGTTAAGAGCAAAGATTATAGAAGTCTGGAATAAAAGACATTTTAGCTGTTGAGGTAAATTTATATCATAACTTCCCTCTGTAGACACACATGAGATCTTTTGTGGCCACTTATATTTTGCATTCATTTCTCTTGTATCGATTTTCTGTACCTTGCACAAAGATCTAATAAATCAATCAGCACTTAAAATAAATCCATATAATTGAAAATTAGAAGTAAAAGGGCAGTAGAGTATACTTCTATAGAATATATTTACATTTATTCAGGAATAGCCTACTCAAATCATTTTGGGTTCACTATGAAAATATCTGGGAAAATCAGTTTCAAATTCTAGCTAAAGTGCTTCCCTGGTGGCGCAGTAGTTAAGAGTCCGCCTGCCGATGCAGGGGACACGGGTTCTTGCCCCGGTCCGGGAAGATCCCACATGCCGTGGAGTGGCTGGGCCCGTGAGCCATGGCTGCTGAGCCTGCGCGTCTGGAGCCTGTGCTCCGCAACGGGAGAGGCCACAACAGTGAGAGGCCCGTGTATCGCAAAAAAAAAAAAAAAAAAATCTAGCTAAAAATAGAATATTCAATGGTAGATTCTTATTCACTTATTCATTCTTTGGATTTACACCATGACTTTGTATTTAAGCTCAGACTCTGAAACATGGTCTAGTCTGGTCAACATATCTAGAAGTAGAACTTTATGTCTATCTGATCAACATATCTAGAAGTAGAACTTTATATCCAGGAGTTGAAAAAAGTGTCTCAATTGTCACAAAACCAGCCGTGGATGTGAGAACAAATTACCTGTGTTTGGACATCACAAAACTGTTTTACTTAGGTCAGAATTTTGTGAAGTTCATTTGTGTCTAAATAATTAAATAAAAATCCTTAAAGATTAATTTGATTATTTTTGTTTACTATACAACTGGGACACAGAACTTAAAGTCCAATTACTGTCTGTCTTAATTATGTTTCTTCAACCCGTTTTTTATTACATCTTTGAAGAATGGTCAAAGGGATATTTTGGTGGCTACAGGTTGTAAATTTGAGTCCACAATATACTATTTGTTTTACACAATTAAAATATCAAGGTTTAACTTTAAGTGTTTTTATTTATTTAAAAAAGTGAACCATATCTAATTAGTATTTAAAATACTATTTTTTCCAACCTATCTTTTCTACCATTTATGTATTATACCTTTACATTTACACATTACTGCCTTGAATATTACCATAAATGATAGCATTTCAGGAAAAGCGAGGAATTTTGTTAATTTCTTTAAAAATTAATTTACCTTCCATTGCGAGCTTTGCTATGAAGAAATATTATTGCTATTTAGGACGTTCAGTTAGCTGTTGAGCTAGGTTCATGCTGCTTATAATCTAAGGCTGTGTGCTGTATTTGTATTGCTATTATTACATGCTTGAATTTTTTGTTTATTTTCTCTCATGGCACTATTTCTTGAAAGGTGAAAATATTCTTCCCATCAGAATAAAATATATAATGTTATCTTATTTTAGAATATTGTCATTATGTTTCTCCAATTATTTTTATAATAACTATTTTGATAAAACAAAAGTCAGGTATTCTAAGTTTATTTCTTGTAACTGAGTTTTCTTTCTCAGTCAAAGTTTTTCTAATAGCATGGGCACATCCCCCATTTGCTGTGGCTTCCCAGCGACCGTGCCCAGTGCTTTTTCTGACATTGCACAGACTAACTTTCACGTCTCTGGTTGCTATTGGAAACATCTATTCCAAATTGTAGAGGTTTTCAGGAGCAAGAACTTCTACCAGGGGTTTAATAACTGTGGGACATCATTAGTTATCATGTGACAAGTCTCTCAAAACCTTGTGGAAAGTCAATCACGATTCACTTTAACACCATGGACAGATTATACTAAAGAGTCTGACTCCACTTTGGATGCTGTTGCTGAGGCTTCCCACCTCCACCCTTGCTCTTTCCCTCTTGCCTCACTTCTGGCCAAGTCAATACAGAAGCTCAGATGCTCCTTCCTTTTGTATGAATGGGAAGTTAAAGCCATGTAAGCAAGCCAAACCCTCAAGCAGGAACCCCCAATCTGGCCCCGCTCCCTAACTACAAGTAAAGCCAAACCAGTTCCACTAGCTCACTCTCTTGAGACACTGTTTGACCTGCTTGGGAGCCTGCCTTTCCCTCCCCCTAGAAAGCCTTATTATGTGCATAATAAAACTACACCCTCTTGGCATGTGTTGAATCATCAGTCTAGCCATTGTGTTAAGGACATTTATCCAGCCTTTATGAGGTGACTGCAACGTACCCAAATAGACAAAAAGACATAACTTATTTCATATTCGTTTGAAAATGTCATAAAGATATCACAAAATCATATAAATTACCATATAAATTTTCAAATGACTATTCTAAATAATCCATTTTTGTTCTAACCATTAAAAAAGAGTTAAACCTTTACTGAGTTATTCACATTTTCATCCCTCCTAGACTAGCTTCCTTTTTTTAAAGATGGTGATCCCTATTATTCATTATGATTCTACCAAGCTTCACTAACATAACTGGTGTCACATCAGTCTCAGAGTTCTGTTGTTTCTCCTGTTGTGATCTTTGATACCTGCTGCACCATTTTATTTGCCTCTCTCTGCTCTGGAACACACACAGACCACATCACCAACTGGATCCCTGCTCTGTGACTTCTACCTCCTATAAACAACTGACCCTATAGATAACACTAGGCACCAGGTATTACCACATGAGTTCTACTTCTATGGAAAAGAGGCAAAGGCAAGCTCTTAGTGTTGTTGGAAATACAAATTTTAGGTTTACCTGCAAACGTGTCCTTGCTCTATATTTCCACAAATACCCAAAACCAGTTCCTTTTGTACCTATTAATATTTGTTCTTCATTAATTGAATATGTTTGCTAAAGAAATAGTTGAATGAATGAACACTGCACCATTGCCAAATCCCTCCACAGCACATTCCTCTCCAAAGCCACATGGATAAACGTAAGGGTGAAACGGTTTGATGGATTCATCAATGGGGATAAAGATTTCTTGACCATCAGCCTGGGTGCTTAGACATAGATATTGATTAGAGAACTGTGTGCTTAATCATTAGAAAACAAGGAAAGCACTAAGGAAATGTTCATAATAAGATGTCCATAATTAGAAAATGTTCATAATATTTCAAGAATAACTTCATGGTGGCATAATACCTCAGGTCAGAAAATTCAAACCTGCACAAAATCTTAAAGCCTTCCCAGATGAGCAAAGCACATGTGGGTCCCAGAAATTTTAGCCTAACCCACTGGTTATCATGCAAAAAAAAAAAAAAAAGTTTAAGGGTTTTTCAAAATGTATTGCTTCACTTCAAAACATAAAATAAGGATGTTAAGTAAACAATGTGTAATTCTAAAATGTCAAATATACTCTTGGACATAATATATTATGTTTGTGTTGGTAACTAATTTTGAAAATGTACCAAATATCTTAAAAGAAAATGTCACGGCACAATAGATAAATTTCAGATCTGTTTCTCTTTCTAATTTAACTGGAAGGGGAAAGGCCTGGGATTGACCTCTGCTTCTTATGAATGTTTTTTCTTAATGACCTACTTAAAGATATTGCTAGAAATCAAGCCAATGTACTTCATTATGGAGGAAGGAAGGCAAATCCCATGGAAGACACCATAAAACATGTGGCACATTCAAGGAGGTAAATGGGAAATGACCACCAGCTAAATCCTTTGAGCTCTGCCTGAAGAGTAATAGCAAATATCTGCCATTAAACCAGAAATGCCATTGTTGGGATCAGACTTATCTGTCCCAGGTTCTAAGTTAATATTTAAAAATCTATTAATTTTGCTCTAATATGGCATAACTAGTACACTTGAAAAATTGGGTTGTTGTATAAATTTTTAACTAATAACCATGACCTTGCATTGAGCAAAATACTTTTAGCTGAAGATTCAGGAGCAGCTATTGGTGTGCATCCTTGGTGTGATCTCAGGAACATTTTCTCCATCTCAGAGCAAAGCAGGCTCAAATGTGTTTAGCAGCAGTTTGTCCTGACCTGAGAGCTCACTGCTGCCCATGGTGTCTGTAGTAGTTTTCTAGAGCTGCCATAACACAGTGCCACAAAGTGGGAGGCTTAAACAACAATTTTTTTCTCTAACAGTTCTGGGGGCCAAAAGTCTGAGATCAAGTTTTTGGCAGGGTTGGCTCTTTGTGAGTCTTCTTCTCCTTGACTTACAGATAGGCGTCTTCTCTCTGGGTCTTCTTATCAAGTTCCCTCAGTACACATCTGTGTCTGTGTCCAAATTTTCCCTTTTCATAAGGACATCAATCATATTAGATCAGGTCACCCTAATGACCTCATCTTGACTTTAATTATTCCTGTAAAGATCCTTTCTCCAAATATGGTCACATTTATACGTACTGGGGGTTAAGACTTCAACATATAAATTTTGGAGGAACACAGTTCAACCTCTCCCAGTGTCCACACAGTAAATATAATTCTCCCTTTTCTGAGGAGAGGTGGACATGGCTACTTGTACAAAGCTTCATGATGATTTTGCACCCTTAGACAATTCTGTGGTAGGAAGAGGAAGTGAGCTCTATTTGGTGGACTTCCTTATGCACAGCAATACCTACTTGTTTGTGACCTTTTTCCTATTTAGAAGGATCTATCCCAGTACCATGTCTCTGAACAGCCCTATGCTGTAATCCTAGCTCATTGGTTAAGGGGAGGGGTGGGCATCTACTCCAAACTAATCAGATTCTCTCTTAAGGAGTTTTTGTTTTGCTCCTGGGAACAAAATGAGGCTGGGAGTATTTGGAACCAAATGATATTGAAGGCAGTGGTCCAAGAAGTGTCCTTGTATCCTTAGGACACAAGGATGCCTGTTTATCACTTATCCCATATTCTGAGGGTCCAACCATCCCTGGATTCCATAATAATAATATAATAGATTTCCCGTGTTTTTTTTCCTCAAGCTGATCAGAGTTGGTCTCTTCTATTTTGATCAAAATATCATCTGTCTGCATAGCAACCCATTTTCAAGTCACATGGGATTTTTAAAGATAAATCTCTCCTCTTCTCCTGGGACAAACAAGCAAGCATTCCAGGAAAACTTTGGTGTAATAATACTTGTACTTTCTTCCCATAGTGGATGACCTTTCATAGTTATGTACAGTGTTGAACATTAATTTTTGGCTTTGCTAGGTGAGTGACAGAGCATAGAGACTCACTGGGAGTGAGTGGCGCAGTGGTTGAGAATCTGCCTGCCAATATAGGGGGCACAGGTTTGAGCGCTGGTCTGGGTAGATCCCACATGCCTCAGAGCAACTAGGTCTGTGAGCCACAACTACTGTGCCTGCGCGTCTGGAGCTTGTGCTCTGCAACAAGAGAGGCTGTGAGAGTGAGATTCCCATGCACCGCGTTGAAGAGTGGCCCCCACTCGCCGCAAGCAGAGAAAGCCCTCACACAGAAACGAAGACCCAACACAGCCAAAAATAATAAATAAATAAATTAATTAAAACAAAAAAGAAGACGATGCAGCTACCAAAGATAAAAGATAATCAGAGAAGAAAACATAGGCCTTCCAGGGTGGAATGAAATAGCAAGTTACATGGGAGGATTTCTGTTGCCCTTTCAATTAGTGCTTTATTTTTTCTAGTCAACCTTTCCAAGTGATATACATCTCTCTGCGTGAGTAGGGCTAGTATTCTGAGATGTTGCATGTATGTAGAAAGAACCTGACGACTAAGCATAGCAAGCATTTGGTAATGTGGAGACAGGACCTGAGGAGACATGCTGGGCTGGTGAAAAGCAGCCCTCTTCCAGTTCTGAGTGTCTTCATCTCCAAGTTGGTCGAGAGACCCAGAGAAGCTATAACCTCCACGGAGTGTGCTGAGGAGTGGAAAATAGGGCATAGTTATTAACGCACACATCACTGAACTTCAGAGGTTTTGCACACATCCTCCTAAAGGAAATTTGAAATCCACTCACAGAAGTTCAAATAGACATCTATAATGTTTTATACATTTCCTTTTTCTAAAATTTATTTAATTTATTTATTTTTGTCTGTGTTGGATCTTTGTTGCTGCGAGCGGGCTTTCTCTAGCTGCAGTGAGCGGGGGCTGCTCTTCATCACGGTGTGCAGGCTTCCCCTCGTGGTGATCTCTCTTGTTGCTGAGCACAGGCTCTAGGCACGTGGGCTCAGTTGTTGTGGCTTGCAGGGTCTAGAGCGCAGGCTTAGTAGCTGTGTCGCATGGGCTTAGTTGCTCAGCCTCATGTGGGATCTTCCCAGACCAGGGCTCGAAGCTGTGTCTCCTGCACTGGCAGGCAGATTCCCAATCACTGAGCCACCAGGAAAACCCATGTTTTATACATTCCAATGTTTCTAACATACTATGAACAGTGATATTTAAAAATAAAATGACAGACCACATTTAAAAGTATCCAATAGAACCCAAAGACCACATTGATTTGATACTTTTAGGGATTAATCTCCAAAATGTACAAATAGCTCATGCAGCTCAATATCCAAAAAACAAACAACCCAATCAAAAAATGGGTGGAAGACCTAAATAAACATTTCTCTAAAGAAGACATATAGATAGCCAACAAACACATGAAAAGACACTCAACATCTAGAGAAATGCAAATCAAAACTACAATGAAGTATCACCACACATCAGTATGATGAATGGCCATCAGCAAAAAAACTACAAACAATAAATGCTGAAGAGGGTGTGGAGAAAAGGGAACCCTCTTGCACTGTTGGTGGGAATGTAAATGGATACAGCCACTATGGAGAACAGTATGGACGTTCCATAAAAGCTAAACATAGAACTACCATATGACCCAACAAATCCCACTACTGGGCATATACAATGAAAAAAACATAATTCAAAAAGACACATGTACCCCAATGCTCATTGCAGCACTATTTACAATAGCCAGGACATGGAAACAACCTAAGTGTCCGTCGACAAATGGATGGATAAAGAAGATGTGGTACATGTATACAACAGAATATTATTCAGCCATAAAAAGGAACAAAATTGGGTCATTTGTAGAGATGTGTTGGACCTAGAGAGTGTCATACAGAGTGAAGTAAGTCAGAAAGAGAAAAACAAATATCGTATATTAACACATATATGTGGAATCTAGAAAAATGGTACAGATGAACCTATTTGAAAGCAGAAATAGAGGCAGAGATGTAGAGAACAAATGTATGGACACCAAGAGGGGGAAGGGAGGGTGGGATGAATTGGGAGATTGGGATTGACATATACACTACCATGTGTAAAATAGATAACTAATGAGAATCTGCTGTATAGCACAGGGAACTCTACTCAGTGCTCTATGGTGATCTAGAAATTGGAAGAAAATTCAATAAATAGGGGATATATGTATACATATAGCTGATTTACTTCTATATACAGAAGAAACTAAAACAACATTGTAAAGCAACTATACCACAATTAAAAAAAAAAAAAGATTTGATACTTTTATAAATACATGTAAATATTCTTTAACATTCCAATGATTCACAGCTTTGATTTTCCTCCTTGATCAAATTAATTTTTTTTGGTAAGTTTTATGAAAGTAAAATGTATTTTAAAAGTGAAACTCTTAGAGATCATCCTATCTAACTTATCTGAAACAAAAGAATGTATGTAAATTCAAATTTTTATTTTTATACTGTCTGTGATTAAAGGCTCTAAGAATTAAAATATTACAAATAATATTAGTACCCAATCATTTAAAACAACTTATGTTTCATATGTATATAAATTTTAAGAATAAAGAAGTAAAATTTTATTAGAAACACAGCTCTTTTTTCTATAAATTTATTTATTTTATTTATTTATTTTTGGCTACATTGGGTCTTCATTGTTGCACAACGGGCTTTCTCCAGTTGCGGTGCACAGGCTTCTCATTGCGCTGGCTTCTCTTGTTCTCTAGAGCGTGGGCTCTAGAGCACAGGCTCAGTAGTTGTGGTGCATGGGCTTAGTTCCTCTGCGACATGTGGGATCTTCCCGGACCAAGGCTCGAAACTGTGTCCCCTGCATTGGCAGGTGGATTCTCAACCACTGTGCCACCAGGGAAGTCCCAGAAATGCAACTCTTAATGAGATAAATCGTTGATTTTTTCTATGCCTTTAATGAAGAGAAAAATGTACATATTGTTGCATCTAATCAGTATGGTAGTTTTCATAGTATTTTATATATTTTATATTTGGTTAACTGACAGTAGAGCACAGTAAACATTTTTAAGATGAATTGAGAATTAACTACAGTTGAAAAGAATATATTGTGATATAACTTCATAAAATATGTTTTCATGCCTAACAGAATAACCTAAACAAAATCTGAAAAAAATCACATAAAGTTCTGCCCATGAGTTTAATCCAAAGTATCTTTAAAACTTTGGCATTCCTAAACATTTCTAAAACTCTTGACTTTTGTCTTGAGATAGTCTCTTGGGAATTGTACATTTTTAACAATGGTTGGAAGATGGGAGTAAGAAAATCATGAAACAGAAAGGTCATTATTCCCGGAAAGGTCATTATTCCCCATCCACCATAATCTGCAATCAGAACATCCCAACAAGGCATCATATTAGGTCAGAGAACACTGTTAACTGTCTCATCTAACTTGTCAAGGAAGTTGGAAACCTATGGGGTTTCTGTGTTGGGATATTCTGATTGCAGATGCTGGGAACTTGGTTTTTTCACATATGGGGGCAAGATACAACCTTGCTAATTGGAATGGGACAGATGAATGCCTTTCTCTTGTAAAATGGGCAAATTCCTACCAAGCACTCTGTCCTGTCCTCCTGCAAACCAGTTTTGTGAATGAGTACTTAGGATGAAAATCCAGAGAGCTCACTCTCTGAAGTTATCCAACCCCTCATAATCCTTGGAAATGCTTCATACACTTCCCAAAAAGCATATGAGTATTTGAAGATAGTGACCTACGGTAACACAAAGTCCAGGACAACTTTTCCCTTATAACTGCTGATTTTTCCCCATTGATCCTTCATGTGATGCAGAGGAATTACTCAATAAACATTTATTTAAGTAATTTATGAGTCTATATGCAAATGAAGAAGAAAATGAGTGGAGGGAACTAGTTTATGTGGGGTTCCTAAAATAAGGACAAGTGAAAGTCTGCACAGTCTGGAGTTTTATCAACAAAGACTCCCTTAGATAACACTGACTAAACTAAATTTTCCCAGAAATACTGGTTCCTACTGGAGTCCCAGAAAACATGGCTACTGCCTGCCATAGATACTTACACAATGGAAGGAGACATTTGCAAACTTACATTGCAGTAAGGACTGTTATTAACACGTTGAGAGTTAATTGATTTAGACCTGTTTAGACCAGTTTTAGACCTGAGATTAAAACTCTAAACACAGATAGAGAAAAGGTAACAATAAAACAATATCCCAAATTTTATTCTCTGTCTTTGCCAGATCTTTGACACTTGTGCTGTCTCTGACAACAGCTTGGAATATTAAGTGTATTTGTTGGAAACAAATTTCTTGTTCTGTTAAGGGCAAGCATTGAAGGAACATATGGCTGTCATCATACTCAGAATATCAAGAATAATTTTTATCAAATTTCTTTTTTGTTTAAAATAAAAAATATAAGCCAAAGCTTTCCTCCACAATTTTTATATTAGTCTTGATATAAAATGACAGCTAGATCATGTTGAATTCAATCAATGGCTAGTCAGCTTGAAAACCAAAACTTTGAATGCCATGAAATGAAAGTAATATTCTTCCAGAGAAAGCTCATCTTTCCTAAATGCATGCAAAATACATAAATTGCACCTGTAGTAAAATATTAGGTAAAAATGCAGTGTTTACTCTATATGGTTCAGTCAAGCAATATTTGAGACCATGCATTCGATTTTGTAATATCTACAAAATTACTACTCTATTTTAGTTCACAGAATACTTTAAGTATTTATCATTCATTAATGGGAAAGAAATGTCTCTTTTTTATTTCTACACATTTCTGCCTTCTAAAAGATTCTTTATTATAAAATGCTATTTTCTTATATGAAATATTCTGGATATTTCTCTTTTGAGTATTCCCTCCTCTTTTTGAGGTTATAATTCTGATATCAAAATTACAGAAGTGAGCAAATTGAATGTTACTAGTTATCTCCCTCTCTTTTCCAAGCATGGACCAGTCTCTTTCAATATTTGCTCTTTTCCAATGACAACGACTCAGACTTTGGGTCTCAGTTTAGATGACACCTCCTCCAGGAAGACTTCCCTCACACCCATAAAAAGTATCCTTTGATAAAAAGTGCTTTTCTTGAAATCACTCAGGTCTTATCCTAACCCAGCCTGGTAATCTAGCTTCCTGCTCACTGCTCCTGTCTTCCACCAGCCTGGAAGAGCTGGCAAAAGAGGCATTGCATCTGTTCTGTTGTTCATTGTTGTACCCCCAGCAGCAGGGTGATACCAGGCACAAAGCAGGTTCCCAATCAAATCAATATTTGCTTAATAAATAAGTCCTTCTCATTATTTTACTCTTTTGTTATGTTAGCATGTAGCTTAATAAAAGTTATTAAGTTTAATTGCATTAAAAAAGTAATGGTTATAGTTTGTTACTCCTGGGAAGATGGGGTAGATGTAATTTTCTCCATTTCTTCCACAAGGGACAATTAAAAATCATGAATCTTTCAATCATGAATCTTTTATATATATATATATATATATATATACACACATATCATAAGAGGACTCTGAAAAGTGGGGGAAAAATAGACATTTCACAGAAGAGAATATCCAGGTGGCAAATAGGCACATGAAAAGATGTTCAATATCATTAGCCACTAGGCAAGTACAAACCCAAACCCAATAAGACATCACTGTAAAACTATCAGAATAAGTAAATTTTTTTTAAAAATGTGGTAACAGAAAATACAGAAGAGTATATGGAGAAATTAAATCACTCATATATTGCTGGTGGGAATGTAAAATGACACAGCCACTTGGGAAAAAGGCAATTTCTTAAAAAAAACAAAACAAAACAAAAAAACAAAACAAAACAAAAAACTAATTGTGAAGTTACCATATGACCCAGCAATTGCACTCTTGGGCATTCATCCCAGATAAACAAAAACATATGGTCACACAAAATTTAATGGCAGATTTATTCATAATAGCCTCAAACTGGAACCAGCTCAGAGGTCCTTCACTAGGTGGATGGTTAAGTAAGCCACGGTACATCCAGACAATGGATACGCTCAATGACTCACTTGGTTAAATGAGTATAAATCACCAGGTTGTTCAGTGAGAAAAAACACCCTCAGCCCCAAAAGCTTATATACTGTACAATTCCATTTATATAACATTCTTGAACTGATAGAATTACAGATATAGAGACCATGTTAGTACTTGCTCAGGGTTAAGGAGGAGGTGGATGCAGGTGAAATGAGCAGCATGAGTGGTCCTTGTGCTGGTGGAGATTCTCTGCATCTTGACTATATCAAAGCCAATATCCTGCTTGTGATATTGTGTTGCAGTTTTGTCAGATGCTGCCTTTGGGTAACCTAGTAAAATAATATGAGATCTCTCTGCAATTCCTTACAACTGCATGTAATTCTACAATGATCATAAGATAAAATTAGTTCAAAAGAAAAGTGATGGCTAATTTTTGCTCTATGGTGGTCAACATTTAGTATACTCTGCCTGTTAATTTTTCACTGAATTGCTTTCAATAATCAAGGAGTATTTTAAAACTCCATTTACTTCCCTGAGATTTTATGAGTCCCTTATTAGGACTTGTGTTCTTGGCAAAATTAAGTCCATAAAACTACTGGAATATGTCCAACTCTGGCAATTTTCCGTCATTTGCTATTATGTGCTGAAAACCCCGGGCAATTATCCATAATCAGCAGGAAATAATTAAATATTTTAAAGTTAGTATTTGGATACATGTCTAGGTGGGTTAAATGAATGGATATTTAACATCCTTGTCTGGGTAATTGTGGGTAACCCACATGAACTGTAGCATACACTAGGACTACCTGTATGGCCACTTATTTGCTTAAGGCTGTATTTCAGTTGGTCAGTGTCCCTTTATGCCCAACTCACTGCGAATTACCTAACCCTACACTTCAATTTGAATTATCTAAGAATTTTGCAGCTCACCCAACTCAACGTGGAGGGGTGGGAGGAAGTTTTTCGCACAGTCAAGTGACTAGAGACTGTCATTTGTCCAGCCCACTGCCACCTTTGTGCTGCTGCAAAAGTTGGTTCTGCCGGGGCCAAAGGATACAGCTCTGTGGGCCCATGGTGAGCTGCAGTGAAAGCCCCTGAACATGTACAGTACCCTTGTGTGCTCAATGCTCCTCCCCTACGCCCACTGCCAACCAGAGGGCTGAGTCCTGAGTCAGCTCAGCCACACTTCCACGACAGACACTTGCCCCTTATGCTTGATCCTGGACGAACCAATCTTGACAACCTATCACCACAAGATATGTTAATTTCAGAGACTTCATTCCCCCTTCCACTTGTTCTAACCCACAGCTTCCCTGATTTATCACACAAAACTCCTTTTACTAACAAGTGTTGGTGCCTAGATTCTTTATGCAAGCTGGAGAACTTCCTGGAGGAAGGGCCTAACTTTGCAGGGTAAGTGAAGTAAGCCAGACAGAGAAAGACAAATGTCATATGACATTGCTTCTTTGTGGAATCTGAAAAAAAAAAAAAATATATATATATATATATATATATATATATGAACTTATTTACAAAACAGAAATAGACCCTCAACCATAGAAAACAAACTTATAGTTATCAAAGGGGAAGGTGTGGGGGTGAGGGGTAAATTAGGAGGATGGAATTAACAGATACACATTACTATATATAAAATAGATAACCAACAAGCCCTACTGGGAACTATACTTGATATTTTGTGATACTCTGTAAGAGAAAATAATCTGAAAAATAACTGAATGTGCTATATACCTGAAACTAACACAACATTGCAAATCAACTATACTTCAATAAAAAAAATAAAGTTATTGTTAAGTATTTTTAAAAAGTGTCTTGGGAAGCAGAAGCATTGATATTTTATTAAATATCAAATTGAAAAAGAAGGGAAATGATTAGAGTGAAACATATTCAAGTAATTTGATAAATTTAATTTTGCCAAACACATAAGCTCTACTATGGGACACATAAAATCTCAGGGCGTTAAACTGATCTTAAATATTCCTTGATTCTCCCTACTATGCTCCTGCGCCTATCTCCAAAGACTAGGTCAGTGACCTTAAGCATCCCCACTCAAAGGACCCATCGACTAATTATTGCTCTAAAAAGAAACAGTAAAACTGTCTCCCTGAATTGTGCAGTGAGAGGCTCAGTGGACTTTCTCTGCAACAGCCATTTATCCAGAGGAAATTATAAAAGGAAATAATTTAAAGTTTTTAGAAAGGGCCCAAAATGCATAGAGCAAATGAAGAACCATCCATTCAAGAAAATCTACTCAACCTCAGAGAGAAGAACCAGAATCTATGGTGGTTGAGCAAAAACCCCTCCTGATCCCCCCAGACCCCCAAGTTCTAGGAAAAGTACCGTGGAAGCCGTTCTTCAGGAGAGTGTGTTTGAGAAGGTGGAGCTTCTGCTCCCCCCAGACACCAGTCAAGGGCTGCAATTTCACTCCACAAGAACAAGCCATTGTGGTTTTTCATTTCTCCCAGGTCTGTGTTGCAGAAGCTTTATTTCAGACAGTCAGGGCTGAGGGTTCTGGGGCTCCTTCCTCCAGCTAACTCCCATTCATGTGGTTCTAATAGTCCCTGCCCCAGCATGCTCATAGAGCAGTGTTTCTCACATCAGGAGAAACAATGGAAAAGACCAGGGGCTTCTATCCCCACCCAGGACCCTCCTCATAGAGCAGGGTGGCACTCCAGGAAAAGTGAACCAGGTCGTAGTTAGTGCCGAGGTCTTGCTGGTTGAAAAGGCAGTCCGTGAAGATCACAAGCTCAGCAGTTCTGCTTGGAGGGACTGCCTCATTTGCAAAGGGATAGGGTGAACACCATGTCTAAGGGCATGATTGAAAACAATGGTATATCTTGGAGGAAAGCCATGAATACAAGGCTGGCAGCTCCCTGATACAAGTCCATCATTTCAAAGAACAAAGTTCAAGTTTCATTGATTTTTCGCTACTGCTTTTCTAATCTCTATTCAATATATTTCCACTGTCACCTTTATAATGTCTTTCCTTCTGCTTCTATGAGTTTAGTTTCCTCTTCTTTTTCCATTTTTTTAAAGCAGAAGTTTAGGTTATTAATTTGAGACATTTCCTCCTTTCTAATGTCGGCATTTTGTACTATAAATTCCCCATATCTCCTTGCTATTGCAGCCATATCTGTGACCATCTTGGAAAGTCTTCTTTTAGTGCAAACAGAATCTCCTCAGACACTATCACTGCACTAACTTAGCTTTGTCACAGAGCTGGCTTGGTGTTCCTGGAGATGAAACCTGGAATTTGTATCATTCTTCATTGTGTTTTTAGTATAACATAGAAAAAACATGTATTACATGAAGGCAATTAGTCTATTTTAAATATGGATTTGTGATCAGACCATTGGTCATATTCCTAGAGTTTATAAAGTTACTTTATTCAGAAACAAAAGGTTATAGCTGCTGTTACATCAGAATGAACATAAGATGTACAAATTAACTTTTATTGTAATAAAGCATACTCTGTAGTTCTAGCCCAAGAAATTCTCTTTGACTTTCCAGATGTTTTCTGAATGTGGGTGTTTTTGAATGATTATAAAAATACATAACTACATGCACATTCAATATAAATATAATAAATATGCACTGTGAGACCAAGAGCTCCTCAAGACACCGGGAAAACAAAGTCTGACTAATGTAACAATCTTGATCATCATTTCTTAAATTTGCAGTTTACTTTTTAAAATTTTAGATGGCAAGTAACAAATTGATGAGCAGAATTGCTCACAGCATTAAATGATAAATGTGTTTCCTTCTTAGTGTGATCTAAAGAAATATTTATTAAGATCTATACGAAAATACAAGTTCCTAATCAGAAAATCTTTTGAGAAGAATGAAAATAAAGGCACGACACACTAAAATTTATAGAATACAGCTAAAGCAGTACCTAGAGGGAAACTTATAGCTCTAAATGTCAATATTAAGAAGAAGAAACATATCAACTAAATAACTTAAATTTCTACCTTAAGGAACTAGACAAAGAAGAAACTAAACCAAAGCAAGCAGAAATAAGGAAATAGTAAAGATGAGAGCAGAAATAAATGAAATAAAAAATAGAAAACATAATAGATAAAATTTATGAAATAAAGAGTTAGTTTTTTGAAAACATCAAGAAAGTGGACAAGTATTAACTAGATTGACCAGGAAAAGAAATAAAAGAATGTTCAAGTTACAAAAATCAGGAATGAAAGAGGAGACATCACTACTGATTCTATAGAAATTGAAAGAATTGTAATGGAATTCTATGAACAACTGTACATGAACAAATTAGGTAACACTTATGAAACTGTTGAGAAATGAAGTGAAGCCCATGGTGCAGGGCCCTAGAGAAGAGTGTGGACCCTGCTTAGACACATACCTCTAGTTCTGAGGTGTCCTTGTCCTTTGGGTAGAAGGCCTGTCAGGGAAGTGTCAGGGCAGCTCAATCACATAACACTTACCTGAGTCTGAGGTATGTTGTGATTGCAAAATTTAGATTAATTCACTACTATCAGCTTTTTGCTAAATCATAATCACTTTAGTTCTCCTATTATAATTATTATTTAGTTTTAACAACAAAAATAAAAACTCCAACAGAATTAATTGAATCTACAAATATACTCTGAATATATGTTTTCATGTATTTGAATTATGTGTAAGCATAGTTTATACATTACATTGTGTTTCACTTTTTATCTATATAGTTTTTTCCCTCTAGTACTATGAGCAATGAAATTCCATTGACTAAATGCAATCAAACTACACTGACTGACTTACTAATTTACATCATGTAGATGTTTAGGCTTTAAAAATGCATTGTCAATTAATTTGAAGCAAAAAAGTGGATAAGGTGCACATTAAACTACATTTTCCCTGGCTCTGTTTGAATTCACCACAGCATGTTGAGTTTTCCTTTGAATCAGTCCCTTTCTTTTCCTTTTTTTTTTTTATTTGCCAAGTAAGTTTGCTTGTTACCCCTGTACTCCAACATTAGGACAACATTTGCAAAAATTATATATATATATATACACCATATATAAGTACATAATATACTATAAATATATAAATATGTCATATTTGAAAAGACTCCCTTTTTTGTGTGTGTGTGTGTGTGTGTGTGTGGTACACGGGCCTCTCACTGTTGTGGCCTCTCCCATTGTGGAGCACAGGCTCCGGGCACACAGGCTCAGCAGCCATGGCTCACAGGCCCAGCCGCTCCACGGCATGTGGGATCTTCCCGGACCGGGGCACGAACCTGTGTCACCTGCATCGGCAGGTGGACTCTCAACCACTGCGCCACCAGGGAAGCCCAGGACTCCCCTTTAATTTTGCATTTAACATGTTTTTACACATGTTTGCATGTTAAATCAAAAAATAATGTTTTAAGGTATTGAAACTTGTGAAATCATTTTTTAATTACCCTAATGGTGTGCCTTTGAAAAGCCTAAGTAAATTTTAAAAACTGTAATGATTTTTACCCAGGCTTCATTACATCTCCAAAAATGTAATAAAAGAGCTCAACATTCATGCTGGATGGATGTGCATTTGGATTTGGGATCTGCCCCTTACTAGCTATAAGACGTTGACAAGTTGCTAGATGCTTTTGAGCCATGATGGTTCATTTATAAAGTGAGGAGTACTGAATTATTCCATAGCATATTTGGGAGTAATGGGAGAGACAGATGATTAGAGAAATATAGCTTTAAGAGATAGAAATACACAGAGTTGGAATTCCTAAAAAAGCAGAAGTTATCATTCTCAACACTCAGGATTCACTTGGTTAAAGGTGTGAACTTTAGATGCATTTCAACAGCACGCTTCAGTGAGCTCCTAAGTTGAGGTTAGGGAGTCCAAAACAGGGGCCATTAACACGTGGAAGAAATGAACATAACAGAGGTATTTTTATCCATTCCTGGAGTGTAATTCTCTTAATTCAGAGAATAGATATTTGGAAATTTAGCTTACTGTGGTAACAAAATCCAGGTTAACTATGAATATCTTTCCATCTCTACATCCAAGAGAGAGTTTTTTGCAACCACTGTTTATATGATTTTGAAATAGGATGATCCATGTGTTCAAAAAACAAGTACTTTCTTAATGTCTGTACTGCACAACATACGATAGCATTTTTGTAAATAAAGAATCTCTTTTCAAAAAAAAATACATCTCGGGGTGAATTTCTTGACTTTCAGTAACAATATGTCTAACAAGTTTAGCTCAGTCCAAAGGCGCTCAGAGGAGAGAAGGCGATCTGTGCATGGTGTGCGTGGCACTCTGCCACCACCCACTTGAGCTTCCTCCCATGCAAGTCCACTTCTGAGTCCCTGCATGTCCTTGATATAATGACTAAATTGTTACTGATGCAGATGGAGTGCCACCAAGATCTCAAAATCCCTCAGAGGTGACCATATGGTTCCCAACGCCTTTTAATATTTAATGATGGTCCTTGGGCAATTTCCAACTATTAAAGAAAAGGTGTGGAAAGACTTTTCATATCAATTAAAAAAAATTGTACCAAAGAAAATCTACCCTACAATATTTAAACTCCTTTAAAATTAGAATTTTTTCTTGTACATAATAAAAGATTTGCTAAATATTTTGATCAAAGACCAATTTTCCTTTGGTAGGTGTTTTTCTCTTTTTGAAATACAGTTAATTTCAAAGACCTTTTCTAGGTCTTAATTATATGAATCAATGACAGCTGACTAATACAAAGCCACGACCATGTAGCAATATCAGGGAAAAGGCTATAATTGCTCTACCTTCAAAAAAAAAAAAGGAACTACAATCTCTATACCCTGTTAATAGTATCATATTGGGTGAACTCAATAGCAAGGTTGCTGCCAAAGATAACTACCCTATAGTTCCTGGCACTGCTGCTTGCCTCAGTTTTATTGAGAGAACAAACTTTTTTTTTTTTTTTTTTTTTGCGGTACGTGGGCCTCTCACTGTTGTGGCCTCTCCCGTCGTGGAGCACAGGCTCTAGACGTGCAGGCTCAGCGGCCAGGGCTCACGGGCCCAGCCGCTCCACGGCATGTGGGATCTTCCTGGACCGGGGCACGAACCCGCGTCCCCTGCATCGGCAGGCGGACTCTCAACCGCTGCGCCACCAGGGAAGCCTGAGAACAAACTTTTAATATCACGAAGAATTTGTCTAAATGCTTCTGAAGGCTGAGTCCTTAGTTGTGGGCACATAATTAAGAGCCATGCTCTCTGTCCTAGGTAGGTTTTTACTAGGCTTGCGTGAAATAGATAGACACATCCTGGACCTAAATGACAAGTCTTACTGTGGAAGCTTTTAGCTTATCTTTGAAAGTAGAGAATTAATTCAGCATGGTTAGCATTTCATGATTATTTAGTCAAGCTGTTGTATCAGCAGGTTATTTTAAAGCATTCTTATCTTTTCTCTTCCATCCTGTTATTTGTGTTTTCATCAATCAGTCATTTGTTCTATCATTCAATAGACACGTGTAAAAACATAGTATTCTTGGGACTGGTGTAAGCGTTGGAAATGAATATAATTCCTGCCCCAAAGTTGTACATGATCCAACAAAGTCACAGTTAAGCGCTGTTAAATTTACAATAGTGTAATAAGTATTGTGGTAGAAGAATCCCATACTGAGGGATCTAGAAAGTTAAGGGGGTGCAAGCCAGGGTAAGAGGTGGGGAAATGGGATCGGTGAGTGAAATTGAGTAATCACTTCTTAAAAGCTTGGAATAAGTCTCAAAATAATGAGAAGAAGGAAGTGACCGGATTGGGAGTGGTCTGGAGGCCATGCCAGACTTACAGAGAGATTGAGGATCTACATGGAGGGCAGGGGAAGTTTGGCAAATCTAACCTTTTTTGGTACGGCAAAAGTGTAGAATTCAGACATGGTGAAAGCAGAGGATTTAAATTCATACTTAAAAATCCAGTATCGTAGGATGTAGTAATATGTTGCACACTGTATTGACTTTTTTTTTTTTTGCATGTGAATGCTTGTTTGTAAAAAAGAATGATGAAATGGAAGATGAAGTTGTTAACTGAGGACATAAAACCTTGGAGGTGATGAAAGGACATGGGATTCAGAACACAGCTGGAGGTATTAATTTTGGAGGTAAAGTTCAAGTAACGCTTAGGCAGAGAAAGGAAGCAAAAAGATAACAAGTTCATTTCTTCCAGGTGTTAATGGCCCCATATTTCCTACTCCCTAACTTCAGCTTAGGATCTCATTGAACTGCGCTGTTGAAATCCGACTAAGTTCACACCTTTACCCAAGTGAGTATTGTGAATGTTGTTCACAATATTTTTTTGCATTTATTCTTTATTGATTATGAATACTTTTCTTACTAGCCATATGAATTAAAAGAAAATTGTGAACCAGTAAAATAAACCAGAGAAAGAGAAACGCTGCATGATATCACTTAAATATGAATCTTAAAAAAAAAAAAAAAAAGAGTCGAATTCATAGAAACACAGAGTAGAATGGTGGTTGCCAGGGTTGGAATATAGAGGAAATAGGAAGGTCTGGGGAGTAGACAGACTCTGAGGGCATCCTCTGTGGATGACTTCTATTTCCTCTGATTTGTGGATGGGGTTGGGGTGGAAACTCAAGTCCATTAGTCATGCTCTGGACTAGAGACAAGTGAAAGCATGATTTAGAAATACTGAGGGACTCACTGGAGAGAAAGAGTAAATATTCACTCTTCTAGTTTAGACTAGTTAAGACTGTGGTGTGATTCCCTCCTTCACTACTCAGATGTCCATGAAGAGCTACAAATTATTCATTCTCAACAGGAAAAATATTGTGCCCCAAGGGGACAAAAATAACTTTCTTGGGGGGGTAGGTGAAAAAAACCTAAAACCTCACTCTTTTTTTTTTTTTTTTCCTGTAAAACACAGATCTACATACAATTTACAAATATACAGAATATCTGTGTGATTCAATGATATGGGATAGGGTGATTAGGAAAATGGTCTAAAAAGTCTCCTTAGGGAAATTGAAAATGATTGAAAAGAAACGTGACTGTTGAGAAAGTTGCTGGAATCTGAAAGGTTGGTTTTATTTTTATGGCTAAAGGCAAGACAGTTGGGAAATATTTATTGTTGGTAATGATGCCATTGAAGTGGTAAGGTGTGGGTTCTAGGCTGGGCAGTGATAGGAGTTAAACCAAAAGAGACCCAGAAGAGCTGAATTGAAGACAGATTTGAAGGTGGAGAGTGGTGGCCACAGTGGACACAAAGCAAGAGCCCTTGGCTTTTCGGGTGAGAACTGAGACACCTTCTGTTTGCGTAACTTACGAAGGCAGAAAGAGAATTGAGGCCATTTGTGCCAGTATGGCCTGACTATGTTTCAGGACACCATTCACAGGAAGACAAGTCTTCAACCTAGTAAACAATTCTACTGTTTGTTTCAGGAAATTCCTACAAAACCAATTTTTCTGGGTAAATTATTTGCTCCTCAACCCAAATAGCTCTCCTTTCATGATAATAGATTATTTGATTCACACAGATCAAAACCTTGCTTATCAAACAGTAGTTTCCCAAGACTCACCTTAAGACTCTCACCTTGTCCACCAACCTTAACTTATTTTGTCATAAGGTTTGTCCAATCCCAGTCACTCATCTCCATAGAAAGACCCTTAAATCACTGAAGCCCAGATATGAAAATCCTATAAATCCTCTGTGTTGACCTCCAATTTATAGGAAATTATTAAAGCTCCCTTAAGGGCTATTCTCACTTATTGCAGTAACTTTTATAAACTTAGTTTTGCTAAATTAATAGTTTTTTCAGGTGGTCTTTTAAGAAGTCAAGAATTGACATGCAATGTCATCCACATAAAGGGTTGGGATCTGCAGGGGAGATGATCATTTAAAAAGTTAAACAACATTAATTAATAGTAAAATACATGCATATTTCAAGAAAATACTATGATATATAAAAAGATGGAGAAAGTATTATTCATAAGAACTTTTATTAGGAATGAAAATATATTTTGGGGAGAAAATAAGTTGATGGGTAAATGGGATAGGTAGAGTTACACTAAAGAATTCAATTATGGAAAGAAATGTTCTGCATAAGGTGAAAGAAAGAATCTTTATTGATAAGACACAGGAGAAAATGAGACGGTCACATAGAGCAAGGCCAAGTCCTCTGCCAGATGACTCCTCCCTTAATTTCACAAAACACAGGAAATTCATGACATAGTGAAATATTTAGAAACATTATTCAAAAAAATAACTAAAAGTATTGGTCTCACTGGGGACTCAAAACAGCATGTACAGATATAGGGTGAGTGGGAGAATGAGAACAGAAGACAACATCTGTGAGTAACTGAAAGATTTCCTGGGAAGAACTGTGAGATCGCATCTGGCTCATGAGCTAGCGTCTGGTTACACAGTAGAGTAGGGACAGAAGACCCTCATCAAGGAGCATTAACACCAGCATCAAATCCAAGATTCTCAACGTTTCCAGAGAATAAGAAACGAAGAATGAGAATCAAGGAAATGTGGTTTCTCAATAGTATGAATGAACACTAAAAGACAAAAGACAAACAAACAATTGTGGAGATAGGAGAATCTTTCAGACAGGTAAAAGCTTTATAAATGTTTCTCTTATGCACCCCTTCTTAAGACCTGCCAGGTGTGCCACAAAAGAGCATGGTATCACACCAAGAAAGAGGGCACCCAGGACCCAGTAACCTGGGGCTTAGGCACAGGAGAGTGGTAGAACCAAATCCCAGGTTGGCTGTGAGACCAGACCATGTGGACTACTGTGTTGGGGAAAACAAGAGAACAAAGAGCTCCCAAAGGAATTGAATCCAGGAAAATGGACTCAATGTAGTGAATGGTGTGATAGAGCTGGGTGTGTACATTTTATGAGACCTTGCTGAGTCAGTCCAATTTAAAAAAAATATATTCTTGTCCCCTGTGCTCAGAGCAAGAGACTTTTTACGAGAAATGGACTAACACGAAGAAAAGGCAGTTTTTCATGAAAGCAAGGGTGGTAGAGAGAGAATCGTGTGGAGAGATGTAGCACATGGAAAAATTTCTGCACCTTATAACATAAGTCTTCCCCCACCATCCAAAACTGTGGGCTCAGCGTCTATCACACCCATTTCTGATGGGGCAGAAACAGACCTGCTGGGAGACCTGTGCCCTCCTTTGCAGCTTGGCCACACTCATCTGCAGTTCTGGAGGCTGGAGGTTCCAGATCAAGGTGTCAGCAGGTTTGATTTCTCTTGAGGCCTCTCTCCTTGGCTTGCAGATGGCTGCCTTCTCACTGTGTCCTCAGGTGGCCTTTCCCTGTGTGTGCACTCCTGGTGTCCCTCTTCTTATAAGGACACTAGTACTACTGGATTAGGTCCCCACACTTATGACCTTGCTTAACCTTAATTACCTCCTTAAAGGCTCTGTTGCCAATGGGGGTTAGGGCTTCAACATATGAATTTGTGGGGGAGTGCTCTGTTGCCAATGGGGGTTAGGGCTTCAACATATGAATTTGTGGGGGAGTGCATAATTCAGCCCATAACACCTGGCTTGCTACTAAGTTTAAAAATATGTATCAATCATTGCTCTGTACCTCTGCATCCTTGCCTTTTAAACTGCACAACTGATCTGTCCACTCACATTTAAAATGAGCCAAGTCCACACCAGCCTCACCCACAGGGCCGGGCCAGGTGTGCTTAAGTAGGGCAAGGCTCATAGATGGCCAGCTTCCTGCTCCGGCCCCTTCTCTTTTAAAAATAGCTAATCTTATTTGCATAACGATGGCTTCTCCTTGGGAAAGCCTCTCTCTGCTGTGGCTATGGCCTTCACAACCATCCACTTCACCAGTGCAGCAATCCATTGTTTGATAAACCACAGGCCTAAAAATGCCAGCCACAGACACACCTGTCAGCAAAGCCAAGGACACACTGATATCCAGATCTGCCTGCAACCAGCAGTGTAGGGTCCCATGTGGCACAGGGCACAGTGTGGCCACTGCATCCACAGCCTGCAGGTCCTATGGGGCCCAGCCCACCAGGACCCTCTCCAAGTGTCCAGTCTCCCTCCTGTCCAAGGCTCCCCAGGGAGCCTTATTCAGTCCAAGGGCCTTTTTGCCTCTGGGAAGTCCATCCCCTGCCCATTTCTCACTGTTCCTGGTCCTGGCCACAGGGATTTTTTTGAGGAAGTCAGTTGATATCACACTTTTGCATTTTCAAGTTTGATCCAGTTATGAAGAATAAAGGGCTCAGGTGGAAGTGACAGAGATATGAGAGAGCATGGCAAGGTGTGTGGCAGGAACGCCCCACTGCCATTGAATCACCACATCGGGCAGAAATACCAAGCTGGTGATGGAAGCTCTGCTCACAGGTCCTGAGATCGCCTCCCCAGGGGCAGAGGCCAGCATGTGCTGACCCCTGATCTCAAGAGAGGAGGAGGGGAAGGAGCCCCACGGGTCACCCATCTTCCTGCCAAACTCACCTTTAGGTAAGTTGCTCCAGATCCCCGGAGAGGGCTGGGAAAGGGACGTGTGTGCACATGTGATTGTGCATGTGTGTATGCTCATGGTGACTTGGATGGTGGTCTCACAACACCACCTGTGTGAGCCCTGTGTGTTCACCTTTAGTGATGAAGGTCTTGAGATTCAAGAGTTGTGCCTGCACCTCCTTGTGCTCCTGTGCCTCAAAAGTTGCTTGCCCGATCTGAGTTCACTGTCTGCTCTTCTATCAGTTGGGTTCTCTAGAGAAACAGAGCCCACAGCAGGTGTGTGTATATTTCTATCTCTACCTATCTATAGAGAGAGAAGGAGAGAGAACAAGAGAATAATAGGTTAACTTGCTCGCGGATAATCCACACTGTGTGAGCAGGCCAGCAGGCTGGAGACGCAGGGAAGAGTTAATGCTGTAGTTCAAGTCTGCAGGTAGAATTCCTTCTTCTTTTGGGGACCTTAGTCTTTTTTTAATGGGGCCTTCACCTGATTGGACAAGGCCCACCAATTGTGGAAGATAATCTGCTTTACTTAAAGTCTATTGATTTAACCTTCACAGAGACATATAGGTATATATTTGACCCAATATCTGGGTACCGTGGTCCAGCCAAGTTGACAAATAAAATTGGCCATCACAGCTGCTGAGCTGAACCAGAGGCCTCCAGTCACCTCTGGGTTTTTATGGCTGAGTCTCCCTCTCTGTGCTTCAGTCCCCTACTTATTCTGGATTCCCTCTTCGTTGTCCCTCTGTAGTCCTACTATAGACCTTCTCCTCCCTGTGTTAGGATTATCCTTCCCTGGACAAGGGACAGGTTCCAAAATTTTCTGGAAGATAATTAGGAAAGACCCAGACAGTGTTGGGCACTCAGTCTATGATGAACCTACTTACGATTACGGAGGTATAAGGCAGGACTCACCTTTTTCTTCACCTTGTAATGGGGGGACGACTTCCGTGTATCATGGCAAGCACCTTTGAAGAGACAGGTTACTGACTGCATCTCTAGGGAGTTTTTCAGAGAGGGATGAGCATCTGAGGACTAGTCAACCTGAATTCTTACTCCAGACCTATTTCTATGACGGTTTTAGTTCTGCTTTGCCCACCCTTTCTTTTGGGCATTTTGCATAGAGTGGCAGATTATAAGGCTTCTTTCAAATTCATGCTGTAACCTACAGGTGGAGGGTCAGTCTTAGGGCAGAGAGCTTAGCATCAAATCCCAGATCTGCTCCTTACTCAGTTCATGTCCTTCAGCAAGAGGTTCAACCCCTCCAAACACCCTTCCTTCTTTATAGGACAGCAGATTAATAAAAATGGCTTATAGTTTCCCCACCCTTACAGGTAGGCCCATGCTCTGTTCTGATTTAATCTAACTCTCAGAAGGATTTGGGGGTTGTCAGCTGGTACCCACTTCCCAAATGCTTCCTCAAGGTGCCACAAGAGATATGAAAACTCTTTGCCTCAATGCCTGGCATATTGTAGTGCTTTTGTATATTGCATCTCCTTATAAACCTGAAACTATATACCACACCCAAGGGTGAAGTGTTAAAAATAAGGAAGATTGTCCATATGAGCATATATAGATGTCATATATTTTTCATGAAGACATCTTAGAGGTTTCAAGTTTAAATCAATATAAATTTGTATCTTGATATTGCTTAAAAGTTTTCCTCAAGCCGAATAAATATTTGATAATTGCTCTTTGATATGGGAGAGCCGTTATTTGGTCCAATCAGGGAATACAAGAAAGGCGACTGGTCCTTGAGGTCAGAGTGCAGAGGTCATTGTTACTTGCCTTTGTGTCTCTAGCTTCTGGCATTGAGTCAGGAAACCAAATATGTATTTGAAATTCAATGAAATGAAATATATTTCCTGAAGGAAGACTTGTGAGTGTATGTGTAAAAACCAACGCCTGCTCAGAAACGTCCACCCTCAAAATCACAAAATCCTGCCTTTATTTCATGAGCCTCTTCTTGGTGTGAACAGGAGCTCAGGGTCTGTGTTGCTGTTGGTTTGGTATTTTATTTAGTGACACACAGAAATGATTAGTGATGGACATTCTGATAATGACTTCAAAACTCCAAGTACATAGCCTTAAGTTCCCATAACACTTCTGAATTAAAGATCTTTGTTTAGAGGAGAAAAACAATAAAAACACCATTCTCTGGTCCAATCGAGTCCCTTCCACATTTAGAATACTGTCTCCTTTAAGGCTGTGATGATTCTTCTCTGTAACCATCAACATTAATAAATAAACAGAGAGGGTGTTTGTCATGCAGTTAATTCCCTTTTCTGAAGGCATGCACATATCCCAACCTGATGGTGGGGAGAAAGCATTGCCAGAAGCTATTTCATGTTAATTGTATTTCATCGCAGAAACTCTTATTTTAATACAAAGCATCAATGAGACGTTGGATCCATTGCACCTGCTGACTTTCACACTGGCAAGTTTGGGTTAGAACATCTGTGTCCAACATACAGAGCTGTGGAGCCACCATCCTTGTTTTAGCCACAAAATAGCGTGAAATCACTCTCCTTAGATCTAGCATGTAGGGGAGCGTGTGTTCCTGAAATACTCAGGAAGGGTTCTAATCCACAGCAGTAAGTTTTCAGCTATCATTTTTTTGTGGGGAATCAACCTCTCTTCATGAACCCCTGGCCCTGGTCCCAGGGTCTCTTCTGGGCCACACCGTGTGGGGTGGGACACTCAGACTCAGGGTCTACAGACCCAAAGCATGTAACCTGCTGGATCCCCCATTTAGATAAGGAACTCTGAACTGGACCATCTCTAATGCCCCTTGCTGCTTTAATATTCTATGTTTCCAGCACACATTTTTCCTAATCGATGCAGGAGATTTATTGCACAAAGGTCATGTCCGTTTTTTCTTTTATTCTTGTCCTGTTGCACGTGAAGGTGTGCTGTGTGCCTCAGCTCTGGATTCATATATGGCCTGTGTCGTGAGCTGGGCTATTGATGGTAAGTTGCTCACCTCCCGTGCCTCAGTTTTCTCCTTGTGAACGGAGGCTCTAGGGTCTTCCTGCCTATGGTTGCTGGGGACAGGGAAAGCCATCTGCTGCCATCACTGCGGTCCATTTGCTGCCTGCCCTCCTCCTGCAGAAAGGCTCACCTCAGATCAGAACGTTCACTGCCTCCTCAGCAGACCGCTGTTCTGTCTGGGGTTCTGCCTGCTTATCCAGCAGGAGATGTTCCCTGGGTTGACAGTGTTCCTTTTCTCTTGTCCCCAGAGCAGCTCAGAACCAGGTCACCAGCACACATGACCGCTTTCCCTTTAATCGAGTTCACTTTCAATTATAGTAATGTCTGGACAGCTTGAAAGCTAACTACCAACCCAGAATGAAGTTTTGGAATTAGTGGGAAGTAAGGAGTTGTTTCAGCTTGGGAAAGTGAGATGATTTATGAATGAAGAGATCTTCAAAGGGCACGAGCCATTAAGTTTCTCTTAAAAAAATAATGATCCTTAAGACACTGACAATCACCTAGATACCAAGATCTCTTTTTAATCACTAGCAATTACCTGTTGTTGAACTCGATTCAACTTTACTTGTATTCACTGAAGGTCGAGTCTGGGCCACCCTGGAGAGGTGGGGATTAGGAAGGTGCTGGATGGTGATCTCGAGTCTGTGCAGAGCTCAAGGTGTTTGTTTCCTGTGAGATATCAAAGCAGCAGTGCCCAGAGACAGAGTCACTTACAAGGATGCTTCTCAATTAGCTCGGCAGACACTCCATCTTCGTGACAAATGGCCTTGGGCATGCCTCGATTTCCCGAGCCTTGTTGTTTGTTACCTTTGTTGAGGTTGAGGCAACGGAGACCAGGTGATAGCTGACACCTGTCAGGGTGTCAGAGCCCTTCAGAGATCATGACACATCTCTGCAAGTGGGTATGGGTGTGAGAGCATGTGTGCGTTGTGAGTGTGTGCGTGTGTGTATGCGCACGTACTTTTCCCAGGAGGCCCAGCATCACTTGGGCCCCGGCGGTGTTCCCAAGGGCACGTGGGCATGAAGTCAGGGTGGATTCCAATCCCTCCTCCAGATAATCCCATCGAATTGTGTGTCTTGGTTCCTTCCCCCATTTACTCGGAAAGTTCCCATTCACACCACCCCAAACCCATTCCTCCCATTAACCCATCTCTCTTTAATCTTAGGACCTTTCCTCCAAACAAATGTTGGGCCAGGAGAAGAAAAATCGGTGCTGTTGTTCTATCCCTTTGTGCTTATCTTGATGGAAGTATGCTGGTCTAGCAGACCTTCTTGAAACCCTGTCGGGTTGGTGACTTAGCGTTTGCCGTGTTTCTCTCACTTCCTTCTGAGCTCAGCAATGTCTGTCCCTGTTAGCAGCTGTCCCCACCCCTTTGAGGCCACCCATTCCATTTGGTTGCATCCCTCTTTGAGATAGAAACCCAGAGCAGGACTCCACGATCCCCACAGGCTCTGGGAGTCTCAAGGCTTCGTAGAATTAGTGCCGAGAACATGGAAGAGTGTGTGTGATCACGTATTTCTCTCCAAACAACAGATCTGGGGTTTCAAAATGCTTGACGCTCCCCCTGAATCATTGTGGTCCCCAGTACTCATGTCTTTTTAGATCACTAATTGACATTTCATAGGCACATTTATTGTTTCTTTTCAAGTACCAAACCGTCCAAAATGGACCAGTAGAAAAAGGATGGAAATTCTGCAAAAGGGATAGCCAGATGGGAGTCACCTCATTCCTCTGAAGGGTCAGCAGAGGTGTCTTAGAGAGAGAGCGCTGTCCTGATGTGACCCAAAGGGCCAAGTGGGTGGATTGGAGCCTACGATTCTGTTCTAACTCAAAGGCTGTCTTCAAGTTGCTGCAGCTCATTTAAATCCGCAAGGGCTTTGGTCTCTCTCTCCTGGCTGGAAATGGCCAAAGGCCGACACAAATGGAGATGGAAGAGCCCTTTGCTGGCATCCCTGGTGCAGAGAGGAGGGGTCGGCAGTTCTCAGAGCTGGGCCCTCTCTTTCTGGAAGGGTGCAATATCATGTCTCCACAAAATCGCCTTTGGCTCAGGGTTGTGTCTTGCAGGCATGGGAATAAATGGGTACCCGGGAAGGTTGGTAGGGAGAGGAGTTGCATGTGGGCTTCCTCTTCCCTCCGTTTCCTATAGAGCAAAGGCCCTGATCCTGGGGTCTGGGCTGCCAAGGTGCAGAGTTAATTTTCAACTCTACATTGCAAACATCTTCAACACAAGTGGACGAGGATAGGAACAAATGGCACAATGCATTTGTGGCCTTATTCTTTGTTTAACAATATAATTAATATAAAATCATGAAAATTGAAAAAAAAAAAAAGAACATTGTAACAACCAGGATGTTCCTCCCATACCCTGATGTCTTAGAATCTGATAAACACAACTGTGAGACTGATCGCACCAGTTCGCATATTTGAACATTCACAGCCTTAGATAAGTGGGGTTGACCAGTGGTGGAGGTGAGCCATCTGCCCAGGCTGGCAGCCCTGATCCCAACATAGTAAATGCTGGTCCCCCAGACCTGTGGTTGGTGGATCCCACAGGTTGATGATAACCTTGAGTGGCCTTGAGACAGCCCTCTTGGTTATCTTTGGTGTAATGCTGGTCATACATAATTGTCTTAGGGTGGATTCCAACAACTCCCCACCACCCCGCCTGCTTTATTAAGTGTCACTTCTTGGGAAACACATAGAACAAGCACTCCATTCACTGCAGCTTCAAGTTCATGTGATATCATGGCTCACTCTATTTAGAACGAACGGGGGAAAGCAAGAAGATAGCTGAGTGGCCAGACATGAAACACAACCTTCCTGAGAGAGGATGAGTTCATATAAGGCAATCAGCTTCATCATGGAGAGCTAGGCACAGTGGTAAAGTAGTCCGTGGTCTTGAGATCACAGAAGCCAAATGAGTCCAGGTTTTCCAAAGTGTTTTATTATTGCACTTGGGACTCTGTTAGACAATTCATTCAGTTTTATTCCTGGGCTGTCAAGGGCAAGTGACCCACAAAGACTGCAGCAGCTGGAGTAAACACAGAATGTACTTTGCCTTGTGATGCCAAGAGAGGGGCTTATTTCCTCATAAGTTCTTTCAGTAAAAGCTCATCCTTTCTTTCCAAATGTCCTGTTTCTAGGTAACTGTCCCGTGCTTCCCTTACGCTTTCTGTGGATAAATAAATGGTCTTAGCTGGTGCTGCATAAGACCCAGAACATAGACAAGTGAGAGCTGGAAAGCATCTCTCGTGCATCTTTCATCTGTAAATCTAAATTTAACCTGTGATGAGGTTTACTCCACACTTCCCCCTCCCCTACCACAGTAATCACTGTTAGAACAGATGGGATACTTTTAAAGGAAAGTTACTAGACGCAAATTTTGCATCTAGTAATTTTGGAAAAAATGTAATATTTTGGAAATTACAAAATTTTTTTTGAAAACTTGATTCTAGGAAGAGCACAGTTGTGGTGTGACCCAGGAAAATAAAAGAATGAAGAGCATCCACACTCTTTTTAAAATAGTTATTAGCTTTTAGAGAAGACCCCAGCATTCACTCATACGTGAGGCTATCACAGCGACTACTAATTAAGGAACAACAAACAAACAAAACGAAACAAGACACCACCAACCCCACGGGTTGATTCCTTTCCCAAATGCGTCCCGTGCCTCTGCCCCGCTCAAAGGGCAGCTCAGTTTCTATTCTAATGGGAGGTCACCTGGAATCCCTTCTCCTTCTATGTCCTGCTCTGTTTCTTTTGTGGCTTTAGTGACGGATGCTGTTTGGTGCTAATGTGTGGGGTTTGACTGACATCGGATTGAGCTGCAAGGCGAGAGTTTATTTTAACAAAGATGGGATTGAGAAGAGGTTAGTCCCTTGCTTCACTTCCTAGTGTCAAAAAAATTTGCTCTATTTTGATACTTGCCTTTGTTCCCTCCATTGGGGAATTCATCTCTATGATAAACAGACATTACAACTTGTTCCAGGAAGTGAGTGGCTGTGGCTTTGATGGATGCCCCTGGCTCGCTCTAGGCTGCCATTCAGTAATTGCTGCCACCAGGCACAGTAGAAACCCACCTGCCTTCAGTTCTCCTTCTGGACAATGTGCCCTCTTCAGAGTCCTCCTGCTAGCCCTTGAGCTGATTTTAATAACTCCCTCGCCATGTCCCCAGGCTAGCTATCTTGGCACTAAACCCTCCCTGTTGTAAAGCCTAGTTGCTTAGGTAACACTTTGCTCCCTCCAATGTAATCATCTGTGATACAGGCAAGCATCTTTCCTCCAGGTGGCTTGAAAAGGGAATCACATAATTTACGTGGAGCCATATTCGAGATGGCTTCCTTTCTTTAGGAAAAAGGAAAATAGAAGATAACTTCAAACCCCATTTATAATAAAATAAACACCAGAGGCAGAAAAATCCACATTTTCAAATTGTAAGTCACAGATTTGTCTAAATTTCATTTTCTTTGGAATTAAATAATCCAGCCCTCTCTTCGCCATTTGGAACGAGGCACTCTACAGGCATAAAGGCAATTTTGTCTTGTTCAGGTCTCACAGGAAGTACATTCCCCAATTGCTGAGTGAATGTGTAGAAGCTCTCCTTTCAACTTGTTTACAAAGGTCTGACCTCCACCCCACAGGTCACACAAAGTGCACCTCTGCATAAAACATTTCTGAACAAGCCATTCTTTCCTCTGACAGCAGACAGACCTGTGCTGGGGGAAGGTAACTTAAAATTGTTAGTAACATTTCAGTCTCGTTTGTTATAACAACTATATGTAAAAAACTTGCAATTTCTAATCTTTTTAAACTCTGTAACTGGACTTGGGGAAGTCTTTTTAAATTTTTTATTTTATTTTTAATTGTATTTGTTTTACAGTAGGCCCTTGTTGGTTATCTATTCTAAATATAGCAGTATGTACATGTCAATCCCAGACTTCCTAACTATCCCTCCTCCCACCTTCCCTCCCCCACTCCCACCGCCCCTGGTAACCGTAAGTTTGTTCTCTAAGTCTGTGAGTCTGTTTTGTGAATAAATCTTAATCTGTCTCATTGGAGCTATGAATTAGTGTTTTGGGGATAAGCAGGAAACACAAAGTAATTTCACACTGACTCACTGATTTCATCATGTGATCACGGATGATACTGACCTGTCTTAGCACCAAGAGGTCACATTTGAACTATTTAAACCCCATAGAAAAATATAGACTATGATTTGTTCATAAACTTGTAACAGTTGGGTATAAGTAAATATTCTAGCTCAGTTCATCAGTTTAAAGATTTATCAAAATACACAAAGAAATTGATAAGATTGATACCTACCCATGTCTGTACTTTCAAACATTCATGCCAGGTGTTCTGTTCAATAATTTTCTAATTGTATAACTGATTGAAC
Source organism: Phocoena phocoena (assembly GCF_963924675.1). Taxonomy (NCBI): domain Eukaryota; kingdom Metazoa; phylum Chordata; class Mammalia; order Artiodactyla; family Phocoenidae; genus Phocoena; species Phocoena phocoena. The sequence continues at coordinate 3,598,775 of NC_089221.1, read as the reverse complement.
TGTCACCAAGTTTATTTTAAAGCAGACGGACTTCCAAATCCATGCTGAACCCCATGCCAGGCAGTCAGCATCTCATAAGTTTTAGAGACATTCAGATGGCTTTCTTGTTCAGTGGGCGCCTTGGGAACTTATTCTTGCAGTTACTGCCAGTTTAATGATAGCTCAAACTTATTTAATTAAAACACAGGAAGACCTCATGGGAGGAAAGAGCTCTCATAGGGGCTCAAAATGCAGTTACTTTATTTTCCTTTTTAATATTCTTTAAAATGTGAACTTCAGGGAAGAAGAACAATTGTAACCTGGGGCTCCGGCTTCTGTCCGTGGAGGAAGGGAAAGTACGTCTTTATTTACTGAGACTTTCAGTAAAACTTCTCATTTACGTTCCATCTTTCACTCAGTTTTGTCTTTGCATGTCTCCTTTGAAAACGTATTCATGCACATTCTTATTCAAATTGAAGCTTTCTGTTCATTTCACAGACTTCCTGCCATTTGCATATGTACACGCATGTTCTTTGTGTCACCGTGTTTATAAATACTCTTGAAATAGAGGGTATCTCTGTCTCTGATGGAGAGCTCTGCATTTGCATTTGACTGCCTTGTTGGATTTGTATTGTAAAGAGTTACTGCCAAGTTGAGTTAGGCTTAAACATCAGTTTCCTACAGCTTTGGAGACTTTGATGTTGTTGTCCCTCAAACACTTATCAGAATGAACGTATTTATCGTATTGGGTGTTTTGGTAAAATAAAACCACTTCTTGAATTTAAAAAAGTTTTTTTCGAATCCAGGGACAGTTTTCTGAGCCTGAATCACTTGATCTCTTCAGTATTTAACACTCTTAGTCACTCCCCGGCTCTCCAAGCTTTCTCTTGACTGGTTACCTCCAAGTCTACATCCAATGCCTCTCGACCCTGGGCCCAGACCCTCCTTTTCCTGGGCATTTAAGTATCTTTCCTGGGCATGTAAGTCTTCAGGGCTTCACGTCCATGTTGAAGACCCTGGGCATGGATTCTGCATTCCCAAATGTCTGATGGAGCCTGACATGTGTGAACCAGCTGGCTCTCTTCTGGGTAAAGATGAGCATTCCCAGGTGCCCCTCAGATACCCCCCAAGGCCCTTCAAGGTCGACATAGATTAACCTGAAAGCACGCCTACTTTGATTTCAGCTCCAACATGTAAAGAATTTGGAAGTTGTCCTCTAGTCCTTATAAGAAAAATCCAAGCAAACTGAAAATTAATAACTTTTCTTAGATCAAAAATTGAGGTCACAAGGCACATTGCCACCCCAAGTTTGCAGACACATGACTAGTCATAAGATTAGAGCTCTTCCTGATGCCACCCATGGCCATAGAGACACCTGTCAGAATTTCACTCCTCTGTCCACCTACCTTTTTATCCATCCTCATCTCCCCCAGTTTCGCCACTCAAAAATTCTGTTCCAGGGCTTCCCTGGTGGCGCAGTGGTTGAGAGTCCGCCTGCCAAGGCAGGGGACACGGGTTCATGCCCCAGTCCGGGAAGATCCCACATGCCGCGGAGCGGCTGGGCCCGTGACCCACGGCCACTGAGCCTGCACGTCCCGAGCCTGTGCTCCGCAGCAGGAGAGGCCACAACAGTGAGAGGCCTGTGCACCGCAGAAAAAAAAAAAAAAAAAAAAAAATTCTGTTCCCAAATAATACCAAGTTGTTTGTACTTCCTGACAATTATCTACCAGAAAATACTGCCTGTTTTTGTTTTTTTTTTAACATCTTTATTGGAGTGTAATTGCTCTACAATGGTGTGTTATTTTCTGCTGTATAACAAAGAGAATCAGCTATACGTATACATATATCCCCATATCCCCTCCCTCTTATGTCTCCCTCCCACACTCCTTATCCCATCCCTCTAGGAGGTCACAAAGCACTGAGCTTATCTCCCTGTGCTATGCGGCTGCTTCCCACTAGCTATCTATTTTACGTTTGGTAGTGTATATATGTCCATGCCTCTCTCTCACTTCGTCCCAGCTTACCCTTCCCCCTCCCCATGTCCTCAAGTCCATTCTCTACGTCTGTGTCTTTATTCCTGCCCTGCCCCTAGGCTCTTCAGAACCTTTTTTTTTTAATTCTATATATATGTGTTAGCATACAATATTTGTTTTTCTCTGTCTCACTTACTTCACTCTATATGACACTCTCTAGGTCCATCCACCTCACTGCAAATAACTCAATTTCGTTTCTTTTTATGGCTGAGTAATTCCATTGTATATATGTAATACTGCCTGTTTTTTACACGCACAATTCTCTTTCCCCACTGAATCATTTCACCTACTTCCTTGTACTCTGTATGACCTTATTTTTATGCTGCTTTTGTTGGGAACTCTTACCCCTTTTCTGCAGGCCGAGTAAGCCATTTCATCCTCTTTGCCTGGACACCTCCTGTTCTCTACGTCTCTAATTGCATTACAGTAATGAGGCGTTTTCAGATTGCCACCCTCACCATCCATGTGTGCCCCAGATGGTACACCCATTCACGTGTACCTCAATGATTAGAGCATGTTCTAATCACTTTTTATGCAAAGTGCATAGCACGTACTTAATACATGCTTGAATAAATGCTTGAAGGCTGCAGCCTGAATGCGTGAAGGAATGAAAGGCCAGGAGAATTAAGAGAATGAATAACTCACTTTCAAACTGAGAAATCAAAAATTTAGGAGGACTTAAAAGTCATTAAAGAGACAGATTTTTTATATAGAAAAATTTAAAAAGAAAATGTAAACTATCAACTGAATTTCTCTTAGGTTTTTTTTTAATCTTTTTGACTCTCAAGTAAAGTTAGGTGATTTTTAAGATAGGGTTAACTTTTATTTTTAGCTTTTTATTTTAAAATAATTTTAGATTTTCAGAAGAATTACAAAGGTAGTACAAATAGCTCCCTGTACCTTTCACTGAGCTTCCCCAATATTAATATCTTGATGACAGGGGTACAGTTAGTAAACACAAAGTAACTAAACTTCATTTAATACTATTAACTGAACTGTAGAGTTTATATAGATTTTCCCAGGTTTTCCAACTGATACTGTTTTTTGGTTCCAGCATCAACCCAGATCCCACGTTACATTTAGTCCTCATGTCTCTTCAATCTGTCCATTTCATGATCTGGACACTTGGGAAGGGTACTGGTGCGGTATTCTGCAGAATGTTTCTCCATTTGTGTTTATCTCATTATTATGGAGAGAATTGTGTGCCCTCAAATTCATATGTTGAAATCCTATCTCTCACTGCAGAGAATGTAACTATATTTGGAGGGAGTACCTTAGAAGAGGTGATTAAGATAAAATGAGCTCATTAGAGAGAGCCCTAATCCCATATGGCAGGTGTCCTTAAAAGAAGAGGAGATTAGGACACAGACAGACACACAGGGATGACCTTGTGAGGACACAGCGAGAAGATGGGTCATCTACGTACTGAGGAGAGAGGCCTCAGGAGAAACCTATCCTGCCAACATTTTGATCTCGGACATCCAGCCTCCAGAACTGGGACAAATAAATTTCTGTTGTGCAAGTGATGTAATATATGTTCCTTATTACAGCAATAGTAGCAAATAAATACATTGATATTGTCTCATGACCAGCATGATAATATGGATTTGGGGGAAGAATATCAGAGGTGGTGTGGCCTTCTCCTTGCAGCATATAACCTTGATCACTTGGTTAGGGTGGAGTCTTCCAGATTTTTCCACTGAAAATTTACTCTTTTTTCCTTTCCATACTCATAGCGTATGAAAGTCAGTCACTAAGTTCAGCCTACACCCAAGAGGAGAAGAATCAACCTCTTCTGCCAGGAAGAAGAAGTATCATATAATTTGTGGAGATTTGTTCAAACCACAGTAATTAATAAATATGGTGGAGGAGATAATTTGAAAACATGCAAATGTCCTTTTTCCTTAAAGCATATCCCATGAATTTTAGCCTTCAGCGATGAATCTTGCCTGTAGCAATTATTACTGTGATGTGCCAGTGGTGAATTTTTATTTCCCTCATTCCTTCTCTATTAATTGGAATTTTTCTGTAAGGAATATTTTTCTCTTCTACTCCACTTATTTATTATTTTAGTCGTTTATGCACATCGGCATGGCTTCCTGGATATGACCTTTAATCTTGGGGTTATAGTGTAATGCAATGGCTCAACTGAATCCAGCTTTCGACACTGGAAGAACTTTTAGGTTAGTTCTTGAGTCTTTCAGACATGCCACCTGTTTGGAGCACTTATTTACTCCAGGTTCAGCTTGTATTTTTCTTGCCCGGCCCTAAAATCAGTTGTTTCTTTACAAGGAGTCTTGATTTTTTCTCTTGAAGATTTTGCTATTTAGAAAGCAGTCTGGGTGCTAATGTGCGGGCTGCTACCGGGCTGTCGGTGATTCCACACCTTCTCAGTGTATCCTGTCTCACACACATGCACACACACACACATCTGTAATTGTCTCCGCATCTGTCCATCTGTACACATATATTCACCTAAACATAAATTCATACTGATGTGTCCAACACCAAGCCAGCACCTAGAAGTGGCTTTTGAAATTGAAACAGTTTAGCTTCCCCTTCTCCTCTCATGCAGTCTTCTCAGTAAAATAAGACGTGCTCACTAGCTTATGAGTCTAGAACAGCAAGTTAAATAACATTCTCCTTTACACAACAGAGTGCCTGAACGCTGCAATTTGAAGGCTAAGTGCATCGAGTTTAGATCAATCTGAAGTTCTTTGAATTCATGAACTAATTTGGTCAATATTAGTTTTCCTCTGGTTTGGAGTAAGCACTGCCTCACTAACACCTATAATAACACATTCGCTACTGATATTTTCCCGTATTTAATCAGGGCATTCCCCCTTTTGTCTTTCCTTCCTGAAACTGTGTTTTCTTTAAATGCTAAAAATACATACAAATGTATCCAAATAAGTACTGTTTGAGGAAACATCAATTGTATAGGTCTTCAGTGCCTGACTGCTTTGAAATCTATTAATAGGTTTGTAACTGTTTGTATTATAAGATCCATGAATTTTTATGCATGACTTGCTTTGTGAATAATTACCCTGAGAAGAAAGAACGTGTTTCTCTGTTATAATGCTGGTGGGATGAGAGAAGGAATGAAAGCAAGGGCAGGAGTGAGACTGTGCTCTGTGCATCCTCAGAAGGGCTGAGTCTGGAGCAGGACAAGATGCCTGGGAATGAGGTGGGGAAGGAGTCCTAACCAGGAGCTGGCCTTGCACATTAACTGTCTGTGTGCTGGTACCCAGCCTCTCAGAGATGCTGATTGCTCACCTTTAAAATGAAGGGCTAGGCTGAACAGATGCCTCAGGCACCCAAAACTCTGGCTTCCACGGTCCTGTGGATATAGAAGAGAGAGAGCTGAGTTTTGCCTGTGCCGGATCCAAGAGGAGCTCGCTCAGCTTTGCCCCGCAGGGACCACTTGATTTTTCATGCTTTCATTACAAAGCTGGCTCAAGTGATGGATTTTACCTGTTTTTCTCCTGTGTTGGAAACAACACAGGACGGGATGAGAGTGTCCATCGATTTCTTGATTCTGCTTTATTCCGTCTCCTTTCAACATTGTCGTAACCCACTTCCAGGTCCCTGATTCCAGACGCCTCTTCTGTGGGATGTCAAATGCCATCTCTGCATCCTTTGCCTCAGAGAACAGAAGTGCGCTCCTTTTGCTGGTTCCCTTTGCACGCATCGTTCTTGTCCAATTGCTCTGCAACATCTGACATTTCTCTCCCTCTCCGCGCTCTCTGCCTCTCTTTTATGAAGGATTGAGTTGTGTTTTATCCTCTAATCCTTTCAAAATACCGTGTACCTTTCTAAATGATGGCAACCCCCTGACAAGGCAAGGGAGATGAGAAAGCTGGGAACCACATCAGAGGGGTCTGCTAAATCTGTTGTGACAACAGGGAAGGGATGCTAGGACTTGCCTCATTTAGGTCTGAAAGCACCTTTGTTATGTTTCGGAGCAAAGGAAGAGAGGGCGCTGAGGCCTGGCAGTGTGTAGTGTCCCTCTGCCTGTCAATCACATCGGCATTGAAGGAAAAATAAAAGATTAAGGAAAAATCTAAATGTAAAGGCATGAATAAGAGGAGTATTTGCATAGTTTTAAATATCACAACTGCTCTCCATCATACACTGAAATGATTACAGCTAGAGTAGAGGACTAATTTGTGCCTGGAGGACCAGTCTGAGGTCACCAAAATTAGATTCCCAGCTTCCATCTTGGCTGGAGAGTTTTTCAAATACTGAACAACGTACTTTACTTTAAAGAAAAGACATATTCAGGGACTTCTTCATTTTTTTTTTTTTTTTTTTTTTTTTTTTTGCTTGCTTGCTAGTAAGGTGCTCATTTGCATCCGGTTGTCAAGAGTTATGACATTTAATGATATTAGTGTCACTTCCATTATGCCACTGAACCTCAGCTGCCTTCACCTACAAAGTGTAAATGTTTCTGACTACATGGCCATAACTAGAGACCTCAAGGAATGGGAAAACGAGACACAGGCCTCCATACTGTGGGGAGGCCGACTTGCTAGCAACTGTGGCATTCACTGCCATGGAGCTGAAAATATATTCACTCAGTGTCAGAAGTATGACACAAACATACGTGCCTGCACAACAACACACACACACACACACACACACACACACACACACACACACACACAGAAAGAGTTGTTTTTATTCTAGAAATCCAGTGCAATTCAGCAAACACTTGGAGCTGACTCTTTTAGAAGGAACCGTATCAGGATTGTAAAAAGGTAGAAAGTATTTTGATGAATAAATAGCTGGGCCAAAGAGGACCAGGTGCTTTAGTGCAGTGGGAATGTGATGACATTTTTATGATGTACTCACAGAAATCTATTTATTGACATGAAATAATTTTGTGATATAATCAAATTTTTAACAAAGGATAGTTTCCTTTATTTTAACTCAGGAAATAGAAGTGATAACTTTTAATATAATTACATTTCATATTTGAATAATCTTACTTTTTAGATAAGCCCAGAAAGAAGATTCAAGTAATACTGAATCTTTTAAAACTGTATTTAATTAGACATCAAATTCAATTCTTAACTGAAAATAGTCTTTATATGTCATTTTTCTTTTTATTAAAAAAACTTTAAAAATTACAGAAAAAGCAGAAAACTAATGAAATAATCACCTAGATTCAACAATTAACTTTTTGTCACATTTTTAATATTTACCTTTTTATTTTTCTGTCTCTGTCTCTATCTCTTAGTTTATGTCTTTATCTAGAAAGATAAGTAGAATGGTAGATGACAGATAATATTTTGCTAAACCACACACACCCATTAACATAGCAAAAATCCCGCTATTATATCAGATAAAATTTAAAATGAATCCCTAATATCAGTTTATCCCAGATCACGTGAACATTTTCTCTATTTTTTTCAAAATATTTTAGAAATGGTTTTGTCAAACTCAGATTCAAAATCTGTGCATTGATTATACCGGTGTGCCTCTTTTGTCTTTTAAACTCAAAATAACTCCTTCCTTCTGAAAGCCTTTCTTGCCTTTTTAAAAAGAAGAGGCGGTGATGTTTTCATGTCTCACATTCTGAATTTGTCTGATGTTTTCTGCTGGTATCACTTACTTAAATGATACTTGTTTCTCTGGCTCTCCAAGTCCCTGTAAACTGAAGATTGGGTCTACATTCACAGCCATTATTTTTAGCAAGAACACCTCGTGTGTCATATTACACTCTTGACATTTCAGCACATCAGGAGGTGCCTCCTGTCAGGTAGCTGTGTTATTAGTGATGCTAAATTTAATCACTTGGTTAAGGTGGTGACAACCATTCATCTGGGGTATTTAGCATCCATTGGTGATGGCTGCCTGAATCAACAATTTTACTGGGGCTTGCAAAATGATTTATTGCTTCTATATGTATTAGTTGAGATTACTATGTAAAGAACAGCTTTACCTCATCTACATTTCCAATTTTTGAGGAAAGAATTTTTTAGGAAGGAATTAACTCCTTCCATTTAATTTTTATTCTTCAGAGTGTAGAGTTGATGTAATAGTCACCTGTAATGGTGGGTAATGAGTTTTCCCCCCTTTTTATATTTTTGAGATTAATAGATTTTTATTTGTTCAACATGTTATACTGAATTACAGTTATCATTTTTGTTGACACCCAAAGTTTCCTACTGTGATCCCCTCAATCAAGCCCTTGTATCCTTTTGACATGACCCCATTTATATTTGAGTACATTGAACTTACCCTGCTACACATTCAAAAGTAGTCCTTGTCTAAGGAACACTGGTTCTTCTTAGTGGTGAATGGTATTTAAACTCAGCTTCTGGGCACCAGAGGTGCTTACTGCTACAGGTGTCATTACTTCTAGGCTGCTTCAGCAGACACAACTAGGCAAAATACAGGCTTTTAGAGTAAATCATGAGTCATATTTCCAAAAATTTTAACATTAGAGGGTATTTTTGCTAACTTTTCTGATTTCCCATTTTTATCTATTTTCTTTTACAATGAAAGATTTGGTACATAATGTCTTTAACATATTTACTCACTTGAATGGGTTACAATCTGTAGAGAATAGTGTCAAAATTACAATATCATTATCATCATTAAAAATAGAAACTACTTACTGAGCGAAGTTTAATATTAATTTTCAATCTCTTTGTTTCTTAAAGTATATCCTATTGTAGATATATGTTAGGATATGAGAGCTATGTTAGATAAAACTTGAATTATTTCTTATTTTTTATGGTTACATTACTCATCTACTATACAATTAAGTTCATTTATTTTTTTGTTAAATTTACAGACTAACATCTTTTTTTTTTTTATTTAACTTCATCTGTTGACATGTGAAACATTGACATGATTCAAATGCCAAAACTATATTAAAAGTTGCACTTACAGAGGTTACATTTCTATCTCTATAATTATTTCTGTTTATTTTTTGTTGCTCTTTCCACTGATTCCTTCTGCAAAAATAAGCAAATGTGTTCATTGTTTTTTGTTGTTGTTGTTTTGTTTTATTGCGGTACATGGGTCTCTCACTGTTGTGGCCTCTCCTGTTGCAGAGCACAGGCTCCGGATGCACAGGCTCAGCGGCCATGGCTCACAGACCCAGCCGCTCTGTGGCATGTGGGATCCTCCTGGACTGGGGCACGAACCAGCGTCCCCTGCATCGGCAGGCGGACTCCCAACCACTGTGCCACCAGGGAAGCCCTGTTTTTTTTTTTTTTTTTTTACCTTCTTTCTTATGCAAAATGTAGCATAATAAATATGCCATTCTTTGATTTGCTATTTTGACCTAAAACTATATTCTGAACATTACCCAATCATAGGGACTGTCTTATTCTTTTCTACACCAGCACAATATTCTTCTGGGTGGATGCATTTTTTTTTTTTTTTCTTGAAATATAGTCCCCTACCCATGTTCCATCCTTCTCTTGTTTTCATATTTTCTGTCAAGAGTCTGAGAACAGCTTAATTTTCTTTCCTCACAGGTAACTTAGATTTCATATTTAGAGGTTCACATATTTTTCTGCATACCTTTTAAAGTTTACCAGTCTTATTAGAGTATGTTTTATAATTAATCTTTCTGGGTAAAACTTTTGAGGTCTATGATGGGTGCTTTAATATGTGCATTCAAGTTTTCTTTGATTCTAAGAAAGTGTGTGTGTTACTGTTTTAAATATTAATTGCATTCCAATGATTTGCTTTCCCTCTTGGAGGATGGCAGCAATTACTCCAACTATACCTCTGTTGGATCTTCTTTGCATATGTTCCACACATATTTCTGATTCTTTAGGTAACGTTTTTAATTCTGCTTAATTTTCTTTAGCTCTTTTATTTATATTCTATTTCTAATACAGCATTTCTAGTTATACATGTACTATCACAAGCACTTTGCAATTTAGTCTTAATTTACAATACACATTTCTCTCTTCCTCCGACTTCTTTCTAAGACAAATGGGTTTCAACTTTGCATTTTCCCTTTCTTTTGTTCAATATTATTATGAAATTTTGAATTTCTGCTCCATGATATTTCTTATATCTGCTTTTGTATGAATAATCATATATTTAAATTTTAGATGATTGCTGAATTTTCTTCTTCTCCATGGCTGTTTTGATTATGTGTATGTGTGTATGTGTGTGCAAAGTCTCACATTCTGAAAAGTATTGAGTCTCAAGTCCTACTTTTTTTTATATATATATATTTGTTTCTTTTAGTTCTGGAGTAACCTTTCCTCACTGTGATAGAAAACAATTTAAAAATGAGTAGACACATTGATTTGTGTCTTCTTCTGATCTTTGTCATTATCTAGTTCAGCTGCTTTATTATTTATCTTCATCACTCAGCTTAAAGAAATAAATCACAGGGTACCAAAACTGATTTTGTATACTGTTAAAGAACAGTTGATCAGAAGATATAAAAGCCTTCAACATATACTTAAACAAAAGTATAACTTTGAAATTTAAAATTGAACAGACAGGCTGATAGAGATGGCTAAAAAATAGATTTTAACTAATACTTTAATTAACTTTTTTGTTAACTTTTATTAACTAATATTATCAAGAGGATACAAATAAGAAACATATAGAAGATATTAACAACAAGGTCAATAAGCTCTATCTAAAAGTACATAGAAATTTATATTCAATAAATAAAGAACATCCACCTTGGTGTATATATATATATACTTTTTTTTTTTTTTTTTTTTTTTTGCAGTACACAGGCCTTTCACTGTTGTGGCCTCTCTTGTTGCAGAGCACAGGCTCTGGACGTGCAGGCTCAGCGGCCATGGCTCACGGGCCTGGCGCTCTGTGGCATGTGGGATCTTCCTGGACTGGGGCGCTAACCCGTGTCCCCTGCATCAGCAGGTGGACTGTCAACCACTGTGCCACCAAGGAAGCCCACCTTGGTATATTTTTAAAGTAAACCATGAATTAGACAAAAAAATAAACAATGTATTCTAAATAATAAAACTCATACTTGTTCCCTCATCTCAAAGCCAGAAAAAAAAAAAAAAGTTTGCATATATTTGTAAGTCACTAAGCCAATTATTAAGTAACCCTGGAATTAAAATTATGAAAACTTTGTAGCAAAATGGCAATTAATTTTGGACATGCAAGGTTCTAAGAATACATTTAAGATGCAAATTGGAGATACATTATAAACTTTAAATAAATTTTTGAGAAAAAAATATAATAAAAATCTAAGCATCCACTTGAAAACCCAGAGGAAAAAAACAAAAGCAAATGGTAAAAGTAAACAAAAAAGTAAACAAAAATGCATAATAAATTTAAAGACCATAAACAACTTTGAGAGAAGGGAACATAAATGATTAAAATGTAAACAATTATTTTAAATATTTATATAATAGTACTAATTAAAAAAACATAAAAGCTAAATATTGAATTTAGAAAATATGTGACTAGAGATATAATATAGATGAAATAGTTTTTTTCAAATATAGCAGAAAATTTAATGGCTTACTCCTTCCCCTTTCAGAAATTCCCCCCAAAAGTATCAGTGATAAACAAAAAACAAACAGCAAATAAGGAAAAAAACAATAGCAAACAAACAAAAACCAAAGAAACAAAACAAACTGAGCTTGTTCATTTCATCCTCTCAAGCAATCTTGGGTTTATGATTTTCCTTCCCCTGTAGATGTGACTGCAGGAAGAGAAGATACCAGCCATGAGAACCCAAGTACTGAGTATCCACATAAGCATTATCTTTTTGTAAAATTCCAAAAGAACTCTTCAATATACTTGTGTTGTATGCCATGTTCATGAATGTGATTGCTAAATAAACTGCACCTGAGAGTTAGACCCATTCATCCAATTGATTCTGGTAGTGTTTTCTACCTCCCCATATTGTTCTGGGCACCAGGTGTTCAGTGAGAGCAACTCACCCAAACTTCCTTTCCCCATACAGTTTACATTTCAGCATTAGACATCAGGTAATAAAATGACAAACATTAAAAAATTCAAGTGAACAGTGCCATAGAGAAAATACAAGTGGATAATGGCATAAGGATGAGTGTCTGTTTATGAGTTGGGGGTGTTGACTTAGGGGAGGTCCTGACACAAAAATGAGAAAGAATGAAGTGAGCAACCAGAGAGTGTAGGAAGTCAGGCTGGAGAGTTTGGTGGGGACCAGAAGATAGAGGTCCTCATAGGGCAGAATTGTGATTGCACTCAGAGACTTGACTGCAGTGATTTGAATATATGCAGGTTACTTTTCTCAGGTAATAGGAAGTCTGGAGGTGGAGGTAGGTAGTTCTTGGTGTTACTTTAATGATCCAAAGTTTCTGGGATGTGGTCTCTGGGATTCTCATAGTCTTTACTTCATGGTTCCAATAGGGTTACTATAGCTCCAACCAACACCATTATATTCTGGACAGGAAAAACAAAAGAGGGAAACCAAAATGGGGTGAAACCTATATCAGGAAAGTAAAAATTATTCCAAAACTCTCTAGCAGAATTCCATATTATTAGCTAGCACTCTTTCATGAGGCTGGCTACTCCTATTTGCAAGAGAATTAGGGTTTTTTGTTGGTTTTGATATATATATTTTTTACTAAGTTGTACGTATTTCTGATTCCTGTCAAAAAATGTCCTGATAAGAAGGTATACTGGATAATCAACACTCTAGCCTCTGAAGTTTTCATTTTGTTATATGTGTGTTAGGAAGCCCCGGGTTGCTTTATGAGGTGAGCTGCATGACTGGATTTAAATTGTCCGCAGGCACGTTGACTGCTGCAGGTAGGAGGATTTGTAGGCAGGTGGGAGTGGAAGCTAGAACACGGCTGGGGAAGTTACTGCAGACTGCTGGGCGAGAATATGGTGGCCTTGCACATAGTGGAATTAGTGGAGATGGAAGGTAGGAGAAAGAATAATAAACTATTATGAAAAAAAAAAAAACAAAACAGGACTTGCTGATGGAATTAAACTGAGGAGTGAGTAAGAGAAATCCCCAAGGATGGATGAATCCCAGGATTTTGATTTGAACAGTTTATGGTCCACAGCACCTGAGATTCAGGTACTGAGTAGGGGAGCAGGATGTGGACGTCAAGAGTGCTGTGAAAATGTGCTATGTTGGAGATGCTACTAGAGGTCCAGATGCCCATGCCTCTGAGTCCTGAGGTTTGAGGACAGGACAGGTGGGCAAATACAGCAGCAGCTGTGCTAGGAATTGTAGCAACAAGCGTCACCTGTTGATACATGTGGAACCGGCAAGTCCAATTCTACACGCCCAGTTCCATGAAAAGGCTCTCACTGTAAGTGCTGTGAAACTCTGACTTGGGCAGCAACATCTCCTGTACTGAGGGACTGCAACCCTTTTCCCTTCCTGGGGGAAGGGAGGTCTTCTAAAGTCCTAGGACCTACTTCACCACCACCAGCTCTACTACAATGACTATTCATGGTAATAATTTCTTGTACCCTTAAGTGCCATCAATTAAAAATTAATAATCAGAGTTGGGGAAGAAAGATGAATGGGCATAGTATGAAGGATTTTTAGGCAGTGACAATACTCTGTGTGATAATCTCTTGATGGATACATGTCATTATGCATTGTCCAAACTCAGAATAGAGAACATTCACTCTTGAAGTCTTCAGGAGTGAACCTTAATGTAAACTCTGGGCTCTGGGTAATTATGTGTCACTGGGGTTTCATCAGTTGTAACAAATGCACCAAATGGCGGGGGATTTGAAAGCGGGGGAGGCATGTGTGGGATATACAGGAAGCCTCTGTATCCTCCTCTTGTTTTTTCTGTGAACCTAAAACTGCTCTAATAAATAAAGTCTTAATATAAACAAAATATCATAGCTTTCAGGGAAGGTAATGATGCAGAAGGGCCATCCTGTGGGCTAGCCATACTCAATAGTATTATTTACACCTGAACAGGGCCCCTACCCCATCACCCAGAAATCCAACTTTAAAGCTGATGGTGGGTGTGCTTCCTCTTCTTATTTCTCTTCCTACCTCTCTCTGCCCTTTTCTGCCCTTCCTAGCAGTTCTGCTCAGAGCCATCATGATGTGGGCAGAGCAGGTTGAAGGCTGTGCATGTCCCTGCAAGGTGCAGCTGACCCAGCTTGTCTCATCCTGAGAGAGGTGTGCAAGGTGTCAATACCAAGATGTAGCCCTGTATGGGGTGTCAGAAACCAAGAAGGAGAAAAGAGCATCTTCATGGGAGAGTGATGGGATCGACAGAGCTTGGAGCTTGGTTTCATACACATAGATGCACTAAGGAACATGGCAGCCGGTCTTCTCACTCTCGGATGAGGGAGTTAAAATAGAGGGAGGGAGAGAATCAGGATGTGCCTTTACCTTCTACTGGAATTGGTGATGCCGTGGATTCCAAGAAATACAGATGTAGACACAGATAGAGGTGTGAATGCATTTGTGTGTGCGCACAGGTGTGCATGTTCCATATACACTTCTGGTTTTGTGCACTGAGATAAGCTGGGAGTAGCAATACCCAAACAGCAGTGGAACAGACTGAAAGTCTAGACCTCACCTTCTAAATGTCATTTTCCACTAAGAGGAGACTTGGAGAAACGGCTGGTTCTGAGGTTGGAGCAGAGAATAGACAAGATGAGCCTAGAACATCTGTAGGAAAAAGTAGGGAAGTGTTCAAAGAATGAAGAGCAGATGGGTCAAAGGCCACAGGGGTCACCAGCCTAATTTTAGCATCAAAATAATTAATGGCTATAGGATATTAAAACATCGTACAACAAAGGAAACCATGAGTGCATAGTGGTGTTAATAAATACTTAGAGTATTTAACGAAGAAGGGGATATTTATATGATTTCAAATACTTTGAACAAACCCAAGCTGGGAAACATTCTACAAAACAAGTGGCCTAAAATCCTAACAAGTGTTGAGCTCATTAAAGTCGTGGAAAGACTGACACATGCCAGCCAAATGCAGCACGACTTTCTGAAATGCACTCATCCTTATGTTAAAAAAGACATCGGGACAATTGGTGAAATTTAAATTAAGACCTGAGGGTCGGAATGTAGTGGCATGTCAGGGTTGATCTCCTGATTTTGATGGCTGCATTTCCTTTGCATAGGAAAGGGTCCCTTCTTGATAGAAAATACATAAGTAAGTAGTCACATGTGATGGAACATGGGGTTAGTAAGTTACTTTCAAATGTTTCAAGGAAAAAAAAAAGGTATTTGAAGCACACTTCTAACTTTTCTCTGGGTTTTAAATCATTTTAATTAGAAAATAATAATCATAATATCAATTTCCTAGTAATTTAAAATACTTTCTTAGATTAGCTGCCCTGTCAGAATTTTCTAGCATGTCAGGGGTGATGAGGAACTCTTTTTACTTGTTCGTATTAAATGGATAACATGGTGCATCCATTCAGTCATAATATAACCACATCACTGACATTTGAACCATTCTCCATGTTCTCAATAAGACACTGAGTAGGATTAGATGCCAACCTGACATAAAATCAAATTTTATTTCTTTGACTGTAAATATGTTCAAGAAACCCCTGCTGGGAGAGAACTGGTTTTTACTGTGACAGCAAAGTAGAAGATTCCATGGGTTTCTGGAAGCAGTGAGAGAGTTCACAGTTCTCTGGAGAATGCTAGGGCTGGGTGAGCACATAGTTTACTAACTGTCCAGGAGAAGGAATCACTGGAAATGCCGAGTTGTAATTACTGCACAGCTTCGCCTCCATGACAGCATCATTTGAGTCACTCTGTTTGTTGTTGATTCCTGAAAGAACACCCTCCAAAGAATGGAAGCACATAATTACCAGCATTTAGTGCAAACCCTTTTGGAGAAATTCTCAGTTAAACCCACTCTTTAGAGGCAAATAGCAAAGGGGCTTGTAATTAGACGAGCTACTTTTAAACATGAACCGACATAGATAATGCTAGATAATTAGTAGATAATTTTCTAGGTATTCCTGGCACTGAGAGCTAAAAGCAAAATTAAGTCAGGCCAAGCACTCTGAGAATTGCCTGTGGCCAGCGAGCTGTTAGTGTTAATTGGGAAGAGCGAGGGGGGAGATCTTGGTGCTGGAATCTGAGAGAATTTTTCTCATTGTCCAGTGAATCGCTGGGTCTGACAGCGGCCGAGAGCACTAATAATTTGGCAGTTGGAAGGCGGTTTGTGATGGGAGTTATTTACTGGAAACTGTCCTTAGCTTTAATCACTGGTTTGCATAATATTTGAATTGTGGGCAGGAAGGTGTTTAGGAAGATTTTTAATAATCCGGTGTGTGTTTTGATTTTCCAATAACACACATATTTAGTAAACTGCTAATCGGTATATTTATGTGCATGTTCCAAGAACCAAGTTGATTGGGGCCATACCCAAATACGGAGGGTTTGGAGAGTTTCTTGCATGCCTCTTTTTAGGAATTAATATGCTACTTCAAGATTTCCCCAAAAATGTCAAGAATGAGACCATTTAATTACAACTCTGTAATTTTTAGAAAAATGTGTTAAGACAGAAGTGGGTCAAATGTAGGAAAAGTGAAAAACAAACAAAAAAAAAACAACAAAAAACTCATGAGAGAAAATCAGGGGGAAGTAGCTCAAGATTTTCTGTTACTGAACACTTCTCTAGAAGAGCTGTATCCATTTCATTAGCAATACACTGCTAAGGGTAGAATTCCCTGGCCAGGCTCTCTGGATTTGAGACCCCACAACCACACTCATGAATATGTTGTGAAAAGTGCATTTATTTCATTGGGAGCTAGGAACTGTGGCTCCCAGACAAATTTTAGCACCTATTCCTTGCATGAATCAGGGTATATAATTTTCTTTCCTTACTCCTCAGTTTCCCATGCATAAAAGTGGAATAAGATACATGTACACACAAGGCATTATTTGAAGCCTCAAAAAAGAAAACGTGTTCAAAGTTAAAATTCCAGAATGTTATTACATAAAGGTTGATGTTAGTTTCATGATCATGATGGTTTAAGGAAACCATGCGATGAAAGCACAGGATAGGAATCTGTCTCATCAGAAGAAATTAAAATAAAAGCTTCAAGTACTATGAAATGCACTGTCAGTTAGAAAAGGACAATTTTTCTATTTTTTAACATCATCTAGCCCCCAAGAAACAGCTGCCCACCTATTAATAATTTCCTGCTCTGTTCTTCGTCCTCCACATCCTCTGGATTGATAGACCCTACACACTCTTTCTGGGCAGTATTTCCTGCACTAACTTCATCAGTCCTCCTTAGTCTCTGTTCTTATCTCCTCCTCTTTGAAGGCTCCAAGAATTTCCTGTTTAATGGGCCTGTTGTCACTGCACCCTTTCAAGTGGTTTTCCAACTAGTTTAGTGACAAAATTCTACATAATCTCTATACTAAACTTGAAATAAATAGTTCTATAATATAGCGCTAAATATGAACTTGTATTTAATTCCAACACAGACAACATACACTTGAAACAAAAATTATTTTTAGTTCTGAGCAGTTTCAGAATGGGGCCACACTTTAAAATCTAATAATAAATAAATAAATGTATTTATTTATTTTTGGCTGTGTTGGGTCTTCGTTGCTGCGTGCAGGCTTTCTCTAGTTATGGTGAGTAGGGGCTACACTTCACTGTGGTGCACAGACTTATTGTGGTGGCTTCTCTTGTCATGGAGCACGGGCTCTAGAGCACAGGCTCAGTAGTTGTGGTGCATGGGCTTAGTTGCTCCACGGCATGTGGGATCTTCCCAGACCTGGGCTCAAACTCGTGTCCCCTGCCTTGGCAGGTGGATTCCTAATGACTGTGCCACCAGGGAAGTTCTGAGGGCATGTTTCTTGTTTTGCTTTCTCATCTGTTTCTGTGCATTGCATACAGGGCTTCAGTGTCTGATTTGGGCACCTGAGCTCTGGGCTATGGTTGGGAAGGGAGCAGTGCTCTAAGTGACCTCACTTTGAGAACCATCTCTCCAGAGAGAAGTTAGAGCTATCTCCAATCCAACTTTTAGCCCATCACTCCCCATGCAGAACTGGCCTGTGAGGTCTGCTCTCCTGGGGCTGTGACTTCAGTGAGCTTTGCAGGAGCAGAGGTTTCCCAGCAGAATCTATACCATGTGTGTGCATCTCCACCTGAACTTGATGTCTCTGGACATGGTTGGAGGTGGGACATCTCCTCCGTGTTGACACTGGGGATGGATGAACTGCCTGGAGGAAAAGGCCCCATTTACCCACTAGAGCTCTAGCAGGATCTGGTGAGCCAGGTACGGTGGTTTATTTGAAGTGAAATTGCCCTTTGTGTTTCCAAGTACATTCTTATCCCAGCTAAATTGTGAGATTAAAATGAGTTTTTAAACCATTTTTATCCCTCAAATCAAAATGAAACAAAATACTTCTGGCAGGGATTAAAGATGAAATTAAACCCTCTGGGCTTTATCAGAACAATTCAGGATCTGCTGAGGTTCCTTGTGCCCAGGAAAGAAGGCCTCTCCTAGGGAGGGAATCAGGTTTGCATGGCTCATCAAGGCCTCCCAAACCCGGAGGCTGGGCAGTTTGTCTTCAAGTTACAAAGTGAAAAACCTTTATCCATTTGCTTTTAGTGCTTATTAGCATGAAAAATAACCAGAAATTGTAAAAGCTTAAGATACTACTGCAAAATGCCACAGAAGAGACATTCATTTCACACAGTTTTGAAAGCTGAGGAGTCCAAGGTAAAGGTGCCAGCTGATTCTGGTGTCTGAGGAAAACCCTACTCTGGGCTGACAGACAGTCAACTCTGGCTGTGTTCTCACACAGCTGAGAGAAGGAGAGGCCCTGGTCTCTCTTCCTCTTCTCATAAGGGCACTAATGCTATCATGGGGCCCCACCCTCATGACCTCATCTAAACATAATTACCTCCCAAAGTCCCCACCTCCCAATACTGTCACACTGGGGATTAGGGGTTCAACATGTGAATTTGGGGGAAAGAGACACAGTCAGATCCCTAGGGGGCTTGTAGGAGGGTCACAGGGATGTTGGCCTGCAGGACGGATGGTTCAGGCCCTGAAGTACCCCACAAGAGGTCAGAAAGGGGAGGTGTGACCTTTGAGTTCCCATTAGAAGGCAGGTTCTCACCACCTGCAAATCTGCTGAAATGTACCTCACTCACCCATGGGCTTTGTGGTGCCTGCGCAGACCTGGATGTCCCAGAGTGGCTGCAGGCCATCTCAGCTGAGAGCCCCTGTCCTCAGCTACACCCCATGTCTCCCTGCAGAGCCACAAGCCCAGTAATTGATGTCTGGTGACCTCCAGGAGTTACAGGTGCATCCAAAGTCTCCTGTCGCTGAGGCCAGGCTGGTCTTCCCTGCTTCTGAATCCTGTTTCATGAAGGGGATAAAAAGCAAGTTATAAAACAAAACCCACTGCTAGTGGTGGGTCTAGAGGGATGGGCCAGAACCAGGCTTCTGAGTTGTGCAGAGGTTTGTGAAGCCAAACCATTTCTTCCCCTCTTTCCTCTCTTCTACTTTCTCCCGTCAATTTCTTTTGTCTATTGTTAGAAGTAACTCACCTCCTTTCTCAAGGTGCCTCATGAATAAGCACTTTGACTGATGGCATCCCCTCCTCCAGGCTGTGTGGACACATTCTTATGGCACGTAGGCTCCGTGGCCTTTATAGGCCTCACACGCTCTGTTTGGAAGGGTGGCAGAGGTGGGTTGGAGGATCCATCCATCTTTGACCTGCAGCTCTGAGCCCGAGGTCCCCACAGCTCACAGCTCCCACAGGCTTCCTGCTGCCTGGAGGAGATGGCGACTACACTGCCTACCGCTGAGCTGAGCGAGAGGAGGATTGGCCTGAGCTTAATGCTTGGCCCCAGTAGGAGGGCAGCTCTGCCCCCTGGCCCCTGCAGGAAGAAAGGATTTTAAGAAGCCTGCTCTTTTTCTTGCAGTCTATTTGATGCAAACTATACTCTTGAGTAAAAATTTGGCCTGGAAGTTGATCCATAAAAATATTAGTCTCTGAAGAAATCTTATGAATGGAAATATACTAAAATGAGAAAGTCCTCTAGGAGCTACACCCACTGGCTTCCTCTCTGAAAAGTGACACATGGGTAGAGTTCTTCATGCTCCTAGCTGTTTAGTCCTGGGGACTATAGCACTTCCCAACCATGTCTTTCACCAGGTACAAGGAGCCTGTTTTTTGAGTCTTTGTTGTATGCAAAGCATGGATGACACTTGAAAGAAGAGCCTTGCTTTAATATATATGCATGGGCCAAGCTCTTAAAAACACGTCGGTAGCTACTCAGAGCGTAAATCCTGTGTTCTCATCATAAGGAAAGAAAAATTTATTGAAGTATAGTTGATTTACAATGTCCTATTAGTTTCAGGTATTCAGCACAGTAATTCAGTTATTTTTCAGATTCTTTTCCCTTATAGGCTATTACAAAATATTGAGTATAATTCCCTGTGCTATACCTTGTTGTTTATCTATTTTATACATAGTAGTGTGTATATGTTAATCCCAAACTCCTGATTTATCCTTCACTGTCCTCCACTTTCCCCTTTGGTAACCATGACTTTGTTTTCTATGTCTGTGGGTCTATCTCTGTTTTGTAAATAAGTTCACTCGTATCTTTTTTTTTTTTTTGATTCCACATATAAGTGGTGTTATAGGATCTTTGTCTTTTTTACATATATGATCCAAGGGCGTGCTTCCAGGCAGCCCTCAGCTCATGTTCCTGGGGGATGGTGAGGGATCAGAGTGGGTGTTCTGAGTCACAGGTACAAACATACGACAGAGATGACTCAGAAACCTGCGTGAGCACTTGTACTGCGGGGTGTGGATGGGTCATGCTATACTCTCCTGTCTTGCCCACAAATTATTCAGCAAAGACATCTCTTCCTTGTTAACAGGGACACAGATGAGAAAACCCAGAAAGAGGAGAAGGTACTTTCTGGAGGCCATAGAGTATGTGTTAAGAAAGTAACCTGTGCATTTTGCATCTTCATAATCATTGTTAAATTTTATTCTTGCCTACAAGCAATTGATTTTTTTGGTGTTCAAAGTTAAGCATCAATGTGTTATAGTTAAATAATTACCATTAATTATTCATGAATTAAAAGTAAATGATTAACTCATTAATTTTCAGGAACTGAAGGTGAGTGGAGGAAGGACATTTCAGAAGCAGGTGATTTACAGAAAGAGCACCCTTTGCAGCCCCTGTGACTCAGGGAGGCGTGAAGCCCAGCTGAGGATGAAAGTTGAATTTGAGGAACAGACCATGACAACCAAAGACAATTACAAAGTAACCCTTGCACTTTACACTCAGTGCACAGAGGACCTAAACTCGGTCCTGAGTCTCTTCATTACTAACTTGCTGGTAATTAACCTGGGTGATGGTTCTAGAGGGTAATTCTGGTCTGGGGCACCCGAGCTGCCATCAGAGGCCCTGAGCTGTGTTGGGACAGAACCCAGAGGCACTCGGCTGCAACTGAAGGACAAAGCGCCTTGTGGATGCTGGTAAACCTCTTGCGTTGCTACAGTGTTTTAAGTTGTTATTATAACTTAGTCATCTATTTTGTGATTAACTGTGTGGGTGTGTGGTTCCTGGGCGGTGGAGGATGAAGTTTTTAAGGAGCTTCTGTGTGATGACAACTTTCTGAAATAATCAGTTTTTCCAGAAAAAAAGGCCCTGATTTGATCATCGAATGGATTTATTGCAGTAATTTAAAAGCCTGGATTTAAAAGCTACCAAAAGTTATTTATTTTAAAATATTACAAATAGCTCACATACAGAATGTATAAACATAGCTTCTCTAACTTTCTGATTTCTGTTGGGCGCAGCTCCATCTGGGTGTCACTGGGCTTGTGTTCTGCCCTCCAAAGTAAGAGCCACCCCACGTGATGTTCAGAGAACCCCTTGAGCATGTCTTATGCCTGGAAACACGGGTCGCATAGACCCTGCTAATCTCTGGGGCTGGTGGGGTCATTTATTCCTCTCTGTGAAATCCACCAAGCTCATCACGGGCTCCTGAACGGGGGCTGCGCCTTCCCCTAATATCCTCTCTCCTTCCCGGATGTTCTAGTCTCTGGAGACGCTGAGATTTGGAACAGCTGGTGTTTAGTGAGCCATCTCCTTTTTGGGTTGGGTGACATTCTCCCAACACTCGGCCGGAAGCAGCCTCTGGATTTTGACCTCCTTACACTGCACTTGGGTTGTGTGCACATACACCCGTGTGTCATTGTGGTTGGCTACCTACTGGCCCACTTTGGTTGTATGTGTTCATCCCTGCAATAAATATGTACTGTGTACCCTTCTGCACCCTGTTGTGACAAGATAGTAAACCTTGAAGCTATACCAGTGCAGAGAGAGGAAACTACAGACACGTAAAGAGATGACAAGGTAATGTCCCCCAGGTACCTGTAAAGGACACCATTTTTCTTTTCTGTTGCCATCAACAAATAACTTTACCTACCACTTAAGCTCAAAAAAATGATGTAGTCGGACACACTGAAAATGAAACAGTGGTGAGGAAAGAGAGTATACAACAAACACAGTTTTATGCTATTAATAAATATTTAAATCCTTCAAATATATTAATTATTGCTCCAATGGCTTTCCAATGAAAAGGGAGAATCCAAATCAATTTCATATGCTCAGCCTGGTTGAAACTCATAAGACCCTCCTGTTGAACTGAATACCTGACGATAAAATACACAACTGTATATGTTAATAAAATGAATTTTCTTTCAGACAAGAAAGGGCAACGATGATCATCCTCAAGGGTAGATCTTTGTTCTTTGGAAAGTACTCAAGGTTAGGTTTTTCAGAAAGGAAGAAGGGAAGAAGGAACACAGGAAGCAAAGTACTTTGTACTGGCTGACAGCTGATTAAAAAGAAAATGTCTGTTTTCAACAGGTTCTTTAAAATAAAGTGTTCTGATTTCAACAATATCTTTGAAAGAGAGCACCAGAGACACAGCCTTGCTGTTCACATTTCCTAGTCACTGCCACCCCTCCCTCGCACTTTCCAGTGAGAGTCTTGGACCAACCCCAGTAAGATGCTTCCAGAGGGGTTGTCACAACCATTGGCCGATGATTTATTTGGCCAACCTGTCAGAGTAATCTAATCGCTTGCTAATTTAAGGCAAGGTCTTTATTTGAAAACATCAAGTGTGTTTTACTATACACATGTGTGTCAGGGACTCTCCTGCCAATGTAGAAGGTTCTGCTCATTTCAATAAATCAGCCATGTGAGTGTCAAGAGGAAAGGATGCTTGAGGGTTTGGAGGGTGGTGGGCTCCTTAGCCTGCAGAGGCAGAGAGTGCTCAGGGACCTACCCAGCACTCCCGGCAGGTGTCAACGGCTGCGAGCCTGTCAAGATGTCTGTAGTTTATACAGAAAAAGACAATGTGTCAGGTTAGTAAAAAGGTGTAACATTTCCTACAGGTGAGCTTAGCTGATCGAGGGATAAAGAGAACTTTTGTTGCCCCTTTGGAAAGATGTATCGTAGGTTTAACCTGTGCTTTTGATGTGAGCTCTGAAGGCTTCCAGAGGCTTGGGGGAGGGGCGTGTAGTGTTGGAGACTGGGCTGGTCCTTACTGTGGAGATGAGAGCTCCCAGAGTGACATAACATGTTGACCTGAATGCCAGAGAGAAGAACAGTGCAGGGCTTTGTAGGGTCAACAGTGGGGCCCTCTGAGTACCCTTTCCCCTCCGAACCTCTGAATCACTCCCACAATGAATCGAGGCTTCTCACTGATACACCGGAAATTCACTCAATCTAGGGGCACTTTCTGAAGGAGGGCCTGCGGTTACTATTATTCAAGGACTAATCAAAGAATGTGGATATTTTTGATGGCCTTAGTGCAGAAAGCCCTGTTCTACCCTCCTGAGGGGGTTCTGGCTGGCAGAAGCTCTGCAGAGTCCCAGGAATTGGTGTCTGCCTCATGGGCCAGCTCAATGTACCCCCATCTTATAGGGTGAAATCTTATAGAACCATTTTAGAAAGATCAGGTTGGCTCAGAAGGGATCATGGCATTGCCACGGGAGTGGTCTTTCTTATCTGGGACCACCGAAGGAGTCAGAATTTAGGGGTGGGATGAGGAAGCCGACAAAGCTCTCTTCTTCCATTTAGCTGGGATATTTACAATGAGTCCCTCCCTCCGTTCCTAAGGTACCCTGGTTTCATTCCCAATCCCAGACTCTAGCCAAACCAGACTCCAGCCACCCTATTCTGGTGAACGTGAGTAGTTAATTTCATATACAGCTGGCTGGGTTTGGAAAAAAATAATAAGACTAGAATGGTTATCAAAGGTTTATCAAGGGTTATCTAATCCCTTGTAGAATAAGCAAGCCCGTGCTTCGCTTCCCTGATGTCAGCTCAGGATGACCTGTCTTAAATGGAGAATTTCCACTGTGTCTGTTTTCTCTTCACTTTATTTTTTCACACATTAGACAAGGAAAGGTACCAGATTTGTAGAGTTTTATTCAGTAACACGAATCATTGCACGGCGTTTTGAGGAAGTATAAAGCTGCAAACAAGGCGAGTGTTTAAAGAGCTACAGCCAGAGAGATGGTCCCTATTTTCTAATGTTGATTCAGGACAGTGGAGACAGCCAGGTGGTCACATGGGCACCTCGCTGTGGGAAATTCACAGGAGCTGGGGCAGGAAACAGGAAAATTAAGTATTACCATACATCTAGGCATTTCCATCTCTTAAAATGCACCATTAAATAAAAGGCCCTATAGGGTTTCCTCCAAGGGCACTATATCATCAGCAATATGTAAATGTTGTCTTTGTCAGTTTATTTTTCCAGGTGAAAACTCTTCCTGTCTGTGAAAGGAGGCTTTTGTGGCCCCAGCTCCCTGGTTTGCAGTAAAATCAGAAGGAATCAGACTCCTGTGGAAAATGCACTGTCTAAACTTTACATTTAATACCTAGTCATCAGAGCAGGGGGAGGGTGAACAGACACACGTAAAGATACATGTGTTCTGATTTAATTTTAGGGAGGGCACGGGGCAGATACGGGGAGAACGTTGTTCTGTCCGTTAACTGGGACCAGCTCCCAGGTCGGAAGGTAAATGAGCTTTGTGGGGATAGAGGATAGTTTGTTTCCTTCATAAATCATAGTTATGGCAATAGTTTTCCAACAAAGCAGCCACAGTCCTTTCATTGGATCTTTTTCCCATCAGGGCTAAATTTCACATCGGAGGACACCGAACTGGGAAAACCCTGGTGGCATTCCACAGGCACTTTGGACCCGGCATCACCAAACGGGGATTCTCTAAAGAACGTGTATCCTAGGAAATAGTGACCAAGGGGATTCTGCAGCCCTACAGCTGGGTGGCCTCTCTCCTTGGACGTGTTTCCAATTATGCTGTTTTAGATAAGCCAGCATCTGAGAAAAAGGTTCTGAAGCCAATGCCACATCCTGGTTCTGTGGGACATGTCTGCCTTTACCTCTGAGGCATGTACTCAGAGCTGCACCCCTATTGCTTTAGTTATGCTGTGGACTCAGGGAAGAGCAGGCAAGATTCCACCCCAGTCAGGAAGTCAGGCCTCCTCTCCTGCCTTCTCCTTCTGGGACCTCGTCACATCTACTAAAGACTGTGCCATCTTACAGCTGGATTTCAGCAAGGGTGGGATCCAGCCAGGGGGTCGGGGCTGACTGTTGGGATGAAGGGAAAAGGCTCTGCCCAGGGGTCCTGCTCACCCCGGCCACTTTGGAATCCCCGCACCTGCTGGAGTCCAGGGGTGAGACAGAAGAGCTAAGGGAGTTTTCGTACACACCAAAATTTCCCAAAATAGAGGGAAATGAAAATAGATTGTAATTAAATGCAGCTTTTCAATTCAAAAAGAACATCCTAGACAATGAGTTTGATGGACAGCTTCATTTCCACTTGCATTGTTTTGTGCAGAAAAACTCAAAAGTGCCCTGTGACAGGGTTGCCCGTGTAGCATTTATCATAATATAGACAACATACTATAATACGTTAAAATTATAGTCACTGGACACATACCAAAGACCATGCCTAAGTATAATATACAAGAGCTTGGCTTGTCTTTTAACCTCATAAGACTCATGTGAGATATTGTCAGTAGTTTCCAGATAAAACTGAAATTGAAATAATTTGCTCAAAGTCTCCCTAATGCTGCACTAAGTGCTAGGAGGTGGGCTGTTCTGATGTGGGCACAGTCAGAACATCCTCTACTCAATACCCTGTGGTGACCTACATGGGAAAAGAAACTAACAAAGAGTGGACATATGTATGTGGATAACTGATTCCACTTTGCTGTACACCTGAAACTAACACAACATTGTTAATCAACTATATTCCATTAAAAAAAAATTAAAAAGAACTTCCTGCGTCAGAGATCTGAGCCCAAGCAGAGACACGAGAGGTTCCTGACAGCTGCTCTGTGTGAGGATGTAATACCCCATAACCCGTTTCCAACACCAGCTCTGGTGAAGCAGGGATCAGTGTGGGGAAGGGCAGCCACTCAGCCTCCATAGCCTGGGCTCAGATCCTGGCTCTGCTGGGGAATGTGACTTCTCTTCCTCACCCATAAAATGGGGATCATTCATAATCCCTTCCGCACAGCTTTGTTCTCCTGCCCAGGCTTGGTCGGCAGCCTGGAGGAATCATCAGTGTCACCCCCAGAACACAGGGGAGAGGCCCAGCTGCATGGCGCTTTGTCAAGTGTATAGAAAACACCTTCTATGTAATAGTGTTAGTAGACACGCTGCTCTGTAGTTTGAAAAATTGTCATTCAAATTACATAAAGGATCCATTTAATCTTCTATGTCCATTTACTGGGTGTTTGGGCTTTGTGCCACGGGTTGGGTGATAAGACCTGTTCTCTGTCTCAAGCAAGGGCACAGAATGTGTGGAAATAGAGGAGCTCCAGTTGATTTTGGTGTGTGAGGAATGGAGGAATAAAGCACAGAAGGAAGGCAACCAGGTAGAGAACCTGGGTTCCACACATTTACTTCCCTCCCCCCCAACTTGTGTTACAGCAACTCTTCTTCCTTCTGCCAATCAGGGTGGATTATCCTTGATAACATGGTGACATGTCTGCTGGTCCCTGAACACAAGAAGCTCAAGGAACCCAGGAAGCTTACAATTCATTGGATTTTTGCTTTGCCCATTGGCAAAAGTGGGCTCCCTGGAAGAACAGAACTCTCACTTTGCAGAGCGCAGACTTGTGGGGATGGGTCACTGTGAGTGATGGTTATAGGGCTTACATTCCTGTAAGCCCAGGGATTCTCCCTGTTGGTAACACAACGCTGTGCAAAGATCTTTGTTTAAAAATACACACTGTGCTCTGGAGCGTGGCACTCTGTCCTTGTAGTGTGTGGTCACGAAGCTGACACTTGACCTTTCCAGCACTCTTTGTTGAACAGTGGCCTCTAGATGACATGACTGTGGACCCTATAGTCTTGGGTCCATGCCTGCAACTCCTGTGCTGAAAGGACCACCCTGATTTGTAGGGTATCATGTGGGATCCAGGCTGGTCAATAGGCCCAGAGTAATGGTGCTGGCCGAGCTCCTACAGCAGCAAAGGCAAACTCACATTCAGAACACTCTCTTCTTTGGTGGGAATGCACTGCTGGCCCATCAGCTTGGAGGGGGCCCAATCTAGACACCTAGTAGCCATTTGGTCTCTGGAATGTTGCCTTATCAGGGGCTCAGCGTTAGTCTCCGGGGCTGGCAGGTTGACATCAGCTGCAGCAGTAGCCAGGTCAGCCGTGGTCAATAGAGCCCATGATGTTGGCACATGCATGAACTCCATCCGTGCCACCAGGACACTTGTCCATGTGTTCATATCCATTGTGTCAGCATGGGGAGAGGTGATGACAGAAGGACACTGCCACTATTATTTTTCTTTTTAACATCTCTTCCCTGGTGAATGCTTTCTGATGGAAATTGATATGTAACACACAGATCTTCAAATTTTATGGCCACTTCCATGTATTCATCCCCATGCTTCTGCCACAGACCTTCTTCCCTGATCTTCCAATCTTTTTGCTTCTTCTAGGTGATGACCAGTTGGCTAGGCCAGTGGTCACTGCCCACTGCCCATGATTTTATACATATGCTTTTGGGCCCTTTCTCTTTACACAGGGAGGAAATGATAAAGTTCACTGCTGAAGGTTTTCCTATTGAGATAATTTTCCTTGCTATTCTTTTTCAAAGCCACACCTGAATGAGTATGGAGTGTGACAGCTGTCTGTTTGTAACTTGGACTCATGAACGTATCTGTAAATTAAGTGCAGAGTTTCCCCTCCTTCTTGAGTTGGTCATAGGATCTCCTGTAGGGCAACAGATGTGAGCTAAGGAAGGTGTCTGGTACAAAAGTGCTGAGTGCCACCATGGTCTGGGGGACCCACCTATGCCCTTTGGTCCAATTCTATCTCAGATTTCCCACTTCTATCATTGGATAGATTTTTCTGGGTCAGCCTAACCTGGGCACTCAATGGGTCTGGCAGTACTCAGTTCATGTTGGAAAGTTCTAGATGCATGGCCACTTGATGTCACAGGCAAGGCATTCCATCTTTTCCAGGGTCCAGTAGTCTACCTTTTTTGTGTTGAAAAAAGGATATCATTTTCTGCTGCAAATGGCATGGCCTGGCTTCAGACCCCAAGGGTCCCCCTGCATTGCGATTTTTAGTCTCAGATGCACTGCATTCTTCACAAAACATATTTTCCCATCACTGATACCTCCAACAACTTAGAGTCTGACAGATCATGTGATGTAAGTGGGAGGGGTTCTTTCATCACAATCAGGGTCTGCTGCGGAGGTCTTTTTCCTCCGGGCCCCATTCACAAGTAGCAGCCTTTTGAGTCACTCAGTTTAGCGACTAAAGGAGCCACCTGAGGTGTAGAATATGTTCCTTACAGAAACTGAGCCAGGCATTGTGCTTGTTTCTTCATAGGATGGAGTCCAAGGTGATATCACTTATCCTAGCGTGACCCTAATTATAAGTCTCCTAAAATGTTTACGGATATAGAAGGTCTCTGAATCTTTGGAAAGTTTTTCTACCAACCTCAGGAGTGCAGGGTCTTTTATCAGTGGTTTATGCATTTAACCACCTCTTTCTCACCTGGCCTGATCAACATAATGCCATCCTTGTACTAGGTCAACTTCGAGGCACTCAAGATTCTTTGGACTGTATAATTGACAGAGGATGTATTTAATATAGCTGTGGGGCAAAAACATAAATGCCTATTGTGGTCAATTCCATGTGAAAACAAACTCTCATCTTGTTTACTGAATGAGATAGAAAAATACATGTTTGCCAAATCAGTGATCACATACCATGTCCCTGAGGTTCTCCGTACCTGCTCTAGCAAACATACGTTAACTGACAGAGTGACTGAACTTGATTGAGGGGTTGAGTTTGTCGTAGTCTATGTCATTATTGAGATCCATTCATTTTCTACAGAGGACATGACTGGTCAATTAAATGAATATATGAGGGAACTACCACCCCTGTACATTTCTGGTCCTTAATGTTGGCACTCATATTCATCATGGCTTCTGACATGCAATATTATTTGTGACTTTCTATCTTGATCAGGGTTGATAAGGTGTGACTTTCAATCCACAAACCAACTGCCTGTTTTTAGGGTTGTACTTACTGTCAGATTTGTTCACAGCTTATATATTTGGTCACCAGGGTAATGAGCACCAGGTGGGTCCATCGATCTAACAGATTCACTGTAACTTGGACCTAGGACAAGACTCCACTTATTAGCTGACACAATATGTATTTACCCTAAGGTAGGGAAGGCTCAATCAGAGTTTATGTCTTTAGGTATCAATATCCTCTTAGATACTGCACCCAATCATTATCAAAATAGCTGGTGTTTCCCTCCCTCCAAGGTACAGTTCCCTCCCCCCCGCCCCAATGACCAGGTAAATGGTCACTGGTCCTTTGGGAAGGATAGGAAGAAGCATTATCAAATGTAATTGTAATGCTGCTGTAGGGTGTTCACTTCCAGGACCTGCTCAACTCTTCGGTCAGTGGGTTCTGGCTCTGCAACCGGCTCATGTCTGGAAATTGGGCAGGGGACCGGGACATTTTTGTGAGATGACTGTCCTCTCTTCCCATTCTCCCTGGTTACCTTCTGCTGTTGTAATCCAACTAGCGCCTTTGCAGCAGCCCATCTCGGGATCCTGGGTTCTATGAAATAGCTCTAGAACACCACTTCATCTGCTGGCCATTTGAAAAAGTGCCAGCCCTTGGTACCAGTGTCTGGCCTCTATTGTTTCAGGGTCCCATCATCTCCATAACTATCAGTGAGAAAAGCCTTATGTCACCCTCTCCTGTCATCTGCCTAAGCCTGCAGATAAGAGACAGCCCCGAACACTTTAGTGATACTTTTCATTCTTGCCAGAGCATCCCTTTAGCTTTGGATACAGGTGAGTTCCTGGGCCTTCTTGGAAAAGGTGGTGGGTCTCTTGACTCCACATAGTATATCCATTCCTGCCTGCCCTCTTTCTAAGCCTTTCATCCTTCCTGCTATGGTCTGCCACAGCAAGTCTGGCATCTCAGCTGTTTGCAGACAATTGTTCTGTCTAGGTTTCTATGAGCAATTCTAGTAGCAAGTACCCACCATTTCAGGGATCTTTACAAAAATGGTAAATTCTCTATATAGGAAAAGTACTCCCAAGCCAAGATACTCTACCCCATCAATTTTATGTTCCCCTTGGTCAAGTACCTTCAAACTCCAATTCTGTGTGTACTCCCTTATTCCTGCTGGTACAAGCTGGCTAGGACTTGAAGATCTTTTAGGATTTAATCCTTTTCTTCCTGTATTAGTTTCTTGTGAGTGCTGTAGCAAATTTCCACAAACTGGGAGCTTAAGACAAGAGAGATTTATTTCTCACAGTGCTTGTAGATAGAGGTCAGAAACCAAGATGTCAGCAGAGCCAGGTTCCCTGAAAGATGCTGAGTAGACCCTTCCTTGTCTTTGCCAGCTTCTGGTGGTAGCCATTGCTCCTTGTTATCCCTTGTCTTATGGCTGCACCACTCCAGTCTCTGCCTCTGTAGTCATATGACTATCTCTCTGTGGGTGCTTATCTCACATGGTGTTTTCCTCTTCTTATAAGAATACATGGTCTATTGGGTTAGAGCCCATCCTAATGACTCCATCCTAAGTTGTTACATCTACAGAGATCCAAATAAAGTCACGTTTACAGGTACCAGGGGTTAGGATCTCAACATCTCTTTATGGGACACAATTCAATAATACCTCCTAAAGACATCCTCAGGTAAGTTGCGCTGCAACTTTACCCTAGTCATGGTCCTAGTGGGGGGACGTAAAGAATCAGCAGATCGTGAGGGAACACCAGTTGCCTTCCAGAGGAGAGGCATTGTCTTCCAGCACAGGGAAGTACACTTTTTCAAATTCTGGAAAGATGGGATGATTCTGAAGGTTCAGAGGCATCTGAGGAGTCAAAATTTGGGGGGGGGGATGTCTTCCAAGATGCATCCATCCCATGGGTTAGTATTATGGACTTCATGTTCATGTCTCCCCAAAATTCCTATATTGAAGCCTTAGACCCTTAGACCCCCAGTTTGATGCTATTTGGATGTGGGGGTCATAGGAAGATAATTAGGTTTAGTGAAGTTACGAAGATGGGGACCCATGATGGGATTAGTATCCTTCTAAGAAGAGAAAGACACTGGTGTTGTGTCTGTCTGTCTGTCTGTCTCTCTCTCTCTCTCTCACACACTGAGGAAAGATCATCTGAAGACAGTAAGAAAGCGGCCAACCGCAAAGCAGGAAGAGAGCTTCACCAGGAAAAAGACTGGCCGGCACCTCAATGTGGACTTCCAGCCTCCAGACCTGTGAGAGACAACTGTCTGTTGTTTAAGCCACACAGTCTATGGTGTTTTTAACAGTAGCCTGAGTTGATTTAAGGTAGTCAGTGTCCCAGATTTTTCCAACCAGGGCCCTAACTTTGGCAAAACAGAACAACTGTGGCTGGATGTTGAAACTTTTTGAAATTTAGACAAACTGTTAGGTCCAGGACTTAGTCTTTAGCATTTTCTGCCCACCTCCTTGAAAAGATGACAGACGCTTTGTATGCAATGTAAGAGTCTGTCTGGCCTACTCTCCCTCAGCGTCCCTTATCTCCCAGGAGACCATCAAGGATACTCAGCTATGGTGCCTCAATTCCACACGCTTGTACCTACTATTTACCCCACATCCCTCCAATATCTGGTCTGCTGGGGCAAGTCTATTCCCATCCACTGGTACACCCCTCCCCCCAAAAAGTCACTTCTGTGTCACTGTAACAGTTAAACTCCACTGTGAGTAGGGTCTGTATTGTTGGCACAGGACTACAACACAAGAACAAACCTTTAGTAATGATCCTATTTTATCCATTTTGTACACTCACTTTTTTTTTTTTATGAAATCAAGTACTCAGTACCTTTCCACATTAATCATTCACCAAGATGAATTAATGCATGAGTAATTTAAGTGGAAAACTTAATTTTGAAATATTACTGAAAATATCTCTTTGAAGATATTGTACATGCTCTATTGATAATATAATGAACACGCTCTATTGATAATACCCAATACCAAGTAAGTCAGCATTTTTTCCCAAATCTCTCGAATTCAATCTACAGTATAGATTATCTCTTCATTCAGCTAATGAAGAGCTTGTCTCACCAGCTTCGGATTTTAGGAGTGAACAGATTTGCTCTACACATTTGAGACTCTTCTTTGAGAAATGAATTACTCATCAGTGGAAGTCTGCCATCTGTTAAACCATGCAAATCTGGAGATCTTGGAAAGGGTTTCAGTGATTTTAAAGGAGAGGGTGGCTCCATGCCTTTTGAAAAGGATGATTACCTTCAAAGAGAAAATAAATTCTTCCCCAATAATAAATAGCA
Organism: Phocoena phocoena; assembly: GCF_963924675.1. Classification (NCBI taxonomy): domain Eukaryota; kingdom Metazoa; phylum Chordata; class Mammalia; order Artiodactyla; family Phocoenidae; genus Phocoena; species Phocoena phocoena. Next base: position 3,565,917 of record NC_089221.1, on the reverse strand, counting down.
CTCATACTTTTCTGCTGTGAGGAGATTTTCTTGGAAATTTGGAGGTACCAAAACTAATCCTAGACAAAGCAACTGGGGAATTCCCAGAGCAAGCTGGGAAGTGGCTGAAAGCTGCACTGTTTACTTATCGCCTGACAATGTCTTCCTGGATGGTGGTACTTCCTTCCACTGTGCTGTGTTTCTGAAGCATATCTGTTCTCGTTAGATGAATTCTAAGGAGAAATGTTGTCTCTCTCAGTTCAAATTTAAAGTCCCTTCAGCAGACAAGAAAAGACTGAGTAAAACAGCTGATTAAATTTGTGTTAATATTTTTGAGTAGTAAACCCATAACATCTACATTGAGTGTGTATGTGTGTGTGTATATATAAAAGAACACACACATGCACTTCCTCACAGTATACTAAACGTCAACAGACAAAGAAGGTGGAGAGTTTAGAATGGGGATGTCTAAAAATGGTGGTCTTCCAAGCTGCCTTACAGCCAGGAGACATCAATTGTGTGCCTGAGTTCAACCACCACAGTCGTGGTTAATCTTCTGAGCACATTTGTCTTTACTGTTGCTACCGTCATCTCCAACGTTACAATGAAAATTTTGAGTGTGAGAAGATGAAATCAGGGGGGATTTTCTCTTTTTCTCTGGGGTTGTGTATGACTACAAGGAAAATAATGATGCCCTTAGCATGAACTTGCATCCCATATGATCCTACGCATCTCACACACACAAGACATTGTGTGGTATGTATTATGTTCATCCTCCCTTATACAAAAGTAAGAAGAGAGTGCAAAGAGGTTTGTAACTTGCCCCAAATTCCAAAGCTTGGTTTGGTGGAGAAAGGGTCCATGTAGGGACCTGTGAAGATGACATTGTGTGCTTTCCATGCTCATGAGGACGCCCTCTGGAGGTGAGGGGTCAGGGACCCCTGAGCCCACATGAAGTCGGGGTGATGCTCTCCCAGACACCCATTTCTCTGCGATGTGGTCGTCCAGCCTATTGGTTCCATGACTGCTCTCCCTCTCTCCGGCTGTGGCATGAGAATCTTTCTGTGGAAGGACAGTAAGCTGATGTGTGCAGACATGCCCCTGACACAGGCAAGGCAGGCAAAGGGCTGTGACCGAGATTGCAGGCAGGAGGCATCAGGAGACAAGACAGTCCTGCTAGGAAAAGACCCACGCCCTTCCTGGCTTTGTACATGAGGAGATTTCGGTACCTGTTAGGAGTTTTGTTCTCTATCTCTGTTCTCACAGTGGATCTCCTCCATCCTTTCAAGCATCCAGGCACTGGTGCAAGATGGAGTCGGTGCAGATGCTGGGGAGTTAGCATGGGTTCTGAGTGACTGTTAACCATGGCAGGTCAGTCGACACAATTCCTTTCAATAGTTCTCCTGAGGGGACCTTCAGTAAACGAAAAAGATGGTTTTTGAAGTAGCTTTCTTTTTACTTCCTGCTAACCGCCGGGAACTTCCTAATACAGCCCCTGTTGTCTTTCTTCTTAGAGGCAGCGGAGGCCCTGGCTGTGGGCTTTGCTCTGGGCTCAGTGTGTTTCCAGGGCTTGTCCAGCTCCTTCTAATTGCAGCACAAACTGCTTTTGCAGCTGCAGGAGACGCTCCCCAACCAGACTAAATCCTGTTGCCCTTGCTCTTAATTTCTGCCTGGCGTGGCTTCCTCTTGGGTTGAAAACCATAGCTCTTGCTTTTTTCTTGGGAAGCACTCATGATAACAGGGTTGTTATAACAGGTATTATCAAGTGTTGGATTCCAAAGAGGGTTGTTCTTTTCCTATCACAATGGGGACATTCCAGACTATGGGGAGAAGGACAGATTTTGTGTAAAGCATCGTGTTATTCTGTGCATGTTTGAGAGACACCCAAGCTATGTGGTGTCAAAGACTTGATAATTACACTGGTGAGCCATTGAAGGTTATTCTCAAGGCAAAGGCTATATACACACACACATTCTCTAAATTAGCACAGTTGGAATTATAAGAACAAAATAGCTAGCTAGCTTTATGTTTAAATAAATGTCACAATCAGAATATATTTTAAAATGTTTATTTTTTGATGAGAAAATTATTTAATATTATCATCACATTATTAATTCCCTTTATTTAGCCTATTATTACCAGAGTTTGATAGCATTTGCTAATCGAAGTAGCATTTCGAGAGGAATCATTTAAGCAATTACAAATCATTAATGAAAATGTCTGTGGAATCAATGAACAGTGATGATTGACAGCTCATCACAGAGTACAGCTCATTTCACAACTATTCTTTTTACATTTATTTTAAGTATAGAATAAAAAATAATTTTATTTTTAAATACATTTTCTCCCACTTGTTTTCTTTTGTGTCTTCATTTTTCTTCTTTTCTTATCCACAACCTTCTAAAGTTGCCAATTTGGCTTCACGATAGAAATCAAATGCATTTCTGAACATCTAAATTTACTTTAAACTGACTCCGTAGAAGGAAAGTCTCTAAAACCCTTATAGAAGCAATATTCCTACCTCTTTTTTTTTTTTTTTGGTTCCTTAAAATTGCTTATCAAGATGAATGAGAACACTGGTGTGTAATTTCAAAGACGAAATTACTTTTCTCTCCAGCTTTCCCTGAGCGTTTCAAGGTCACAGGTAAGGAAGGAAACCTGCAGCCGAGGCCTTCTCCTGGGTGCCTGACAGGGCACATTACCCTGGCAGCACAGAAATGCTCTGTGTTATTTCTCCTCTCAAAAGAGGGTGTGAAATTCCTACTCATTCACACATTGTTGGGTAAAACTGAAGTGTTAGGAGGAGTAAATGACATCTCCTGTTCCGTGTCCTCAACACTGTTTCCTGGTACAACTACTCAACCACCTGAGTTATACAACACCGGTCCCCTGAAAGGTTGGGGTGGAGGGCGGAGGCCCAGGGACACATCCCAGTGACAGAAGCCCTGGAAGGCAGCTACACCTTACAATATGCAGCGTGCTAGATGGGGCACAAAATCACACCCAAACCGTGAACTGTTTGATGTAATATGTATCCTCTGAAGCATGCCACTACTTAAAGCTTTAATCTGAGGACAATCTACTGATCTAAATATCTAAATATTCTCAAGCTACCAATATGGCTAACAGAGCTCAAAAGTCACCAAGGCTTCATGATATTTGCTCCTTTGTAGGAAAAAATACATCTTTGTGATCACTCCTGTTGGAGAAATCAGCAGCTCAACACAGTTTTTCTTAGATTAAAATAATTATCATATTCTCATAGGTAAATTTTAAAGGTATTTAAAAATGTTTTAAAATGTGTTATCTGTTAAATAATTATTTTATATCAGTCAGGGAAACGATGGCTCAGAGTGACAATTATTCTGCTTACTTCTACAAAATTCCTGTTCCTACAGGATTGTAACAAAACTAATGACAACTTCAAGGAAACTCATCTACAACAGTGAGTAGGTTGGAATGAAAATACTCAGAATATTTATTGGAAGTCAAAACATGAAAGAGCTTTTTTGCAAAAGAATGGGAAATGACGTTGTGTGATAAATGTTCACTTTGCAGCCCAGGCTGCCACTATCACATGGTATGAGATTTAGAAGAACTCCTCCAGTACTAGGTTTCTTGTAATTTCTGGGGATTATAACACCAATCTCACAAAGTTTTGTGAAGAGTGAAATCAACAGTGTATTACTGTTTAATAGTGGTCACTCAGTGGTAACTGCATTATTAGCGATATTCAAATACTATGATCAAAGCACATGGGAGAACTAACTGTAGCAGAGGGATTTTAAAGACAAACGAAAGGCCCTGACCTACTTGTGGTCCAGTGCCTGCCTTGAGTCCTGTGTTGCCTACACTCTTTCACAGGTGGAACTTGCTTGATTCTTTGGTTTCTGTCCCCATCCTCCAAGCTTTAAGTTTTGGGACATCACAAGGGGGGTGTCGTTTTAACACAAAACTCAAGGAGAAGAAGTGCATGGAAACAAAACATAAAAATAGCAAACTTGTAGGGAGTTCCCTGGTGGCGCAGTGGTTAAGAATCCGTCTGTCAAGGCAGGGGACACGAGTTCGAGCCCTGGTCCGTGAAGATCCCACATGCCGGGGAGCAACTAAGCCCGTGCACCACAACTACAGAGCCCACGCGCCATAACTACTGAAGACCTCGCGCCTAATGCCCATGCTCCATAACAAGAGAAGCCACCACAATGAGAAGCCCGCACACCACAGCGAAGAATAGCCCCTGCTTGCCACAACTAGAGAAAGTCCACGTGCAGCAATGAAGACCTAACGCAGCTATAAATAAATTAATTAATTTTAAAAAATAGCAAACTTGTGACTTTCTATCAATTTCCAACTCCAATCTGTAAGCTCTAGCAGCTACTTTACCACCTTGCATTATGCCTACAAGTGTCGCAAATTGCTACCAAGAAGGAGATTATGATTTTTACCAGAATCTTACCTATACTTAGATTTTTGAGAGAGGTGGTCAAAAAATAAGACCTGTTTTTTGTTTTGTTTTTTAATAATTATCCCTTTAAAATATTTAATGACATTTTACAGGCTTTCCTGGTGGCACAGTGGTTGAGAGTCCACCTGCCGATGCAGGGGACATGGGTTCGTGCTCTGGTACAGGAAGATCCCACATGCCGTGGAACAGCTGGGCCCGTGAGCCATGGCCACTAAGCCTGCGCGTCCGGAGCCTGTGCTCCGCAACGGGAGAGGCCACAACAGTGAGAGACCCGTGTACCGCCAAGAAAAAAAAAAAAAATTAATGACATTTTAAATAATAGCATGCTTTCATCTACAATAATAGTTATTTATGTAAGCTTGTCAGATTTACCATCTCCTCCATCCCTCACCACTGTCCCATAAGGCAATTAGTATTATAATGATAATAATAACAATAATGGTAATTATCATTATTATTTTTATGACTACTACTACTACTATTTATTGACAAGAAAACTGAAGAACAGAGAGGCGGAATAATTTGCAGGCAGAAGTTAAACTTGCTCCCAAACAAATGTCTACCATGTGGTCAAAAGTTGTGACCGAAGCCATGTGAGGTCAGACATGTATATCCTGTTTCAGTAACCTCCAAGATGGAGGCAGAATCCTTCAAAGGCCACGGGGATATCTGATCTCGGCTTGTAGCTCTGGGAAGCAGCCTTCCCTTTCAGAGATACTTCTTGGTAATATTCCAACGACTCCTCCAGCACTGAAGTTTGGGACTCTTGAGACATCTACTCCATAGGGCCAATTTTTATTTTCTATAAAAAATAGTGATGTTTAAATGAACCTGAATGTAATTGTGAGCACATCTATAATTGATAGAAATGTTATAGTAGAGAGAACACCAGTTTGAAGCAGGAACCTAATCTGAAGGTAATTACACAGCATGTAAGATGCCCTGTTACTTTCCCCAAAGTCATGATGTTGCTTGTAAGTGTCATAACCCGTTTTCTAGAATCTTTTTACTTTATGATTCTGTGTCCTCAAACTCATGCTTCAAGCTCACTAGGGATCGAAATCAGTTTCCCTCCAGACACTCATCTGTGGCATTTGGACACTTCCCTATTTTTTCCCTAAAAAAGTTTTTTGATGGAGAAGTGGTGAGTGGTCCAGACCCAGGTGGCCGGGTAAGACTCATGCAGAGAACCCTCTCAGAAGGCTTCTTCTTGTGACTTTCTCACACCTCCTTCAGCTCCCAGAATAGGACCCTCAGGTTAGAACATTCAGGCCTACCTGTGTTCTCATGGACTATCTTAGACCCAGTTACAGAGAAATGAAGCTTTCTCCCTGGGAATGGATACACAGTCTCTCTTTATTCTTTTTAAATTTATTTTATTGAAGGACAGTTGATTTACCATGTTGTTTTAATTTCTGCTGTACAGCAAAGTGATTCAGTTGTACATATATATATATATATATATATATATATATATATATATATTCTTTTTCATCTTCTTTTCCATGATGACTTATCACAGGATATTGAATACAGTTCCTTGTGCTATACAGTAGGACTTTGTTGTTTTTCCATCCTATAAATAATAGTTTGCATATGCTAATCTCAACCTCCCAATCCTTCCCTACCCCCACCCTGGCCACCTTGGCAACCTACAGTCTCTTTTATCTCAAAACTTACACTTCTCAAGAGTTTCATGCAACTCTGTTCTGCTTTTTAGAATCCATGACATTTTTTTCCTCCCAGATTTGAAAACACAACATTCAAAATATTAGAAGAAGGGAATTTTAATAAGAAGGGAATTTTACTCCCCTCTAAAAGGATGGAATCACACAATCCACAGAGGTTATTTGGGTGCCATGTACAGGCCCCCAGGTGCCCTCAGCCACACCAGCAGATGCATGTGTTACACAGACATCTGATCATCACGGGCTTCTGGTGACAAAACTGAGCTACTGAAAGGAAAATATTACTTTTATTCTTATTTTGTGTCTTTTAAATGCAAGTGTGTTTTTCCTCTTTATGAAATTCCTATTTACATTTTCATCATAAAGTTCAGTTCAGCAACGTCTGCAATTAACTTTGGTGCATGTCACACTTAATAGTTTATATGCACTGACACCCATAAAGAGGATGCTGTCATCTAGGTCTCTTTCTTGTTCTTAAATTTTATTTTTTCTTATTGAAGTATAGTTGTTTTACAATGTTTCAGGTGTACAGCAAAGTGATTCACTTACATGTTATATATATATATATATATATATATATATATATATATATATATATATATATATAGTTTTTCAGATTGTTTTCCATTATAGGTTATTACACGATATTGAATATAGTTCCCTGTGCTATACAGTAGGTTCTTGTTGTTTATCTATTTTATATAGAGTAGTGTGTATCTGTTAATCTCAAATTCCAGATTTAACCCTCCCCTGTCTAGGTTCTTTTCTAACACACATTCACTTATTAAATAATGTAGCTTATATCTTTTAAACATTGTTGCCTTTATTTTAACGACTGCATATAGTTGTATTTTAAGGATGCTACATAATTTAATTTAGTTAGCAAATAATTTATCCATGCATATTTATTATGTTTACAATTCTTTTTTTTTTTTCCTTCATATATCAGCCAACATTGTGATGAACTTTTTTGTTTATATTTTGTTAGAATATTCCCAAAAGGACAACCCTTCAGTCTTAGATTTTCCACATTTGTTACCTCTAAAACTGTGTTTCAGAAAGCCATACAAATGTGTGTCCCTGTTAGGAATCCACATGTGCTCATTTCCAATAGACGATACATATTTTTTCGGGTATCTCCAGCATTTGCTCAGTGCCCAGAATGTATTGGCGTTCAATAAACACTGCTTTATTAGGGAAATTATCCTTAACATTCCTATTGTGTTTTTCACCATTTTTAAGCTTTGCTAACATGAGAAGCAAAACATATATCTCTTTATTTCCATTTTCATTTGTTTGGTTACCTCTATGATGAAATATCTTTCCACAAATGCTTTGTCCATTTATCTTTTCTTTTCTTTTCTTTTTTCTTTTTCTTATTATTTTTTCATCAATGTATAGTTGATTTACAATGTTTTGTTAGTTTCTGGTGTACAGCAAAGTGATTCAGCTTTATTCAGTTTTATTATATATATATATATATATATATTCTTTTTCAGATTTTTTTCCATTATAGGTTATTATAAGATACTGAATATATTTTCTGTGCTATACAGTAGATCCTTGTTGTTTATCTATTTTATATATAGTAGTATAGTAGTTTGTACCTGCTAATTCCAAACTCCTAGTTTATCCCTCCCCCCATGTCCATTTACATGTTTAATTTTTCTCTTGTTAATTTCTGATGTTTTTCCTCACTTCCTATTGCTGTTATTGACATATAGATTTCTTCTTGTTAAAATCACTAAGGATACTTCAGAAGCTAATCAGTGAATCTTGGTCCTTTGTCTCTTTTAATTTATCTGCTTGTCTTTTAACTTCCTTCCAGTTGCTTTTCCCATACTTCTATATTATGTCTTTCCCCATATTTATTTATCTTTTTTTTGGAGGAGGGGATAAATCCAGGTCTTTACTAGATTATCCATCACTACTCTGAGAGCATATGTTTACATTATTTTATAAATATTGGCTGAGCTATAATATGTACCTGACACATAATTTTTGTTCTTGCTTTCTTTTTGAACATAGAACATAAAATACAAATTTTTTGTGTTTTCATTTGGAATTTTTTCCACATAAAGAATGAGGAGATTTCTACGTTTCTTTCTTTTTAGAATACTTGTCAGTTGAATGAACATCTTTTATTGAAAGTTCAAATTTTCCCCAGAGTTGAAAGGCCATCTCTGTCAAATATGAGATTTGCATATAAAACTGGATCGATTTTTAGATTCTATTCTATTCCTCTAGTCTTGCCATCAATTTCTGTGCCCATACCGTACCATAACATTTTAATTATTTAGCTTTAAAATACATTTTATTATCTACCAAGTCATGTGATCCTCTTTGTACTTCCTTTTATAATTCTCATCGTTATTTTTGTATGTTTCTTTTCTGGATAAGATTTAGGATAATTTTTGATGTGTTCTTAAAATGCCAGAGGAATTCTGTTAAGATGTCATTAAATTTCTGAATAAGATTGGGAAGGCTTGGTATCTTAATAAAATGTAAATTTCCCATCCAGGAAGCTGGTATTTTTCAATATATACATTTTATATTTGTATACATGATGTAACTTTTAAATTCTATTTTGGCAAGATATAGCAGAATAAACATGATATATAAATGCTAAGTTTTCAAATGATAGAAAAATAAGGTCTAAGTTCAGGCATTCTGCCCAGGCAGGAGCCCCCATGTACCTCCCAGAATATTAAGTTGTAATGTTGAATAAAGGACTCAGAGATTCCCTTCTTTTATCTAAGGAATATTCCATTTTAACCCTTCATTTATAAATTAATGGAATGACTTGCCACATGTTCTAATCTTGAGGGTTTGAAGTCCTGAAAAGCTCTTGGGGAGAATGGAGTTTAATCTACCTACTGCCTGCTGGTCACAGTGGTGTTTCTTTTCATTTGGTGGAAAATAGTCTTTCTCACTTCAAGAGCTGCCCTTGCCCTCTGACTTCCCTTGATTCCTTTGTGTCTTGGCTTCCTCACTGTGTAGCTCTGATTATATCCTTGCTCAGTCTTTATATTTATAATGAAAGATTCCTAATTTATTAAGCCAGGACTCTGTCCAGCCTTATCACTCTGATTCTCCTGTGAAACAACAGCTTTATGACCCAGTACTGTCATCGTTCGCCATCTACAAAGGAGGACTTGAGGCAGTTCAATGACCAAGGTCTCACACTTATGCAACGGAACCTGGAAACATGCCCAGTCTGCAGGACCCAGGAGTGCCCACACCCACCGTCTCACCATGCATTTTATGTTGCTTCTCTTTCTCTCCACTAACTGGAGAGACCAACAAGCGTGGACATCCTGTGTTGAAGGTGGGAGGGTCGCTGCTTGGAACACAGCCTGCTGCCAGTTAGGGTCACCTGTTGAACTTCATCCGAGAGAGAAGTGAGCTGCTTTTACTGTGTCCCACCCATTATACATTTTGGGCTTATTACATCAGCTAGTATTAGTAATGCATTTAACAAATCATATTAGTGTTGCTTAAGCATACATATTTGTTGCATGTTAAAGTAACTTTCAACTAATTGAGAAACTGTCGGTAGGATGAGAATACAGTTAGGAAATGAGGATGGAGTCAGGAATGAGGCTGATTTGCAATGTTCAGAAGGTGAAACCCTGTTCTCTGGCTCAGAGGACAAGTTTGACTCTAAGTTAGAAGCAAAGAACAGGAAAAGGAACAGAATAAATGATAGAGGAGAAATACAAGTGTTAATGATGCCCATGGTGGTGTCATTTCTGCATCCAGACGGAAACATTTATCCACTGTCAGGGAACCAGTTAGGAGTCTATTTGCAGTTCTCTATGTTGACGTGGAAGTGGATGGGGTTGTGGACCTGAACCTGAACCTGGACGTGGATGTAAGTGTGTAAGTGTAGAATCAGACATAGACATAGGGATGGGTGATGTCAATACAGATCAGACACAAGGAGATGTAGGTATAGTTATAGATACAGACAGAGACAGAGATGCAGACTTAGCTAGAGATTGTAAATGTATTTGTTTCTCATTTACTTCTCAGCCTCCACTGGTTTGGGAAATTGTTCTAGGAATTCTTTTTGAATAATCCATCGACCTCTTCTCACTACTTAGCTCATCTGGTTTCTCAGCTACACTTGGTACGGTCAGCTTTCCCTTTTTCTCTGTGACTCTTCAGGTGCCCCAGTTTAGGTTTGATGCATCTGGTCCCTCCCCCAAGTGCCCACAGCTCTGAGTCCTGCTGTCATGTGAAAGTCCGTATCCCTCATACCCTGTCCTGGGTCACTCCTGTTTTCTGTTCACTCACTGTTTCTGAGCATCCTCACCCACCTTTGTGTCTTCAACTATTTTTCTTCAATGATGCCTCAGGAACCTCCCTCTCCCCAGGACCCTCTCCATGCAGCCAACACTCTGCCAGCTGTCCCCAGGGATGCCTGACCTGCTAACTGACACATCCCATGTCCAGAACCAAAGTCATCCCTTTCTCCAAACTCCACCCTAGGGCCTCACTGCGTTGTCCCTATTTCAGGGCCTGACACCGGGCAGCCGTCCAGGCCAGAGATGCAGGAACTCTCCCTGTTCTTGCTCTGTCTCCCTCTCACTCAGTCACCTGACAGCTATGCCAACCTCCTCTCCTGTGTGTGTCTTACACTCCCCGCTTGTCTCCATCGCGAGCCACAGCCACTTGCACCGTGTGGGCCACACCGCCTCTCACCCGGGTCATGGCACCAGCTCCCTTCCGCCCCTCTGACTCTGTTCCAATGACTCATTTCAGCTCCACAGGTAGATCACAAACATTGGCTTCTGTGCCTTCATAGGACTCCTCCTCTCCTTCCTCTTTCTTTGCTGCAGGAGCTCACGTCTCCTGCATATTCATCTGTATTGGGCACTGTTCAAAGTGACTTCCTGATATGACCCCATTTAATCCTCAGGTCAGCTTTGCCATCCTCTTAGGACAAGGGGGGAACTAAGGGTTGGGCTCCTTTCCCTTTGGGGTATAACTAACCATGTCACGTTCACATTGTTTACGTCTTGCAACATCATTTTGTGCCCTGCACACAGTGAATTCTGACCCAAGCTCCATACCTGAGGGTGGCTACCATCTGTTCTACAGAGGCCCCCTGTCTCTCCATGTCCCCAACCTGCGTAAAAGCTCCCAAGGCACTCACGTCAGCAGCCTTCCACAGGCCTTGATAGAGAGAGGTCACGAGGACAGGGCCTTGTCTGACCTTCCTTCAGTTATAACTTCCACCTTTCGTGCGATAGCCCATGGAGTAGGCACTGCTTAACTGTTTCCTTAAAAAATGAATCAACCCAACCATGTAAAAGTGGTGAGTGACTGTGTGGAAAATATATTTTGCGACATGTGCAAATGTAGGTACATTTAAGTGTAATTTTTGTTCATTAATAGTCATTATAATGCATATATTTAAGCAAAAGTATGTAGCTTAATGAGATTATGAGAATGAAAAATATATATACATATAAAATACCCCATTTATGAAGTTTGAATTGCCATGGACAGGAATTCAAGCTTTATGACTTGACACTTGCATTATAGATTTATATCACAGGATGTTGTTAATCTCCAAATTTGACAGTGTTAAGATCTTAATGATTATGTTTTTGATCATCATTCTATTTAGGTTTTAGGTTTAAAAACTCAATGAAGAAACACAAACAAACACGCCCAGATAAGTTAAATAATATGCTTTAGCATGAATATTGTCAAAGAATAACAAGAACTCCCCGCCTCCTACTATATGCATATATATTACATCTTTCATTTATCTAGCTAAATGTGTTTTTTTATATATTCAAAGAAATGCATGAACTAAAATTGTTTTATTTTTATATAAGCAATATACATTCATTAGAGAAAATTTAAAAATAAACAGTTTAACAAAGAGAAAACTACCCATAATTCTAATACCTAGAAGAAACAAACTCCTGCAAATATTTTGGTATATTTCATGCCAGCTTTCTCATTTTGAATATTTTATTACAGTTGACATTTTGAATGTCAACTGTAATGAAATATTCAAAAAGCAATTTTAATTTTTCACTTAATATTGTAATAATAATTTCCCAGTTTATTAAATATTATTTGTAAACCTACTTTTGATAGTTACACACTATTCTAATACATGAATACGTGCTTATATGCATTAGCAAATTCTATATAATTTTAGATGTGCATAAAAGCTCATAAGAGTAATCATTGCTATTAAACACAACTTCCTCAGGGTTAATTTATAAAGTGGAAGCACAAGGTCAAATTTCCTAAATATTTTGAGCTTCTTTGTCCAAATATCCAATTACTGTGCCAAATAATTGTACCAATTTATGTAAGCAGAGTTTCAGAGAACTCTTATGCCATAACTTAAATGAAAAAAATATTTCACAGTGTGTTCTAAAATTTTATTATGGCAAAATTAAAAATAGTTCAACTATAGCTCATGCCCCTAAGTCCTGGTTATTCTTTTGATTTTGTTTTGTTGGGTTTTGTTAATAAATTATATGGGATATTTTGGAAAGAAGTTATAATCTAATAAATGAGCTTTGGTCTGCCTGGGAGAGTGAGAAAATCTGGCTCTGAGACCTTTCCTCTCTTCCCACTTCCTCAATATAAAAGAAAAACTTATTAATATAATTCTTGGAATACTCAAATGCATTATATGGTTCTATATTTGTGATGACACATGCTTATGGCCAGTTACCAAACAAATTTGTACTGAATACATTGTCTTTCCACTTTTGGAGATGTCCAAATTCAAGATTAAAATTCGAGAAATTTGTTTTTGATGTTGTCTCTCTTTTCTTAAGGTTAGAAGATTGAGAGTCTTTAGAACTAAAGTATCATAATATTACCCTGCCACCTAGGGGCATTGCCAAAGAAATTTAGCCATGCATAGTAAAAAAAGGTACAGTGTGTTGGCCAAAACATAAGAATTCTGTTATTACTATAAATAATTTAATGACTAAATTCTGTCACTAATATAAATATCATCCACTACCATCGTAATATATTTTATCTCTTGCAAAATAATCTGTGTTTTAAAAAACATATGAGAATGGGGGCATGGAAATTAGTATGAATTCCCACTTTCAGGACTAATGGTAATTTAAAACTAAGCACAATAAGGACTGAGCATTAATATGTGATGGGCCTGCAAATAACAGACATGTTTTCCGAAGCTCTCAATGTCCTTTATGTATTATTTCTCATTTATGACAGTTAAAAACTCAGGCGACGAATCTCTGTTTAGGAAGTGGTCATCTGTCCACTGCTTGGAGGTGAGCAGTGAATCTAGATCATAATATAAACCTATAGTCCAATTGACCAAGTTGTTCATGCCACTGAAAGTGATGGAAAACCAGCATCCATATTATTGATTTCTTATGGCTATCTTTAGACTTTGCCTAACAACGTTTTTTTTTTGGGGGGGGGGGGGGTTTTGCGGTATGCGGGCCTCTCACTGTCGTGGCCTCTCCCGTTGCGGAGCACAGGCTCCGGACGCGCAGGCGCAGCGGCCATGGTTCACGGGCCCAGCCACTCCACGGCATGTGGGATCCTCCCGAACAGGGGCACGAACCCGTGTCCCCTGCATCGGCGGGCGGACTCTCAACCACTGCGCCACCAGGGAAGCCCCTAACAACGTTTTTTTAATCCCCTGACAATAAGTTTTCCTGATGAAATTTACTGAAGTGAGAAATCTAAATATTCAGCCCTAGTAGTAATACCTACATACACTGTGGATATGAGACTCGCGCCCTGAGGGATCTCAGAATGAAGACACATTTGGCGAGAGAGAGTGAACACGTACATAGAACAGACATCAGAATTCTTAAAGAAGGCACACTTTGCCATTATTTAAAGTTAATGGAGCAAGCAAACTAAATTCTGTTTTGAAATGCATAACTTCTGAGTTAAGACAATGTGTCCTTGTCTGGAATTCGAAGAACTGAAGAAGGGGAAAGCGGCAAAGCGGCTGGCGGCCCATCTCACTGCTGTGTTGCCGGATCAAGGAAAAGCCAAAACACAGTGCAGTTCTCTGTTTCTTGAAGAAATTAGCAAGACCAAGGGAAACAGAGTCTGCTGCATCTCGTTTCATCCTCATGGTCCTTTACTGCAGTTACTCAGCCCAACAAATGTCGAGTTGCTCTCTGAGCTCAAAACCGTGTATGCTAACACATATATATGGAATTTAAGAAAAAAAAAATGTCATGAAGAACCTAGGGGTAAGACAGGAATAAAGACACAGACCTACTAGAGGATGGACTTGAGGATACGGGGAGGGGGAAGGGTAAGCTGGGACGAAATGAGAGAGTGGCATGGACATATATACACTACCAAATGTAAAATAGATAGCTAGTGGGAAGCAGCCGCATAGCACAGGGAGATCAGCTCGGTGCTTTGTGACCGCCTGGAGGGGTGGGATAGGGAGGGTGGGAGGGAGGGAGACACAAGAGGGAAGAGATATGGGAACATATGTATGTGTATAACTGATTCACTTTGTTATAAAGCAGAAACTAACACACCATTGTAAAGCAATTATACTCCAATAAAGGTGTAAAAAAAAAAAACAAAAAAAAAGTGCAATTACCCTCAGTAATCATATGAACAGAGAGCGACCTTTCCATTCTTACCATTAGAAAAATCCAGCCCACACCTGTTTTCTTCTCTTTCCTCTTTTCGAGGCAGTGAGAGGGAACTGAAAGATGTAACTAGTGGCGGTTTTGCTTAGTTGGGGGCTTTTCTTCCTCCTGACAGGCCTTTGTTCCCACACAGAGAGAGCTCTAATTACACCCTCTCCACGTCAGGGCTCCTTGTCGGAGGCAGCTATGCAAATGCCAGGTGCCTTTCCTTTTCTCATTATGACCTGTCTCTTTCCAAGCGCATCACTTTCAGGAAAAGTAGAGACTCCTCCTTTTGAGTTAAAAACACACTTTCTTCATCTCTGTCTTATTCTTACCAGATGCTCCAAATCTTAATCCTGCTCAGAGGGCTGAGAAAAATGCTATTTTTGATTGCCAGACATGCTACCATTGGAATTCAGAAATCTACGTACGACCACACCATCAAATCACCCACATAACTCCTCATGTTCATTGCAGTTGCAAGCACAGGTCCCGGGAGTGTGTCTGGGAACACTGCTCCCCATAGGACAATGCCACCACCCTGGACCAGCATCATGACACTGTTTAAAATGCAACCTCTGCACTCCAGGACTTCAAAACCCATCTAAAGAAGCTCAAATTCACTTAGCCCTGCTCCACTTGGAGTTTTTATAGGGGTCTGATTTGTGCTTTTTAATTAAGACGTTATTCAAGTAACCTTTAAATGCAAAGGTATTCAGTAACCAGACTAGGTCTTAGTAGAATACTAATTGTTAGGCTGTTAGAAAAAAAATATATTGGAAGGAGCTTTATAATATTTTGGTGTAATGTAAGGATCTTTACAAGTTCATCTCAATTTCGTACTTTCTATTTTTGGCAGTGATTTTATTTCAATGGCTTGTTCTAATTCTGAGACACAGGTCAAAACCTGATGAAACACCATGGATAAGAATTCTTGTTTCATTTAAATTTCTTATACAGTTCTAAAATTTAGCACAAAAGAGAAATGACATAAACAATTTATGTTTTGTGATTTATAAAATTTCCATCTGTTAAATAAAACATTCTGAACAGGAAGTGGTGTCTAGTTTTATAGAAGTAAAATATTTAAGTTGTATGAAATTAATAGAACTTACTAACTGAGCTATAATTTGATATTTGCTGGCACAGAAAAAAGTCTCCTGTCCTAAGCATTCATTTAGTTGAGACAATTTACTACATGTTTCATAAACAGTTGTAAAACTATAAAAATCAGGTACCTACATATATTTTCAATATACATATAAATAATACATATAGTTTTTGATCAAATAATATTGTGGCATATATTGTCAAATTTTCTAATGATGCCATCATACATATCATATGTATTATTTAATACACTCAGTTCATTTAATCATACATTATATTGAAAATACAGAGATTAATTAGGCTACCTTTGTCTTTGCAGACTTTACTTTCTTGATTTGTATATTAACAATTTATTCCTTTTCATTAGAATCACATCTATAAAATATTCCGTAATGACAAAGTCAAGTTATTTTTATATCATTATTGTAGATCATTTCCATATGTCATTAAATTAATAATCATTATTGAAATTAAGCATCTTTATTAATAGGCAACTCCATCCCCTACTTGAACTATCCTAATTAATTTGTCAGCTTCACTGTGTGATACTTAGATCACCTCATATGTTACCAGTAAAATGTACACAGGGAAAACGTAGATCTCCCAATTTTTAAAAACAACTATTAGAGATTGTGTTACACACTGATAGTATCGGATTACCTTTATAGTTGTTACATTCAATTGATAACATTATGTATTTTACATAAAATAATTTGCTTAAACAAAAGATTCTTAGGTAAATGGATGCAGAATGATAATACTTCTGGTCGGATGATTTTCAACATCTGTCTGCTTCATAAAATCACATCCAAGTGTATATTTATGAAAAAAAAAATGTTCAGTGTTTTCTTGTTGTAAATCTAAGATTTCTTAGGGATCACTGAAAACTTCTGTGAGAGTGGCAAGGAATGCCTTGAGGAACCAGGATCTGTTGGAGACACAGGTCACTCTCACCCCAGCGCTCCTAGATTGACCCATCCTCCCCAAGAAACCCAAAGGGAAGCTGCACATGAGCCCTGAGGACTCAGAGCAACAAGCCCCACAGGACATGTGGCAACTCCTAGGTCTTCTAAAGCGCCTCCATGGCACAAATTTATTCTGAGCGTTTTTCAAAACAAATGCTTTTATTGGCTTGTTTGCTTTTATTTAGCATTAGGTGAAGCGGATTTTCTTTGCAAAAATTTATCTTTATTTAAATATATATTTAGAGGCCTTTTAGCCATTTTTTAAAGCAGCATGAGTATATTAGCAATTGATCCCTTTTTTCACTATTGTCAAAATCCAGAATGGCTGCCATTTAAAAAATTCCACCACTTTACTGAATCCTTGTATGAAATAAGTTTTCCAAAAATGGAAAATAGTGTGAAATGATGCACTGGGGGACCACTTATAACTTAAAATTTTGTGTTTTTGTTGTTGTTGTTCCTAGAAGGCAAATTGTTAATGAATTAAGTGGAAGTTAGTGAAAGTAAAGAGCATGTTTGTCATTCAATTCTGCAGCTCTAGGGGGTCAATAATTGTGTTAGTTACCTAATCAAAAGAAAGAGGAGGAAGAGGAGTGGGGAAGGACGACCACAGCAATGCAACAAAAAGAAGGAGAAGAAAGGGGCTTCCCTGGTGGCACAGTGGTTGAGAGTCTGTCTGCCGATGCAGGGGACATTGGATCGTGCCCCGGTCTGGGAAGATTCCACATGGCCGCGGAGCGGCTGGGCCCGTGAGCCATAGGCCGCGGAGCCTGTGCTCTGCAACGAGAGAGGCCACAACAGTGAGAGGCCCGCGTACCGCAACAAAATAAAAAATAAAAAAAAACAAACAAAAAACAAAAAAAACGAAGGAGAAGAACAGGGGGAAGAGAAGGGAGAAAGGAAAGTTAGAAGGAAGGCAAGTTACTTTTACTAAACAAACTAGTGGTTAAGCCTTGAAGTTGTTTTTTCTTTCTTTCTTTTTTTTAATGTAAAAACCCACAGAGATTCCAGAGAAATGTCTTATATGCCAGATCTACCCAGGTCAATCTAGACAAGGATTAACTTGTTTAAGTCTCACAACAAACCTCTGCAGCACAGGAAAATAAAACAGAGAGGTTGAGCAACTTGCCCAGGGTCACACAGCAATCAAGTTGTAAAGCCAGAATCTGAACGCTAACATCATAGTTCCTGTAACTGAATCTTAATCCTGGTGACTCCTCAGAGTGGCTGTGAGCTGATACCTGCCCATGGCTGTCCTCAGTACTCTCCTATGTAATAGGGGATGACCACACCAGGCTTGTTGCCAGAAGTAAATGAGACAGCTGTTTATTGCTGCATGCCTTCTACTGTTTGCAGGATGCGGGGCAGGGATTGTGCATGCGTGTATCTGCATGTGTTGTTCATGGGTCTCTCTAATCCTAGACCTATGTCTTCCACATAGTGGAAGCTCAATAAATACAGGGAGATTGAATGAATGTATGTATAATATATGTAAATAGGTGAATGCTAAAAATTCTTTTAAAAGTGTTCTTGGAAAATGATTTTCATCATCTTTTTCATATCTCATATTTATCCTTTCTTTATTTTTATTTGTGAACTGATTGTCCCCTCCTCTCCCTAGTAGAGTATAAGATTATTTAGTTTAGGGACAGTAACTCACCAGTTTTTACCTTTACACACAGTGGGCACAAAAGTAAATATAGGCTGAATGCAATTAAGTCCACTTTTACTCCAGGGCATTGTCATTCTTTGTCCATTTGGGAAGTATTCAGTGAAGGGAAAACTTGTTTTGCAGGCTTAGTATTAATAGAATTCTCGCCCAAGTGCCAGTTAAATTCACGTTCAAACTGCATTTTTCCTGAGTGTTGTATACATAGGAGAAGAACAGCCAAATTAAACTGGAAGTCCCTTGTTGGTACTGGGCTGGGTGTCACTGAGGCAGAGGTGTGCAGGGGTTCTCGTCATCCAGCAGCGCCCAGCCCTTTGCCCTGTGCCAGGGTGGAAGCAATGGTTACCCTGGCCGCACTGGCTTATTTCACAGCATGGACCACTGGCTTAAAATGTTGACCAAGGCTAAGCCTGAAGAATGCTCAGCTGGAAGATTTTAAAGCCAAAGCAAAACCCAGCCACTCGCTTGCATATTGTGGATTGGTCAACACAGCTGAAATGTTAGAAGAGCGGCCATTGGGTCCTGCAGGTATAAGAGCATCCTGAAGACCGAGCTTACAGCCAACAAACATCTGTGGGAAGGAGTAAAGGCTCTCTTTCAGAAACATTCAAATTTAATTCAGCTCTTCAACCAGAGGAAATGCATCTTTCTATAAATCCAGGAACCCTCCCTAGAAGAAATAGCAAATGCTACCCTGGGAAATATCTTCGGAATCAGAAAAGTGTGATGTCTAGGTGACATTCTTTGAATTTTGAACATAAATAAAGCTTTTTTAAGAGAAAGAAGGGAAACCAATACATGATTTTCTTTACACTGGTTAATCCCAAATTATGAATGAATGTGATGACTCTTGAAATGAAAACATTTCCAATTTAGTTAAAACTACCATCTTTCAAAATGTGCATTAGAAGCCTTCAAAGGGACAGTTAGGTTTGCTTGCCTGTTTATTCAGGAGTGTGTCAGCCAGCTCAGAGGTTTCAGTGCCATCCAGGTGACACCGATGACAGTGAAGATTCTTCTCTGAAGACTTGCCTGAGAGAATGGGCAACACCATGCGGTATGGACCCCATCTCAGGAAGAAGTGACAGACTCTGAAGGACAATTCAGGACTTCTGAGACAGATGAGAAACCAGAAACACACATGGCAGAACGTGGAAATCATCCATTATGTGTCACTATCATCAATGTACCTCCTGCAATCAGAGTGCGGAGAACAGGTATACGATTTATGATACTCACTCTGCACTTCTATTCGACACGCTAGTGCACAGAATAGCATTTTTAATGTTCGCCTTCCCTGTGGCACTTCCTAAGGACATAAACACAAGGAAATAGCATCTAGTCCTGTGATGTCAAAGGCTGCTGTTAACTAGATAAAGCCAGTTCCAGAGCTTATTAGTCCAGTCTTGTCTCTTGGCAAACCTCATACCTCAGCATGAGAAAATCTGAACTCTCCTCACCTCTCTTTGATTTCCAAGTCAAGCAGGGTTTATGTGTAAGCCCTCTGGCACCATGCTGCAGTGTAGGGGCCTCTGTCTGTACTGAGACTTAAAACAAGACAGGTCTTTAAATTGACTGGACTGCTGGAATTGGGTGCAGGGGTGTGTGTGAAGTCAAGAATCCCTACCTGGTATTCCTGTGTTGTAAAGTTGTGAGATCCTGGCGTGGCGTCTATCACCTGGATAGAGCCACATGAATTGGTGCATCTCATTATTAAAATGATGTTGACAAACTCGAAAGCACAAAGAAGAGAAGTAAAAATGATTATGCAGCTGAAAGGCTGGATCTATGAGAAAGAATAAAAGGAACCAAAGATAATAGTGAATAGCGATCGTCCTTCTTCTGTAGCGTTTTGGGGGAATTCTCAACAGGAAAGTAGGCAGAAAAACTCAGAAAAAAAAAATCTGGAAAACAATCAAAGTCAGTGTGAAAACTTAGGAGAAGCTGAAAAGAAATAAAGAACATAATTTGGTTAGAGAAAATTGGGAAACACTTGGTTTGGTACGATGACTCAGAAAGCGATACACTGCTGAAAGATCTATTACACAAACGATTTTAAGTTAACATGAATGAAAACGATATATTAACATTTCAAATAGCCAGTCCAACAATAAATACATAACTTATGTAAATCCTAGCACATGTTGGAATGTGACTCATCTGAGGAGTTGAACCTTAACACATTAGATCTGATAAAGAAACTCTCAGCAGACAGGTCAGGGATCAGAGTGAATTGCTGTTGCCCAAAGGGGTGATCGGTATCATTTTCCCTTTCCATTCACCTGGCTCTATACCCTATTATAGAGGATAACTATTTGAAGTCTGATCCCTGGGAATAAAGTAAATATTAATCAGGGATTGACATCTGCTGACATCAGGGAACAAAGAAAAACCCTATTTCCTTATGGAAGTGCTATGCCACTTGAGTGTGTGTTTATATTAAACAAAAAGTTTAGGATGCCTTGCAGCAATGTATCATAATTTTCCTCCAAACAACTTTGCCTTGGCCACCTTTTCAGACCACTTCCTATGAGCTGAGTTGGGTGCACGTTCCGCTTTGACGTCCAAGTACCACTGCTTCTTATGGTGACGTGGCCAGTGACCAACTTCCTAACAAGTTAGGAAAGTGCTCCTATGCTGTGATTGCAGCAATGCAGAGGAATCTGTTTCCAACCAATTACCTTGAAAGTGATTATCATTACTTTAGATTTCATGGGTTTTACTTAAAATGTTTGATGAGCTGTGTGCAAAATGTGTGTGCATGGGGAGATGTTACATTTTTTTTTAAGACAGGAGGTTACAGACAGAGGCTTAAGGGGGCTACATTATAATCAGAGACTGAAGACTGCTGTAATTTTCACGGACTCATGGTATTTTGACGTATCTATTAAAATGAAAACGTACCACCTAAGACAAGATATCAAAGTCTGACAAAGAAGAGGGAAAGTGCATTCTGTTCTCAGGGCTAACACAAAAACTATCACTGAACTTCTCTCCCATCTGTTTTTGTTTGTTTGTGTGTTTGTTTTTCAGGTAATAGTCACACTTCTGATTTTGAAGAAATATAATGAATTTTAGATGTCTCCCCTCAATTTATATCAAATATCCTCTTTCTACTATAAATATATGCTTCTTTAAATAACTCATTTCAGAGCACTCATTTTTACCATAAGCCAAAATAAAATTTCATAATTTGAAATTTTATTTCGGAAGCCAGTCTCATAGGAATGTTTGTTTTTCTTCCCTGGGAATGCGGGTGAGCTTGCTAGGGAGGGACAGGCTGGGCTGGGTGAAATGCGCTTACTCCCACTTTTGGTGGGAATGGATTATAAAAAGATTTCTCAGCAATTGCCTGACTTGGGTAATGGTGTCTTTCTGTTTTTTAATTTTTTTCCCAGTTAATATTATAAACATGATTACAAATATCTGCTCTGGTTTTACTTTCACTGCACTGTGGCTCCCATCTTATTCCTGCAGAGGCCACAGGAATCCCAGCTCCTCCTCTTTGCCTCCACGATGTGTTCAGAATGTGTTCCTCTCCTGGCGGATCAGTGGTTCCTGACTAACGCTCCTCTACCCCTTCCTAATCCATTCCCCCCACAAGCTGTCCTCATCCCTCTACAGCCCTGACACCAGACATCGGAGAGTTAAATCACCCTTTAGCGAGCACGAGGCCATTTCTAAAATTGTGACTTTGAAAAATTATTCAAATCTTCTTCCATTCACAGTGTCCAAAAGATATCAGCTTTTCTTTACCCAAACCGAAGCACAGTGAAAAGAGAACATTTGAGAGCTTCCCTGGTGGCGCAGTGGTTGCGAGTCTGCCTGACGATGCAGGGAACACGGGTTCGTGCCCCGGTCCGGGAAGATCCCACATGCCGCGGAGCGGCTGGGCCCGTGAGCCATGGCCGCTGAGCCTGCGCGTCCGGAGCCTGTGCTCCGCAACGGGAGAGGACACAACAGTGAGAGGCCCGCGTACCGCAAAAAAAAAAAAAAAAAAACATTTGAGAATCACTTTTCCAAACAAAAAAAAAGAATCACAAAATAACTGAAGATCGTCACTTATCAGGAGTGTCTGACTTTGTTGGCAGCCAACCTCCACATTGCAAGGCAGGCAGACAAGAAAAGGCGGCGAGTGAACTGCTGCGGGAGAGGCCTGGGAAGAGCGCGCCTCAGGCCGGTTCCATCTCGCTTGTGTATTCATCTATCGGACACGTTCTGACAGACAGCACAACTACACAACTCCTCATTATCTATGGCCACGTTTCCTCATCACAACACGGCCAGAGAGAGACTCCCTTAAGTTTTCCTTCCATCTCGTGGACAAGGAAAACGCCAGCCGCCTCTTTTGTTTACAGCACTTTGTTTAATTGCCGAGACTGTAAACACTGCCGCCCAGGAGCTGAATCACAGCGCGCAACGCCTGCTCGTGAAGAGCATCCGCGGTGCAGGCACCTTTGCAAACGATGCTGGGATGCAGGGTGTCTAATGCATACGTGCCGCATCGGCTCTTAATCTGTGTCTGGTTTTCACCTGCACCGACCCACCTGGGGTGAGCAGGGGCATCTAAGCCGGGTGCCCCCTGCTGGGTCAATCCAGCACCCTGCAAACCCTGCCTGGGGAGGGATGCTCGGCTTGGCCCTGAACAAAGGCCTCCTCCTCCCCTCCCCCTTCCCCTCCTCCTTCAGCCCCAGCCCCTGGAAGGTGCGGGCCGCCTCCCGGGCGCAGCAGCAGGTGGCAGCATCGTCACAGGCCTGGCAGCAGGCGGGGCTGAGGGGACACAGGCGTCCAGTCCAGTGGGGACATTTGCGTGTGGAGGGGGCTTCGACCTTTCCTGAGCTTACTGTCACCTCCTCAAGTGCTCCGCTGTTTGCCCGTGACGGCAGCTAGTAAGGTCACCAGCCTCTGGAGTTGACTTCACCTGAATTATTTGTTCCTCTAACTGTAGTCACTGCGTGACGTGACCTGTGTTCTTTCACCTGGAACCTACCAGGGGGAGGTCTTGGGACCACAGAGAAAGCGCCAACCTCGCTCCTCATTAACAAGCAAACAGGAAACAAGTGGCAGTGTGGGCGAGATGGAAGGGGCGCGGGGAGTGGGTGACAGGAGGCCGGGGCCGCTCTTTTATTACCTCAATGCAGAGCACGGTCACCCTGAGGATGTTGGGGATAGTTTTCTTTTCTCTTTTCTTTTTCTAAGCAGTGATTGAGATGAAAGACCCCTGGCTCCTGTTTCTCACCTGCCCCTGGGTGACGTGCAGTGCAGAAGCAGACTTGGGAGGGGACGGTCGAGGTGCATGTCACACACGGGATCCAGCAGGTTGGAGCCAAAATCCCACCGAATCCCCGGAGTCAGAGTGCGTCGCCCTTCTTCCCAGCTTCACACCCGCCGCAGCAGCGGGAGAAATGAGACCGCATTTTAGACAAATTCAGGACGAGGGCAGGTGCCCAGACTAAGCCTGCATCCGTCCACAGGCCGTGACAAAAGTGGGCTCTTGACGGTCACAGGCCTGGTGGTCCGCAGGCCACTGCGACCCAGTTAGGTTTGCTTTTTCGTGGCACTTGTACATAGCATTAAAAAAAAACCTTTTCTCTCTCTCGTTTTGTTCCCTGTGCCAAAGCTCACACAGGACATTTCCCAGCCGGATCAGACATTCGACTCTGTCTGGACGGCTCAGTCATTCGCACGTCCTCCCTCCCCCGCCGCACCCCCCCCCCCACCCCGCGCTCCCACACACACACCTCTCCTTGCCCTCTCCATCTCAGTCAATGAGTAGTGATTGCTTATGTAGGCTTAATAGTTCACAAGGAAAACGCCTTCCATTACAGCGCATCGCTGCCATAACAGGGGCCAAGAACTGACACCACCGAGGTGTAGATGCAAAGTTCTGTTGAAAATGATGCCAGCGTGAAGCACCAGGATTCATTAAATCAGGAAGAGTTTCTCATTAAATGTGTAGCTTGACAGTCGGAACTCACTGTCGTTTGTGGCTTCCTTAGAGTCCCCCTACACAATAATACACACAGGCACTTTTATATATTTGTTTTTGCATAGGTGACATTGTATTTAGAATAAAATAGTGAAATTGTGACTATTCGGGAGTTGCTAGATGCCTGCTTTGTGTAAAAACCGCAGTGCTATTTCTTCCTTTGCTGCTTCTCTGAAAGAAGAGGGACCCTAAGAAGAGGTAAACCCAATCCAGAGGGTAATCACCAACATTTCTAGTTTAAGTCAACATGATAGATAAAACGGACCTATGTTACCTGCAAGAGATTTAAATATTAACCATGACACTCACAGCTCTGATTTTCCATTTTCTTTCACTTTATTCATGCCTGTGTTTCACTTTCACTACATCCAATAAATCCTTTATGGAAAATTCCTTGTAATGTGACTATGGAGGAAGGGTCCAAAAATTAACATCCCTTCGTGCTTGGAAAAGTGACTTGATGAAGGAAAGGTACATACTCATTAGAAAAATATTATTTTTCCTCAAAGATCTGAGGCCCCTAGGTGATACTGTTTTGCATCTTAACATAAAATATGTAATGCAGAACCTTCTGGTATTAACAGATAGCACCAGAGTACTCTGCCCTGGGCACTTTGCAAAGATGCAAGATAGTCGTGCCTTGAAGTAGGTAAAGGAAATAAAGAAAATATTTTTTTCCATAAATACGGGGGGATCCCGACCATCAATGAGCAGATATTCTGGAAGGCACTGTCAATATCAATTGTCATCTAGGGGCAAAGATGCTTTCCTGATTAAAAAAAAAAAAAAATTGTGTATATGTGTCTGTGCACATGTGCTTACATATTCAAAAATGTATGTGAATGATGGAAAAAGCTGTAGGAAATACTCCTCAAAAAAAAAAAAAATGCAATTTTCAGAGAACAACCCTAAGGACCTATTCATTACTGAGAGATCTTTTACTAAGCAGTGGCTTGCATGGATCTATGCTCTGTTTTTGTTCACTTCCTACTTATCCACTTCCTTAAATACATCCTCCATTAAAAAAAAAAAAATAGTTATGAGAGGGACACTCCTGTCTGTGCAACGCTTTCTTCCTTTCACACAGCTACGTTCTAGAAGGAGTACTTCAATTTACAATAAACCGATTTTAGTTCCCAGTCTGTTTTCCTCATTCTGTCAGGAACTTGGATTTCTCTCTTAAGGTAGATTCTCTAAGGCCCCCTGAGTTACTAGGAATTTGAAATCACTTTCTCTGGGAAGCTTTTTCTCATTCCTTTTCCTCAGTCTTTCACAGCAAGAATTATTTCAGAAGGTTGCTTACTACCTTTGTGTATAAATATAGACAGATATGGATATAGATATAGATCTCGTGGATATAGTTGCAGATACAGACACACAGTTGCTTAAATTCTCTCAGTGTCACCTTGCCTGCGATTTGCATGCCTGACTCTTCGTTGTGCTGTTCCCCTAGGGCAGGCAGAAGGATTCTCATGCTTTTTGTGTATCACTGACTACCCTTGTCAAGTGCTTTAAAAAATAAATGGTTAGAAATTTTTGGAAAAGTCTTCACCTTTGTCCTTGGATCTTAAAGTATTACTTGAACATTGTTTTCTGAGTCTAACACAAACCATAGTAACATGTGCAACCTTAAATCAATGGTATCTTCATGATCTTGACATTCACAATTCTGCAAGTAAAACCGAGATTGAAAACAATACCCCTCTTTAATTACATAAAAGATTTTGAAATCATATTGCATGAAAGAGCCCAGAATATCCAACATTGTGTTAGAGAAGTGAACTTGGCAAAAAATAGTTATTTGGAAGGATGTGAGCTAAATCTCTGAAAAGTTTTGCAGCTTTATTCAAAATGATATTGAAAAATAGGTACTTCCACAGAGTTACTCACAGTTTTATGCTCATGATGGATTTTCTTTGGAATATAGTTCACGTGCAAAAGCTATGATACAAATTAAATATATTTTCCCCAGAGATGCATTAAACACTGCAAATATTTGTATGTGGTTCAAAAATGTATGAGATTAGTGTATATGATAATGCTGACATTTTAAACTAGTGGAAAAATAGATTGTTCAAATTGCATTGAGAAAACTGATTTGCTATCTAAAAATCAAATCAACTTCAAAATATTTAAAATAGTTGTAATTGTGCACACTGTTTTCTTCGAGTACAATAAATTAAACTAGAAATCAATATTAGGTATCTAGACAGTCTTCCAAAATTTGGGAAATAAACCAGCACACTTCTAAATAACCTATGAATCAAAGAGGCAATCACATAGAGAACTGGAATATATATTAAAATGAATTACAATTAAAGTACATTATATAAAAATTTATAAGATGTAGATAAAACAATTCTTCGAGGAGAATCTATAGCATTAAAAGCTTAAAATAAAAACAAGAAATGTTTTGGATCAATTGCTAAAACTTACACATTAATAAATTAGAGTGGAAGAGAAAATTAAATTTAAATTAATCACAAATAAGGAAATGAGAAATGTAACAGTAGAATTCAATGGAATTAAAAACAGAAAATTAAAAAAAAGAAAAATCAATGGAATCAAAGCAGACTGTTTCAAAAAGATCAATGAAACTGATAAACCTTTTAGCCAAACTCATCAGGAAAAAAAAAGAGAAAGAACATAAATTACTAATATCAGGAATAAAGGAAGTGACGTCACTAAAGAGTTTACAGATATTAAAAGGATAATAGGGCACTATGACTAAAGACACACAAACACAATGCACGATGTCATAGATTAAACAAACAGATTTGTTGAAAGACACAAAATATCAAACCTCATTCAAGAAGAAATAGATTACCTGAATAATATAATATATATTAAATAAATTAAAATTTTAATTTAGAATATTATTACTGAATTCAAGTATCTTTTCTGGCAAATTCTACCAACACCTGAGAAAGAAATAATACCAGTGCTACAGAACCTCTTCCAGAAAATACAGAAGAGAGAAAACTACCAAATTTATTTTATGAGTCCAGCATTATTCTGATATCAAAACTAGACAAAGATACTTCAAAAAAGGAAAAAGGTAGATTAATAACCCTAATGAACAAAGTTACAAAAATAGTTAAGAAAATATAAGGAAATCAAACTCAGCAATATATAAAAAAGCATAATAAATCATGATTAAGTGGTGCTTATTCTGGCTATACGAGGCTGGGTTAACATTTGTAAATTGATCAATATAATTCACTATATCACTATGCTATAGGTGAAAAGCCACATCATTACCTCCATAGATGCAGAAAGAGCATTGACAAAATCCAACAACCATTCCTGATTAAAACAACAACAACAAAGAAACTTCCTTAACTTGAGAAGGGCCGCAAAGAACCACAAAGAACTACAGCTATTATACTTAATGGTGACAGACAATACTTTCCCCAAAGATTGAGAATAAAAACAAGGATGTTTCCTATCATCATTTCTATTCAATAACTGTATTAGTTTTCTATTGATATGGCAACAAATCATCAAAAACTTAGTGGCTTAGGACAGTCTGTATTTATTATTTTATATATCTATGAGTCAGAAGTCTGACACAGATCTCACCTAGGTAAAATCCAGGTGTCAGCAGGGCCTTGTTGACTGGAAGCCCTAGAGGAGAATACATTTCCTGCCTACTCAGGTCCTTGGAAGAATCCAATTTCTTGCAGTTATAGGACTGAGGTCCCCAGTGTCTTGCTGTCTGTCCACTGAGGGCTGTTTCCACTTTCCCTGTGAGTCTGCCCACACTCCTTGGCAAATGGCACCTTTCCCCATGTTCAAAGTCACCGGCAGTAGGCTGAATCAGTATTACAACCAGAGGTCTTCTCTCTTTTTTTCTTCACAGCCATGTAACCCTACCTGAAAGGACTCCTGCAATTTTAAGGTCAAGCATGATTAGGTTATGTCCAGTTGGATAATCCAGAATAATCATTTTATCTCAATGTTTATAATCTTAATCACATCTGCAAAGTCCCTTTTGCTACTTAAGGCAACATTTTCACAAGTTCTGGGAAGTAGGGTGTGAACATCTTTTTTTGGGTGGGGGCATTATTCTGCCTAACAACATATCATATAAAGGAAGTATCCTATACAATATGGCAAGAAAGAGAAAAAAGTGGCTTTACAGGAGATTGAAAACAATGCTAAAATGATCTCCATTTATAGACTAGGTGATTATCTATGTGAAAATTCCAAGGCATCTACAAAAACAGTACTAGATATTATATGTGAGTCCAGCAATATTGCTCTACAGAAAGCCAACATACAAGAATCAATTGTATTTTTATATACTAGATATGAGCAATTAGATATTGAAAATTTTAAAGAAAATTTTCAGTAAGATCAAAAAACTTGAAATACTTAGAGACAGACTCTTCAAAATTGTTCAAGATTTGTACAATAACAATTATAAACTGAAGAGAGAAATCAAAGAACTAATATATATATATATATATATATATATATATATATATATATATACATACATATATAGTGTTCATGAATTGGAAGTCTGAATTTTGTCAAGATGTCAATTTCCCCTAACATGTTTGTAAATTGAAAGCAATCTTAATTAAAATTTCTGTAGGTAATCTCTACATTATTGGAGTCTCCAAAAGCACAAAATAGAACAAATGAAACAGAAGACATTTTTCTTCAGAGCCAAAAGAGACTTTACAGATGTCACAAAATCCAAAGGCTATCTCTATCTCCACCACAGAGACAGCTTCCTGAGTAAATTTCTTTCTGAAATGAAGACAATTTAAATCTGTTTTAAAAGGCCACATTTTTGGTCAAGGAAAAACTGACCTAAAAATGAGATCTATTCTGTCAAAATTATTGTATTTATCACACGAGAACCAAGGATTTTTTTTCTCCATGAGCTCCACAAAAACTACAGATGAAGAACTTCAGGCAATCAAACAGTGAATATGCAAACTAAACCCCAAATGTGTGGAACTATGACTACAATGACTAATTAGGGTGATCGAACATAACACAAGTGTAATGTGCTTCCACAATGTGAAATAAGGCAACCAACAAAAATTTCACAAAGAGAAAAAGTGATACAATTTTATGTGTAGGATACCTTTTAAAAGTGGAACATTAAGAAAAAATATAAAGATTTTTAACAGAATAATGTTAATGTTAAAAAAAATATTCATTAAAAGTGATACCAAAGAAGGATAAGTAAGACAAAAAAGATGCCATCTTTACTATTGCTTATAGGAGGTATTAATAGATACTGCCTAAGTAGTTAAAGGATGAAGGGTACTATGTTAAGTTTAATTATAAAGGTAATAAATAAAACAAACAACCGAAAATGCCAGCCTTCCTAAATACAAAAATCTATTCACAAGTAAAAGCACAAGAAAATTGAATACATATTAAATACTTTACATTAGAAAATATACAAAATAATATGAAAAAAACTAAAAGCAAACATGTTTCTTATTTCAATGAATGTAAATAAACATATTTTAAAATTCAGTTAAGTCATAAAGTAAAACCCAAATTTATATTGTTCCTCTTAAAACAATGTGGTTTTAAAAATTGAAAACAAAAGAACAGGCAAAGCTATACAAGGGAAAGAGAAAAAGAAAGCAGGGGAAATAAGTCTAAAATCAAACAAAACAAGTAGTTTAGGTGAGACAACTAAACAAGACAAAAGACAAAAAGAAAATATAATATAAAAATGAACTGTTGAAAAGAAAGGTGTAACATTTATGAACATTGATGCGTGAAATAGCATAGTTGCAATATTAATGAAGCAGAAATCACAGAACTGCAAGGAGAAATGGAAGAACCATGAGTATTAATATCATTAATAAAGGAGATTTGCCTTATATAGAGCAAATACTATATCCTGAAAATAGAGACAATATCTTCTTTATATCTGCTCGTGGAATGTTCACTAAAATAGCCCATATACTAGGGCATAAATAGAACATCAGAACTTGCAATGCTTCTTGCATTTCACTATTGAGTGTAATCCTGGCTTTTGGACAAAAGTAGATAAATTTTATCCATTAGGAAATGGCCATCTGTTCTTGATTTATTATTTTCTCTAAAATTATGAATAGTTGTTGAATATTTCCAAATGCCTGTCAACATGTATGGAGATGAGTGCATTTTTTTTTCTTTAGAT
The DNA here is from genome assembly GCF_963924675.1 of Phocoena phocoena. Lineage (NCBI taxonomy): Eukaryota > Metazoa > Chordata > Mammalia > Artiodactyla > Phocoenidae > Phocoena > Phocoena phocoena. The sequence continues at coordinate 3,535,256 of NC_089221.1, read as the reverse complement.
CTTTTAATATTATGGATTAGGTCAATAGATTTCCTAACATTCAACCATGCTTACATCTGGAATCAGCTCCACAAGATTATTAAATGGTTGTCTGTAAAGTGTTCTTTGATTATGTTTACTCATTTTACATTTAGGATTTTTCATATATATATGAGATTGCTGATATATTAGTATGTGAAATAATCCATTTAACTATCATTATGCTCACTATCACCAGTATCATTTATCAATGTGTAGGAGGCACTAACCAATGCAATTAGATAAAGAGATAAATCAAGATGAAAAAATTGGAAAAGATGAGATAACTCTCTCACTATATGATCATATGTGACATGAAAAAACTAAGGGAATCAGATGAAATACTGTTGAAAGCAATATCGAAATTCAGAAATTGTGAAAAGTGGAAAATTTATATATATATATATATATATATATATATATATATATATATATATCCTTTATGATGGAAAAGTGCCCATTTAAAGTAACAAAACCCAAATATAACCAAATATAAAATAACTAGGAAAAATTTAAGAGGAAATAAACAATACCTACTTGAAATAAACTTTCAAATATTATATGAAGAACTGAACATAGAAAAAACATACCATGTTCTTGAACAGAAATACTAAAAAATAAAGATGTATTAATTTCTTACAATTTAATTTACAAATTTCACATAGTACCAATAAAATTATGCCAACGGATATTTTGGGAGTAATAAAATCAGAGGATCCTATAGCTCACATGGAAAGAAAAGTCTCAGAGATTAATATGAGAAAAAAAAATCAATGGAAGATGAATAGCCCCACCAGATCTTAAAACACATAATAAAATCTCCATTATTAAAGTATTATGGTACTGACACATGAAGAGATAGACCAAAGGAAACACACTGAAATGCACTGGGGCTTTAGAATATTATTAATATGACAATTAAGTAAGGATAGTAAAGATAGACTTTTCATTAAGTGGTATTGGAACAACTGGATTGACTTATGAAAACAGTAATGTCGGACCCATTCTTCACACCACACCCCAGAATAACTTCAAATGGTTCAAAGATTTAATTATAAAATGTAAACTTTTAACTGTATTCCTCTGGTTAAGTGTCCAGGGGCTTTGCTGATTAATGCTTTTGAGTCATTTGGTGAAGACAAATCAGCAGATAGCATAAACACAGAGAATGATCCAGGAAACCAGGATACCTGGCCACTTACTTTTTAAGTTGTGGCCATGGAAGGTCTACATGTCTGAAGAATAATAACATACTCTCATGTTTGAAAAAAAAAAAAGTAAACTATTAAAGGACAAGAGGCATGGCAAAATTCCTTAATAATCTTGGAGAAAGAAAGACCTGACTAAAATTGAGAAGTTATAAAAGAAAATATAATTAAATTTTACTGAAAAAGTCAAAATTTACTGTATTAACCAAAAAAGAAAGAATAATATAAAGTCTGAGATAAATGTCAAACTTGAAAGACTTTTTACAATGCATATCACAAGCCAAGTACTGTTCTCCCTAATAGACAGAATTCCTCAAGTTGATAAGAAAAAGACCAACAACTCAATAGAGAAATAAGCAAAATATATAAACAAAGATATCACAGAAAAGGAATTATAAATATAAGAAGAGATACTCAATGTCACTTATCGTAAAGGAAATGCACCTTAAAATTACATGGAGGTGCCAAGCTCTGTCTACCATATTGAAAAAATCTGAAAGTTTGATTACATACTCTTTCATTGAAGTAGTGAAGAAGGGAACATTCTTAACCATGACTATTGGGAGTGTAAATTAGTACAGCCTCTGTAGAGGGCAGTTTGGCATGTTTTTCGAAATTACAAATGCCTATATATTTTGACCCAGAAATTCCACTTCTGGGAATTTATCCTAGCATAACAGAAAACATGTATGTATGTGGTTATTTACTATGGCATTATTTCTAATAGCAAAATTGAACTGATGTAAATATTCATTAACAAAGTACAGATTTATTAAAACACCAACTACATAAATCAATGCAAACATGCAACAGAATACTACACAGTAAAATAAAGACAGGGAACAGAACACAAATAAAAAAGATATTATAGATTGGAAGACTTAATATTGCTTAAATGCTAAATATTATCCAAAGTGATATACAGATTCAATACAGTATTTAACAAAATTCTAATGGCATTGTTTTTCAGAAATAGAAGACATCTTAAAATCCATATGCAGTATCAAGGGGCCCAAAACAGCCAAAACAATCTTGAAAATGAGGAACAAGTCTGGATGTGTCCACTCTTCCTTATTCAAAACATGTTACAAACTTACAGTAAGCAAAACAGTATGGTACTGGCATTGAAATATAAATTCAGAAATATAAACCAATGGAAGAGAACAGATAACCCAGAAATAAATCCTTGTGTATGTGGTTAAATGATCTTCAACAAAGATGTAAAGATCACACAGTGTAGAAAGAACCATCTCTTCAACAAATAGTGTTGGGAAAACTGAATATCCACATAAAAAATGAAATTGCACCATTACCTTACACTACATACAAAAATTAACTCAAAATGGATTAAATACTTAAACATAAGACCTAAAACTATAACATTCCCACAAGAAAACACAGGGGAAAATCTTCATTACATTGAATTTTTCAACAAATTATTGGATATAACACCAAAAGCATAGGTAACACAAGCAAAAACAGACAAATGAACTACATCAAACTTAAAAAAAGAAAAAAAAAAACTTCTCTGCATCAAAATAAACAATGAACAGAATGAAAAGGTAATTTACAGAGTGGGAGGAAGTATTTGCAAATGATATATCTGATAAGGGATTGATATCTGGAGTATATAAAGAACTCCTATAACTCAACAACCACAAAAAAAAAAAAAAAAAACACCCTTATTTAAAAATGAGAAAATAATTTGAACAGATATTTCCCCAAAGATATACAAATGGCCAAAAAGCATATGAAAAGATGTTCAACATCACTAATCATTAGAAAAATGCAAATAAAACCATAAATAGATGTCACCTCACACCCAAAACAAAAACAAAATGAAAACACAGAAAATAATAAGTCTTGACAAGGACGTGTGGATAAATTGGAAATCTTGGAATTCTTGTGAACTGTTGGTGGAAATGCAAAATGGTACAATCATTATGGAAAACCATACGGAGGCTCCTCAAAAATTAAACATAGAATTACCATATGATTGAGCAATCCCACTTCTGGATGTATATCCAAAAGAATTGAAAGCAGGAGCTCGAAGAGATGTTTGTATAACCATGTTCATTGCAATGTTATTCACAACAGTGAAGAGCGGTAAGCAATCCAAATGTCCACAGACAGACAAATGGATAAAGAAAATGTGGTATTTGCATACAATGGAAAATTATTCAGCCTTATAAAAGAAGAAAATTCTATCACATGCTACAACATGATTGATCCTTGAGTACTTTCTGGTAAGTGAAATAAGCTCATCACTAAAGGACAACACTGCAAGATTCCACTTATATGAGGTATTTAATTAGTCAAACTCATAGAAACAAAAGTGGAATGTTAGTTGCCAGGGGCTAGGGGGAGGGGGAAATGGGGTGTTGTTTAATGGATATAGAGTTCCAATTTTGCCAGATGAAGAAGTTCTACAGAGAGAGCTGTAGCAGAACAATGTGAATATCTCAATAATTAACACCACTGACTGCATACTTAAAGATGCTTAAGATAGTTTGTTTTTAAAATAACAAAGAAATCTCTTATACACTTACTAGAAATATCTCGAAGATTGATTAAATGAAAAAAGGAAGATGAAAAATAGTGTGCATAGTATTCTACTTTTTAAATAAAAATGCAGACATTAAGACCATTTGTTTGCATTAGCTAGAATATGCCGGGATACATTTTCAAAGTTTACTCAAGAAACTGTTGACCTGTGAGTCCAGAGGGTATATGGCTGAGAACTCAGCAGATGGAATTGGGGTGTGGGAAGGAGACATTTTACACAGTCTAACTGTTAATTTTTATTCATTTTGAAGTCAGGAGAAAATAATGCATTTGTAAAATTAAGCTTAAGACAATGAGGCTTTGTTTTTTTTTTTTTTTTTTTATTATGTTACGGAATCAGTAGATTGGAAGTCCTAGCTGGATGAAAACACTGCTTAGAAAAATAGTAAGTGTTGAGCAAAAGTGGGCTTTTGTTTGGGTTTGATATTCTACATGGGGTTTTGTTATCAATGATATGTTCTAGAAATACAGTCATGGAAGCGGGTGACTTGTTGGGCTGCAGGAAGTGACCATTGGGAGTATTGACACACAGGTGCTGAGAACCTGGGCTGTTGGCTCCCTCTTCTACCTGGTTGTCCAAGTCCTCAGGAGATGGGTGATGGTCAAGAGAGCAAACTGTAGGCTGAACCCTTTAGTGATGGGGAGTGTCCAGGAGGCTTGTTCATGTCTGTAGTGAGAGCACAGATGGTAGAGTCACTTCCATGGAGCAAGGTGTTTACAAAGGGGCTAGAAGAGAAATGGTTCCCAGCCTGCAACAGGAATAAGAAGGCTCTCTCCCCTCAGTGTCCTGTTTCTTCATCTGTAAAATGGGTTTGTTGAGAGGGTGAATGGGCTAACACACTTAAAGTGCTAAGAACAGGGCAGGCATGTAGCAAGTGTCCCATGTAGCATATGAGAGAGGAAACAGCCACCTCTGAGAGGGCTGCAGGAGACATGGTGTCATCTGGAATTGGCAAAAGTCGGTAAGAACAAGATGTGATAGGGAAAGAAAGAGAGGTTGAGCAATGAAGGGATTCTTAGCTCAGTGGGAGCTTTGAGAGTGGGAAGGGGAGTAGCTGGTAGAGCCAGTAGGAGATAGGGGTGCAGGTGATGAGGGGTAGGGGGGACACCTGGGGCTGCAGCTAGTGGGATGGAGGTCAACAGGGATGGCGAGCACAATGGGGTGGGTCTGGAGGGTCCTTCCACAGAATGATAACATCAAGGACATCTCCACAGCACTTTTCTTTGTCCACCTTGTTGTTGAGAGGACTTGGGGTGACAGGTGAAAGGGCTCAGGAGTAGAGAGTGCCGTGATGCATCCCTTCTGGCTGCCTTGGGTACCACACACACCAGGACTGAGCTAACAGATGGTTGACCTCATACACTTTATGGAAAGAATAAGATTGTCAAAGAAGACTTCTTTTCTTGTCACTTTGTGAGTGATATACTTTGCCCAGTTATTTCTCGTTTCCCCCTTGGAGATAGGAAGTACAGTCTTCTAGGTGAAACAGCAAGTCATTTCCCAGGAGAAGTGATGTAGCCTTCTGTCTTCCAATGGGCTTCTTTAAATGAAGAAAGGGTGAAGGATAACATTTCCAAACTTTACAAATAAGTGTTTAATATATTAGGAACAGATTACTGCTGTCTTTTCCTATACAGGTTACATATATGAAAAAAACTGGGTAAAATTATTTTGTACTATTGCAGACTTAAAAGATACATAAATTATTCTTTCCATGTTTCTTTATGTGCAGAAATACTGTATTTCCTCTTTAAGGAAATACTAGTGTACACTTCTACAGTGACGTGTATAGGTCCAGTACCTGAAAAATTGCCATAAACTTATTTCCCAAAGACATACTATATATGAGTGTACACTTTACGTGTTACCAACACACAATTTTTAACCTATGTTAAATGTGGTTACACATTTTATTTAATTTGTTAATTTAATTTATTCACTAGTATTTGTATATACAGTCGAATGCTATCTAGTCTATTTTAATTTTGTGGTAGATGAAGAAGTACATTATTAATTAAATTAAGAAATGTTTACAAGACATTTATTTCCAAGGCACTAGGAATTCCCTGCAAATAACTAGCCCTCACAAGGCTAGTTTGGAAGAAAGTCGTTGGAAGAAAGTCGGTGTCATCCATTAATTTTAGAGCATGTGTCTTTGTGGAATCTGAATAACCTGCCTCCCTTTGGCGAACTTGCTTTTCTTTATGAGCCAGAAATAACTGATTTTATCTTAGGAAACCTGTCCAGCCAGTATGAGGGGAGAGAAATATAAAGCTTGTCTACATATAAATGTTTGAAAGTACAACACCAGCAAGTCAATACTGTAAAGCCACATCCTCCACTGCTTCAGTTTCCTTTATAAGCACCTCAGCTGATTTTTAAGAGTCCCATAAAGTTCAATGAGTGCTTGCATAACATTCCATAAATTGAATTATCTTTGCATCAGTGGATAAAGCACAGATTAGCTGGGGGCAAAGGGTTGCAAAAGAATAAATCAAGTGGCCCGATGTCTCATCCACGCACTCTAGCTCTAGGAGCTAATGTTCTTTCCTAAGTAGGACCTGTGTGTTATATGACAGAGTGTGAAGTACCCAATTTTCAAAGGGTTGCAAAGATAAAATCATTGACGCAGGAGTCAAGCACCTCATTTCATCCTTCTCTTCATGGGGTTCAAGAAAGAACTCTGGTGATTGTGAACAGCTTTTCAGGCTAGGTGACAAATGGCCACCTATGCACCTGCTGGTGTTGTTAATGTAGATAATAAGACATAACCAGGATGCTCCCTCATCCAGTGGTCAGTGGCTTTGAAAAGTACTTACAGGACTACATCCTGCAAGTACCCATCCCCAGACTGCCTCCTTATGTGTGACTACAGGTCATATCAGTTGGTGCCTATAGCGGATGCAGAATTGTTTTCATTTTACTCCTCCAAGAAAGTCTGGCCCTGGTAACGTCTTGCCTAGTGGCAAAGGTATTCCCACTGAGATGATGTGCAAGGAAAAAACCCTTGGGCGACACATGGAAATCCTGTTAGCGATGCCACAGAGAAGTGCAGACAGCAAAGGAGGATGCTGGTCCATCAGCTGATGATGTTGCAGGAATAGTTCAATTAGCAGGTAACACAGATTCTAAATCATCAGGATAATAAATCTTAGACTGCATCTCACGTTCTGAGTGTCTTCTTAATTTTCCCTGTTCCGTTTTTAGTGTGGGGGTGGCAAATAGAAATAATTATGTAGATTAGAACCAAACCCTCACCTAAAAGACAAATTCTTGGGGCTGGCATTAACATTTCACTGATAACACTCTTTTCATAAATCTTGGCATTCCTGTTAAATTATTCATATGGTGTTCTAGGAGAACATATGACAATTTTTTAAAATGTATTCTTCACAGCATCTTGCAATCAGCCAGAATGCCACTCCATGTGTTATTTTTCTGAATCTTGCCATCTGAATGTTCTGAATAAATTTTACTTTATTCAATAAGTTTCACTGTTGTTTCCAAGCATTTCTTTTATGATTTCTACAGCTTCACTTCTATTGTATTACCCTTCTATTTTATTTTTTTCCCATCTCCTTGATTTCCCTTTATATCTGCCGTGTGCTTCACTTTACCATTTTTGCAATCTATCATCTCAGCTATGAAAAAGAAAGATATTTCCTATTATCTGATCTTCCCTAGATGTACTTAACTTTGTGACACTCGTATTTCTCTGAGTGGCCTTTGTGATATAATTCTTTGGTGCTACATCTTGAAACTGCCTTCTGACAGATTTAGCAGGTGCCCTTTTAATTCCCATACTGGAACCACCCTGCCTGTCTTGAATATACTTTCTGCCAGCCCCATATCGTCTGCACTTCCTAAATCGGAGACAGCACGATAATAACCCTGGCATGTGCTACTCCCGAGCTACCTCACACATTTTTCTTCTTGGAATTGTCAGATGACTTTTTCATCATTATTTGCCTAAAGAAATCTAAAGTCAACGTAATGGAAACATATAGACATCGTCATGTAGCTCCCATCTGGGTGGGCAGATTGATACATGCCATGCAAACTATCACCTGAAGCCTGCCGTTTCACTGTAAGAAATCACTTTCTCCTCCAGGTTTATCTGGTCATTTCCCTCTGCTTAGTCCTGAAGTCCTGCCTTGGGACTGTCCAGTGTGAAGGGTCTTCTCTTGATTCTGGACCATACCATCTTTCTACCAAGGTTGTTTGGAATTGTGATCCATTTTTCAAGCCAATGACTGTCCTGTCCTGACACACTGACTTGATGTAGCACAGGGGCCTGCCCCACCCTCCATCAGTGGGTTAAATGAACGTCCGTATCCAAAATGAAATCCCAGAGAAGGCGGAAACCCATCAAGAGTTGCCTCCCCTCCACCACCTTGAACTAATATTGTCTCATTTTTATAGTTTCATGCTCTTGTCTGGTCCATGATGTTCACTTTTTTTTTCAATAAATTAGAATAAATTGTTTAATAAGTAAGAGATTATAAAGTCTCTAGTATTATTCTTAGGGAAACCATATTCAAATGACCTGCTCAGTTTTTAACAAAAAGAACTCTATTATGAACCTCATTGAACAAGAAACTCTGTAGTTCTTTTTAATAAATAGTTATATACCTGAATGATTGGCAGCTTTTAATGGGAAGATGTAATAAAAGTGGGTGAGACCAGACATGTCTGACTGATGCATATTGGGGTGATTTTGAGGCAACTTATAAAGAAGATCTTTCTCTACAACCGAAAAGAACTCCTGACAACAAGCCTAATGCCATCATTGAGAGTAAAAGAATTAGGTGTTCGATTATGTTAATCCTATTGAGATGATGTGAAAAGTTTTTTATTCAAACTGAATAAATGAGTAAATTTTATTCTAGTACTGAAAATGGGTATAAACAAAGTGACTGTCTGGGGATGACTTTGGGGAAGATACAGGCAGGTCTTCCAACATCCTAGCTTCATACATTTTCAGTCTTCTCAGCTTCTGTGGTCATTCCATTCCCCACCGGGGCAACAACTGAAACTGACGAGTATAGAGTCTTAGTTTCAGAATGACTCAACTTCTTCTACTGGTTCAGTTTTCAACTCCTCTCCATTGGACACTGTCATCACCATGGCTACTGGGACTGCAAATTGCTTTAAACTTTCCAAAAGCTCAGACTTTTACACCAACCACAGTCCTGCCATCTCTCTTATCCCTTCGTGCTAATTAACATATTGTTCTTTCTCTCTTTACCATCTTTTTGTCTCATCTTTTTCCTAGTCCTTCCAGCTTTCCCATTATCAGGTCAGACCCTTATTGCAGCTTACCTTTCAACTACTTACTGATGCTGGGTTCCCATGGTCAGCCAGTATTGCCATGCCTCTGGTTCTACCCTGGAATTATCTCCTCCACCTTCTGTAGGCATTGACTTTCCAGTCCTCATTGCCCTTCCCTCTCACATCTCTGCTTGTGTTCATTACAAAAAAGTGTTTTAAAACTAGGTTCACTAGAGGGTCATATATTTGGTTCATGTAAATCGGGTTTTTGTGGGAAAAGTAACACTTGAGCATTATTATTAAAGAGGACTTGGAAACATCCAGGTAAAGTGTGAAGAGCATAAGCTGGAAACACAGAGAAAAGAACAGCCCAGACTGATGGAACAGCATTCCATGAGGATATCCCACCAGAAACACAGTTAGGAAGCCTTGAAGGGACATGAGCTAGCATAACATGATGTCCGGTCTAGGGATGGGAAAGTTGAGTTGAACCCCAAGGTTGTTTACCTGATCTGCTGGGCCATGTGGTGATTCAATAGAGTGGGAGAAACAACACAGTGTGGATGGCAAAATGATGAATTTAACCTTATATAGAGTGAAGTTGAGGAAAACATGGAATTTGCAGGTTGGACTGTCTGAGAGGTAGGATGGGATAGATCTGAAGCTTAGTAGAGAAAACTGAACTCAAAAAATAAATAGATTTGAGAGTTTCCAAAGCCATATGCATTAAACTAGACTCCAGTTTCAACTTGCAGAAACTGTTTTTAACTAAAAGGATAAAAATGGAGATTTTATCATAGGGCTTCTGGGACAGGAATACAGTGGGTCTCATGGAGAAGGCTGGCATTAAAACTCGGAACTCCTCCAGCACAAAATGCTCTTATTCTGCATTGTTCCTGCTGCCCTTGGAACAATGCTATTAATTTCTTATTTTGCTTCTCCATCCACATGGTACCCACATCCTGTAAACTTACAAGATACACTTCCAGTTCAGTTCACAAATTGACTGGCTGCCTCTAAGTACCAAATATAAATCACTAGGGAAAAGAGTCCAATTGTTCCAGCTTAGGCCATGTGTCCAATTCTCACCCAATAGGTTATAGGTAGGGGGAGGAATTTTACAGTATAAATTAAGTCTACCCCAGGGCCATCCTTGAGAAGAAGAAAGTGATTCTCAGAGAAAGGACACTGGCTCCTGTATTGAGCAGATCTCCACTAAAGTGATAACTACACCATGGAAATGATGGGGTGACTATGAACATGAATAGATGAGGAAGAAGTTAGACTAGTTTCAATACACCAAGAATCTCCATGTTTTTCTTCTCATAAGCTGTTCTTTCTGTATGAAGTTGTGTTCTCATTTTCACCCACCTACTACATTTTTACTCATTCTTTAAGCATCAACTTAAAGTCTTTCCTTATAAAAAGTGTCCTTAGTTGCTCTTATTCAAAGAGATCACTGATTTTTCTGCATTTGAGCATAATTCTATCAATTTGTGTATAAAATAATTCATGGATTTGTATCAGTGAACCTCCTCTGAACTTCATTTCTTATGTAAATAGGTCATGCTTTATTTATCTTTGTGCCTTATGTTTCTTTGCAGCCATTAGACCAGCCCACAGGCTCCTCCATCAGAGTGTAAGCCCCTTGAGGAGGGTGATTTATCACCTATCGTTCAGTCCTGACAGTTAGAAAGCACATGGCAGAACAGGCACTGGGCAAACATTCACTGAAGGAATGGCTGAGCCATTAGTCCCCACTGTAAGTACTGACACATCTGGAGGTCTTGAGTTATGCTGACCATGTCAACTAAAAAATAGAGATTTGTTACAAAGAAGAAAAGCTCACTGTTTCTTGAAGATGGTTTTAAATTTTCTAGAGAATGAGCCTTCTTTTACTTTATTCTGATCTCAGGATCCTAGATGGTAGCCTACATTAGTTAATCCTCCCTTGAAGTGTTAGTTTACAAGATTAGATCTAGAACATACAATACTAACTAAAATGTAAAGTTGCTTTTTAACTAAAAGATACACCACACACACGCACAAGGCACACAGATTGGTCTACTAAATATGAATGGAGTGCCTCTTACTTCCCAGAACTTACTTTCATAGGATCTGTAATTGAAACCATCTACATCTGCTGTGAGAGAGAGCTTTGTTGATGCCATAACACTGTTCTACAGCAGGAACGGGAGTGGCATAGATGGGGAGCCAGCTGTCTCTACACGGAGAGTGAAGAGAAGCCACAGAGGGCAGTGAGAACAAAGCAGGTGGAAATGTGCTGAGTGGACCATCTGGTAAGAAAGGGAATGTGCAAAAGCACTGCAGATGAGTAACTATTTGGGGGGCACATGAGACCAAGACGGTCCTTGTAGTAGAAACGTAGGAGTTCTCCCAAGTTCAGTCTCCTGACTCCTTTTAGAGCCTTCTTCATGTTGACTCTGTGATTTCATGGCCCTGGGAAGGACTCCTATCATAAAAAATAAAGATGTAAAACCTTTTGTTTCACAATTTAAAAGAATAGGAAATGCAATCTCAAAAAACTCTGAAATATAAATTTACGTCAACCCTCATATCTCCAGGTAGATTTTACCATGTGCTGGGTACCATGCTGAGTGGACAGTAGTACCCAGGACAGACAAAGTCTCTGGCTTCATGGAAATAACAGTCTAGTGCTGAGGAGGGACCCAGCCACAGTGCCACCCGGGAAGAGGAATTACTTCCCTGTATTGCTTTTCTATTGCTGCCGTAACAATTTACTGCACATTCAGAAGTATAATACATTACAAATGTATTGTTTTACAGTTCTGTAGGTTAGAAGTCTCACGCAGGCTTCACTGGGCCAAAATTAAGCTCTCAGTGAGGTTGAGTTCCTTTTCTGTGGCTCCAGAGGAAAATCTGTTTTCTTGCCATTTCCAACTTCCAAAGACCACCCATATTCTTTGGCCCCTTCCTCCATCTTTAAAGTCCTTCTCACATCTCATCACTTTGACCTTCTCTACTGACTTTCCCTTCCACTTTAAGGATCCTTGTGATTGCATTAAACCTACCTGGATAATCTAGGTTAATCTCCCTATTTTAAATTCAGCTGATTAGCAAACTTAATTCCAACTGCAGCCCTAATTCCTGTTTGCCATGTAATGAAAACTATTCACAGATTCTGGAGGCTGGGACATGGATATCATCAGAAGCCATTATTCGGCCTACCACACCAAGATAATGCAAAAAAGGCCTGGCAGTCCAGTGTCTAAGGGAGGTATAAAAGATGATGTTGTCAAAGGACTCATAAATAAAGTGGTGAAGGGGGAAGGAGGGATTTCCAGACAGTAGAATCTCAATTAACAAAGGGCCCGAGGAAAAGTGGAGAGCATGACAAACTCCACAAACAGAAAGAGGAGCAGCAGGATGGGGTCATCAGGAGCAAGTGTGTGATGAGGCAACCAGGACGGCCTTATCGGAACAGACCCTGGGGCCAATGTTAGGAATTGGAACCTAATCTCTAGGGTAGTGAAAAGATATTGGTGAGATTAGAGTAGATAGAAATACATGAGAGTTGTAATTTTTTTTTAATTTTTATTTTATATTGGAGTGTAGTTGATTTACACTGCTGTTTAGTTTCAGGTGTACAGCCAAGTGATTCAGTTATATGTATACATATATCAATCTTCTTTATATTCTTTTCCCTTATAGGCTCTTAAAAAATATTGAGTATAGCTCCTTGTGCTATAAAGTAGGTCCTTGTTGGTTATGTATTTTACATATAGTAGTGTGTATATGTTAATCTCATCCTCCTAATGTATCACTCCCCACCAACCTTTCCCGTTTGGTAACCATAAGCTTGTTTTTTTAAGTCTGTGAGAGCTGTATTTTTGAGATGAATGTTCAGAATTATCATAAAAAATAGAGGTAGTAGGCTGGAGTCTGGAAAAAAAGAGAGCTGATAGGAGAGAATTCTGGTGATATAGGCAAGAAATGATGATGACCATTGCTAAAACGTTTTACCTTAGATGGTTTGCTTCTATTCACTCATCCAAAATTACTCACTGGGTTACTCTGATGATGAATATGACAAAATTTCTACCAAGAAGAAGATACTATTTTAGTATTGAGGGTTTGGTGCTAGAAGTTGTAAAGAAGGGTTGGAGGAAAAGCAGTCAGCAAAGCAAAAGCCCTTAAGAAGCAAAAGATCAACTGTCTAATTAATTCTTCATTTAAATATGGATTGTTACTTGGGAAAACAACTTGCAAGAAAACAATCTATGACTGTAAATGTACTATATTAAACATATCTTTCTCTATTTTTGTTTTGATCAATATTATTTTTCTTCCAAGCACAGCTCTAGGGAATGTTGATAATGTTGGTATGCTACAGGCTTTCACTACAGGCAAATGAAGCCACCACTGTCAATTAAACTTCCCTGAATGCATGCATACTTTGAATCTTTATACTGTGATGTACTGAATAGTTTATCTTAAGACATATCACATATGCATTTATTATATTATTAGAAGTTCATTCATTAAAAAGAATCCTTTCCAGAAGCTTTAAAGTATTTTTGGTTGTCTTTATATCATAGTATAGTAAATATAGAAATGTATTCAAGTGAGTATAGGTTTTACATATCACAATACAAGCAAGCTATGTAATGAGCTCTATAAACCAACTTGTGTGTCCTTTGTGATATTTCACCAAAGATATTATTTACATAAAAGCCAAAATGGTGTAATGAGTAAATGATTTTGTGTTGACCAGATGGATCTAGATTTCATTTCTTATTCAGATAGCATCTCACAGACAGGTGAGTTCTTCTCCTCCCTGCCTCTCTACATCAGTGGAAAGACTGTCATCTCCCCTGATATCTGCTTTCATCATCCGTGTTTTATGAACATGGTCACCTTCAACCTATTGTGGCCTCTGAGTGTGGCTGCCTTGTTGGTTGGTTGGTGTTTTGTTTCACCAGCTCCTGAAGCATGGCAGGCTTAGTGTGTATTACTTAGCAGCAAAACACATTCTCTGGTTGTAAGGATTATGATGTGCTATTTATTTTAAGAGAGTAGATTCTTCCATTTGTGACCTAACGTATCAGTGGAAAGAAGAGAGGTCATAATTGAGAAGCAGCCTTCACTATGGTGAGATAAAAAAAAAATGCATTCAAAGTTTTTACCATCATGAATGAAAAGAATAATGTGAATGCAAATGTATACCAAAAATCCCGAAATATAACAAATATAAGAAATTGTTAGAGGCTTAGGAAAAGACAAAGATTGACAAAGAAAAGTTCCTTTGTACAATGGTTAATAAATTTATAGAATTTAGCATATTTACAGAATCTCACATGGGTCATTAAAACTACATTATGCAAGTAGATTTAAGTAGACTGTATAAAATTGTCATGGATGGAGAACGATAACTGTTATGAAACACCACAGATGTTTTAGGTTATAGTTAAGTCAGGGCTTCTGGGGTTTAAGATAAAGTAATTATACTTAGTGTTTATGGGAGATGAGATTCTATGTGTTACACATTCTAAGTTGGACCTCAAGGCACATTTTATATTTTTACAAGAAGAATATTCAAATAAATTAATTACAGAATCACCCTTTTTAAGACAGAAAAAAATTATTTGAAATATACAAAACACATGTGAATTTCTTTGACTAATTATGATTTTTAAAAATAGATCTCATAATCCTGATGTATTCCATGACTGAACAATTACAAGTAGTTACTTGAGTCAAGAAAACAACTTTGTCAAATATTTAGTGAATTAGTTAAAAATAAAGATAGGCTTCAAGAATTCTGTTTTCTTCTAAGACACTATATTATTATCCTGAGAAAATAATACAGCGTTCTGATACATACACATTTGATAAATTTGTATAATGTAAGGTCCCGAATACAATATACCTTTTAACAGTCATTTAACAATTTCAATGCAAGATCATTAAAGCTATAAAGCAATTTCAATTATTTTGAAAAAAAAAAAAAAGAATCAGGCAACTTTTTTATCCTGGAATAATCTCAATTTGTTGGAAGTTGAAAATCCCTCCAGACTTGTTAAAGTACCTGGACAAGGGGTTAGTGTCCACTTCTTGTTCTGGAGCCATACACTGTGGACTGGACAATGGGACTACCAGAAGCCAAATCTGCTGGTACCTCGATCTTGGACTTCCCACGTTCCAGAAGTTTCAGGAGAACTCTATAGATCCACAAATCTAACTGACACTTAAAAAGCATGCTGTTAATATGGGTCAGAGATGACTTCAGGGTCTGTACAACAGAGTTCTCCAAATATAAGCCTTGGTTAACAAATAAAAAGTAAAGAAGCTTCAGGAAACAGAGATCAGCTGAGTTCTCCCTCAACTGAGCTGCTGGGGAAACAGCAAATACCACACAACAGTGTTACAGCATTTCTTATAATTTCTATATCTTCACAGAGTCTTTGGAGATTTTCTGTGGCACAGAAAGGCTCCTCAGATCCTATACCCTGAATCCTCCTCCTCCCTCCTCTTTCTCGCTCTCCTCCTCAGTTTCTGGCAGGTGATGGTGGAACCCACCAGCCTGGCCCGACCAGAAAGAGCCCAGGGTGAAGAATAATTCGTAGGTAAATGGTTAATCTGCTGGTAAAATTCTGAGATATCATAAATCAGTTCCTTTCCTACTTCTGGGAATATTGTTGACTGACACTAGTTGTTTGCCTTCCTAAATTTAGTTAAAAGTCTAAATCTTTGTTTTCCTGTCCAGTCTCTTAAAGGGAAAGTAAAATAAAAAGAATCATAGGTTGAAATGTAATGATAGACCTGAGTGTCTGGAGAAAGCTGGGTGATGCTCAGAAGAAATGAAAAGGTAGTATTGTGAAAGATCCTCCAATAAATGATATTTATGAAATTGAAGAAGACATAATTTTAGAACTTTTTAGAATTCTAAGCCAACATTTAGAACTATGATTTATTAAGAATTATTATTTTTTATGGGGCAAATTATTGATGTAGGCATTTGTTGACATTTTTAATGTGCTTTTTTGTTTGTTTTCTGTACATGGATGTCCAATTGTTATAGCACCATTTGTTGAAAAAGTTATCCTTCTTCCATTGATTTGCCTTTGTACCTTCATCAAAACTCAGTTCCATACATGAATGAACTTATTCCTGGACTCTGTTCAGTTCCGTTGATCTATCTGTCCATTTGTTAGGTCAATACCACACTGTCTTGATGATGGTAGCTTTAATAATAAATATTGAGAGCTACTGCTATTAACCCTCCTGGTTTGTTCTATCTCAAAATTGTTTTGAGGTATTTTTTTTTAGGTAAGATAATTATTCTAGGTCGAATTTATAGTAAGTTCACCTCTCTCCTGCCTGATATTGGTAAATTTGTTTATCCTAATTATATGAATCTTCTTAAGACCAGCATTTAATTTTAATGATTTTCTCCATTACTTTTCTGGTGTTTATTTCATTTTCATCTGCTCTGTTCTCTATTATTTATTTTTTGTTGCCTAATTGAATTCAATTTGCTCTTCTTTTCCTAGAAGCTGAAGTCATTGATGTGATATTTTCCTTCTTTTCCAATAGAGACACATTGCTATAAATTCAAGTTATTGCTGTAAGTTCAAGCCCTCTCCTTACAATGTACTACTTTAGCTGCTTCCCACAAATTGGGATGTATTTTTCTTTAATTTTATTTTGACCAAAATGTTTTCTAATATCTTAACTTTTTATTTATTCTTTGCTATGTGGGTTCTTTAGAAGCTGGTTATTAGTTTACAGATATTTGAGATTTTCTAGACATCTTTCTATTATTGATTTCTAATTGAATCCATTGTGGTAAAAGAAAATACTTTGCATGAATTGAGCTGTTTTATATTTATTGAGACTGGTTTTATGACCCAAAATATGCTCTGTTTCACTAAATGTTTCCTTTGCATTGCCAGATAATTTGTATTATCCTTTTGTTGGATATGGTGTCCTTGAAATGTCACTCAGGTGCAATTAGTTGATAGTGTTTTTTTAAGTAGTGTGTATCCCTATTGATTTTCTCTCTACTTTTTGAAAGTGGGGTATTAAAATCTTTGAATATAATTATTGATTTACCTATTTCTCCTTATAGTTCTATCATTTTTTTGCTTCGTATATTTTGAAGCTATGTTGTTAGGTTCATAAAATTTAAAGATTGTTAGTTCCGCTTGATAAATAGATTCCTTTACAATTGTGGAATGACTTTTTTTATACATGGTAATATGACTTCTCTGCTATATATATATATTTTTTTTGATTAGTGTTAAATGGCCTTTTTCCATCCTTTTATTTTTAACCTATTTGTGTCTTTATATTTAAGAGTGTTCATCATAGGCTGAGCATAGATCAGTATTTCTCTAATTATTTATTTTATTTTTATTTATTTTTTTTTTACTTTGACAATATCTGCCTCTTACTTTGGGTGTTGGGATCATTTATATTTACAGTAACTCTTGATTTGGTAAAGCTTAAATCTATCATCTTGCTATTGGCTTTCTAATTATTCCCTCTGTTCTTTGTCTCTTTTATCTTCTTTTTCTGACTTTGTTTGCAATAATTATTTTTTATGATTCCATTTTATCTTCTTTTAGGCTTATTAGTTATAATTTTTTGTTTTGTTAATTTAGTGGTTGTGTTAGGGTCAATACCATACATTTTAAATGTTTTAAAGTCCCACTTTACATGACATTATATCATTTCAGTGTAAGACTCTCATGATCATAAACTTTCATTTCTCATCGTCCCCCAAAAGTTGTGCTATTGTTACCATTTTTGACTTTTACTTATATTATAAACACTGTGGTATAGTGTTGCTATTTTTATATAAATAAGCATTCAGCTTTTAAAGATACCTAAATAAGAAAAACTACCTATGTAATTTCTATTTCCCTTGCTTTTTAGTTTCATTGTGTAAAATCACATTTTTGTGGTATCATTTTCTTTCTGCTAAAAGACTTCCTGTAACATTATTTTTAGTGCAGATCTGCTGGTAAGTATTTCAGCTTTGTATGAATCAACAATTCTTTATTTCACCTGTGGTTTTGAAAGATTTTTTTTTTTTGAATATTCTATGTTGACAGGTTTGTTTGTTTGTTTGTTTTTCCTTTCAGTAATTTAAAGATGTTGGGTTGTTTTCAATATGAAACTTGTGGTCATCTGTATCTTTGTTCCTCTGTATGTAATGTGGTTTTATTTTTCCTTTGCTTATATGTTATTTTTTTGTCAGCTGATTTGAGTAATATGATTATGATGTGACTTGGTGTAGGTGTTTTTTTTCATGTTTCTTATGTTTGGGATTTGTTGAGTTTCTTGGATCTGTTGATTTGTGATATTTATGAAATTTGAAAAAAATTAGCCATTATTTCTTAATTATTATTTTTTTTGATTTCTCTTTACTCATTCTCAGAGTGTCTAAGTACACATATGTTCAGCCATTTCAAGTTGCCCCATATACCACAGATGCTCTTTTTATTTTTTAAAATTATCTTTTCTCTTTCATTGTAGTTTATTTTGCTGTCTTCATGTTTATAGAGGTTTTCTTCTGCAATGTCTAAACTGAAATTAATTCCATCCACTGAAGTTTCCATCTCATACATAGACTTTTAACCTCTCAAAATTCAATTTGGTTATTCTTTATGTCTTCCATGTCTCTATTTAACATTTTGTACATATGGAGTACAGTTTCAAAACTTCTTAAATGTCCTTGTCTGCCAATTGTTTTTTTTACTGTTTTGGTGGTTGGATATTTTTGAATTTCTGTAAATATTCTTAGCATATTTCCCCCTCTAGGTTACAGTTGTTTTCCTTGAAAGCAGTTTGATCCTCTTAGGTCCTGCTTTTAAAGTCTGGTAGGTGGGATGGGAACAGTTTTCAGTCTCTGGCTAGTTACTTCCCTATTCAGATGAGACTTTCCTAAGAATTCTATTCAGTGCTCTTGAATCATGGGTTTTTCTGGTCTGCTGAAAACAGGTGCCCTTCCAGGATCCGGGTGAATGCTTAGCATTGTTAGCTCTTATCTTTTCTTGCAGTTCTTTCCCAGCCTCGGGGAGGTTATGTGCTTGTATGTTCTGTTTAGTGCTCAGGTAAATACTCTGAAGGACCTCCTGAAGGCCCCCAGAGGGACTCAATCTCAATGCAGCTCTCTTCTCCCTGGTACCCAGCTCTGGGAAACTCTTGCCACCTTGATCTCCCAGGATGCTCAGTTGTGACTCTTTAAAAAAAGGAGTCCACTGAGCTTCACCAGGGATCATTCCCCACACTCTGGCCTGGAAAATTTCTCAAGGTGGTGAGCTGGGACCATATCACAGGGCTGGCCTGGTTTACTTCCCATCTGTTGGGTATCTTCATTGCCTGGTGTCCAGTGTCTTGAAAACCATTATTTTGTATAGTTTGCCTGTTTTTGATAGCTTCTGCCAGAAGGGTAAATCTAGTTCCTGTTACTTCATCCTAGTTTGAAGTGGAATAACCTTGAATACATTACTTTTATGACTTGAATACTCATATTACATTTGCCTATTTGAGCTCAATTAGGAAGTGCTAAAAATAACAGATAAATGAGTGTATTTCCTGTCATATAATCTAATCTAAGGGTGAGACATATAAAATTCCTAAAAGCAACTGAAAATTTCAAACAACTATTTTCCTCCTTCAATGAGCAATAGAGTTGAAGAGTTCTTATATTTTATGCCTATCACATCAAAACTATAATTATGCTTGTCCCAATGTAGTGAAGCCTTGATCTTGTTTTTCATTCCTATTTTGCCTGCTATTATGTTCATTTATAACATTTCATTTGGTACCCATTGATTGATATTTCCTTCTAAGAGTTTTCTTAGCTAGAGCTTGAAACAGATCTCCTGCCAAGTCCTATATTTTCTTCTGTTCCAAGCATAGACATACATTGTAAATACATGTGAAGTATGTATTTTCATAGCTACTGGTTTTTATATTGGCCTATAAGTTGATTTAAAACAAGGAACTAGTCTAAAGAATCAAATGATATGCAAGCCTGGCATTTCCTGCCCATAATATTTAGTGTTTAGATTGTTTGGTTTGTGAGCCATTTAATTAGCATCTTTAATTTAAAAAAATAAATTAAAGGTAAATGTAGGACCATAGTTACTAAATTCCCAGTGAGAGTTTCCTTTCACCATCGAAGTCATTGGGATTCTGCTCTGCTCCATTGCACTGCTGGCTGTTGTGGAAATTTTAATGGTTCTGTCTTATGCAAAGGGTGTGCTCTACAAGGAAAACAAATAAAAATGGGGAAATGTACACTTTGTACCTTTGAAAGGTTACATGCAGTGGCGCAGAAGGCTAGGGTTACAATAACATCTGAAAGGAGCTGGGCAGTGGGAACGCGGTAGGACCAGTTTCAGAGGAGAGACAGTTGACTAAACACTGGAATGATTTAGTGCCTCATCCATTATTTCCTGCCTGTCATTTAAACAGGCCATCTATATGCATGGTGGGACCAGGGGTGCAAAGGGGAGGCGGACCGCGTGATTGATGGGGGAGGGCAAACACCTGTGGCTTAAGCAGCTCAGAAATTAGCCACAAGTAGCATATTAGTGCAGCTAATCAGGCACGGTTCAGCATTTCGGTTTCTTGATTTACCCATAAATACGATTCTATGTGGCTGCCCTGGGGCCTTCTGGTGATTAACTGCCTTGACCTACAGTAAAATACACAGATGGAGAAGCGCGATGGGGTTTGCAGGTGGATGCTGTAATCATATGACTCTCATCTTACACGTTTGCGGGCAGAAGGTCCGCGGGTTTTGAGAATCGTGTTAGGTAGACTTATCAGGGTACTTAACATTCCATTTATTTTTCATTCCGTACTCCTATTATTAGGTTGACTACTTGTAGACCCAACAGACCTGTGATCATTCACTGGCCATAAAATATTTTCTCCCTTTGTGTCTGTTGCAGAAACTGAAGGGATTCTTATCCTGGGTTGTGTACGCCCTCATGTTGCCATTTTTTAGTAAGATTTAACTCTTTTGTATTATGTTTTTTGTATTCCTTTTTTGCATGGGGGAGCCTTTTTCACTAGTTGGTATGTGTTGATTGTATCTGGAAAGATCCCCACAAATAGTCTTCCATTTTTAGTTGCTAGGCTGGCCGATTTTATGCTTGAAATGGGACAACAGAAGCCGACAGCAGTGGAACATGGAGATAACTTATTACAGCCAGTCTGTTAAAAATGTATTATGTAGTTTTTACTAGATATTGCTTCCTTCTTTGATCTTAGAAAACAGAAAAGGATTATGGAAAACCAAACAGTCAGGACCCTGGGGCAAATAACCTCTGCATTTTAATGAAGCGGGTAAAGTTAGTTATAAAGACTACATTATTGATCTTGATGACTTAGGTAAGTAAAATTTCACAGGTAAATATAGACCCTCAAAGC
Organism: Phocoena phocoena; assembly: GCF_963924675.1. Taxonomy (NCBI): domain Eukaryota; kingdom Metazoa; phylum Chordata; class Mammalia; order Artiodactyla; family Phocoenidae; genus Phocoena; species Phocoena phocoena. The sequence goes on along the minus strand of NC_089221.1, from coordinate 3,513,758 downwards.
AACCAGCAATTCATCGGGGAAGTGAACTTTGTCCCCATGTTATTTAGAAGATTTTCTGGATCTCCTAGGCTAATTTATGTCCATTGTATCACTACTGAAATCCTATATATATATATATATATATATATATATATATATATATATATATATATATATATATACTCCCATGTTTATTGCACCACTATTCACAATAATTCTGTCAGTCCATGTAAAAATCTGGTTTGGTTTGGAAGGTCAATACTATGACTTGTTCCAAGGTTTTCCTCAAACCCCAGATCACTGTAAACTTTGGGGAGAAAAATAATAGCATACTCAAGCTGCTTGTTTGATCTTGAGTTAGCAGTGGAGGGAGAAATGAAGTGTAGTTAAGAGTAGTTAGGAGCTGTGGATACGATGTGGAATACAGAGAAAGGGAGGATTCAGAGCATGCTTGGGAAGGACCTATTGACAGCATGGGGTAGACAGAGGATGTTCTGAGGGCCAAAGGGAAGAAAAGTTGGAGGTACTCCAGGATTACAAGCCTGAAGAGTGGTGCCACTTCTAGAGAAGGAGAAGAAGGGGTTACTGGAAGATAGTAAACTATTTAAAGCAGGTTTCCATTCCTAAGTTAATAAATTCAAGAGAAACCCAGCTGAGATCTGAATGCTCAACCTACTCTGCTGTGATAGTTACATTTTAAACCAAACAGGGCTGTGTCTGTGATACTCCTCAAGGCAAGAACACTGTCACATGAATTGCAAATGTTAAACTGCTAATAGCTTTCCCAGGAGTTTGCTTCCTGTTAGGGACCCTTCAATGATTTTATCCCTTTATGTGTGGAAAAACCTTGCACTTGCCAGGCAAAGTCCCACACTCAGAATATTTCTACATTCTTAACAATGGGCAAAGTCCATAGCTTGGCTCCACTGGTTTTCTTTCAGATCCTTCATGGCAGGAAACAGTAACCTCTTGCTTCCAACAGCCCTTCTGTGAGCTGAGGGAAAGAGCTTCTCATTTGAATATCCTTCCAAAGAGGTTCTGCCAGTGAAGGAGCCGGAGAAGGCTCTAGGACCTCTTCCTCTGGCCTTTCACAGGGTTACGTGTGGCTTTTTCTGCTGAGGTTTCCAAATACCAGTGCCCTGTGGCAGAAGCAGGCTGTAGAGGTGACTAACAAATGTTCACCTCCCTGAAGTTATCACTGGCATTCCCATAAATTGCATAATTTTCCAGATTCCATTACTGTGGCAGAGACCAAAAGTCCCATCATCTGTCCACTTGGCTTTTTCTATTTTGGAGACTCTAAGCATCTAAATGGGGTCATATCAGGAATTCTTACCCTTGGACCTTGAGTGGAACGTGATGGGTGACTTCCAGGTCAATGCAATTAAGACTATGTGTGACTTATTTATACCTTAGACCCCACACCTCCAACCCCAGTCCTCTGGGGTAGAAGCAAATGACTCCAACATGCAAAGTTCCTGTTTGTTGTTAACCTGAGTCCCTGAGTTACCACTTGGAAGAGAGCTGCTTGTGTGGACCACCTAGACTAGCATGTCAGTTTGCAGTAAATCTCTCTTCTGTAAGCCACTTGGAGGTTGAGGTCACTTGTTACTGAAACATAACCTAGTATATCCTGACTGATACAACCACTTTGTGTAACACTAGTCAATGTCCCTATCTGAAAAGTGGGTAGAGTCATACCCCTGGGATTTAATGGAACAAATACCTGGAAATTACAACAAAAATATGTGGTGGGTAACTAAGAGACATTAGCTGCTACAGTGGTTGCCTGCAGAGTTCAGTTTCTCCATGGATCTACTAAGAATAATTTAGATAAGAAAGAGTTCCTCATTTCTTTAGTGAACAAAATTGGTGTTTTTCCCAAGATGAATTTTTCAACGTAACTTTTTAAAGTGCAAAATATCACAGATAATCCCCCTTACATATTTCTATTCCCTTCTCATGATTATTATTCTGGGAAAATCAACTAATATAACCCTGTTACAATTGTGTAATATTTTATATTCTCTGATTTGAGAGAACATTCTTTTCCCATCAAATCCATTAAAAAAAAATCACTCTGCCAGGAATACTAACTCTGAAATTTATTTGAGAGAGAGGGAACAGAAAGCCTCAGGTCTGTTGTTAAACTTCATGTATTCTGGGAGATCAGCTTTAGCTTACAGTAGTTTCAATTAATTTCTAATTACTTTTGTGTTGTCTTCCTATAAGAGGAGACACATTAGGAGTAGGGAATAATAATTTGTAGCACTGTTTCTTTCATAGAGTTGAAAGTAGGTTGTGTTTATTATGAACACTATATTAATGAGAGTGATCATTAGCAATTCTTTACATCTGTGTTTATCTACCTCCGAGGAACTTTGAGCTAATGAATTCTCCATATAGATAAAGAGAAGAAAGATTCAGGAGATAATCTCACTTTTTTCCATGGGCATTACATATTTAAAATATTTAGCAAAATATTATGATTTCACAGAACAGAAAATCCTCTCTGTAAGGGTAAGTACTTATCATTTTCTGACTTTGAAAGCAGTCTACAGGGCCTACTAACATACCATTTATAAAGAATTGGTAATACTTTCAGATCATAAGGCAGCTACTAACTCTAAAGAAATGGAATATTTTCAAACTTTCAGCTATAAGATGAATAGGGTCTGAGCATCTAATATATAGCCTGATGACTATATTTGAAAATAATGTATTATATAGTTGAAGTTTTCTAAGAGAGTAGAACTTACACATTCACATACACACACAAAGTAAATATGTGTGGTGATGGAAATGTTGATTTGATTAACTTGAAGGAGGAAATCCTTTCACAATGTATATGTATATCAAATTTTCACCTTGTTCACTTTAAATATCTTAAATTTTATGTATCAATTATTTGTTAATAAAGCTTAAAAGAAAGAGAAGAAATGGGGGCTTTGCCCAAAACCAATGCCAGGCATTCCTGCAGCCTAAGTCATTCCTCAGAACAAGTCATTAAATAGGTAGAGGGCACACAATCAAAGTAACTCTTCACTTTTAGAGTGCCTCACCAAGTGTGTCTTACAGAGGAAGCACCAAACAAATTCCACCTTTGTTTTAAGGTAGAAAGAAAGAGTTCCTTCTTGCCACTCCTGTTAAAAACACTCAAAGCAAAGTGACAGAGACTGTGGTAAGAACTGGTTGACTTGTGATGTGAGAGCAGCATAATGAATGTTCTGTCTCAGGCCAGAGTGGGAAGATTAACATGGGCCTTAACGGCTCCTTTGCCATCGCCTGCACTGATTTAACCCTGGAGACTTGGTGTGTATTCTTGTCATTGCTACTATTATACTGTTGGCTGTCAGAGACCATAACAGCTGCCCTTGAACATTTAGCTCTAAAATAAGGTTATTTCTTTGCCCTTCTGGTATTTTAAAATACATTTTATAGCAGTTGTCCTATTGTATATGCCTCCTCTGGGGGTGCTTTCATCACTAATAGATTATTCACACATTTCAGGCTCATGTTGTCTTGCAAAAGTACCTAATATGTTATTTATTTAAACTTTGAGAGTCTTTTATCATTAGTTGCAAAATATTTTATTTGTTAGTAGTGATAAACAGCTTAATTTTTGAAATCCAGAACACTTTTTTTTCTTTGTCATAGTCATTTGTAGAGTTATATATCATCAAGTGAAAATTTCCCTAAATTATTTTATCAGCAAAGATGAAGGTTTATGGTTATAGAATAAGGCTTTTTTTTCATAATAAGTAGCATAACATGATGTTAGGTACAAGATTCTCATAAATTTTACTCTATTAAGCCTTTTAATGTTAAGTCCCAATTACCGTTTTTGCCCTTTCCACTTAGTCTTCTCATTGGCATCTGTTAGGGCAAGGATTTCATCGCTTGATCACCACTTACACTCTGTGTCAAGCGCAGTTCTTAGAAAGAGCAGGTTCAAAATCCATATTTGTTGTGAGGATGAATGAACGAAAGAGTTTGTACAGAGGCAGCAGGAACTCTAAAAGTGCTGATTAAGAGTCAAAATAACTATGTTCACAACCCCACCTTTGACTCTCATGCAGTCGTGATACCATAAAGTAGCCCCTTGACCTTACCCAAAGTTGTGGGTATACTGAAACTGAGAATTCTGGACTAGAAACCCATGACCTTGCGGTTCAGGAAACTGAGGCTTAGAAAGGCTGCTTGCCTTGCTTAATGTCACAGGGTGTCAACAAGTAAAGGGGGGCCTAGGAACTAACTCTTCAGCCACTAGGTCCAGAAGGGTCAACACTGTGTTTTCCAGCAAGATAAGTGTAGCTTCAAATTCCAGCTCTGTGACAAAAGCACGTTTGTTTTCTAAGCCCCAATAACTCATCTGGTAGCAACATCAACCTTGCAAGTTTGCTATGAAGATTAGGTAAAGTAGGGCCTGAAGAGTATCTAGCACAGCACTTGGATATGCAGTTGCTCAAAACCAGATTTCCTCTGTCTTAGCTTTCACTCCTTTCCTTCTTTCTAATATACTTCTATGTGATGAATTCATCTGCCAGTCACAGATGGAAATGGGAATGAGAGGAAATGCTTGGTTTTGAGAATCTTCCTAATTTTTACTCTATAACTTGATATGAACTATTACAAATCATTTCATAATGCAAATTGTTCCTTGAAAGTGAAATGTATTGACCCTCTTTATGGCAGATATGCTCCAAGATGGTTCCCAGTGACCCCCCCACCTTTTTGTATTCATGCTCTTGTGTAATCCCCTCCCCTTAAATGTACGATAATTTTATTGGTTCACTTCTTATGAACAGACGTGACAGAAGTTGTGGGATTTCACGTCTGAGATCAGGACACAAAAAGACAATGGCTTCCATCTTGACTACTGTCTGGAATTCTGTCTTGTATCACCAGTTGCTGTGCCATGAGGTCACTCAGGGACCCTGTGGAGTGTCCAGACAGTGGATTATCCTGTCCTAGCAGAGCCCTGAGATGCCACAGCTCTGGACAACAGCTTGATTGTGACTTCATGTGAGATCTCATACAAAGGACCCAAATAAACTATACCCAGTTTCCAGATACATAGAAACTGTAAGGTAATAAATCTTTGCTGTTTTAGTCTCTCTATATTTTGATATAGTTTGTTGCACAGCCCTAGATAACTAATACACACATATAGCAAGTTACAAATTTTTGGATTAGATAACCACTTATTTATGTAGGTTTTTCATAGTTCCTTTTGGTTTGTTTTATAATCAAAGTTAGATTTTGATATATACAATGCTGAGATGACAAGATTAAAAATACCCACTTTCAAGAGACAACATCTTAGTAGACTGATAAAATAAAAAGGGATAATTTAAGTCATGAAGTTATCTTGTATCTTGGTTTATAAAACAATAACTAGGTTAATATCATTAGGATATTTTAAAGCACCGTAATTGCATTTAAACATAACATCATCTTTTCATTTTTTTCACAGATGTTTATAGAGTATTCCTCTCTAAGTTTTAGCAACTACAGCCACAGAGATGATTAAGACCCAGAATCTGCCCTCAGAGAAATCAGAGTTTGCATTTTTACTTTTCTATTTATAATCTGTCCCAAAAGATCTTGAGAATCTTTAGACAAGTCTGATGGGAAATTTATGGTAAGGATTAGCACCTTGAATTATGAAACTATTTAGATTAACCAATGGGAAGAGTCAAGTGACAAATATCTTACTTAAAAGTATCCTTTTCTTTTAGCCAAAGGAAGGTTTTTATTTCAGGTACAGATAGCTAAAAATGGCTACCTGAAATCAAGAACTGTTTGGAAAAAAAGAAAAGGAAAAAAAAAAGAGAATTTATTGTGAGAACTGGGAACTGATAACTGATGATTCTTGGAACAGCCCTGGAGATGTCAAAGATGATAATACAGTAACAACATTTTGGAAGTATTTCTAGTCTTACACTTAGCCTTTCGGCAGGAACTTATTAAGACAGAATAAGCTTGTGACTTTTCAATTCCGAGTACAATTTGTTTCTCTAATACATTGGCAGGAGTAACGTGTGATGGAATTTTTCCTTCCCAGTCCCTCCAGTGTGGATGATGATGTGTTATAATAGCTTCTCGCAGGCCATATCTCAGAAATATAAAACACAACACATGTACATCTGTGGCCCAGTGTCAGTGCCTTAAATGTACATCAGAAATGCATTAAATCTTCTGATTGCTATTCTGTTTGTACAGCTTGTTGGTTCAGATTTTCTCCTGTAATGTACTCTGCTGATTATCGGTATATCCTTGGTAGAACAAGCACACCTTGTTCAGTAAAACAGTCAAACAGACATGGCTTGAGACCTTTTGGTGTGAAGAAAAACAACAGAGATATTTCTCAGAAGTTAACACAGGTAACCTTGTACTTCCTTAAAATCACATGTCAAAAGCATCTTTGCTCCCAGGTAACCTCTTCAGCACAATCCTCTCAGAATGCTCTCAAGATTCTTCGTATTTGATGAACTAAAGGTGATGTGCAAATCTCTCTCCTGAAAGGAGAGGAAGAAGGCAAAGTGTTTCTGGGCTGGCCTGTGCTCCAAGCAGAAAGAATGTCCCTTTGTCTCTTCTTTCATGACTTGAAGGGTGTACAAATACATTTTGATATACATGATGTCAAGAATAAATTTGGAAAGGCTTTTTTAGAATCTAGCTGTGTTGTATTAGCACTGACTAACATCTCTGAACCACAGCAATTCAAATAATTATTTTCATGTCGAATATCTTTGCTGCCATCAGAAAACATATGTTGAAGTATGTACTACAGCTGCCAGTGTATGCAAATAAACATCATCAGAATTGGTGAATTGTTTTAATATTATTGCCAAGGAGTGCGTGTGTGTGTGTGTGTGTGTATTTAATGTAAAAGAAGTCACCACACCACATTCTTCAGGTTGGTTTTTAAATAGTGAAAATTGATCTCATATAGTTACAACTTTTGTTCCTTTTCTTTTAGGATGGGTGACATTAATTTGTAAAGTTTACAGATGTGCTTAATGGCCAAGGACAAAAAGTAAAGCAAAGTTAACAAACCAAGAAGGTGATCTAAAATATTCATTACCATTTTTGTACTAATTACATGAAAAAAAATAAGATATTAATCATCATACACCCCTGCCCTAAATGAAATGTTAGATTTTTAAAATACTGTTGTCATTTATTATTGTCATCCCAACATTAATAGTTTTAAAGCCTAATGATTCACTAAAATATCTATTATTCATCCAGTGGCTCCACTGTTCAAGGTTTTGTGCTGATCCTGTGGAGAGAAATAGGGTCAGGATGGAATCTGTCCTCAGAAAATTAAAAATTAAGTGAGGAAAACAGCAAATGAGCAAATTGACTGAAAGTAGTAGAGTGTGTTAAGAAAGAAAACTGGGAACATAAGCTAATGGGGAAAGTCAGAGTCAGCCCCAGAGGGACAAGGATCAGAAGGTGATGGGTAAGAGCTACCTAAGGTGCAGCAGATGTGGGCATGGGAGGAGGGGGAGATGGTGCATTTATCCCCAAATACAGAGATAGAAAGTGGCCACCCAGGGTGTTTCAAATTTACTCTCTTATCCTTTGCTTTATGTTTGCTTTCCATACGGAAAAAATTAAAAAAAAAAAAAAACCTTTTAAATTCACTTTTTGGTGAGATATAAAATAATATGATGAAACATAATGAAAAATAACATAACTTTTGGCAATTATTAACACAAAGAAACATTTGTTTCTAATTTTTAACTTGGTTGCAGAATCGGGCATTCTCCAAATGAGAGAGAAAGGTGGTAAACAGTCAGAGGGCTTCATAGTGCAGAAACACCCTCTGATTAGTTGGACTGGGGTTGGTCAGAACAGGTATTTAGTCTAATGAAAAAAAATAACTTTATAATGATAACTTTATGTTTGCTACATCAGCCAACAGAATATAGAATGGATAGATCATTCTCTGTGTTTTAGGTATCTAAACAAGGGCTTCAGATGAATCCAAAATTCTTTCAGAAAACTGTAATAGAAAAGTTCCCTTAATTAAGTGCATACATAAGAGTATTTTTGAGTTTTCTTCATGTGAAACATTTTCCTAAATGCAAGTATTATTTCATAATTTTTAGAAATTTCCTATAGTCATTATCTATAAATAATATTAGTAACAATACTAAAAAATAATATTTAAGAGCATGTGTTTGGTATGCTGCCATTTCAGTATTTGAACCAGCCAAAACGAAAGCTGAGCTGAATCTTGTCACTGTGCACTGAAATAATTAAGGAGATATTGTGGCTCATACAGTACTGTCACAAACCTCAAAAATTTTAGTTCCACTGAGTGAAAAAATCCTAAAGGTTAATATGTATACCTCCATAGCCAGTCCATTTTCTTTTAGTGTATACACTATTTATAGTAGGTTAGTTCCTCTCCTTGTTTGTAATTGTGGAAAACATATTCTTTCTGATTCGATAAGAAACTATTTAATTGGAAATTTGTATTTTAATCATTGTTACATACAAATTGATACAAATTCAATTGCAAAAGCAATATTCCTAATGTAATCTATAGATTCCTGCTATTTTCTTAATAATGTTGGATAGAATTGCCTAGTTTTAATAAGTTCTTTGAACAGACTTTATTAATGTGATTTGATATTTAACCAGGAGTCCTAAATTCATCATTCATTATGATTAAGAACAGTCTTCTTTATTTTATTTTCAGTCTTCTTTAAATGGAAATAAACTCTTATAGAACCAAGCTGTTAAAATTAATATAATTAAAGGGAAAAATATAACCGTGGTGTTATTATTTAGCTATATCTACAAGAGAAAGACATAGAACAGTATTAAATGTAAATCCATAGTTGAGTAGTTGGGCTGGACCAAAAATTCAAGTATAAAATCTTCTGTTGTTGAATTGGAAATAGTGTAAAAAAAGGCAGGTGTGTGAATCGTTGTGAGTGTGATCAGTGATCAGGCAACTAACTGGGTTATCTATCCTGTGTGAGACACACATACACACATATACACACAGAAATAGAGAGATTTAACTGTATCTACTGAATTAAAAATGATCTATGTTACAAAATCTCTCCCTGATGCCCATTTCTCTACTCTTCCCATGATAATTTTTTTTAAATAAATAATAATCTGGAGCATAATATTCTAACCTAATTGTAGCCCCAAAGTTGAGTGATCCAAAGTGTCTACCATTCACATAAGAGGTAGAGAGAAGCAGTAAGACCTTGTTGACATCACTTTATCCAAGAAGTAGGAAGGAGGAGAAGAGGGAACAATATGCCAAATGCTTGCACTGAACTTTCTAGAACTGGCAACTGGGGGGTCATGATTCTGGAGAACATGCAAATTCTTCCAGTGCACGGAGCCATTGGCAATTTTGATACAACTTTTTTGTACTATTGTATAGAAAGCAAAGGCTTCTTTTTGTTTCATTTTCTATAACTGAAAACCAAACCCTCTGTGAAAAGCTGCATCCCTTGAAAACATTTATTATTATTATTTTATCCAGCATAATGAAAACATTGTACGAAACAAAAGAGCATTAATTTTAGAGGTGAAGGAAAGTGCTTAATTCAGTGGTCATGTCTCCTTGGTTCGTGTAATTCACAGTCTTTGGAACAGGCTTAGGACACCAGTTAGTAGTTAGTAAAATATTTCAGAGACTGATTTGCATTTAAAAACTGCCTCACTCAGTTTCAGCCATTACCTAATCAACTATCTGATCAAAACAGTAATTAAGGGCATGTTTAGAATTTATTTACAATGCTCTGGGTTTTTTAATGTTTTTATTTTTGTAATGTATTGAGAAGTTTTTGTAAACTCATCAAAAACATTGTGTATTAATAAATGACTGATGAACTAAGTATTAGGATTATTCACTTGCTGGGATTTTATAAGATCTTTAGACTCTGGATAGTAATCTATTTGTCAGTTAATATGAAAGATAATAATAATAAGAGCAGGAAGAAGAAACAGGAACAGGAGGAGGAAGAGGAGGAGGAGCAGGAGAAGAGAAAGAGAAATGAACAGCATAAACTATTGGAAATTTCAAGGCCTTTGGGGGCTTCAAAATTTGAATTTCTTCTAAGAATTTGTCCATTACTTCCAGATTGTCCATTTTATTGTCATATAGCTGCTTGTAGTAACCTCTGATGATCCTTTGTCTTTCTGCAGTGTCAGTTGTTACATCTCCTTTTTCATATCTAATTCTATTGATTTGAGTCTTCTCCCTTTTTTCTTGATGAGTCTAGCTAATGGTTTATAAAATTTGTTTATCTTCTCAAAGAATCAACTTTTGGTTTAATTGATCTTTGTTATTGTTTCCTTAATTTCTTTTTCATTTACTTCTGATCTGATCTTTATGAGTTCTTTCCTTCTGCTAACTCTGGTTTTTTTTTTGTTCTTGTTCCTATTTCTCTAACTGCTTTAGGTGTAAGGTTAGGTTGTTTATTTGAGATGTTTCTTGAGATAGTATTGCATTGCTATAAACTTCCCTCTTAGAACTGCTTTTGCTGCATCCCATAGGTTTTGGGTTGTTGTGTTTCCATTGTCATTTGTTTAAAGGTAGTTTTTGATTTCCTCTTTGATTTCTTCAGTGATCTCTTGCTTATTTAGTAGTGTATTGCTTAGCTTCCATGTGTTTGTAATTTTTACAGATTTTTTTCCTGTAATTGATATCTAGTCTCATAGTGTTGTGGTTGGAAAAGATACTTGATAAGATTTCAATTTTCTTAAATTAGCCAAGGCTTGATTTGTGACCCAAGATGTGATCTATCCTGGAGAATGTTCCATGAGCACTTGAGAAGAAAGTGTAATCTAATGTTTTGGATGGAATATCTTATAAATATCAATTAAGTCCATATTGTTTAATGTATCATTTAAAGCTTGTGTTTCCTTATTTATTTTCATTTTGGATGATCAGTCCATTGGTGAAAATGAGGTGTTAAAGTCCCCTACTATGATTGTGTCACTGTTGATTTCCCCTTTCGTGGCTATTAACATTTGTCTTATGTACTGAGGTGCTCTTATGTTGGGTGCATAAATATTTATAATTATAACTTCTTCTTGGATTGATCCCTTGATCATTATGTAGTGTACTTCTTTATTCTGTATTTTAAAATCTATTTTTTTGCTATAATCTTTATTTTAAAATCTATTTTGTCTGATGAGGATTGCTACTCCATGAAGAAATAGAAAATATAAACAGAACAATCACAAGCACTGAAATTGAGACTGTGATTAAAAATCTTCCAACAAACAAAAACCCAGGACCAGATGGCTTCACAGGATAATTCTATCAAACATTTAGAGAAGAGCTAACACTCATCCTTCTCAAACACTTCCAAAGTATAACAGAGAGATGAACACTCCCCAACTAATTCTATGAGGCCACTACCCTGATACCCAACCCAGACAAACATGTCACAAAAAAGAAAACTGCAGGCCAATATCTGGTGAACATAGATGCAGAAATCCTCAACAAAATACTAACAAACAGAATCCAACAGCACACTAAAAGATTCAGACATCATGATCAAGTGAGGTTTATCCCAGGAATGCAATGATTCTTCAATATATGCAAATCAATCAATGTGATACACCATATTAATACATTGAGGGAGAAAAACGATATGATCATCTCAATAGATGCAGAAAAAGCACGTGACAAAAGTTAACACCCATTTATGGTAAAAACTCTCCAGAATGTTGGCATAAAGGGAACTTACCTCAACATAATAAAGGCCATATATAACAAAACCACAGCCAACATCATTCTCAATGGTGAAAAACAAAAATCATTTCCTCTAAGATCAGGAACAAGACAAGGTTGCTCACTCTCACCACTATTATTCAACATAGTTTTGGAAGTTTTAACCACAGCAATCAGAGAAGAGAAAGAAATAAAAAGAATCCAAATCAGAAAAGAAGTAAAGCTGTCACTGTTTGCAGATGACGTGATACTATACATAGAGAACCCTAAAGATTTTACCAGAAAACTACTAGATCTAATCAATTAATTTGGTAAGGTAACAGGATACAAAATTAATGCACAGAAATCTCTTGCATTCCTATATACTAATGATCAAAAATATGAAAGAGAAATTAAGGTAACACTTCCATTTACCTTTCAAACAAAAGAATAAAATACTCAGGAATAAACCTACCTAAAGTGACAAAAGACTTGTATGCAGAAAACAATAAGACACTGATGAAATAAATTAAATATGATATAAACAGATAGGGAGATATACCGTGTTCTTGAATTGGAAGAATCAACATTGTGAAAATGACTATACTACCCAAAGCAATCTACAGACTCAGTGCAATCCTTATCAAACTACCAAAAGCATTTGTCACAGAACTAGAATGAAAAGTTTCACAATTTGTATGAAAACACAAAAGACTCTGAATAGCCAAAGCAATCTTGAGAAAGAAAAACAGAGCTGGAAGAATCAGGCTCCCTGATTTCAGACTATACTACAAATCTACAGTAATCAAGACAGTATGGTACTGGCAAAAAAACAGAAATATAGATCAATGGAATAGGATAGAAAGCCCAAAGATAAACCCACACACATATGATCACCTTATCTTTGACAAAGCAAGAAAGAATATACAGTGGAGAAAAGACAGCCTTTTCAATAAGTGGTGCTGGGAAAACTGGACAGCTACATGTGAAAGAATGAAATTAGAACACTCCCTGACACCATACACAAAAATAAACTCTAAATGGATTAAAGACCTAAATGTAAGGGGAGACACTATAAAACTCTTAGAGGAAAACATATGCAGAACACTCTATGATATAAATCACAGCAAGATCCTTTTGACCCACCTCCTAGAGAAATGGAAATAAAAACAAACAAATGGGATCTAATGAAACTTAAAAGCTTTTGCACAGCAAAGGAAACCATAAACAAGAGGAAAAGACAACCCTCAGAATGGGAGAAAATATTTGCAAATGAAGCAACTGACAAAGGATTAATCTCCAAAATTTACAAGCAGCTCATGCAGCTCCATATCAAAAAAACAAAGAACCCAATCTGAAAATGGGCAGAAGGCCTAAATAAGCATTTCTCCAAAGAAAATATACAGATTGCCAACAAACACATGAAAGGATGCTCAACATCACTAATCATTAGAGAAATGCAAATCAAAACTACAGTGAGGTATCACCTCACACCAGTCAGAATGGCCATCATCAAAAAATCTACAAAAAATAAATGCTGGAGAGGGTGTGGAGAAAAGGGAACCCTCTTGCACTATTGGTGGGAATGTAAATTGATACAGTCACTATGGAGAACAGTATGCAGGTTCCTTAAAAAGCTAAAAATAGAACCACCGCATGACCCAGAAATTCCACTTCTGAGCATATACCCTGAGAAAACCATAACTCAAAAAGATTCATGTACCACAATTTTCATTTCAGCTCTATTTACAATAGCCAGGATGTGGAAGCAACCTCAGTGTCCAGCAACAGATGAATGGATAAAGAAAATGTGGCCCAGATACACCATGGAGTATTATGCAGCCATAAAAAGAAACAAAATTGGGCTTCCCTGGTGGCACAGTTGTTGAGAGTCTGCCTGCCGATGCAGAGGACACGGGTTCGTTCCCCGGTCCAGGAAGATCCCACATGCCATGGAGCAGCTAGGCCCATGAGCCATGGTCACTGAGCCTGCACGTCCTGAGCCTGTGCTCTGCAATGGGATAGGCCACAACAGTGAGAGGACCACATACCACAAAAAAAAAGAAACAAAATTGAGTTATTTGTAGTGAGGTAGATGGACCTGGAGTCTGTCATACAGAGTGAAGTAAGTTAGAAAGAGAAAAACAAATACCATATGCTAACACATATATATGGAATCTAAGAAAAAAAAAAAAAGGTTCTGAAGAAACTAGGGTCAGGACAGGAATAAAGATGCAGAAGTAGAGAATGGACTTGAGGACATGGGGAATGGGAAGGGTAAGCTGGAAAGAAGTGAGAGTGTCATGGACATATGTGCACTACCAAATGTAAAATAGATAGCTAGCAGGAAGCAGCTGCATAGCACAGGGAGATCAGTTCTGTGCTTTGTGACCACCTAGAAGGGTGGGATAGGGAGGGTGGGAGGGAGATGCAAGAAGGAGGATATATGGGGATACATGTATATGTATAGGTGATTTACTTTGTTATAAAGCAGAAACTAACACACCATTGTAAAACAATTATACTCCAATAAAGGTGTTAAAAAAACAAATTTGAATCTTTAGATTTTCACTTCTCAGCTATACCAGTTTAGAAAAAAACAACTCTACACTACCGAATGTAAAATAGCTATAGCTATTGGGAAGCAGCCACATAGCATAAGGAGATCAGCTCGATGTTTTGTGACCACCTAGAGGGGTGGGATAGGGAGGGTGGGAGGGAGGCTCAAGAGGGAGAGGATATGAATGAATGTATACATATAACTGATTCACTTTGTTATACAACAGAAACTAACACACTATTGTAAAGCAATTATACTCCAATAAAGGTGTTAAAAAAAAAAGAAAGAAAAGAAAAAAACAACTAAAATTTTACAGCTTTAGATTCATCATCTTCTTAAATGGTGGAAATAATTTCCCTCCCATCCTTTTTACAGTCACCAAGACATGGAAGCAACATAAATGTCCATCAACAGATGAATGGATAAAGGAGTGATAAATATATACCATGGAATACTACGCAGCCATGAAAAAGAATGAAATAATAACTTTTGCAGCAGCATGGATGGAACTAGAGTTTATTATACTAAGTGAAGTAAGCCAGACAGAGAAATACAAACATCCTATGATATCACTTATATCTAATCTAAAAAAAAAGAGATCCAAATGAACTTTTATACAAAACAGAAACATACCCACAGACAAAGAAAACAAACTTATGTTTACCAAAGGCTAAAGCGGGGGGAGATAAATTAGGAGTTTGGGATTAACACATACACTCTACTATATATAAAATAGATAACCAACAAGGACCTCCTGTATAGCACAGGGAACTATACTAAATATTTTGGAATACCCTATAAGGAAGAAGAATCTTAAAAAAAATTTTATGTACATATATAATTATATATATATGTGTATATATAATTATATATACACATATATATGTATATATATATATACATATATGTATTTACACATATATATATATAACTGAATCACTCTGCTGTATACCTGAAACAATCACATTGTAAATCAACTATATTTCAATTAAAAAAAAAAAAGAGAATCGTGGTGAAAAATAAATTTAAAAAAATAAAATGAGGGAAATAATTTCCCTGCTATCCTTACACTGTATTAACCTATATCAAAATGCCTGGAAATTTTAACTGACTATTTATATACAGACATTTAGTAATGTGGTTCATCTCAATATAATGAGGATTATGAACATAATACATATACTAAACATAGTGAATAAAAACCAAACCAAAACAAGGTAGTGATGTGAGGGATGTGAGAAAATAAACAAAGTTATGACCTGGTTCTTGTCCTAGTGTTTATTTCTGAAATACAAATGCAAGCAGTATGAGAAAGTTTAAAAGGCTCCTTCCCCCAAAGCTGGTAACCGGCTGGCTTGTTACAGCAGCTGACAGCTTCTAGTACACACAAAAAGAGTACGTGTCATGGGAAATTAGACGTGTGCAGTATTTTAATGTTAAGAATTTGCATGCTGTAGACCTTGGCACTAACGTCAAGCATAGAGACACTTGAAAGGGCTTGTGTTGAATATGGAATTGTGTTTCCATAGTTTCCCTTAGACACATCATTTCTTCCTTGTCTGACTTTGCTAATTGTCTCCTTCTATAAAAATTTGTTTTTTTTAAAGATGTAGACATTCTGAGAAAAGTATCATTACCAATAGCAGTATTGCTGTATTTCTAAGTTTTTGCAATTTGCGAATGTCTGTTTTTTTGTGAGGAAGGCAAGCTTGTCACCTCTGCATGTGTAAATATCCAGACAGGCAACCTCCCTCTCAAATGTGTCTTCATATGTGTTGCCATTGGTTTTTCAGAGATATTTGCGAGGTGGCTCTCCTTCCATGTTCACAGAAATTCAGAAGATAAAGCCAAACTTCTGCTTTCAAGGGCCCAGAGTATTCATCAGTTTGTTCATATGTATTTGTGAGTTCTTGTGTGAGGCTTTTTAACTATATAATTACAATAATCGACCAGCTTGAATCAGTCTGACCTTGGACTTGTGCCTGAAATATCTAACTTCTCCTTCTAACAACATCATTCAGGAAAGGGTCCTGCTTGTCCTTTGCTATTGCCAGGTGGGGCTTTAGCCGTGCTGACTATAATGTATGTGTTGGTCAGGGCTGGCCATAGTGCATCCTTCTCTGGAAAACTCCTGAAGGAAGTTTTAACTTTGTCTGTAATACAAATGAGACTCCTCTATGTAATTCAAGGACATTAATAAACACCAATAAGTAAGAGATTCTAAGCTTGTTCATTTTGATCCAAAGGCCATCAAATGCCCAGCAAGTTTATACTCCTGCAGGACTAGAGGCATTGCAGCTGTCAAGTTCAGGATTGGAGAAGAGTTTCTGTTCTTCTCAGCCTTGTTGAGGACCTCTAGAAATGTTCTTCTTTTATAGTTTCCTCTCTGTCCCACTCCCCTTGGCTTTTGCAGTTCTCTCTCTTGAGATGTACAAAGTTCTTACAGCAAGTGGTAAATTCAGTACTGCTCTTCCAAGGTGCCTCTTTCTCTCAACACTTTCTTAATTTTAAACCTTCCCCCATCCCAATGTCACATGGCCTTGATACATCCAAGCACAAACAAGCATGTGACTGTGCTGTGAATCTTCTCTTTATTTACCCCACTGCTCTCCACACCACACTAGCTTGCCCTGTTTCCAGACAAGCTGAGCGGTTTGAACTGCATCCGTGAGTTCCCTTCCCTGTAGCTTCCCATGAGTTCATCCAAGATGATGAGCTAGAGGGTCAACCAACAGAGACGTGGAAGGAAGTCGCAGAGCAAGGCTGGAGTATTCTTCCATGTGTTTCCATGGCTAGATGTGTTCTGAAGTGAGGGACATAGATCCAGAGAGCTGGCCCATTACACGCCATCCTTTATCTGATTTCTATTACCTGCCTTCCATTGGTTCTGTAACCCTTGCAGATGGGAAGCAACACCATCTGTTCTCAGCTTTGGAAACTGCATCATCTCTGTGATTCCCTGAAATCTACTTATACCATTAGAAATAACCTTTAATTAAATCCTCTCAAATTATCTCATTTTGAGTGGGTCTTCAGTTTCTTTCTGGGGCTCTGGGGATACAGGGGCCCTTGAGGTTAGGCCCAGCTAAACTTCAGAATTTTTGATTACAGTATTTGATTTCAGCTGGACCTTAATGTCAGCTGGACTGTGAGTAAACAATATTTAATTTACCCTGAAGTTCATTCACTTATTCACTTATTGTTTCATTCATTCTTTTCTAACTCCAGTCCCTCTTCTAGCAATGAACCAAACAGACCCAGATACTTGTATCATGGGGCTTATGTCCTCATGGAATAAACAGACAAAAACAAATAAAAACGTATATATATATATATATATATGTATATATATATATATATATATATATACATATATATATATATATATATATAGTGGTGAGAAGTATTTTGGCAAATATCAAACAGTATAAGGAAAGCAGGGGAGTGCAAATTTAGGGCAGTTACAGTTTTGGGTAGGGTGGTTAGGGGAGGCCTCTCTCTGATGACATTGTCCTGGAGAGAATGAGTGATGAACCTTGGTTAGACTTAAGAAAGAGATATCTAGGCAAAGGATACAATGAGTGCAAAGACCCAGAGATGAGGGCTGACCCAGCAGTCCCTACACATGGGGGAGGATTAGAGAGAGGAGGATGGTTAGCAGGGTTAGTGGGGAAATGTTGGGTCATGTCAAGGGAATACCTCTAGGCCACTGTGCTGTCTTGGCTTTCACTTGGAGTGACAAAAGTAGCTAGGGTAGGTTTGTGTGGGGAATTGGCATGTTATGATTCACCTTTTGCAAAGATTACTCTGGTTGCTTTGTGGAAAATGGATTTTAGAGAAGCAGAGAGACCATTTGGATCCGATTGTAGTAATATGGTTGGTGACCTAGGCCAGTGTAGTTATACCTCTGCTGGAGAGATGCTTAACAAACTTCTTCCTCTTCCTGAGCACAAGACTCAAACTTACCTCCCAGCTACTTTGCGTCTAAGTGGGGCCATTCAACTTGCTCATACCAGTGTGAGTATAAGCATCATGTCAATTCTGGTCCAAGGAGATTGGAGAGAATGTCTCTTTTCCGTGTCTTTTTTCTCTCATCTCCTGACTGTTGTTTTGATGTTGATGCCTAAGGCAATATTGTGACCCACATCTTGGAAGACATTGCAGGTGGTGTCAGACTGGGTCCCGACAAGACTGTATGGAGGAGAGCATTCCCTTCTCCCCATCTACCCACATCAACCCTAACGAACCGTGCCGTGAAAAATAAACCTCCGTCATGGTTTATTTGTTATGGAGGTTTATTTGTGAGGTTTATTTGTTATGCAGTCTAGCATTACTTATCCTGACTAATACTGACATTGGCACCTTGAAGTAGAGTGCTAATGAAATAAAAACTTGTAATTCATGGCCTTGGCTTGGCAATTCGGCAGTGAGCTTTGAATAAGCACCATCTGAGGGTGAAAGACACTGGTCCACATCACACAGTAGCAAATCACGAGCTGAGTCAGCAGTTCTGGAGGAAGTGCTTGAAATCAATGTGTTTGTGTGACTACTGACCAACTTGCAAGGACAAATGGGAGAAAATGGAGTGAAAAAAATGTGGGACCTTAATGGGTTGGGAAAGCCAAGTATTTCTAGATCTTAAACAGTTGGGAAAATGGTTGAAAAAACTCATAGGCAACCAAGGTCCATTTAAGCTCAGCCATAAACTGAAAACCAGATTTAAAATGTGACTTCGTATTCAGACCAGGTAGTTTTGAGGTGTGGTCACCCAGTTGAGACAGAGGCATGGGTGTGAGGAAGCAGAGAAATAGAACTGACTTGGGGACTTTGTCTAGGAAAGAATTTTAGGTGGAATTACAGAAACATGGAAGTGACTAGAAGCTAATAACAGCACACTCTGTTATATGGAAGCTCATAATTTTGGAAGATTTCATTCCAATCCTCCATGCAAAATTGGATTCTACTGTGCCAGTGCTCCAAATCCTTTCCCCCCCCTTTTCCCTTTCACCTTTTATACATCTTCAATTGCTTCCCCCCGCAAAATACAGGGGTGCATTGTGATGGACACGACAGAAGGGATTTTCAATTCCTTACCCTTTTCTTTATTAACCTCCAAATAGAAGTTTTCAGAATTATAGGTTAAAAAAATGTGGCATATAAGAACTTCCAGATTTCACTAGAGAGGGTCTGGCAAAATTAACTAAAGATATATTTTGTCATGATTATATCATATATTAATAAATACAGTCTCGTTTCATATCTCCTGTAATATTTCATTTTTCATGTTTCTAGTCCTCAATTTACTTATTTAAGAAAATAGGGATAGTAATACCTGTTTTATAATCTTGTGAGCAGTAGGTAAAATATTGCAGATAGAGCAACTAAAGACAATCAAAAGATAGTAGTTTCATATTCCCTTGTTTCTCTTCTTCATATAAAAAGGGTTATTGAAGCATAAAATAAAATGCACATACTGTAAATTGCGTCTACAATGTGATACATTTTGACATATGTATACCACTGTAAAATATCATAACAATCAAGAGTTATAAACATTTCCATCATCAACAGAAATTCCTCATGCCTCTTTCTTATCTCTCTCTCCTGCTTCCCCTTGCCCAAAACCCTCCTCCTGACCCCAGGAAACCACTGATATCCTTCTGTCACTTTAAATTAGTTTGCATTTCCTAGAATTTCATATAGATGGAATCATATGGCATTCATACTTATTTCTCTAGCTTCGTTCACTCAGCAATTTTTGTGTGTGTGAAATCCATTCATGCTGTAACATGGCATCCTTATGCATTACTAAGTTAGTACTATTCTGTGACATAAATATACCAGAATTTGTTTATCCATTCTCCTGTTGAGGTACATTTGAGATGTTTCCAGTTTGGGGTTATTAAATTAAGCTGCTGTGAACATTCATGTAGAAGTCATCATGTAGATGTATGCATTTTTGTCTTAGATAAATATTTAGGAGTAGAAGTACTTGTTCATATGTTAGGTATATGATTAATTTTTTAGCAAACTGCCAAACCGTTTGCCAAAGTCAATGTACATTTCACATTCCCACCGGCAGTTCATGAGAGTTCCAGTTCCTCCACATACCCACCCAAAACTTATAAGGCTACTCTGAGCCATTCGAATGTGTGGGTAATGATATCTCACTGTGGTTTTAATTTGTATTAACATAATGATTGATAATGTTCAGGATTATTTTGTGTACTTACTTGCTATCTGTATATCTTCTCTGATGAAATGTTCAAATCATTTACTAATTTTCAACTGTTTTTTTTCCCCAAATGTTGAGTTTTGAGAGTTCTTCAGATATTCTAGATACAGATTCTCTATCAGATATATGATTTGCAAATATAGTCTCCAAGTATGAGCCATGACTTTAATTCTCTTAATAGTATTTTCCTAAAATTCAACATTTAAAACTTTTATGAAATCCAATTTATGAATGTGCTCTTTTATGGATCATGTATTTGGTGTTTGAAATAAGAAATTTTGCCAAATCCTAGGTCACAGAGGTTTTTGTCCTGTGTTTTCTTCTGAAAGTTTTAGAATTTTAGATTTTACATTTAGGTCTATAATACAGTTGAATTAGTTGTTGTACATGGTGCATGGTGTGGTCTGCGTTTCATTTTGTGTGTGTGTGTGTGTGTGTGTGTGTGTGTGTGTGTGTGTGTAAGTGTACATGGATAGCTAAAATTTCCAGCACTTGTTAAAATGGTTGTACTCTCTCCATTGAATTATTTTTGCTCTTCTGTTAAATATCATTTAACCATACATAGTTTGGGTTTATTTATGTATTACTTATTTTGTTCCATGGATCTTTTTATCTATATAGATCATTATCACATTGTGATTACTGTTCCTTTATAATAAATTGTGAAGTTAGATGTTATCTTTATTTTTTACTCTTGCTAAAACTAAGGCTTTGGCATTTTCCATATTAATTTCAGAATCAGTTTGTCAATTTCTATAAAAATATGCAGATTTTATGAAATGTAAGATTAATTTGGGGAAAATTTACATCTGAGAAATATTATATCTCGTTTTTTATTTTGTATAGTCTTTTTAATTACCCTCCACAAATTTCTGTAATTTTTAGTGTAGAGGTCTTGCACATATCCTAAGTATTTCATATGTGTTGTTGATATTGTATGTCATATTGCTGATTTGAATTTGTGATCGTTCAACACTAGAAGAAATGAAACTGATCTTTGAAATATATTCATCTTATCTCCTACAGCTCTTCCAAACTTACTTGTTAGACTTAGCATGTTTTCTTGTAGATTCCATCAGATGTTTTACACAAGTGATGGTGCTGTTTGTAAGTAAAGACAGTTTTGCTTCATCCTAAACTTATTTATTTTTTTTAATGGTAAGAACATTTATTTAGTTATTTATTAACATCTTTATTGGAGAATAATTGCTTTACAATGGTATGTTAGTTTCTGCTTTATAACAAAGTGAACCAGCTATATACATACATACATACCCATATCTCCTTCCTCCTGTGTCTCCCTCCCACCCTCCCTATCCCACCCCTCTAGGTGGACACAAATCGCTGAGTTGATCTCCCTGTGCTATGCAGCTGCTTCCCACTAGCTATCTATTTTACATTTGGTAGTATGTATATGTCCATGCCACTCTCTCACTTCATCCCAGCTTACCCTTCCCCCTCTAAGTGTCCTCAAGTCCATTCTCTATGTCTGCATCTTATTCCAGTCCTGCCCCTAGGTTCTTCAGAACCACTTTTTAAAAATTGTTTTTTTTTAGATTCCATATATATGTGTTAGCATATGGTATTTGTTTTTCACATTCTGACTTACTTCACACTATATGACAGTCTCTACGTCCATCCACCTCACTACAAATAACTCAATTTCGTTTCTTCTTATGGCTGAGTAATATTCCACTGTATATATGTGCCACATCTTTATCCATTCATCTGTCGATGGACAGTTAGGTTGCTTCCATGTCCTGGTTATTGTAAATAGAGCTACAATGAACATTGTGGTACATGACTGTTTTTGAGTTATGGTTTCCTCAGGGTATACACCCAGTAGTGGGATTGCTGGGTCGTATGGTAGTTCTATTTTTAGTTTTTTAAGGAACCTCCATACTGTTCTCCATAGTGGCTGTATCAATTTACATTCTCACCAACAGTGCAACAGGGTTCCCTTTTCACCAAACCCTCTGCAGCATTTATTGTTTGTAGATATTTTTTTGATGATTGCCATTCTGACCAGTCTGAGGTGATATCTCATTGTAGTTTTGATTTGCATTTCTCTAATGATTAGTGATGTTGAGCATGCTTTCATTTGTTTCTTGGCCATCTTATATCTACTTTGGAGAAATGCCTATTTATGTCTTCTGCCCATTTTTGGGTTGTTTGGATTGGGTTGTTTGTCTTTTTTGATACTGAGCTATATGAGCTGCTTGTAAATTTTGGAGATTAATCCTTTGTCAGTTGCTTCATTTGCAACTATTTTCTCCTATTTTGAGGGTTATCTTTTCGTCTTGTTTATAGTTTCCTCTGTTGTGCAAAAACTTTTAAGTTTCCTTAGGTCCTATTTGTTTATTTTTTTTTTTATTTCTATTTCTCTAGGAGGTGGGTCAAAAAATATCATGCTGTGATTTATATCATAGAGTGTTCTGCCTATGTTTTCCTCTAAAAGTTTTATAGTGTATGGCCTTACATTTAGGTCTTGAGTCTATTTTGAGTTTATTGTGTATAGTGTAGGGAGTGTTCTAATTTCATTCTTTAACATGTAGCTGTCTAGTTTTCCCAGCACCACTTGTCAAAGAGACTCCCTTTTCTCCATCGTATATTCTTGCCTCCTTTATCAAACATAAGGTGCCCATATGTGTGTGGGTTTATCTCTGGGCTTTCTATCCTGTTCCATTGACCTATATTTCTGTTTTTGTGCCAGTAGAATAATGTCTTGATCACCATAGCTTTGTAGCATAGTCTGAAGTCAAGGAGCCTGATTCCTCCAGCTCCTTTTTTCTTTCTCAAGATTGCTTTGGCAATTAGGGATATTTTTTTGTTTCCATACAAATTGTGAATTTTTTTTTCTTCTAGTTCTGTGAAAAATGTCATTGGTAGTTTGACAGGGATTGCATTGAATCTTTAGATTGCTTTGGGTAGTATAGTCATTTTCACAATGTTGCTTCTTCCAACCCCAAACATGGTATATCTCTCCATCTGTTTGTAACATCTTTAATTTCTTTCATCAGGGTCTTATATTTTTCTTCATACAGGACTTTTGTCTCCTTAGGTAAGTTTATTCCTGGGTATTTTATTCTTTTTATTGCAATAGAAATGAGAGTGTTTCCTTAATTTCTCTTTCAGAATTTTCATCACTAGTGTATAGGAATGCAGGAGATTTCTGTGCATTAATTTTGTATCCTGCTACTTTACCAAGTTCATTGATTAGCTCTAGTAGTTTTCTGGTAACATCTTTAGGATTCTCTGTGTATAGTAACATATTAACTGCAAACAGTGACTGTCTTACTTCTTCTCTTCCAATTTGGATTCCTTTTATTTATTTTTCTTCTCTGATTGCTGTGGCTAAAACTTCCAAAACTAAGTTGAATAATAGTGGTGATAGTGATAAACCTCGTCTTATTCCTGACCTTAGTGGAAGTGGTTTCAGTTTTTCACCATTGAAAACCATGTTGGCTGTGGGTTTGTCATATATGGCCTTTATTATGTTGAGGTAAGTTCCCTCTATGCCTACTTTCTGGAGGGTTTTTTATCATAGATGGGTATTGAATTATGTCAAAGGCTTTTTCTGCATCTTTTGAGATGATCATATGTTTTTTTCTCCTTCAAATTCTTAATATGGTTTATCACATTGATTGATTTCTGTATATTGAAGAATCCTTGCATTCCTGGGATAAACCCCGCTTGAGCATGGTGTATGATCCTTTTAATGTGCTGTTGGATTATGTTTGCTAGTATTTTGTTGAGGATTTTTACATCTATGTTCATCTGTGATATTGGTCTGTAATTTTCTTTTTTTGTAGTATCTCTGTCTGCTTTTGGTATTAGGGTAATGGTGGCCTTGTAGGATAAGTTTGGGTGTGCTCTTTCCTTTTCAATTTTTTGGTAGAATTTGAGAAGGATGGGTGTTAGCGCTTCTCTAAATGTTTGAAAAAATTCACCTGTGAAGCCATCTGGTCCTCGACTTTTGTTTGTTGGAAGATTTTAAATCATGGTTTCAATTTCATTATTTGTGATTCATCTGTTCATATTTTCTATTTCTTCCTGATTCAGTCTTTGAAAGTTATACCTTTCTAAGAATTTGTCCATTTCTTCCAGGATGTCCATTTTATTGGCATAGAGTTGCTTGTAGTAGTCTCCTATGATGCTTTGTATTTCTGCAGTGTCTGTTGTAACTTTTCCTTTTTCATATCTAATTTTGTTGATTTCTAATTTTATTGATTTGAGTCCTCTCCCTCTTTTTCTTGAGGAGTCTGGCTAAAGCTTTATCAATTTTGTTTAACTTCTCAAAGAACCATCTTTTAGTTTTATTGATCTTTATAACTGTTTCCTTCATTTCTTTTTCATTTATTTCTAATCTGATATTTATGATCTTGCTTTCTGCTAACTTTGGGTTTTTTTTTCTTCTTCTTTCTCTAACTGCTTTAGATGTAAGGTTAGGTTGTTGATTTGAGATGTTTCTTGTTTATTGAGGTAGGATTGTATTGCTATAATCTTCCCTCTTAGAACTGCTTTTGCTGCATCCCATAGGTTTTGGATCATCAGGTTTTCATTTAATTTGTCTCTACATATTTTTTTGATTTCCTCTTTGATGTCTTCAGTGATCTCTCTTGGTTATTTAGTAGCATATTGTTTAGCCTCCATATGTTTGTGTACTTTACATTTTTTCCCTGTAATTGATTTCTAATGTCACAGCACTGTGGTCAGAAAAGATCCTTGATAGGATTTCAATTTTCTTAAGTTTACTGAGGTTTGATTTGTGACACAAGATGTGATCTCTCCTGGAGAATGTTCCATGTGCACTTGAGAAGAAAGTGTAATCTTTTTTATTTGAATGGAATGTCCTATAAGTATCAACTAAATCTCTGTGGTCTATTGTGTCATTTAAAGCTTGTGTTTCCTGTTTAATGTTCATTTTGGATGATCTGTCCATTGCTGTAAGTGAGGTGTTAAATTTCCCCACTATAATTGTGTTACTGTTGATTTCCTCTTTTATAGATGTTAGCAGTTGCCTTATGTATTGAGGTGCTCCTATGTTGGGTGCATATATACTTATAATTGTTATATCTTCATCTTAGATTGATCCCTTGATCATTATGTAGTGTCCTTCCTTGTCTCTTGTAATATTCTTTATTTTAAAGTCTATTTAATCTGATATGAGTATTACTACTCCAGCTTTCTTTTGATTTTCATTTTCATGGAATAACTTTTTCCATCCCATCACTTTCAGTTTATATGTGTCCCTAGGTCTGAAGTGGGTCTTTTGTAGACAGAATATGTATGGATCTTGTTTTTGTATCCATTCAGCCACTCTATATCTTTTGATTCAAGCATTTAATCCATTTACATTTAAGGTAGTTATTGATGTGTATGTTCTATATTACCATTTTCTTAATTGTTTTGGGTTTTTATTGTAAGTCTTTTCCTTCTCTTGTGTTTCCTGCCTAGAAAAGTTCCTTTACCATTTGTTGTAAAACTGGTTTGGTGGTGCTGGATTCTCTTATCTTTTGCTTCTCTGTAAAGGTTTTAATTTCTCTGTCAAATCTGAATGAGATCCTCGCTGGGTAGAGTAATCTTGGTTGTAGGTTTGTCCCTTTCATTACTTTAAATATGTCCTGACACTCTCTTCTGCCTTGCAGAGTGTCTGCTGAAAGATCAGCTGTTAACCTTACAGGGATTCTCTTGCATGTTGTTAGTTGCTTTTCCCTTGCTGCTTGTAATATTTTTTCCTTGTATTTAGTTTTTGATAGTTTGATTAATACGTGTCTTGGCGTGTTTCTCCTTGGATTTATCCTGTATGGGACTCTCTGTGCTTCCTGGTCTTGATTTACTATTTCCTTAATCATATTAGGGAAGTTTTCAACTATAATCACTTCAAATATTTCCTCAGTCCCTTTTTTTCTCTTCTTCTTCTGGGACATCTGTAATTCAAATGTTGGTGCATTTAATGTTGTCCCAGATGTGTCTGAGATTGTCCTCAATTATTTTCAGTATTTTTTCTTTATTCTGCTCTGGAAGAGTTATTTCCACTATTTTATCTTCCTGGTCACTTATCCGTTCTTCTACCTCAGTTATCCTGCTATTGATTCCTTCTCTAGAATTTTTAATTTCATTAATTGTGTTTTTCATCATTGTTTGCTCTTTAGTTCTTCTAGGTCCTTTTTAAACGTTTCTTGTATTTTCTCCATTATATTTCCAAGATTATCGATCATCTTTACTATCATTACTCTGAATTCTTTTTCAGGTAAACTTCCTATTTCCTCTTCATTTGTTTGGTCTGGTGGGTTTTTACCTTGCTCCTTCATCTGCTGTGTATTTCTCTGTCTTCTTATTTTGTTTAACTTACTGTGTTTGGGATCTCTGTTTCTCAGGCTGCAGGTTTGTAGTTTCTGTAGTTTTTGATGTCTGCTCCTAATGGGTAAGGTTGGTTCAGTGGGTTGTGTAGGTTTCCTGGTGTAGGGGACTGGTGCCTGTGTTCTGGTGAATGATACTGGATCTTGTCTCTCTGGTGGGCAGGACCATGTCCACTGGTGTGTTTTGGGGTGTTTCTGAACTTATTATGATTTTAGGCAGCCTCTCTGCTAATGGGTGGGTTTGTGCTTCTATCTTGCTAGCTTTTGGGCATAGGGTGTCCAGCACTGTATCTTGCTGGTCGTTGAGTGGAGCTGGCTCTAAGTGTTAAGATGGAGCTCTCTGGGAGAGCTTTTGCCACTTGATATTACATGGGGCTGGGAGGTCTCTGGTGGACGAATGTCCTGAAGTGGGCTCTTCCACCTCACATGCTCAGGCCTGAAACCCGTCCAGAGCACCAAGACCCTGTCAGCCACACAGCTCAGAAGAAAAGAGAGAAAAAGAATGAAAGAAAGGAAGGAAGGAAGGAAGGAAGGAAGGAAGAAAGAAAGAAAGAAAGAAAGAAAGAAAAATAAAATGTTATTAAAATAGAAAAAATATTATAAATGAAAAAGAATTAAAAACTAATAAAAAAGGGGAGAAAGAAAGAAGAGAGCAACCAAACCAAAAACAACACACCCACCATGATAACAAGCATTAAAAACTATACTAAAAACAAAACAAAGCAAAACGGACAGTCAGAGCCCTAGGACAAATGGCAAAAGCATAGCTATGCAGACAAAATCACACAAAGAAGCATACACATACACACTCACAAAAAGAGAAAAAGGAAAAAATATATGTATATATAAAATTAAAAAAGGAAGAGAGCAACCAAATCAATAAACTAATCTACCAAGTATAAATAGCTCTAAATACTAAACTAAGATAAACATAAAAACAGAAACAAATTAGATTCAGAAAGCAAACCCCAAGGGTTTGCTCCCAAAGTTAACTGTCTCAATTTTTGGATGACTTTTTGTCTGTTCAGTTATTCCACAGATGCAGTGTACATCAAGTTGATTGTGGAGATTTAATCCACTGCTCCTGAGGCTGCTGGGAGAAATTTCCCTTTCTCTTCTTTGTTCACACAGCTACTGGGGGTCATCTTTGGATTTGGCCTTTCCTCTGCATGTAGGTCATCTAAGGGCATCTGTTCTTTGCTCAGACAGGACGGGGTTAAAGTAGCAGCTGATTAGGTGGCTGTGGCTCACTCAGGCAGGTTGGATGGAGGGATATGGTATGTGGAGTGAGCCTGCAGTGGCAGAGGCCTGAGTGACGTTGCACCAGCCTAATGCACGCCATGGGTTCTCCTGGGGAAGTTGTTCCTGGATCACAGGACCCTGGCAGTGGTGGGCTGTACAGGCTTCCGGGAGGGCAGGTGTCAATACTGACCTGTGTTTGCTCACAGGCTTCTTGGTGGCTGCAGCAGCAGCCTTAGCATTCCATGCCCATCTCTGGTGTCTGTGCTGATAACCATGGCTCATGCCTGTCTTTGCAGCTCATTTAGGCGGTGCTCTGAATCCCCTCTCCTTGTGGACCCCAAAACAATGGTCTCTTACCTCTTAGGCAGTTCCAGACTTTTTTCCAGACTTCCTCCTAGCTAGCTGGGATGCACTAGTCCCCTTCAAGGTGTATTCATGTAGCCAATCCCAGTCCTGTCTCTGGTATCTGATCTCTGAAGCCTGAGACTCAGCTCCCAGACCCCACCCATCCCAGTGGGCGAGCAGACAAGCCTCTCAGGCTGGTGAATGCTGGTCACCACTGATCCTCTCTGCAGGACTCTCTCTGCATTGTCCTCTGCACCCCTGCTGCTGTGCTTTCCTCCATGGCTCTGAAACTTCCCCCTTGCCCACCCCCCATCCCTGCCAGTGAAGGAGCTTCCTAGCGTGTGGAAACTTTTCCTCCTTCACAACTCCCTCCCAGATGTGCAGGTCCCACCCCTATCCTTTTGTCTCTTGTTTTTTTCTTTTTTCTTTTGCCCTACCCAGGTACGTGGGGAGTTTCTTGCCTTTTGGGAAGTCTGAGGTGCCAGTGTTCAGTTGGTGTTCTATAGGAGTTGTTCCACATGTAGATGTAGTTTTGATGTATTTGTGGGGAGGAAGGTGATCTCCATGTCTTACTCCTCTGCTACCTTGAAGGTGTCCTACTTTATATATATATATATATATATATATATATATATATATATATATATATATATATATATATATCTTTATTCTTGCTTTATTGCACTGGCTAGAGCCTCCAGTGTATGACCAAATAAAACTGATAACTGACTTATTTTTTGGATGTATTTCCATATGATTCCATGTTGCTCCCTTTGCAGCTTATTAGCTACAACTCACTGGTTTCTTATTTCAGTGGTTGTGTTAACTTAGGACCACTTACCATCAAGTGATATTGTAACACTTCACAAATAGAGAAAAAATCTTGCAATAGTGTGCTTCTTTGTCCCCATCTCTGACCTTTGTGCTATTTTTCACAGGTTTCCCTTTACATGTTATGAATACCAATTTGTATTTTTATTTACTCATGTAATTACTATTTCCAGTGATCTCCATTTTTTTTGTTTTTATCCATAAATCTGTCTGCTTTCATTCCCTTTCGTCTGAATAGCATCCTTTACTTTTTTTTTTTTTTTTTTCAGTGCAGATGTGTCGGTGATTCTTAGTTCAACTTTTGTATATTTGAGAACATTTTTCAGGCATCTTTTTTTTCTGGTAAAGAATTCTATGTTTATAGGGTTTTTGTTTTACTTTGTATTTATTTTTGTTTTCTCTCAGTAATACAAAAAACATTGTTTATTGTCTTCTCATTTGCACTATTTCTGATGAGAAAACTATTTTCATCCTTATTTGTATTCCTCTGTATATAACCTGCCTTTCTGCAGCTGTCCTTATGTGTTTTGTTATGGTTGGTTTTGAGAAATTCGAATATGATGTGTCTTGGCATAATTTTCTTCATATTTCTTGTGCTTGGCTTTTGTTGATTTCTTGGATCCTTGGGCTTATCATTTTCATCAAATTCTTAAACTTTCAACCATCATTATTTTACATATTTTTCCTTCACTCACTTAAATTAAATATATAATAGGCCATTTGAAGTACCACAACACACTAATACTGTTTGTTTTTATTTTGTCTCACTCTTTCAACTGTGATAGTTTTTTGCCGTGTCTTCAAGTTTACTAAGCTTTTATTATGCAATATCTAATCTGCCATCAGTCCCAGATGGTATATATTTTATCTCACACATCTTAGTTTTCATCTCTAAAATTCAATGTTGCTCTTTTGTTGTATTGTCCCTGTCTTTGTCTTTACTTAACTTTTGAATACATGGGATACAGTTATAATAACTGTTTTAATGTCTTCATCTGAAAATTGTTTTTCCAGCTGTGTCAGTTATATGTGGCTTTTTATTGATTGATTTTTCTCCGTGTAATGGCTCACATTTTCCTGTTTCATTGCATGCCAGGTAATCTTTGATTGGATGCCAGACATTGTGAGTCTTACCTTGTTGGATGCTGGCTGTTTTGGGTATTCCTATAAATATTCTGGAGATTTATTCTCAAGCACGTTTACATTACTTGGCAAGAGTCTGAACCTTTGGCATCTTGCTTTTAAGATCTGTTATGTGAAATTGGAGCAATGCTCAGTCTAAGGCTAAGTACTCCCCTCTACTGAGGCATAAATTTTATGTGTATTCTACCCACTGTCCAGGAAACATGAGGGTTTCCAATCTGGTTGATGGTAACAGGCACTATCACTGGCCCTGTATAAACTAGGTTACTAGTCTATAATCCTTTCTAGTGTCTCTTTTCCCTGGTCCTGTGTAATTTCCACAAACACGAACAGATAAGTACTCAGAAGAGTATTCAAGGGTAACCCTCTTCAGATTTCCAGAGTTCTCTTTCTGTGCCCCTCTCTCCTGTACAGTACTCCATCCAGCAAAGTATCAATAGATCACCGAGTCTTATACTCTTGGCTTTATTTTCACAACTCAGGAAGTTTGCTAGGCTTTGAGTTCTTCCTTCCTGTGACTTGGCCTGAAAATTCTCTCAAGGCTTTTGAGAGAAATTTTAGGGCTCCAGTTTTTTCTCATCTCTCAGGGATTACTGTCTTTATTGTCTGATGATCAGTGTCTTAAAAACAAAACAAAACAAAACAAAACAAAAAAAAACAAAGCACCATTTCATAAATTTTGTCCTTTTTTTTTTTTTTTTCTGTTTCAGGCAGGAAGATACGCATGGTCTCTACTACTTCATTTTGATCAGAAGAAGAAATCACTTTTGTTACCTTGCTTCTTTTTTTAACAGCATTATTGAGGTGCATATACATATTATAAAATTCAAGTGTACAAACCAATGACTTTCAGTGACTTTACCAGGTGGTGCTACCATCACCATAAATCAGTTCTGAAAATTTTTATCCCCTGAATAAGATCCCTCTTGCCCATTTACAGTTAATCCCCATTCCTACCCAGCCACAGGAAACTGATAATTAAATTTCTGTCCCTATAAACTTGGCTTTCCTGAGCAGTTAATATAAATGAATTATCCACTGTGTGCTCTCATGTCTGACTTTTCTCACTTAGAATACTATTTTTCAGGTTCATTCATACACAACATGTGTTAGTAGTTCATTCCTTTTTAAAGCTGGATAATATCCTTTGGTATGGATATATCACAATTTTTCTATGCATTCACCAATTGATGTGCTTTAGACTGGTTCCATGGACTACTATAAATAATGCTGCTATAAACATTCACATGCAGGACTTTACTGGAAATATGTATTTCATTTCTCTTGGGTAAATACCAAGAAATCCTGTTGTTGAATGGTAGGGTAATACTATGCATACCTTTTTGAGGAACTGCCAAATTGTTTTTCAAAGTGGCTGTACTAATTTACATTCCCACCATTGATGGAAAGTTTTCCATTCTCCATATCTTTATTAACATTTATTATTATCTCTTTTATTTATTATAGCCACTCTAATGGGAGTGAAATATCTGATTGTGGTCTTAATTTGCATTCATATATCTTCTTTGTTGATGTGTTTATTCATATGTGTTGCCTACTATTTGATTAAATTGTTTTATTATTATTGAACTGTAAGTGTTCTATGTAAATTCTTGTTATGAGTCCTTTAATGGATAGTGGTTTTAAAAATATTTACTCCAAGGCTGTTGCTTGTTTTTTTTAACTTTTATAATGGTATCTTTTGTGTGTGTGTGTCTTTTTTTTTTTTTTTGTGGTACGCGGGCCTCTCACTGTTGTGGCCTCTCCCGTTGCGGAGCACAGGCTCCCGATGCGCAGGCTCAGCGGCCATGGCTCACGGGCTCAGCCGCTCCGCAGCATATGGGATCTTCCCGGACTGGGGCACGAACCCGTGTCCCCTGCATCGGCAGGCGGACTCCCAATCACTGCGCCACCAGGAAAGCCCCATAATGGTATCTTTTGAAGAGAAAAAGTTTTGAATTTTTATGCAGTCCAATTTATTTTTCTTTTATGGACCATGATTTTGATATTGTGTCTACAGAACGTTTTTTTTTAACCCAAAATCTTGAAGATTTTTGTCCTTTGTTTTCTTCTAAAAGCCTCATTTTAGTTCTTACATGTAACTCTATGATCCATTTTGAATTAATTTGTTTGTGGCACGTGAGGTGAGGGTTTAAGTTCACCTTTTCCCATGTAGATACTTAACTGCCCCAGCACAACTTGTTGAAGAAAATATTTGTCCTCATTGAAGACAGTTTTGTCAAAAAGAAATTGTAATATATGAATTTTTTTCTGGACTCTCATTTCCATTTCCTTCATCTACACTTCTAACCTATGCCAGTACCACAATCTCTTGATAATTATGGCTTTATAGTAAATTTTGAAATCAGTAAGCAAAAGTTCTCCAATTAAAATATTTTTTCAAATTAATTTGAGAATTGCCATACAATTTTCTTTTCTTTTTTTATTGAAGTACAGTTAATTTATAATATTATATTAATTTCAGTTTACAACACAGTGATTCAATATTTTCATATTTTATCCTCCATTTAAAATTATTACAAAATCATGGCCATATTTCCCTGTGTGGTACAATATACCCTTGTTGCCTATTTATTTTATACATAGTAGTTTGTATCTCTGAATCCCATACCCCATCTCACCCCTCCCCCATCTTAATGATAATTATTCTTCCAATCTATTGACATGGAATTCCTCTCCAATTATTGAGATCTTCTTTAATTTTTCTCAGCAAAATATTGTAATTTTCAGTGTATAGGTTTTTGCACTTTTAAAAATTGTTACCCAAGTTTAGTATTATTTTAATGTTATTGAAAATGGAAATGTATTCCTCAGTTTATTTTTGGATTTTTAACTGCTTGTATATAAAAATACAATATTTTGATATTGCTCTTATATACTCAGAACCTCACTATACTTGATTATTATTTTGAACAGTTGGTTTTTTTTTTGATGAGTTTACAATGGGATTATGTTGTGTACAAATAAATACAATTTTTCTAACTATGATCTCCTTTATTTATGTTATTTTCTTGCCTAACATCACATTGCATTATTATTTATATTTTTAATTGATTCTAACTTAATTTTCTTAAAATTTAAATTTATTCCCTCATCCTACTGGATTATGTGTTTCTCTTTTATTTTTCTAACATATTTCCAAATTCCAGTCGTCTAACATATGCCTATATACATTGAAATATAGACATTAAGAGTTAGAATTTATATGCGTTCGTCAAGAAATAGTGTGATTGGATAGCATTCCAAAATGAATATTTTAATTATTAAAAATATCTTAGGTTTATTTCCTTTGTGTCTTAAATCTGAATTAGAATATTTTATTGCCTCAAATTCTCCTCTCCTTTCCTCTCTTCTCTTCTCCTCTCTCTTTTCTTCATCACTCCATCCTTACCTCCCTCCCTCTATTTTCCTTTGCTCTTTTTGGTAGAAAACTGTGATGAGCTCTGGATGGAAGAAATCCACTTTCACATTCTATTTAGCTGTTGATTAATTTACATTACTGGGACTACAAAGACATGATGAACGTATTGCTGTCTTCCAGTTCTGAACCTCTGCCAGAGATAGCACTGTGAGCCTCTGGTGATCCTTTATTCAATAGGGTCTGTTTATAACTTCAGCAGAGGCTGTGTTTTCATTTTAAACTGGCTGAAATCTAATTTATTTGGAAGAATTAGGATACACTTTCCCTTTAGAACTGTCAGCCCACACATGGAATAAAATGGAGCTTGACAGCAGTTTCTGGGGTACCAGGAGGCGTAAAACCTGCTCTGGAAGTCGACGACTCTGGCATTCATTTTCAAAGAGTGTTTCAGAAGTTTATCAATTTGTTTCTAGTTAGGTAGTACCTCGATGTCAGTTTTCTCCTTTGAACAGTCTTCAGGGCTAGAATGCTGCTTTATTATGAATAATATGAATATGAGAAAAATAAATCTCATCACTAAGAAAGGACTTGGAATCCCATTTCGGGAGGGGTTTGGTAAAACCAGGTTTGAAAGGACTTTCAGAAAACTGAAAGAAGGTTGACCATTATAGCAGCTACTGGAAAAGTCTGGGAATAATCCACTGAAGTGCGGTTTTGTGTCATTGGCAAATCTCTTTCTGTTTATGGGTGAAAAAATAAATCCTTACCTGAGGTAATGTGTTATAAAAAGGAAAAGACTTTAAAAAGTGAAATAATCAGTACTTTCCAAAAGATTTCCCTGATGGATGAAAAGACAAGAAATGTGACAAGACATAGCAAGGAGAACACTTAAATGTCACTAAAAGGGGAATTTTGGGTTTGTTTTTTGTTTTGCCTTGTTTCATTTATTTTGTTCCCAATTTAATGGAGATAACATAACAGACAATGGTATAGCTACATTTGTTACTATGCACATAGGGTTACGCATTTTTATCTCACTCATAGAACTAGGATAAGACTGAAATGGTAAAAATATGGTCAAAATGATAAAGAAAACAGTACTCTGCAAGAAAGCAAAGAAAAGGTGAGGTAGGAGGGAATAATATAAACAACCATTACAAGACTGAAAATATATGCGTAAGAAAGATTTTGACAACAAAATCCCTTACCTTCCCAGCCAACCATACCTTTGTTTTTGTTTCAGTGCGTTAACTTAACATTTGTTTAATCTTTTTTATTTTATTTTATTTTGTGGTACGTGGGCCTCTCATTCTTGTGGCCTTTCCCGTTGCGGAGCACAGGCTCCGGACACACAGGCTCACGGGTCCAGCCGCTCCAAGGCATGTGGGATCTTCCCGGACCAGGGCACGAACCTGTGTCCCCTGCATCGGCAGGTGGACTCTCAACCACTGCACCACCAGGGAAGCCCTTGTTTGTCTTTTTTTAAGTTCAAAATTCCACAAAAGAACGGGTCTGTCATGTATTATTACTCAACATAGTAGCTGTAGCTCTTAGCCCAGCAAGTGGAGAGCTCATGACACTACACATCCATCCATGAGGACAGAACATGAACAATTGTTTTTGTACAGACATTAAAAGAATAGGATGCTATGAAACAGATTTAAAAATTGTCAGTCCCTCCCATGAAATATTTTTTAAAATTTATGTCAATGTCTCTGTTCTGCCTTGAATAAATCCTACAGGATGCGTGTTTTCTGAAGAAGTCCAGGGTGCATAGGCATATGTAGCCAGATATAAAGGGTGCATTACAGGTATTATAATCATACCAAAGGAATATTTGTGAATGTGCTAAAAGAAGTGGGCTGATTGTCCTTGAGCAGGAGAGCTGTCTGAGTCAGCTGGTTTTACCACCTGCTGCAGGTCATGCTGGTGGCTTCTACAAAAGCAGTGCCCTAACACATTGGCTTTACTTAGGGGGACAAGGACAGTGCTCAGAAATGTGAAGTTGAGATGGCTGGAAGTTTGCTACCCAACCAGGACCCCAGGGAATGGCAGTCAGGGGACCAACGTTTTCCCAGCTTTGTTTCTCCAGCTTTCTATCTCAGTCTATTGGGAACAGTCTTCAGGAACATCAGGAATAAGACAAGAGAGTGGTATTCTCATGCCTCTTCTGGAAACTCTCTGTTTGGTGTATGGAAAATGACTGACTCTTCATTTTTAATTTAATCAGGTACATTGACATGTAATTTTTGCACCCGTTTTATGTGTACAGTTTGATGAGTTTTGAAAATTGTCCATTCATGTAAGGTAACTATAAACAGGTAGTGAAATTCCTATCACCCCCAAAGTTCTCGTATTCCCCTTGGGAACCAATCTTAAAGCCCACTTCTAGGCCCAGAACATTACTATTCAGCTTTCTGGCATTGAAGATTAGTTTTCTCTGTTTCCGAATTTTACATAAATGGAAACAAATGGTATGCACTCTTTTGTTCCTTATTTTGTTCAAGGAAAACCTTCTGAAGAGCATCATCTTGTTGCATTTTTCAGTAGAACTTTTTTATTTTAATTGTTGAGGAGTACCCTGTGATATCAATATACCACATTTTGTTTATTGATTTACCTTTGGATGGTCATATGATTTTTTTTACATTTGGGGGCTGTTACAAATACTTTATTCATAATTTGTATTTCACTGATGATAAATAATATGGAACATCTTTTCAATTGCATGTCTACCCTGTATGCCTTCAATGGACAGGTATCTGTCCAAATATTTGTTCATTTTTCATTGGTTTGTTTTTCCCTTTTCTATTAGGGTGTGAGGATTTTTAAATATATTGTGAAGATATTTTATCTAATTTATATTTTGTAAATATTTCCCCATGGACAGACTTTTCTTTCCCTTAATAGTTCTTTGAACATGCAGGGTTTTTAAAATTTGGATAAAGTCCAATATATTAGTTTTTCTTAATGTGTTACAGTTTATGAAATGTTTAGGAAATCTTTGTCTTCCTTGAAACAGGGTTTCTCTTATTTTTTTCTCCTCAAAATCTTATAGTTCTAGTTGTTATGTTTAGTTTTATATATTCCATCTCATTGACTCCATCCATTTGATCTTGCAGTATCTTGTGTGGTAAGGTTCAGTATTTTTTTTTTTCTATATGAATAATCATTTTAAGAATCATCTCCTGAGAAAGCCCTCTGTTACTCATTGAGTTGTCTTGATAAGTTTGTTGGAAATCAACCGGACATACATGAGTGTGTCTGCTTCTGTATTCTCAATTCTGTCCCATTAAAGTATATTGACACTATATGACTCTGCTTACATCAATATCATAATGTCTTAGTTTCTGTAGCTTCAGGATAAATTTGGAAAACAGAGTAATTATTCAAAATGTATTCTTTTTAGGCCATATTCTTTGGCTTGAAGCCAATCACTGATTCATCTGGTTTTTCTATGTAGAGAAGTTGCATATTTCCTATGAGGATTTTAGCCACAAAATACTACATTGAATATAGCCTGTCCTCAAACAAAAACTATTAAATAGCAGTTATTCTTAACAGTCTCTCCTTCCATGTATTTATCCTGCTCCATATTCAACTGTTTTGTTCACTCAAGTAGTTTTTTTTTTTTTTTTTTTAATCTAGAGATTGTAGTCATTATATGTGAAGGGTCTATTTGATAGATGCTTATTTGGCTTTTACAGAAGCTCTTCTATTTGAGCTCAAAATAAACTAGAAAATATAGAATACTGAGGCGTAAGTATCTGCAAAACAATGGCATGTCTCACCAAGGGACTTAGACTATGAAAAATACATAATATTTATGCACAGATATATAATACCAATCGATGAATAAAGGAGATGCAAGTGACAAACATAAAAAAAGGAAGACTCATTCTTCACAGTTGTTGAGAACTCACTCTTTGCCGTGTGTTATACAAGATACTGGAGGATAAAAATTTGGGATGGCAATGTTTGACTGCAAAATTTCCAAAGCCTGTGGATATTTAGGCGAGGATTAGCAGTACAGGTGATTCCTGATCTAACAGAGCAGAGCATGAATACTAGAAAGCTACATGGAAAGAACATTCTTATGCATTCTAAGAATATTCTAGAGATGGAATACCCCAAATGTTTCCAAAGAATCACATAACTTAACAAATAATTATGGATCACTTAAGTGTAACAGATGCGGGATTAGACACTGGAAGATGGGGAAGAAATGAGAAATGCAAAGTCCTTGAACTGGAAGCCTAGCTTCTGGTGGTTCACTGGCAAACTTTGGTGTGTTCCTTGGTGTGTATATGTGTCACCCAGATCTCTCCCTCCATCTTCACCTGGTGTCCTGTCTGTGTGCATGCATGTCTGTGAACAAATTTCCTCTTTTTAAAAGGATACCAATTACAGAAGATTAGGACTGACTTACCCTAATGACCTCATTTTAATTAATTATATCTTCAAAAACCCTACCTCCAAATAAGGTCACATTCTAAGGTACACGCATTAGGTTTTCAACATAAATTTTAGAGGGAACACAATTCAACCTATAACAGCACCTAACTGTGTGTATTTCTTATTTCACTTTAAAGGTGAATTTTGAGCTGATTATCAAATAGAAATATATATTTTCTAAGAAGATAATTTTCTGCTTTGTTTTTTTTTTCAGGGTAGAGGTGGGGAGAGAGCAAAAGAGGGGAGGATAAATCTGAACAAAGATCAGAGAAGTTTCTAAAAAAAAGGGGAGCTCAAGGCTTCCCTGGTGGCACAGTGGTTGAGAGTCCAGCTGCCGATGCAGGGGACACGGGTTTGTGCCCCGGTCCGGGAGGATCCTGCATGCCGCCAAGTGACTGGGCCCGTGAGCCATGGTCGTTGAGCCTGCACACCCGGGGCCTGTGCTCCGCAACGGGGGAGGCCACAGCAGTGAGAGGCCCGCGTACTGCAAAAAAAAAAAAAATAAAAAATAAAAGAGCTCAGTGTCAACCAGAAAGAAAGAAGATGGATTCTAGAAATATTTTTGTTGTATTGATTTTTTCCTTTATTTTATTTTATTCACTCCAAAATATGACTTAATTCTTAAATGAAATTTTAAAACCCTACAGTAATAGAAAATAAGTCATCTGTAATCCTAATATTCAAACCTCTTCCTAGAAAATGGGACCTGGGGATACCTGACTTCTGGTGCCTGAAGCCTGTGATTCTGGTGCTTGGTTTCTCTCTGCTCTTCTTTTTTAAATTGCTTCAGCAAGTTTCTTGCATTCTTTTTTATGTAACCTGAAAATAAAATAGAGCCTTGTTTAAAAGAAGACTGATTACTTCAAGGTCTGTGTGAGATTGTTAGTTGTCCTTCTGCAGGCCTTCTGTGGTTCATCCAAGTGACATGTCAAGTGGCTGGGCTGGATTCTGAAAGGTCATGGGGAGATAGTATCAAGCCGTTTGTGGTTTTCTATGACTGTTTAGAACAAGTGTGAAATAGAAGATGCTACTGACCTCACTCTTCAGGGCTTGGTGGAAACAAATGGAAATAGTGGCATCGATAAACCAACACTACTTTAAATGAATATCCTTGATAAACTCTTCAGGCTTCTCTGATTTAAAAAAAATCGATAACCTCAACATTAAGCAAACTTATGCCTGTGACCATGTGGACGGACAATCCTGCTTTGTAACAGGTGAACACTGCATCATGTAGTTGTTGAAATATATGAGGGAATCAATATTCTTTGAATGGAACAAAGATATTGCAAGGAAATCACATCCCAGCAAACAAACACATGGCAAATTTTATTTTAGGTTTAGGTTGATAGTGTGTCAAGTTCATGGGAGAATTGCAAGGGACTGAAATGAGAGTTCATTTAAGTAGGAATCATCTGTTCCACCAAAATAAACTTCCTTTATTGGAGCTGGGGGACTCCTCAGTTATCACTTCTTTTTAAAAAGAAAAGTACTGCTACAGTTTTGTTTTGTTTTTTTTCCTGTGATGTTGTTTGTTTATTTATTATTTTATGTAACTTTTAAGGTTGTTTTTAATTTATAGTTATTACAAAATATTGGCTATATTCTTCATTTTGTAAAATATATCCTTGAGCTTGTCTTACACCCAATACTTTGTGTCTCTCACTCCCCCACTGGCAATCACTAGTTTGTTCTCTGTATCTGTGAGTCTGCTTCTTTTTGGTTATATTCACTGGGTTGTTGTATTTTTTAGATTCCACATATAGGTGATATCATACAGTATTTGTCTGTCTGACTTATTTTAATTAGCATAATGTCCTCTAAGTCCACTCATGTTGCCACAAATGGCAAAAGTTTGTTCTTTTTTACAGCTGAGTAGTATTCCACTGTACGGTTTTATATGTTGGCATATCTATAAGTTTTTTAGACATATATGTATATTTGAAGATTTCCATAAAGTACAATTACACACAGTAAACTAGATGCAGAGGGATGAGTTTCTGTCTTAGGGTGTCATAGCCTGGATCTGAGCCCCCAGAACAAATGCACCCAGCCTGACGTCCACAAACACTGTGGCTGGTGATACTTCTCAAGTCACTCACTCTAGTTCTCAGCCATCCAGTTTCTGCTGAATCTATAAGTTGTCATTTTCATGCCATCTTACATTTTCCTCAAATTTTAATAAATATGTACTGTCTAATAGATTCAAACATGACTACATAGCGGTATGCAATCACATCCCCTCCCCCATACTGGTCTCTCAAGTTCATCTTAGTTCAACTAAGAACCAAGCCGAGCTCATCCTCCTCCTCCCATGGGCCCATGTGGTCCTCCTCCTGGTGGCGGATGACATCACCACCCACCCAGCACCATCCTCATCTCCTTTGCCAGCAACCTGGGATTCATACTCTCGTCTTCATTTTCAGCCTTTCCTCTGATAACCAAGAACTGGTGATGTTACCTCATAAACACCTAAGACTTCTGTGTTTTCCCTGCCCTCTGTCTTAGGGCTGATCTTCACCATGTTCTTGGCCACAGAAGTGACCTTTTAACTGATTTCCCTGATTCTTATCTCCTCTTGCTGACTCCAACGGGAGAAAGCAAATCCCATCTTCACTCCACCACCACAGTGCTATCATTAAGTAAAACTCTGAGGAGGTCACACACAGGTTTGCATCCATCCAGCTTCTGACAGTGGTGTCAATAGGATCAAGTCCAAATCCCTACTGTGTCATAAGTCCCACCTGTCACTTGGGCTCACAGGCACATTTGCCTTATGGTCTGTCCTTCCTCACCTTGGGCCCCATGTGTAGCTTTGCTCAGTTACACAGCTGCCAGGATACATCTGTAATGCACCTGCAGTGACTCCCTTAAAGAAAGGCTAATCATCTCTAAATTCCCTGGTTCTACAGAGCCTGACACACAGTAAGGACTTGACAAATGTTTGTTTTTTTTAATTTAATTTTATTTTTTTAATTTATTTATTTTTGGCTGTGTTGGGTCTTCATTGCTGCACTCGGGCTTTCTCTAGTTGCGGTGAGTGGGGGGATACTCTTTGTTGCAGTGCCGGGCTTCTCATTGCAGTGGCTTCTCTTGTTGAGGAGCACAGGCTTTAAGTGTGAGGGCTTCAGTAGTTAAGGTACACATGCTCAGTAATTGTGGCTTGTGGGTTCTAGCAGCAGGCTCAGTAGTTGTGGCACAGGGGCTTAGTTGCTTCATGGCATGTGGGAATCTTCCTGGACCAGGGATTGAACCCATGTCCTCTGCTTTGGCAGGCAGATTCTTAATCACTGTGCCACCAGGGAAGTCCCTTGACAAATGTTTTAAGAGAACTACATCTTTTTACTAAAATTGATTGGATGAAAATAGAAAATGCAGCTCTAATACTTAGTAAATGATAAATAACTAAATGACATTGCCAGCATGACTTACCCTCGCTCTCTGAGTGGAACTCTTGGTATTTGAGACTGTGTGTAAGGGCAGAGATCGCCCTTACTACTGGCATGAAAATAAAGCTTTAGGTGAAGGAGATCTGAAAGGAGGCTATTTAAATATACTTTTATATTACTCAAACTTTTCCTCTTTATCTTTAGTCAGAAAGGAACCAGAGGTAGAGTTAAAAGGTCAAAACATAAAGACAAGCTCCTTTGACTTAACAACGTATAAATTATTCACAGTATGGAAGAGCAAAGCCAGGATGTCTAGGACTGTGGTTTTCATAACAATGATAAGGGTAAAAAATGAATACAAGTTTTGATAAATCAAGAGCTCTGTAATAACCAATAGACATGAAATTTTTAAAAATAAATGCCTATTGAGCTCAATTCCTTTAACACAGCGTTATTTTTATTTTCCAGTGCACAGTCCACAGACCCTGAAACCCCCCTCACTCCCTGAAACACACACACTTTAAGTCTCTAGCACAGACATCAAAAATGTTTCTGATCCAGGATCCCATGCAGGACCCGGCATCACATTTAGTCATCATGTCTCCTCAAGCTCCTTTTGGCTGTGATAGTTCCTCAGACTCCCCTTGTTCTGATGACAGTTTGGAGGCCTACTGGTTAAGTATTTTGTAGAAGGTCCCCCAATAGGGATTTGTCTGATGCTTTGCTCATGATCAGGCTGAGGTCATGTGTTTTGTGATGAAGGTCTCAAAGGTCAAGGACCATTCTCCTCACAGCTTATCAAAGGCACATACTATCAACACAACTGGTCACTACTGGTATTGATCATTTGGCTAAAGTAATATTTATCAGGATTCTCTGCCACAAAATCACTGCCTTTTCCCTCCTCTCTGCCCTGTACTCTTGAGAGGAAGTAGCAATGCACAGCCAACACTTAAGTAATGGGGAGTCATGATCCACCTTCTTGAGACAAAGTATCCACATTAATAATTGGGATTCTTCCACAAAGGTTATTCATCTCTTCTCCCACATATATCTATTTATTCAATCATTTATGGGACGCACTGGGAGTTTGGGGCTAGTAGATGCGAAATACTACATTTAGAATGGGTAAACAATAAGGTGCTACTGTAGAGCACAGGGAACTATACTTAATCTCCTGCGATAAACCATAATGGAAAAGAATGTTTAAAAAAAGAATGTCTCTATGTGTAAAACTGAGTC
Organism: Phocoena phocoena; assembly: GCF_963924675.1. NCBI lineage: Eukaryota > Metazoa > Chordata > Mammalia > Artiodactyla > Phocoenidae > Phocoena > Phocoena phocoena. Next base: position 3,470,886 of record NC_089221.1, on the reverse strand, counting down.
CCTTTGCTGTACAGCAGAGATTGGCACAGCATTGTAAATCAACTCTACTTCAAATTAAAAAAAATCATTTATGTATATCAGTATCAACTTCTGAATGTTTGTGTCCTTCTCAAATTCATATGTTGAAACTCTATCCTCCAATGTGATGGTAGTAGCTGGTGGGGCCTTTGGGAGGTGAAAAGAGGAAAATCAGAAGGGTGGATCCCACATGAATGGGATTAGCACCCTTACTAAAGTCCCGGAGAAGCTTGCTTCTCCTCTCTCTCTACTATGTGAAGGTAGAATGAGAAGTTGGTCATCTGCAACCTGGAGGATGGCCCCTCACCTGATCTCAACTGTGCTGGCACCCTGATCTTGAACTTCCAGTCTCCAAAACAGTGAGAAAATCAATGTCTATTGTTTAAGACACACAGTCTATGATATCCTGTTAGAACATCTCAAGCTAAGACACAAAGCATGAATATTCATTTTTATATTTTGGGTTAGAGTCAAACTATGTTATTGATTTCATTGCTCAAACTGTTTCAGCTTTGGCCATTGGGAGCTCCTCTCAGTTGGCTCTTGTGTTTTTTGACATACTTCTGCTGTCATGGATTTATTTTGTTATGAACACAGTCTTACTTTCTGGAACTACACGATGCTTTGATCTCTTTCTCTCCCTCTCTCTCTTTCCTCTCTCTCTCTCTCCTCTCATTTCTGCCCCAGTCCTTAAATCAGACATTTCTCTAAAGAGTTCTAGCTTTGTTTTTTGTTTTTTTTTTTTTTTTTTTTTTTTTTGCGGTACGTGGGCCTCTCACTGTTGCGGCCTCTCCTGTTGCGGAGCACAGGCTCCAGACGCGCAGGCTCAGCAGCCATGGCTCACGGGCCCAGCCGCTCTGCGGCACGTGGGATCCTCTCAGACCGGGGCACGAGCCCGTGTCCCCCGCATCGGCAGGCGGACTGTCAACCACTGCGCCACCAGGGAAGCCCTGTTTTGTTTTTAATTGAGAATGTTAATAGAATCCAAGAACTGGGAGTGAGTTTACGTTTTGTTGCT